>NC_139458.1:425743888-426391944 GCF_057233095.1 Heloderma suspectum
TCTTCTACCAGTGAATTGTAGATTTTGTTGACAAAGTTGTACGATATCTTACCCTTCCTTCATTACATCAAACAGTCACGGATGCAGATGCTTTTGCAACTGGCAAAGTTATTTACAACTGGATTAATTAAACATCAGCCTTTGAATAGAACAAATCAATTAAAATTATTTAATCCACTGATAGCCCTGACATTCTCACAACAGCTCTGTGAGGTAGGTTAAAGTTGAGAAATAGGGCTCTGCCCAAAGTCACCCAGTGAACTTCACAGTCAAGCAAGGATAGAAACCCATCACTCAGTCCTCAGTGGAGCCAAGAAAAATAGGTCCAACAGAGGAAGGGTGAAAAAAGTTACACATTAACAGCAAAAGTCAGCAGAAACAAGCTATCTGGGTCTCTTTGGCCTGACTTTGGGCATTTCTACACCAGACTAAAATCCTGCATTTAAAACGGGTCTTTCCGTTTCTGTTTTAAATGCAGGATCACCACTGACTCCCTTTACATGTGCTTCCTCCCCGCCCCTTCCTCCCATCTCTGAGTCTTCCATTATCTTTCATTGATCTCACTCCTCTTCTTGCCGCTTTAACTCTTTTCAAGGAGGAAACTGAAGCAGAACACACCAGAGTAATTTGATAGCTCATTATCTGCGATCTATTTAAAAACGGAACAAAGGGCATTTCGTGCAGGAGATGCCCTGGAGGTTGACAACGTCATGTAAACAGCCTGCAAACTTCTGTGAGGGAGCAATCTCAATTGCAGGATAAAAGCTCCATGTGATGAAGCCCTTTCTCGCCAAATTCAGGCTATTTCAGAAGTATGAATATCACCCCTGGCTGCCTAGTACATTTCATGGGCATCTTGACCAGCTGTGGCATAAAGTGGTCATCCGACTCCCTCATTGCATGGCACTTACATGCTCACAAAACCGAAGACACTCAAAGCCCGCCCCTATTGCCAAGGTGTGAGGCCCTAAAGTAGCCCTGTGGATCAGCAGTCAGGCAAGGCAGCATGATCGCATCGCAAAGCCGGAAGGAGAGAGGTTAGCTTCACATATGCATGAACAAAAACAGAACCACTCCTCTGCAGTTGTAACACGTAGCCTTGTTCTCAGTCAAAGATCCCTGCTGGAGCTCTGGCCGCACACTATCCTGGAGGTGCTTTTCTTCTCTGCCTCTTGTGTTCTGTTAATTTGTGCCACAACAGCCTGTTCTGCGCTGGCTACTGAAGAAACTGAGCCTGATCTCGTCTGATCTCGGAAGCTAAGCAGGGTCAGCCCTGGTTAGTACTTGGATGGGAGACCGCCTGGGAATCAGGCTTCCTGCACTAAGCAGGGGGTTGGACTCGATGGTCTTGTAGGCCCCTTCCAACCCTATGATTCTATGAACTCTATGGCACTTTCCATTCTATAAGAATGCATTACAACTGCACTGAGTGACCATCACAGGTTTTTCAGAACACTTGCAATGCGATGTGCCCGGAGGAACTCTAGCTCAGAGACATTACTTTGTCTGAGTAAACACGCATAGGCTTGGGCCGTTCATCTTGGCCCAAACGTAATCAAAAGCGGGTCTTTAGAAACCTTCTTGAGAATCTCTCCCATCTACAGTCAAATATCATTGCCTGCTTTGAATCAAATCTGGAATGGCAACTCTGAGCAGAGCCTATGGCTTCAGTGGAGGATGATCATAAACTTGGCAAGGCGGAGTACTCTGGATTCCCCACCCCTCCAATTCTCCCCTCAAAATTGCATGTGCGTGCCATGTTTTTTTTTTTTTTTTTTAAGGAACCAATTTTGGATGCTTGAAGGTTTTTTTGAGACTTATCAAAAAGAGCTGCTCTTTGCAGCTTGCCCTGCTGTTTCTTTCCCACCGCTAGCCAGCACAGGCTCAGTGTGTACTCCCTGGTTATTTTTCAAGGTCCAGCTTTGACTGATTAGGCCAGAGGCATTATGCCTTAGTCACATCTGCTGCTTTTCTGGAGGTCAATCACACAGTTCTCCATTCAGGGCTAGAAGTAACGGAGGCCTTACAAAGGAAAACAATTATTCCAATTGAAGGTATATCGATCCATGTCCTGTGGTTTGTGTGGCGGTTTGGGGACAGGATGGCTGTTGGGGAAAGGAGGGGCGGGGTGTAAAGAGAGAGGAAGAGAGAGAGAGAGAGAGAGATCAATTCCAAGGGTTGCTGAATTGGTAGAGAAACCCAAATGGAAAGATGCTGGGCCAGTGTTTGTGTGAAAAGCGCAGCTTAGGCTGTGGCAAGGAAGGGAGAAATTAACACCGAGCACACAAAGGATAAGCTAAGGAGAGTAGAGTCCTTGCTTCTGTCTGAAGTATATCAGAATTAAAAAAATCAATTTATGGGAAAGTTGGAAGGTTCTATATGCATCGTCTAGTGACTAGATTCTAGTCAGAGCTTGGTTCTAATCGTGCCAGGACGTTACACCCTCTGTCTTGGAAACTCTCCTTCCCACCCCCTGCAATGTCTGATGTGTGTAAGGGTGATAGCAAATATTCAAACACTCAGAGAATTCTTTGGTGAATATTCAGCATCCACATTTGCAGGGGATACTTTTGGGGAGTTAATGCATTGCCCTTCTGGGGCACACTCACCTGCCCGGCAGGTGTCTGTGTTCCCAGTTCAGTGGACGCTGCATGCTGATATCAGGAAGGCAGACTTCCAACTGCACACCTGCGTCAGTCCTTCGGTTCTTCCCACTGGCTGGCAAACAGGCAGAGAAGCGCTTGCAGGCTAGAGGTGCTGGAAATTGTGGGTGGTGGGGAGTCAGGGTGCTGCACAAGTGGGCACACGCTCACTTCCTGAAATGTGCCACATGGATGTGCCCGGGGGCCAAAACAAATGTGAGATGGGCCATGAGAACAGAGCTTAGCCATGTCCATCCATGCATTCCCCAGCACATCCAAATGGACTTGCTATGCACATCAGTCTGTTTGTGTGTGAGGCATGCGCATGTGAGGAACATAAGAAGCGCCATGCTGGATCAGACCAAGGGTCCATCTCATCCAGCACTCTGTTCATGAAGTGGCCAACCAGCTGACCACGGAAAACCGACAAGCAGGTTGTGAGTGCAATAGCACTCTCCTGCCCATGTTCCCCAGCAACTGATGTACATAAGCATACCTGAGGTAGCATAGAGCCATCAGGACTAATAGCCATTGATAGCTTTCTCCTCCAGGAATTTGTCTAACACCCTTTTAAAGCCATCTAAACTGGTGGCCATCACTACATCTTGCAGCAGTGAATTCCCTAGTTTAACCATGCAGTGGGTGAAGAAGTATGCTGCAGTCGAATTAGATGACACTCTTGCTAAGTGTAGATAAGGGTCTACATAGGGCAATTTCTGGGGGTCAGGGGGCCACACCCTACTCCCACTGCATTTGCTGCTGCATTTGCCACAGTGGTGGCAAAAAATGCACCAATTTAATATGGAAACAAGGTGTGCAGGGAGTGTTTGCCTTGTTTCCAGGCAGAATCACACATCTGAAAGGTTCTGGGAGCATGTTTTTGCTTGGAAACAAGGCACTGCCTTGTTTCCCTGCTAAATTAGGACAATTTTTGCCACTGTGGTGGTAAATTCAGCAGCACTAGCAGGGGAACATGGTAGAAAGGTCATACATGGCCTGCGGGCTGCGTGTTGCCTACTCCTTGTACAGATGGAGTAGTCACACAGACTTTACCTGGGCACATGTCACTTCTGTTTTGGCCTTAGGTGTGTGCTGTTCACAGCAGGTGCCACCCTGAGGCTTCATTATATATTGGGATAGCCAAACCCTAGAATCACCGAACACTGTATTCCCTAGCTCCTGTCCTAAGCACGGGCCCTTCTCTCCTTCCTCAAGCTAGGGATGTTGCGAGCGCAGTTAGGGTACAGGAATTCGTCAAGCTACCCCCTCCTGTGACCCCTGACTTGCGCCCGCTGAGACGCTGTCCTTGTTCGACCCCCGCTCGTGCCTCCTTGCGCTCGAAAGTACTAAACATGAACCCGTTCGATGAACGCCACCATTTTCGCGCCTTTGCTTTCTAGGAAAAAGAGGAAGTTTAAAAAATACACATATTTAAATATACACAGTTTGGAGCTGGGAAAACTAAATAAGCACAATATTAGAGGTATAATCCCTCTAATATTGCGCTTACTTCGCTTTTCCAGCTCCAAACTGCGCATATTTGCATATGCGCATTTTTTAAACTTCCTGTTTTTCCTAGAAAGCAAAGGCGCGAAAATGGCGGCGCTCACTGGACGGGTTCATGGTGGGTGCTGGGGAATTCACCAAACTTGTGGGTGGCTCGAGCACAGGTTCGGGGGGGAAGCGTGAAGGGATGCTGCTTTGGCGAGTGCACGGAGAACCGAACTAGGGTGAGTTCTTACATCCCTACCTCAAGCTTTATTTGGATGTACATATTCTAAGATGTATACCCCACCTTTCTATGCAAAGTAAGATAGCTTACAACATTTAAAAACAATACAAAACAACAAGATGAATGGAAATTTAGTAAAACAGCAAACAGCAAAACAACAGGAGAGGTAAAAGCCAAAGGCCTTAAATGAAAAGAGGTCAGCTGGAATAAAGCTGACTTCAGTGTGCACTTAAGTGCACATCACAAATTACCAATTGTAATGAAGGGACAACTGGTAATTTTCCATGGGGGGAATTCTTCTAAATGTCTGAAGAAGTGTGCGTGTGTGTGCGTGTGCGCTTCAAGGTTAGCAATGGTGGCTTCTGCGTTATGCCATAATGTTATAGCATTGTGGGTAAAAAAGACTGCTGAGAGCAGCCCTGCCATTGCTACTGTGATGTTGGCAAAAAAAGGAAAAGAAGGAAGGAAAAGAAATAATTCCTGCTGCTACTGCTAACCAGTAAGCCCCTCAACCATTCCTCTCAAGTTGTCTCCCAGTTTTTCACCTCCCCAGAATCCCCCACAAATGTTCAGCCAAATATTCTCAAGTGAGAACTTTTGGCTCAACAGAAAAACCTTTTTCCAGTTAGACTCCGAAAAGGAAAAGTAACTACTTCACACTGCACATAGTTAAACTATGGAATTCGCTTCCATGAGAGGGAGTGATGGCCACCAATTTGGATGGCTTTAGAAGGGGACTAGACAAATGGTTGGAGGAGAAGTCTATCAATGGCTACTAGTCCTGATGGCTGCATGCTACCTCCAGTATCAGAGGCAGTATGCCTGAGTGCCCCCACTTTCTGGGGAACATGGGTGGGAGGGTGCTGTTGCACTCATGGCCTGCTTGTGGGTTTCCCCTGGGCAGCTGGTTGGCCACTGTGTGAAAAGAATACTGGACTAGACAGACCCTTGGTTTGATCCGGCATGGCTCTTCTGATGTTCTTAGGTACTTAAAAGAAAAGCCCCTGAAGTCCAGAGGGCACCACCATTTTAAGGTCAGTGTCCATTTACATAACGGAACATTGCAACATTGCTCATTAGAAACCACATGAAAGTCAAGCATCGTAAACATTAGCCAGAATATAAAACAAGGCCTCTGCTTGCCCACGATGACCCCTGGCACCAGGCCTGCAAGCTCCACCCACTGAAATCCCCTCTTCTATGAAACAACGAAAGCTACAAAATTCTTGTCCTCCTTTGCACAGATGGGGGAGTCTTTGGAACCCCCAACTCTTTGTCAAATAAAGCAAAATCTGTAGGCATTTTCACAAGTGATGCTAAGAACACACGGAAACGGCGTGAAATGGTTAAACCAGAAGCACTGCATAAAACAGCACTCCGAACTAATAAATACCTCATTTAAGGTTGATGGAGATACAAGAAATGTGGGCACAGAGTCGCGGCAAAGCCAGATCTTTTTCCAGTTGGAGGAAACCTTAAGAAGTGAGAGCCGTAAACCCTTCCAGGCCATTCCTCACCAGGCCTGTAGCAAGCCTAAAAGTTCAGGGCAGGAGGGAGGCTACAAAAAAGTAGCGCGGGGGGGGGGGGGGAATTCATCTGCTTTGCAAGCCTTTTAAAGACAAACACTGCAAACAGTTTTTAATTATTTGTTTAGGTTTTTTTTTTTAAAGTAGGGGGCAGAGAAAATTTAGTGGGGGCAGGCCCCGCCTAGTCCACATCTGGCTACGGGCTCATTCCTCACCCCCACTGCACTGCCTCTGGGAAGGTGACACACTGTGCAATGTGTAACATCAGCCTGATGGCCTCTTCTCTGCAGCAAAGCATCGGGGGGGGGGGGTGCTTAATCCTTTGGCTAAGGATATCCTAGAAAAACCAAGAGCAGCACCCAACAGTGTCATTCCACAAACTCAAATAGCACTAGCAGAGCTATGCTTCCTGTTGCGTAACTGCCTGCACAACCATGCTTGCGCAAACATAACTTCAGTGGGGTTTTCCTCCATAGTTTGGATCCTAGTTTCCACTAGCGCAACGTCATTTGCACAAGCGGAATGGCACAGTTGGATACGGCCCCTGGTGTCCTGCAATGCTCTATCAAGAATTCAAAATATGCCTCAGCGGTCAGCGGTGTGTGAAGACAGTGGGCTGTGCATGGCACGGTGCTGTAGAGTCCATGCGCACGCATTTACATGCATGTGCTGAAGGGAACACATTCATCTCCACCCCTTCTTCAGAGATTTGACTCCTAGAGATCCTGGTGTGTGTGCATGTCTGTGTGTGAAAGACAGAGAGAGAGAGAGAGAGAGAGAGAGAAATAGAGAGCTGAACCCAGAAGAGGGACAGAGTTAGCAACTCACACTGACATGTGAGAAGGAGTCAGGCTGGGCCTAGAACAGCTACCCAAGTGTACACCTTCGGCAGACCTGCCCGCTTCACCCACCCTTTCTTGTTTTTCCTTCCATGAGGTGACTGTTCCACACTGACAAAATAAGAACATCAGAAGAGCCCTGCTGGATCAGACCAAAGGTCCATCTAGTCCAGCATTCTGTTCACACAGTGGCCAACCAGCACCTTCTAAACGAACCTGCTGCTCTTAGGTACAGCAGAGAACGCTGTCCTCTCCCCAGTGTTGAAGTCAGATTCCCCCGCCAGTCCCGTCAGCTTCTGTATGTGGAAGGGGGAAGGGTGCCTGCCATCTTGTTCTTTGCCCCATGCAGCAAAACCTCTAGGACCAGCCCTGACTAGTACTGTAATGTTTACATCCATCCCAATCACTTCAGTTAAAAAGCCCAAATGTCACTATAGGATTTTCTGTTACCATGAGTGGAAAGTCTTTTCTACTTTAAGACTTTGCTATTGCTAATTTTGAATCTTGGCTGACTTGTGGTGGAACTCCTGGAAAACTTTGAATTGCTAATCATAATGAACATACAGAGAAAATAAGAAAAGAAGAGCCATGCTGGATTAGACCCAGGGTCCATCTAGTCCAGCATTCTGTTCACACAGTGGCCAACCAGCTTCCCACAAGCAGGACATGAGTGCAACAGCACCCTCTCACCCATGTTCCCCAGCAACTGGTATGCATAGGAATGCTGCTTCTTATACCATGCGTAGCATATAGTAATCAGGACTAGTAGCTGTTGATAGCCTTCTCCTACAGGAATTTGTCTAACCCTCGTTTGAAGCCATCCAAACTGGTGGCTATCACTCCGTCTTGTGGCAGTGAATTTCATAGTTTAACTAAGTGCTGTGTGAAGAAATCCTTCCTTTTATCTGTCCTGAATCTCCTACCAATCAGCTTCACGGAATGACCCCATTGCTTTCTAGTATTATGAGAGAGGGAAAAAAATGTCTCTCTATCCACATTCTGCACACCATGGATAATTTTGTACACCTCTATCTATCATGTCTCCCCTTATCCTCTTTTTTTCCAAGCTAAACAATCACAGCTGTTGCAACCTTCCCTCACAGGGGAGCTGCTCCAGCCCCTTGATCATTTTAGTTGCCCTTTTCTGCACTTTTTCCAGCGATACAAAATCCCTTTTTAGGTGTGGTGACCAGAACTGTACACAGTATTCCAAGTGTGATTGCAGCACAGATTTGTATAAAGGCAGTATGATATTGGCAGTTTTATTCTCGATTTCTTTCCTAATTATACCTAACATGGAGTTTGCCTTTTTGCAGCAGCTGCACACTGGGTTGACATTTTCATTGAGCTTATCCAACATTTTAACAAGCCATCCCCAAAGGCAAAAATAGTGACGAAAGTCACGAAACAGGGAAAAGAGCTGGACCAAGTCCAGGTGCCAGAAAATCAGGGCTCTCCCTGCTAAAAAGGGATACAGGGCCTTTTTGGTGGCTGCTCCCTGGCTGTGGAACTCCCTGCTAAGAGAGGCTAAGTTTGCTCTGTCTCTGCTATCCTTCCACCGGCAGGCAAAGGCCACTTCATTGAAGAGGGACTTTGTTGTATAAGCAGGCCTATTGAGCCGGAGGCTGTTTTTACTCTGTTACTGTTGTGTTTTTAATTGTGTTTAATGTATTCACATTATTATTATATCATCATCATCATCACCATCATCACCATTATCAAGTTTTATCAGTGACTGTAAGCTGCCTTGAGTGTCATTTTTGGTAGAAAGGCAGGGTACCAGTCAAATAAATACCTAAAATATTTGGAAAGCATGGTGCTTTTGGGTGTAATATTGTACCTCAGACACGAGAATGCTTAAGGCTGGCCCTGCTTTGAAGATAAAAGTTTCAAAGTTACTGGCAGGAACCCAGTGGGGGTGCCTGGGGGTAGAGGTGGGGGTGTTTATAGCAGATGGTTTACCAGTGAGACAAGGCCAAAGAACTCATAATTTCCAAGTGACTGTTTGCCCACCACCTTTCCTGATGGGGGCAAAAGGCAGAGAGGTTACTCAATAATTTACATGCAACGCTCTATACATTCAAGAATGTAAGTGATGCATTATTCTCCCATCCAGAACAAGTGAAATTGATTGTATACTATATCTTCCATTTGCTGCCTTTATCAGTATTTATAACTTCTGCTGAGTCTGGGGATCTGTTGAACCAAGTAGGCCATCCGTCAGCGTGCTGAATTGCGATTTTCATATATATATATATATATATATATATATACACACACACACACACACACACACACTACTTCACCAGCCACCATTTAATGTTGATATCACCTACAGTATTTGGCCAACACCACACCTATAAATATGAATTAGGAGCTGCAGCCACAACACAATCCTATTCCTATGTGATCGATTTTGCCTTTGAGTGGAAAATCACCATTTGAACGATCAGGTGTGTTATGAATGACATGCAGAGGGGTTGGGGGTGGGGATCCAGCAGGTGTTTAATTATAGCGCTTGAAAATTACTGTATCTTTCAAGGACTCTGGTCTTGAACAAGCAACTTGATGCTCTAATACTGGGGCCTTGCTTAGATTAGTGAGACATGATGTCTGAGCAACCTTATGAGGCTAATAGGGAAAGGAGTGTGTAACACCTGCGCCTGAGATTGGTAGCAAAGCTGATGTCAAGGGTAGGCATGGTTGGTCACCTGCCAAGGGCCCACACCCCAGCAGGGTCCCACTGACAAGAGCCCCCTGCATGTGTTCCTCCTCTTCACCACTGCAACCTGCTTGTTCACTTGCCTCTCACTCTGGCCCAGACCATGGGGGTGGTGAGAAGGTGAGCAGTAGATGCCACGGCCTCCTTGCTCATGGTTTCTCTGCTTGTCAAGCAAGCAAATGGCAGCAATGAAAAGACAGAGGAAGAGGAGCAATACCAGGTGGTGACAGTGGTGGTGAGAAGGTAGACTCAGTGAGGGAGGGGCCCATGGAGGGTGTCTTGCCCAAGGGCCCTCCAAAACCTGGAGGTAGCACTGATTGGCAGGCGCAGTGCAAGCCAGGGTTTGCCGGGCACTCGTTCATGTCATCTTCAGTAGCCTTCCAAAATCCTGAAAGAAGTAGGGCATACAAGCAGAGAATCTCTTACAGAGAGCTTTGGCTATTGGGCGGTATAGAAATGAAACAAACAAACAAACAAATAACACACTGTCCTTTTTTAGGAGCTCTGTGCAAACTTGGGCTGGGCAAAATGCCTTCCCATATTTCACTGTCCCAATCGCTGCAAAATGAGGGGGTGATTTTGGCAATTTTTAGGGGGTGGCGGTGATTTTTCAGATGAAGCATGCTTACTGGAGCTTTTCAATGCTTTACCAGGCTGGTGGCCACCATTTTAGATTTCCCAGAATGCCCCATTTCGTGAAGCATGGGAAGGGCAGAATGGTGGCTCCTATCAGCAGCTGACATTTCTATGGCGGCCTCCATTTCCCCCGATAAATTTTATATGGTGGCTGCTAGCACGATGGAGCACTGAAGAACTCCGGAACATCTAACCCACCTCAAACATCACAATCACCCCCCAGTGAAAGAAAGGGAGGTTTTGTTCTCTGTTTTCTCCCCAAATTTAGGCTGAACTTTCAGTTTTTTGACAGTACACCCCAGCTCTAGTGCAAAGTAAGAGCCATGGTCCTGTTGGGGTCCTGGGCCCTTTGCTGGTCCTGGAGACCTGGCAGTAGGATGCCAAGTCTCAGGGTATGTCCCAAATGTCAGGGTTTGGGCCTCTTCCTCAAGGCCAGACTTGATGGGCTGTGTTCCCCACCCTCCTCTGCAGCTAATAACAACTTTGGGAACTGTGTGGGTGATTGACATCAGAGAAAGGGCACAGGAAGAAAGGCTTAAACACTCTCAGTGCACTACTTCTCTGATCTTCAAAGGAGCCACCTCTGGCTGATGATCAGCAAAGAGAAAAGTGTGTGCTGCAAGAAAAATTTTGCTGCGTATCCTCGTCTTCGAGCAGGGGGTGCTGCCAACCAGCCATTCCTGCTTCCTCCAGAATAATATAAGCCAGCCTTCCTCAGCCCAGTGCCTTCCAGAAATCTTGGACTTCAGCTCCCATCATTTCCAGCCAGCATGGCCATTGGACATACAGATTGGGGATGCTGGGAGTTGTAGTTCGACACCTATGGAGGGCACCAGATTGGGGAAGCCTACTACAAGCTGTAAGGAGCTCATGCATGGCCTGCTCCTCCCCTTCCTCCCCCTCCCCCTGCCTCCTTAGGTTTTTTTAAAGGCCTTTTTTTGTACTTCTTCACACCTTGGGATTCCCCTGGGCCTGGTGGTACCTCCCCTTGTTTTCCAGTGGCTCCATTCTGTCCCCATTTCTGTTGGCACTTAGTCACTTGAGTTTGCTGATAGAAGGAGGGATTAAAATGCAGGAGGTAATAAATCTTCTGTATTATGTCTAGTTTGGCCCTCATGGTCTCCCAGAAATGGAATGAAATCTCAAGGTGAGGAGGTAGAAGCATGTGGGATGGTATTTTTCTTATGGTCCATTTATAGAATCATAGAATAGAAGGGTTGGAAGGGGGCTATAAGATCATCGAGTCCAACTCCCTGCTCAGTGCAGGAATTCCCAGCATTTTCTGGCGTGGTGATGAAGCAATGTGAAAGAAGTTACCTGGTGAATTAATTTCTGCAAATCAGGCAGGTGTTACAGGCACAGGAGTGCTGCCAGAAAAAATGGTGGCCCATGCATGCCTGGAAAACACACACACACACACCTGAAGCATATTTGGGTGGGCTATTCACATGGCCTGTTCATATGAGCATATCCAAATGTGATCGTATCCACAGGCTCCATCCTCCACACATGCATCACAAAGTTGGAATAGAGCCCCCACACAGAGAAATGTACACAGATTGGCTCCACACACACAGTCTGGAATTCTGACAAATGCAAAATGCATATGCATTTATATGCATATAGGCTCTGTTCCAACCTTGTGATGAGGGAGCAGTGTGGTGCGGCAGCTAAAAAGGCTAATGCAATTCTAGGCTGCATTTACTTTGGTATGGTGTCCAGATGATGTGGGGCGGAGGGAAAGGTACTCCTTTATTCTGCTTTGGTCAGATCTGGAGTACTGTATCCAGATCTGGGCAACGCAGTTTAAGAAGTATAAACTGGAACGTGCCCAAAGGAGGGCAACAAAGATGGTGAGGGGTCTGGAGCCCAAGTGCTACTTTATGTTTAGCCTTCAGGAGAGATGAGCAAGAGGCATCTTCAAATATTTGAAGGTCTATCATCTAGAATATGGAGCCATTTTGTTTTCTGTTGCTGCAGAGTGTTTGACCTGAACCAATGGGTTCAAGTCACAAGGAAGAGGATTTTGACCAAATATTTGGAAGACCTTGATGGTACGAGCTGTGCAAGATTTGAGCAGACCTTTGCCTTGGGCTTTCCTTCTTTAGAGGCTGTTAAGCAGAGATGCTCAAGGTGTGGCTTTCCTGCATCAGTACAGGGTTGGCCTCAGTGGAGGCTGGTGGCTCCAAAGTCAGTGGGGCAGTGAATCTAGCCCGGGTTTTAGTCAGAAGCTTTGCACCTTGCTCCTTTAGAGTTCTGACTGGTTCTGACTGAAACCAGGGCATATTCATCACCCCACTGACATTGGAACCATCGGCTCCCACTGGTTGTTTCTAGATGACCTTTGAGGTCCCTTCCACTTCTATAGGTCTATGGCAGGGCCAATTGACATGGTGGTATGATCACATCAACAGGGTTTGTGACTATTGCATAGATAAATGATAGAAGAAGCAATGAAACACTTCAATTTTCAAAAACTGAACATCCTGAAACAATTTGTTTTGTATTGAACTGTGCTCCAAACTTTTCTAGATAGGGTTTGCTCAATTCACTAAAAAAATAAAAATAAAAAAATAAAAATAATAATAATTCCCTTGTAGATTCAGTTAATAGATGATAGCAGACTGAAAAGACGCACCACGGCCTTGCATAAATGGATCTCTGGCCTTTTAATCCTCTCTATCTCACTTATTGCTATTTGCTCTGCTTAAAAGAAAAGAAGATTGAACGTTAAATAAATAAATAAATTTAAAGGAGCTGAAGGTCATCCATACAGTTGTCCCAATCGCAATCTGTGCGACTTTAACCCTGCAGAGGAAAAGTAATTACCCTTTGGCTTTTGGTGACCTCAACTAACCTTTGCTTGAAGGACCAGAGAAAATAAAAGGCCAGCCGTTTGGCTGCCCTTTGCTGCCCCACAGTTAACCCGCTCCCGGACTAAACACCCCTGTTTCTCCCTCCTCCTGCAACAATAGAATGTAGAAATGTTACCATGGAAATATCATTGGAAGAAGAAACAAAAAATCCATTACAGTTAATAGTAGTTTATTGGGTGATGCCTCTACGACCATTAAATCCATACAAGTTGCTTTATCCTTAATATCAGGAGGGTGGGGAGAAGGAGAGAGGAAAAAAGAGAGTCAGAAAATGGACCAGGAATAAAAGAGGGAGCAAGAAAAAAAAAGGGGGGGGGCTCTTTAAAATTCTTGAGCTGTTGTGTTGACAGAGTTGGGATCATTCGCCTGAGATAAAAGGACTAGGAGAACCTTGCAACCCACTGATGAAATGAGCAACTATAACTGACCAGCAATTACAGTTCACCCAAGTAATGGCCTCTGGCTATTTTTACAATTTAGGGAATAAAAGTGGATTAAAAACAGTCTGCTTTTAAGAATGGAGCAGAGGTTGTCAAGAATCCTCCATCTTTTCCTGTTCATAAACTTTATTCCACACTCAGATTGTCCAGTGGAGATTAGATGCCAGTTATTTTGAAATTATCTGTACACTAAGAGACTGTCTCGATATTTGTGTACAACAGGTGATCTCTGTATGTGTGCTGTTTTGCATGGCCTCATTTATTGTGTTGGTTTAACTCTTGAGTTAACATTCAGCATGGGAAACAATAGCAAATGCCTGCAATCCAGGCAGTCCCTTTAGGCATGCTCAGAATTTATCCTGCTTGATGACATAGGATTGCCAACTGATGTGAAAAAAATGGTCTGGTCTGCTCTTGTGCCTTTAATAGCAGCTTGAGGTGTAGAAGTCAGCAGGTGAGACTTTTTGTGGAGCGGAGATAGATATTACCAGCTTCTATTGTTTGCAGATTGTGTTTCTGATGCAGTCCTCAGCTCAAAATTGCATACAAAAATGCATATGTTAGGAAAAGATCTGTACAAAACTGTGTGCTAGGAGAAATTCTGTTCAAAAAATTATGTAAGTGTGTGTGTATGTGTGTGTTTAAAAAAATAGCAGACTGATGTGGAAACTGGACATAATAGATGTATGACTGAATATACATCAAAATTGGCTGCCTGGAAACAGATTGAGGACACAATCCTATGGATGTTTAGATAGAAAAAAGTCCTATAATGCCCAGCATTCCCCAGCCAGCCATTGCACCCTAACTCATCTGTCCTCACACTAAGGGACCGTATGTGTGCCAACTGAACACCCTTCAATGGTTGGCCTCCTGCAATCGCCACTGGATCTTGAAGAATGGCAGTGATGAGTCCAAACCAATGCTCAGTGTCACAGGAACCTAAGAAGCTGTCTTATCTTTAATCAGAACATTGGTCCATCTAGTTGTCTACCCCAGCCTTCCCCAGTGTGGTGTCCTTCGGATGTTTGAGACTACAACTCCTATCAGCCACAGACCACATGGCCAATGGTCAGGGATGATGGGAGTGCAAGTCTGAAATATCTGGCGGGCACCAGGTTAGGGAAGGCTGGTTTGCCTGGTTTTGCACCCACTGTCCAGAGGTTTCAGGGAGGGATCTTTTCCAGTTCTACCTGGAGATGCCAGGGATTGAAGCTGGGCCTTCTGCATGCAAAACAGGTGCTCTACCACCGAGCTCAGACCCCTCTCCTGAAGGGTGCAGTGCTTGCTTGGCAATACAAGGCATCCCATGTCAGAGCTCTGCTTAGAAGGAGAATCCATGACCATAACCATGATCAGGATAAGCAGTCATACACCAGGAAGGTTGAGGCCTCCAGGCTGCATACTCAAAACCACAGTTGCTGCCTGGAAGCTGCTGATGCAATAGCCTCCATAGACCTGCTCCTAGTCTAGCGTTCTTCTGAACTTAGCGCTGGGCCCTCTTGACCGCTGAGACTGCTGAACAGCTCCCATGCCCTGCTCAGAAGGCCAGAGTGGGACAATTAAGTTCCAGGGGCAGTTTTGCTAGATGTGCTGGAAGGCTCAGAAGCTCTCCTCCATGGACAGAGCTCACCTGCACTGGAGTCCTTGATATCGGAAAATCTGCTGTGCTTGCAACAATGCAAACTACAGTGATGTTTTATTTACACTTTTTGCATTAGTGTGCATTATTCCACTTTTGCGTGTGCGGTATTAAAATTTCAGATTTATAGTATAGGATAAATCATTGATGCTGGTACACTATTAATAACTAGTGATGAGGATCACAATAATACTTAGCATTTATATATTCCTTGAGGGGCAAACTACATGTTGCATACCAACTCATGCGACAAAGCCCTCAATGCATTTTTTCAAGAAAAAGCAGCTATCCGGTGGTGGGTCAATTCTGAATAGAGGAGCAGTGTGGGGAGGGCAGCTTAACCTGTTTTTCTGCTTCAGATTATACCTGCCTGGTTTTACTCTCTGCAGGGCTCCAGTTCACAAACACAGAAGTGCAACCTTATGGGGAAGGGGAACCACTGGGGGGTAAGATAGAAGAAAAGCCCCCAGCTGGAAAGCCTTAAGCATCTTCTGCCACTTGTCCACTCAAAATCACCCTCCTTGCTTTTCTTTAAAGGAATTGACATGGGTGCTATGTGACACCTATTTGAGTGTAGCAGGCAGTATACTTCTGAGGTGGTATAGTGGTCTGTTCCACTACAGCATGCAAGTGAGGGACTGCATTTCTGACTGCTTACCTGTGTAAAAAAAAGAAGAAAGCCTGCAAGTAAAAAACTAGCACATCTGGGAGGAAGGGTCTATCCCAGTAGGGGTGTACAGACTGTGTAAAATCCGCTTTGTTTGTGCTTCACGGATTGTCTGGTCCATTTTGTTCCATCGTCCATCCAAAGATGGAAGCAATTTTTTTTCCCATCATGTGGAAAAATACGTAAATAATTACATAAGTATGTATGTAAGTATTTACATAATTTACCTTAGTACATAACATTTAGCGTATCGTCCCCCATTCCATTCACTGTTTCCTCAGCAGAAACTTACATATTTTCCTATGAATTTATATGCTTCAATTTCGGGAAAGTAAAAAAATCATCCGAAAGTCCATGGACTCCATGCGGCCTGAGGCGGGCGCTCCACAGCAGATTCTGCAGGTTGGATTCTTAGAAATCCGAGCTCATTTTAGTCTGTCTCAAATTTCTCCAGCATCCCTACTAACCCAGCCTACTTTGTGCTGTGTTAGCTTTCTAGTTGCATGGTGTGTGTATGTGTGTGTGTGTGTTTAATGGATGGGGAGCATTTAAAAATGTGATTCTCTTCCTGCAGTTTGGAGTGGTCTAGTTTGTTCTAAAATTCTACCATAATATTCCTACCATATTGAGATCAGGCCTAAAACCGTGAGCAGCAAATCTAGCTAACCATGTATAAAATGTAAGATTTTACATGTGTAGGATGTATTTGAACGTTATGCCCCAGGTGAACATCTGAGGATGTCGGACACAAGACAGGTGTGCTGGAGTGGGCAGGGAGAAAAAAGAATGCTTGCTCCCCACTACGCATATGAGTCAGGATGGGGAAAAGTATCATCCATTTTGGCCCACTGTTCAACCCTGATGGAAAATGCATGGATATATTTATCATATCATATTACAACATTAAATCATAACTGTTTTCTTTGCTGCGTTAGAGGTGAACAATGCAGTTCTACAGGAGGCATAGTAATGAGAGTAACATCCTGATAACAGGGACTAAAACCTCCCGCCACCCTAATTTTTCCTGACACCTGAGATACCATTTCTGTCTTCGCTAGTGACTCACATGTTTCACAATTATAAATGACTAAGATTCCATCTTTTAAGAGATGGGTATGCCTGCTGGCATTTTTTAAAACTGCAAAAATATTTTACTTATGATGTATGTTAAGAAATGTCTGAACTGCACCTTCATCCAGACATAGATCTCAGGGCGGTATGGATAAAAATATCAAATATCAATACAGAATTAAAACAACAATTAAAGTCATAAGAATGTAATCAGAGCCAGCCCCAGGTTTTTGAGGGCCCTTGGGCAAGACACCCTCAATGTCCCCCTCCCTCAGTGAGTCTACCTTCTCACCACCATTGTTGTCATGCACCTGCTGGAGGGATCCTTTTCCTCCTCTGGGGAGCTAGAACTCACTGAGACAGATGAAACCATGAGGCCACCTCTGTCAGGAGACATGGGGGAGCCGAAGGTCTCAGAGGAGAAGACCATGCGTCTTCCACTTCCAGAAGAGGGGGTTTCTGCTTCAGAGGCAGAGGCTGAGCATCCAGCCAGTCCCAAAGAGTGCTGTCACCTTATGAGGCAGATCAGTAAGGCACCTCCTTTAAGACAAAGTACCTGACTCCAAGGAAGAACTCCTCAGGAATAAGGATTGTAATACACAACAGCTGAGCTGTGGGTGGGGCTCAGGAGGCTTTGGGAACATAAGCCTACATTTTATGTGTAGAGTTTGCTGAAAACAACACAGGTTCTTAGCTTCAGCTTTTATTTTATTTTATTTATTTATTACTTAAATTTCTTAATTGCCCATCTGGCCGATCACCTGGCCACTCTGGGTGATGTACAATAATACAACAGTTTAAAACAATAAAATTCTACATTAAAACATCGTATTTCTAAAAATACCCTAACCCACCCCAAATGACTGCCTGAATAACCAGGTTTTTAATGTGTGATGGAAGCTCATTAAAGAGGGGGCATGGCGGAGTTCCCTAGGGAGGGGGTTCCACAGAGTAGGGGCCACCACATAGAAGGCCCTCTCCCTCGTTCTCACCAGCCTAGCTGTCCTGGCTGATGGGACAGAGAGGGCCATCCGAGGCTGATCTTGTTGAGCGGCCTGTCTGGTGTTGCTGGAGGCGCTCTTTGAGATAGGCTGGGCTGGAACCATATAGGGTTTTAAAGGTCAAAACCAACACCTTGAATTCGGTCCGGAAAACAACTGGTAACCAGTGCAACTCCTTCAGCGCTGGAGTGATGTGATCATGCTGGTGCTGGTGCCTGCCTTTAATCAGGTGAGCCGCCATGTTCTGCACCAGCTGCAACTTCCAAACCGTCTTCAAGGGTAACCTCACTTAGAGCGCATTGCAGTAGACTAGACGAGAGGAGACCAGGGCATGTACTACTGATGACAGCAGATGTTCGGGAAGGTAGGAGTGCAGCTGCTGTATCAGATAGAGTTGGTGACATCTCACAGCTGACATCTGAGCCTCCATGGACAGCTGGGAGTCTAAAATGGCCCCCAGACTGCGGACCTGGTCTTTCAAGGGTAGCCGTACCCCATTCAACACCAGGTCAACATCCCCCAGCCTCCTTTTGTCTCCCACCAAAAGTACCTTGGTCTTGTCAGGGTTCAGCTTCAGCTTATTCCTCCCCATCTAGCTTCTTGTATCCTGAACTTAACTCATGTTTGGACATCCATATTATTGATCTTGGACTTCTGCCTGACACTGCCTCTGGATTCTGATTATACTTGCCTTCTGTCCTGTGTGCTGGACCTTGGTTATGTCCCTGACTTATCTCTGGGAAATCCTTGTTTGGCAGTAAAAACTCTTGGTGTACTCTTGGCCTGCTTAATGGACTCCTTCACTGCAATTAACTGTGTGTTTGCATATCAAGGAGCTGAACAGGACAGTTGTCACCTGCTGCTATTGCTTCTGACCATTGCTAGGGCTTGCTTGCTTGGCTGGTAGTTAGCTGGTGAACAAGCAGGCAGTGGTGTCTCCTGCTCCTCCATCTCTCTACCCACCATTGTCTGGGTGAAAGGCAGGTGAACAAGCAGGTTGCAATGGGAAGGATGAGGAGCAAATCCAAGGGACTTTTGTCAGTGGGCCTCTACAGGAGTGTGGACTCTTGGCAGGTGCCCAACCATGTCTACCCTTGACACCAGCCCTGGATGTAATCACATTTGAGAGGCTACCAGCCCCCATACCTAAAAATAACCTAACTTTATTTTACATTGATGATATTTATATCCCCACCTTTCTTCCCAGGGTGATCTGTGCAGAGTTCCCAGGTAGTCTCCTATAAAGGCATTGGCCAGACCCAAACCTGCTTAGACTCAGCAAGATGGCCACAACAGATGCCTTCAGACAATGCCTCATGACCATCTGTTTACATCATCCACAGCTCTTTTTAGCCCATGATGCATTGATCCCTGCCCTTCCGCCCCCAAGGAGAGTGGACAATAAAGCTATTCAGGGATAGCCTTACATTAGGCAGAGTGAGGTGGCTGCCTCGGGCGGCAGCTAGTAGGTGGTGGTGACAGTGGGTTGGGGTGGCAGCCCCCTGAGCCCATTCTTCTTAAGCCTCTGAGCCACTGCCCCCTGTTGGAGGACAGAGCTGTGTTTGCCCTGTCTCCTGCCCTGCTGTCAGGGCGGACACTGAGCCCATAGAATCCCAGAGTAGTTTTGATTCTGAGGAAGAGCAGTCGCTCCTGGGAGAGGAGCATGCTCCTCTTTCCCAGGGCCAACAGCTGATGGAGATTCCTCCCACCAGCATTCCTAGCTTAGATAGCAGTCCAGGGAGTGACAGAGCGCGGATAGCAGACTTGGTGGACGTGCGACGCCGACGCAGAGAGCGGTGCCAAATGGAGGGCGCAGAAAGGAGGCGTAGTGCCCGGTTGGTGGGCAAACAACGGCTGCGCCCAGAGGATCCAAGGGAAAAGGGGAGGGACTCTCCCTAGTCCTTAAGTTCAGGGGTCTGCCAGTAATTCCCTTTCAAACGGGGACCAACTGTTCCAACTTAGGGCATAGGGACTGTGCTGCTCAGATCTAGTTGCAAATGGTAGAGTTGTTAAGTTGTAAAAGAAGAATAAAGCTTTGAAAGGAATCCCTTTTGTCTGTGTCTGGACTTGGCTACTGGATTAGACTGAGAGACCCTCCAAGGAGCCCTTGACACTTGCACCTTCTAATGAACCTGCTGCACTTAGGTACAGCAGAGACCGCTGTCCTCTCCCCAATGTTGAAGTCAGATTCAACTGCCAGTCCTGTCAGCCCCCCTTACCCCTTCCAGTATGTGGAAGGGGGAAGGGTGCCATCTTGTTCTTTGCCCCAGGCAGCAAAACCTCTAGGACCAGCCCTGACTAGTACTGTAATGTTTACATCCATCCCAATCACTTCAGTTAAAAAGCCCAAATGTCACTATAGGATTTTCTGTTACCATGAGTGGAAAGTCTTTTCTACTTTAAGACTTTGCTATTGCTAATTTTGAATCTTGGCTGACTTGTGGTGGAACTCCTGGAAAACTTTGAATTGCTAATCATAATGAACATACAGAGAATATGAGAAAATAAGAAGAGCCATGCTGGATTAGACCCAGGGTCCATCTAGTCCAGCATTCTGTTCACACAGTGGCCAACCAGCTTCCCACAAGCAGGACGTGAGTGCAACAGCACCCTCTCACCCATGTTCCCCAGCAACTGGTATGCATAGGCATGCTGCCTCTTATACCATGCGTAGCATATAGTCATCAGGACTAGTAGCCATTGATAGACTTCTCCTCCAACAATTTGTCTAGTCCCCTTTTAAAGCCATCCAAATTGGTGGCCATCACTCCCTCTTGTGGAAACAAATTCCATAGTTTAACTATGTGCTGTGTGAAGAAGCCCTTCCTTTTATCTGTCCTGAATCTCCCACCAATCAGCTTTATGGGATGACCCCGAGTTCTAGTATTATGACAAAGGGAGAAAAATCTCTCCCTATCATATTCTCTACACCATGCATGATTTTGTACACCTCTCCCCTTATTCACCTTTTCTCCAAGCTAAACAAAGCTAAGCTTTGCTCTTGCAAGAAGCTGAGCTCTTACAAGAAGCTCTGCTTTCATACAGCAGCTTAGCTCTTGCACCTAGAGTGTTTTTTTTTTATACAGCTAATAACACTGTGTAGGAAACAACGATGAAGAAATAAACCTTGTAGCAGCTTAAATCAAAGTGAGCAGAGAAAAACATGAAATAGGCAACACTGGACAGTAGGTTGGATTTATAGTGGTAGTTTATATAGCTGTATCTTTAGGAAGAGATATGTATGATATAGCACAATTCTATGTATTTATGAGGCCCTTTGTCCCCAAATTCTCTACTCAGCATCATATTCTGATAGGTAAATTCAGACCAAAATCAGCTAAACCCATGAACATTACACATTTCAAATAGTTGGGATCCAGCTTTCTTTTTCAACTGTCAATGCAACTTTCTTCTTGTTCAGTTGGGGCCTTGTATGTTTTTTTTTTTTTTTAAAGCAAGATCAACTATTACCTAGGCCAGGCCCGTAAAGCTAGATAACACAGCTCTCCAGCCATGCATCTTGAGCTATCCGGTGCATTATCAACCCTCTCATTTGGAAGCCCCACAGAAGCAGCAAAAACAGGAAGTTCCAACATGGCTGGCGGAACCTGTTGGGGTTGATGGATCACAAGTTGTGCTTGGTCAAGACCAGGGGTGTTGAACTCAGTTTCAGAGAAGCTCTCAGGGGCCTCATTCCAGTGGTGCACGGGGCCAAAGGCAAAATGGGACAGGGCCGGTGGCAAAGGGGGAGAGGCCAAACTACCAAGCATAAAGCATACTTTAGCTTAAAGCTCTTGCTGTCAGTAACCAAGCTTTAGGAGAGGCATTTCAGTCTTTTAGAACAGGGGGAAAAACATGTAAAAGCTGGGAAGCTACCAAAGGTGGTTGGTGGAATGGGGGCATAGCCTATGAGGAATCCCAGACAACCAGGTTGGGATTCCTGGTGGGCTGGATCTGGCCCATGGACTTGAGGTTCTGCACCTCTGGTCTAGACCTAAGAATAAAGACCGAATTCTAGTTCCTGCGATAACTTACTTCCTTTGGTGGTACAGTCCAGAGATGCATCTACCAGTTTCAGTGACTTTGGGGCGGCATCCTTTTCACTTTTGATTGTCAGGTTGCTTGAACAAGGCCCCCTCATGTTAATCTGATATCTCCATAGAATTCAAGTGGTCCCAGTAAATGGCTCTGTGGATGGAGCTCGGAACCCAGGTGGTGGCTGTTGATCAACGTTCGTCCATCTCTGCATCTATGAAGAAGAAACAACAACAAGAAACATATTGTTTGGCCTGATTTAATGGCAAGTAGGTTTGCCAGTTCTTGGAAGAAAAAACATCTGGTTCCTGGGAGATGCAGATGTCTAAGGGCAGATCTCTCAAGCTCAGGAAGTGGAGTCCAGGATGGGGAAAGTCTAGAGCTCATCTGGAAGCGCAGGTAGGGATGGGGCCCAGCAATATTTTGGTAGTTCCTGGGGCAGGTCAGGGCATTTTGGGCTGTGTCTAAGGGGTGACAGGTTTGGGCAGAGCCCAGCACAAAATCAGTCCATTTTGTTTGTAAGTAATAAAAAAATAAATCTTTGTACCTGGCACCAGGAGGACATTACTGTGGGCACGAGATGAATAGACCTAGCGAAGACCTTCCGCAATTTGAGTACCACCACATAGAAGGCTGTGTCCCAGTTACCAATTGCCTAACTCCAGTGGGTGGGGGAACCTGGAAAAGGGCCTCATCCCATGATCCTTGCCCTCGGGCAAAGCAGGTTCATACGGAAGCAAGTGGTGCTTGAGGTGTCTTTCCCCAGCAGCACAGAGCTTTATAGGTTAATACCAGTCCCACACCTTGAATTGCATTGCTAAGTATACCTGTACCCAAGATGTTGAGGGGAAACCCCAGGGGGTAAAAACATCTTTTCTTCTTGCTTTTGGGCAACTGCCCCAAAGCAAAACACCACCACCACCACCACCACCACCACACAACCCCTGGCCTGGAGATTAGCTATCTATTCTGGGCAGTATCCCATGGAGGCCACCTGTGAGCAGCCAGCCTTGCCAACTTTCTTCCGCGTACGGAAGCACTGCTTGTGGAATGGAGATTTGACACTTTGGGGGGTAATCCGAAATGAGCAGAAATGCTCGCTTCTCGCATGGGGCAGGCTGGCAGAGCTTGCATGAGGGAACTCTGCTGAGCTGCCCCGTTCCAGAAACGACCACTTCCGCTCTTTGAGTTGCCTCTGGAAGCACTCAATGCCTGTTCTGCAAGCGGTGGGTGCCACTCGCGGAAGGGAAGCGGTGGGACTGGCCACTCTCAGAACAGAAGTGGTGGCGGGCCCCACTTGCGAATGGACACCATTGGATACTGTTCTGTTTTCTTATACAGCTAAATCACATGGATGAAGTTGGACAATTCTTTGTATGCATTTTGTACAGCCTATCATGAGTTTTAAAAGTCTTAATCAGCACTGGTGGGTTTGTTTGTTTTGCCGTCTGTTAAACAATATGTGTGTACCCTGTGCACTGTAAAACTCCATTTCAAAGGGAGAATCTGTCTGTCTGTCTGTCTGTCTGCCTGTCTCTCTCGTAGCAGTAATGTTTGGCAATTCATGATAATCGCAACCATAAGCCACCTCAGAAATATTTCTGATAACAGCGCACATTCATTCATTCATTTATTATATTTTTATACTGCCCAATAGCTAAAGCTCTTTGGGCAGTTCACCACAATTACAATCCTAAAAATACAATATAATAATGTAATATGAAAGCATTTGCATACAAACATATAAAACAATTGTGCACAATCAACAATACAAATCCCAGGACCTGTTAAACATCTTATCATATGCTGTGAAATGCCTGGGAGCAGAGAAAAGTCCTAAACTGCTGCTGGATGACAATGTTGGCACCAGACGGACCTCACTGGGAAGAGCATTCCACAATCAGGGGACCACCACCGAGAAGGCCCTCTCCCTTGTAGCCTTCCTCCGAACCTCCCTCGGAGAAGGCACTCAGAGGAGGGCCTCAGTTGATGATGGTAGTACATGGGTAGGTTTATACCAGCTCAGGACTGCAATACCATCAGATATTGCAGTCCCAAGTTATATAAGGCTTTATAGGTCAAATCAGCACCTTGAATTGGGCTTGGAAACATATAGGTCACAAGTGCAAGTTGCCCAAAAACAGTGTTACATGTTCAGATCTTATGGCCCCACTATGGGTGGTATCCACATTCTGCCCCCCATTTCTTTCTGCTCTCTAGCAACTGACCAGAAAAGGGGGGGGGGGTTGGTGTCTACAAAGGTCATCCTCTTCAAAAGATGGAAAGGGTTTTATGGGCAAATTTTGGCTGTTTTTGCAGATCTGAATTGTAGGGGGAACCACCTGTATAGGCTGCAATCCTATGCACACTTTCCTGGGAGTAAGTCCACTGAACTCAGTGGGACTTAATTCTGAGTAGAGAGGTATAGGATTTTAAGTCAGTTAATCAGTCAGTCAGTCAAGTTTTTTTCTATACAGCTTTTCAACCGAAAGGCCCTCAAAGTGGTTCACACCATGGTAAAGAGACTGGGCCAGTTTGCATGATCGTCATAGCCCAGCCAGAGTGGGTTGTTGGTGTGGTTAAGAAACCACCCACAGTCCTAAACAGCCTATGGATTATGGGTGGGGTTGTTAACCATGCCAACATCCCATCCTTGCTGGGTTCAGACATCCTGATAAGCGACCACCTGCCACAGCTTGAATATTCACATTGGCCACTGGCACGTGCCACAACTCACAGTGACTTAAATAAGCCATGGTGGGCTGCTGTGATCATGCAAACTGGGTCAATAAGATTTAAAAGTGGCTAGAGTGGCTAGAGTGGTGTAGTGGTTAGAATGTCAGACGGTGAGTTGGGAGATCTGGGTTCTAGTCCCTGCTCAGCCACGGAAGCTCACTGGGTGGCTTTGGGCCAGTCACAGACTCTCAGCCCAACCTATCTCACAGGGTTCCTGTTGTGAGGATAAAATGGAGAGGAGGAGGATTATGTACGCCACCTTGGGGTCCTTAAGGAGGAAAAAAGGCGGCATATAAATGTAATAAACAAACAAACAAACAAGCAGATACAAATCTAGTACTGCCTATGTGTTGAAAATATAGCCAATGCTGTATATTTGCATTGTGTTGACAGCGGCAAAGTTGCTTATTGCTAAAAACTGGAAAAATGCAAAAACAAGTACATGTGAAAAACAGAATTCTTACAAATCAGTGAGATTGAAAGAGGGCAGACAGCAGAATCTTAAAATTGTGAAATTTTATTGAATATTGGAGCATGAAGTATGATGCACAAAATTAATTTGTATTAGAGAATAAAGCATGACATAGAGATCAGTACGTATTCATGCTTTATTATCTTTTAATTTAATTAATTAGCTTTAACAATGTTTTTTTCAGTTTATATTACGCATAAAGTATTGATGTATATTTGTGTTTTGTGTATTCTGACAGTACTAAGGTGATATTAGATGGTGGTGTATCTATATATTTATATATGAATAATGAATTTTTAAAAAGATAATAAACAATAATAAAACAATTCCATTTTTTAAATAAAATTGACAGTACGAAAAAAGCAAAACCCACAAAATCAGGGGACAAAAATAACTAAGTTAGTTATCAGTAAAAGCAATGTCAAAAAGAACTCCCCCCCCCCGAAAAAGTGTTACTCACTACTGAAAATGCTAAAAATGGGCTATGTAAATGCAAAGTTACAGTATACGCGAAGAGGAGAGTTCCGTTCACAGCTCCAGACAGCCTGGAACAGGAGCCCTTGTAGAACCGTTTAGGTCTCTTGGAGGGACAGGAAGTTTCAGGAGGAGAAAGTGGGAAAAGCTTGCATTTTTTCTTCCCTGTACTTGAGGTCTTCACCTGCTGTGCTACCAGCCTGAAAACTGAGCATTTTATGGCTATAACACTATATTGGCCATGCTAGCTGGGAATGATGGGCATTGTAGTCCAGTACTTCTGGTGGGCACCAGGTTAGAGAA
Organism: Heloderma suspectum; assembly: GCF_057233095.1. NCBI lineage: Eukaryota > Metazoa > Chordata > Lepidosauria > Squamata > Helodermatidae > Heloderma > Heloderma suspectum. The sequence goes on from NC_139458.1 coordinate 425,769,703, forward strand.
GGCTGACATAGTATGTGTTTGTGTGGGAAGGGGTGATTCTGCAGGGTGGGAAAGGGAAAAGGTTTCCTTGTTTTGTTTCCATCTTCCTTGCACATTGCAGGCACGGATGTTTTATTTTACTTCACGGCACGCATACCATCAAGCCTATCCCCCAGCATCTCAGATACTTACTATACATTGTAAGGGACTTGAGCTGGCCAATTCTGTCTTCCAGTGGAGGCTGGTGACTCTGATTTTGGTGGAAATCAGAGCCACCAGCCTCCACTGCCCTCTTCTCCCCCCTTCCAGTTTCCTTCCCCCTCAACTGAAACCTCAATGTTCAATATGTCCAGAAAGTTCACATGCCCTTGTCAGCCCATTCAAAAAAAATTCTTTTCATTGAAATATATCTATATCTGCATTTGTAGGGAATCCCCTGAGTATGTTGAAGCCACTACATTTTTTGTGGTGGCTGCATTTCACTTGAAAACTGATAGGCACTTGGCCACCTGAGTTAGAGGGACCAAGTGGAGACTGCAACAGAATGTTGCAGTGTGGAGTGCTTCTGTTCAAAGTTCCATCCAACCATGCTTTCTTTCCGGATCCTTGATTCCATTTCCCTTCTCCATTTCCTCCCCCCGCCCCACTGCCCCTGTCCTGTGACCCCACTGCCAACAGACACTCAGCATTCTGTGGCATTCTATCCGTCCTTTTTACATTTTTTTTGCTGTTTTGAGGGCCGTCGTTCCCCTTATACTGCATGTCTTTTTCCCCTAAAGATTTCTCTACTTCTGCAAACTTAGGGGTTCTCCCAAGTGTACTGATATCTCCCTATTGTTTCATAGTAGCCACATTTTGGCTAAATAGCTGTCACAGCACTTGAATTTGCTAATATATATATGGCAGCTCCACCAAATGTTACAGTGAGTGTGGTGTGCTCCTGCTCAGGGTTCCAGCCAGCCAGTCTGCTATAACCTCTTCCAGGGCAATCCATTACATTTTTCCTCCCCACTGTTTGTTGTCCCCCACACAACATTTAATCTGCATTCTGTCACCACTGAGCATGCTTAGTACTCATTGGGCTGTCTGGACTCCCCCCTTTGTCCCCCCCCATTTGTTGTACTTGGAGTTCTCCTGAGCATGCTGATACCTCCCTCCTGTGTGTGTGTGTGTGAGAGAGAGAGAGAGAGAGACAGAAAGAGAGAGAGAGAGAGAGAGAGAGAGAGAGAGAGCGAGCTTTGCTGTTTTGGCCACATAAAGATCAACCCTTGGAGTTCACTGTTAGTAATTTAATATTTAGGATCATATCATGGCCATATTGCCCTAGGAAATTTCACAAAACACATAATTACAGGAAGGAATACTAGAGGTCAAAAAGCATCTGTCTGAAGTGTGGATAGGATCATTCAAAGTTTTAGAGATATTTGCGCATTCTTCAGTGGGCCACAGATAGGATTACATGAGTAGTGCATGGTCATTACCGTTGTGAAGTTTTGAAGACACACATCCATTTCTCAGCAAACTACAGACATGTGGCAGATCTGTGGATTCTGTTCCTGGACTTGAGTTGTACAAATGGCTGAGATTATATATTGTAATATGTTTGTGGTTGCATTATGTAAATCGGTATGCTCACATTTTTGTTCACAGTGGAAAGTGAATTAATACATTATTACATAAAATAAAGTGAATGAGAAAGTAGGAACAAAGCAGAATAATAAAACAAAATGTGGTTGTCATGCTGCTGTTTGGTCTGTCCAGGTATAGAGCAAAATGTCTCAAAAAACATCTTTTTTCTCTTTAAATCTTATTTCACACTTGAACAAATGCATGAAAAGTTCATGTTTTCCCAATTTTGATACAAAAATGTCTAACCAGCAGTTTGTTGTCTGTATAGCTGCATAATATAGAAAAATCACCATTTTACCCTGTTTCAGCACAGTCATTTTTAGTCCGAATGAATGGTATACAAATGACCCATGTTCCCATTGTCCAGTAATATTTGTCACAATCATCCCAATAATATTGTGCCCGTATTTGAAGAATGATTGCTGGTACCTGGTTTTGAATATTATAGGCGGAATCAAGAGAATTGTTTGTAAATGCATAATTACCACTGATAACCTTACTTTGTGACAAACTCTATGGCTGAAAAAAAACATGACCTCAGTATTCAGTTCTCAACACTATATATAAATATACAGACCAAAAACAGTTTAGCTTTTACCAAATTGTAAACAACAACACAACACAATATTATTTAATAGAGAAGATGCAGTTATAAAAATACCATCTTATGAGGCAAATCATTGACACAGTTCAAAGTCTTAGACATCGATCCTAAATGGGCTTACTTGGAAGTCAGCTGTATTGCAATCCGTGGGAATTACTCCTAAGTAAATGTCTGCCAATCAGGTGGTACCAGAAACAGAAAGAAACAGTTCAAATAGAGGTACAGTTTGCCAAGCCTTAATCCTACATCTGAACAAAACCATTTCCCCTGGTTGGTTTGTTTTCTGGAATCGACAATAACACCAGCTGGCTCAAAGTTACCATAGCCGTCAAATAATACCTCGACATTGCTGCCTCCCCGGCAATCCAATTTTTTAAAAACTACCCAGCAAAAACTCCTCTTAGCAGATGGTAGTTTTGGCTGGTAAGTCCCTTCCCTGCTCCCCCCCGCCCTCTGTGTAGTGTTGAAACGGCACATTAAAAATAAATAAATAAATTGGTGGATAATTGGAGCCTCTTAAATCTTAGTCACACAGAGCCCATCAGATCTGGTAAACATTAAGGAGTGGACACATACCTGGGGAGAGCAAAAGGACTCCAGTGATCCCGTCGCCGTTGTCTTCTTCTTTTGAACCGTACCTGTAGTGTGTGAGACATATTGTCATCTGGAGTCCAGTCAAGAAGAAAAGCTGATCCATACGACATTCCACACGTTGCTGTTCTTTCACCTACGTCCCGTGATGTTAGAGAAAGGGGGTTATTATTGCTGCGGGAGGAAAAAAAGAGAGAGAGCTGGCCGTACAGTAGGAATAATCACTGCAGTCCAGCTCACCCCTACACCTCTCTCTCTCCTCTCCTCTTCTCTCCCTCTCCCTCTCTCCCTCTCTCTCTGTACAAGGCCCCAGATGATTCTGACTGCATCCTTCCATCCATAAATCATTCCCCTTATTCTATTGGTTACATGCTACATGGCAAGTATTGATTTTTTCCGTTGCCTCATCACTGGAGGACCCATGGTTTTTGTGAGCCTGTATACACACAGATACACACAGGCACACACACGTAATGTATTGATATAGTGTGCGAGGGTGCATTTGCACATTTACGCACATATGTGAGCATGCCCACATGCTGCCCCCGCCCACATTTGTGCATATTACCAGAAGCCTTCCTTTTAGTTTATATATATATATATATACACACACATACACACACACATACACATACATATACATGCACACACACACACACATACACAGAGAGAGAGAGAGAGAGAGAGAGAGAAAGAGAGAGAATGATCTGCATCACACACAGTTCTGAATGGCCAGATGCAAGAAGTCGATCAACTTTGCCTGCTGGCACTGCATGGTCAAACAGTTCCCCAAATACAAAGCATAAATAACTGTTCAGGATGGGACAGCAAGCAGGAAACCTAGGTTACTTTAATGGGAAGTGCAAAAAAACACTCAACAGCAGAGCTTATGTGTTGGGTGGAACTGGACATTACAGCAGACGTGGGGCTGCTGCAGAAACCAGCAGAACTGTGTCTGGCTTCCCCTCTCACCTACAGTGTTTTCTCAATGGTGCTGAGCCACTTTCAGCTTGAGGGCCACGTTCAATTTTGGCAGAGCTCTCAGGGGCCACATTCCAGTGGTGGGTGGGGCCGGAGGCAAAAGGGGCGGGACCAAAGGCAAAAGGGGTGGGGCCAAATACCAGCATATTGTAGCTTAAAGCTCTGACTGTCAGTAACTAAGCCTTAGGAGAGGCATTTTCACCTTTTAGAATGGGAAGAAGGGCAAAAGCCAGGAAACCACCAAATGATTGGTGGTTGAGAGGATGGGGGTGGTGCCATGGGAAGGGGCGTGGCCATCTAGGGAACCCCAGAGGGCAAGATTGGGACTCCAGGAGGGCCAGATTTGGCCCGCAGGCCTGAGGTTTGACACCCCTAATTTAGCGCAAATGCATGACACAATGTGATGTCACTTTGTCGTGAGATTCACTGCCCTTGCCAGTAGCGAGCAGTTGAGTGGAGGCTGGGGAAACCCAATGCAAGATGATGTCATGCCGTTTCATGCAGTGTGGGTGCTTCCAAATGGACAGCTCCTAGTGCTACTGCCCAAAAGACATTGTGCAGCTGTTCTATCATTCCCTCCTTAATGAAAGAGGTGGGAAAACACAGGAGGGTTACAAAAAGAAGATGATGACGTCTGGTTGTTGTTGTTGTTCAGTCGTTCAGTCGTGTCCGACTCTTCGTGACCCCATGGACCATAGCACGTCAGGCCTTCCTGTCCTGCGCTCTCTCCCGGAGTGTGCTCAAGTTCATATTCATTGCATCGGTGATGCTATCTAGCCATCTCATCCTCTGTCGTCCCCTTCTCCTTTTGCCTTCAGTCTTTCCCAGCATCAGGGTCTTTTCCAGGGAGTTTTCTCTTCGCATTAGGTGGCCAAAATATTTCAGCTTCAGCTTCAGTATCTGTCCTTCCAATGAGCACTCAGGGTTGATTTCCTTTGGGATAGGCTGATCTGACCTCCTTGCATTCCAGGGGACTCGTAAGAGTCTTCTCCAGCACCACAGTTTGAAAGCATCAATTCTTCAGTGCTCAGCCTTCCTTATAGTCCAGCTCTCACAGCCATACATTACTACTGGGAAAACCATAGCTTTGATTAGACGGACCTTTGTCAGCAAGGTGATGTCTCTGCTTCTTACTATGCGATGACATCTGGACCCCTTGCAAAATTATGTGTTTGGGGCAGGGCTTCTCTGGAAGCATCCCAAGTCTCACTAGCCATTCCAATGGAGAGCAGAAGAATAAGACATGGGGCTGCCATTTTTGGTGGCACACCCACAAAAGGCTTAGACAAAAGGCTTCTCTAGTTCAGGCCACAGATCTAAGAAAGATCCTGACTTGGATAGCAGTGGTCAGCTGGAATACACAGTAGTGGCTTGGTGGAGAACTTTTTTGACTTGGCAGAAGGCTGCTTTTATATTTTAGGGCGCAATGCATGTTAAGACAGAAAATAGCCCTACAACTCCCAGCATTTCCCAGCCAGCCATAGGATTGCACCCTTACAGACTTTGTGTGCAGACACATCCAGGAGCCTCAGATGACTCCTGGAGTTTCATGCCGTTCTGCTTTTCCTATTTATCAAAACATGCAAATTGTCTCACTCTTACAAAGTTACAGAGCCAAAACTCCTGTGCATTCAGCACTGGAGGAATTGCACTTTTACTGTGTTATATATAACTTGTCTCTCGGTGGGAGGGAACATAGGTCCATGGCAGGCTGCGCTACGGAGGGGTAAATCTGTTAATTTTGCCTTCTCCCACATTCGAATATCTTAAATCTCAAGTTCTTCCTCTCCTGAATATGAACAACTTTGCAAATTTTGGTAAACTCCAATAAAAAATGAACTGAACTGGTCCCCCATCTGCATGGGCCAAATTCAATAGGTACAGCTATTCCCAGCATGGAGAGGACTCGGTTGTACCTGCCATGCCCTATAGCTGTGAGAGCGGAGGAGCCTGTCAGGAAAAAGGATTCAGCGCCACAAACATGGTTGAGTACGCAGGGATTTAAATGCAGACTTAAGTTCAAAGCCCTCTAAGGCCTCTGCCAGGATGGACTATTCTGTTAGCATTGGTTCCTCCTGCGTTAGATTTTTGTTCATCTCAAGTTCTTTTGCCCCCAGTGTGGAGAGCTTTGTGAATTTTGAGAGATTCTCGCCAAAGCAGAAATAAAACAGAATTCTCCTCTCCTTAGGAAAAGCACAGTTTTTGCTTGCAGAACATCCCAGGCTCAGTGACTGGTACCTACAAGGATCAGGTAGGAGGTGATAGAAAAGACCTTTTTCTGTCTGAGACCCCAGAGAGATACCGTCACAGACTGTGCCTGGTGGACAAATAGCCTGACCTGATAGCTTGACCAGCTTCTTATGTCCCCTTCCCTTCATGGGGCTAGCTGATGATAAATACTATCATATATGTGGCAGAAAAGTTATCTGAGGATGTGCAGATTGTGCCTTTCCCTCCCTACCGAAATACGTAGCACAGTATAGGTCTATTGCAGCTTTTCCAAATAGGGTCTGTTCCCCCTACCCCTTTGCAGTTTAGTATTTGATTGCTGACATACAATGGTCTTAGTATTTGACAGTAGTTGAGGGTGTGCATGATTATTAGACTGTGACTGTATTTGACAGTTGACAAGCAGTGGCATTTAATATATGACAGTTTTTGATAAGATGGCAGGCAATGGCACATAGTAGTTGGCAGTGTTTGACAGCTGTCAGGTTCTGAAATGTCATATTTGATGCCTGCCCAACAATCAAGTGATGACAACAACTCTAAAGCCTGTGAATGTTGAATTTAGAAATAAGAAGTGGCATTTAAAATGTGAATTAAGATTTTGGGTTTGAAATGTCACATTCAGAATTTAAGAGGTGAAAGTGAAAATGTAGCAATGTGCAAATACTGATTTCAGCTCTAGTTGAAATGCTTTGCATTTGGATCAATTAGACATGTTTTAAGGTGGCCGATGAAAAGCCAGATATCTGCTCATTCAGAGGCTTATAAAGGGCAGCTGACCAGGCAGAGTGGTCCCACCGTAGCATCACATGGACTCTGTGCCTGCAATTTTTGTGAACCACCCAGAGAGCTTTGGCTATTGGGTGGTATCGAAATAAATAAATAAATAAATAAATAAAACCTAGTAATCAGGCTACTGAATACTGCTGGTGGGATAGGAGAATATGGGAGGCATGTGACTCTTGACATCTGCTATGTTTTCTCCCCAGTATTTGATATTGAGAAGTAGAGTGCTTCTGAATGTGGAGGTTCCAATTTTACTATCATGGCTAATAGTGAATTTGTCTAATCCTTTCTTAATGCTCTTTAAACTGTTGGCCAGAACATCACATCTCTGGAGTGTTGATGTTAATGGAAATCATTGAGGTAGTACCAAGCCAAGCTCTGGTCCTATAACCAACATGTTGGAATCATTCCTAGGCTTAGAGGGACCATCCACGAAGGTCATCGCATATTAAAGGCCTTTTACTCCCTCTATCCCTCTGAGCACCTGCTTTGCATGCAGAAGGTCTCAAACGGTGGTGCCATTTGGCAATTTTAGACTGTGGACTTAATGGTCTTATGGAGGTGAGTGGGGGAGCTTCCAGTGGTAATATGCAGGGCTGGCTCCAAGTTCTTGTGGGCTTTTGAGCAAAAGAGAATCATTGGACCAGTGGAAGCTGGTGGCTCCTATTTCAGTGGGTTGGTAAATCTGCTCTGGGTTTCAGTCAGAACTCTAAAGGAGCTATCCAAGGTGCTGAACCCATTTTGGGGATAGGGTTCAGGGCTTTGGATAGCTCCTTTAGAGTCCTGACTGGTTCTGACTGAAACCCAGAGAAGATTTACCGCCCCACTGACATCAGAGCCACCAGTCTCCATTGGAGGCAGGGTATACATTACTTACAAACAAAATGGACTGATTTTGTGCTGGGCTCTGCCCAAACCTGCCACCCCTTAGACAAAGCCCAAGATGCCCTGACCTGCCCCAGGAACTACCAAAGAGCCGTGCTGGATCAGACAAGGGCCCATCTAATCCAGCATTCTGTTCACACAATGACCAACCAACTGCCCACAGGAAACCCACAAGCAGGACATGAGTGCAACAGCACCCTCCCACCCATGTTCCCCAGCAACTGGTGTAGATAGGCAGACTGCCTCTGACACTGGAGGTCACATAGCGCCATCAGGACCAGTTGCCATTGATACTGGTCCTGCCCCACTGAAATAGGAGCTACCAGCCTCCACTGCATTGGACCCCCTTTGACACGGCCTCTTTAGAACCACCCCTTCTATTTAATTTTTTTTTAAAGCCCTGATTGGCCCCATCTTGCCCTTTCACTCTGCTGAGCAGGGCCTTGGGCATCTGCTGCCCTGATCTTAGGAGGCAGCACAGAACAAGGCCACCTCTTAGCATCCAGCAGAGTCACTGCAAGGTGGAGGAAACTGCACTGGGCTTGAGGAGTGCAAGGCAGCTCTGCATGATGATACATGGCTTACATCAGTGGTGCAGAACCGCAGGCCCAGGGGACAAGTCCAGACTGCCTGTGGGACCAAGTTGGCTCTCTAGGCTTCCCCAGACAGCCACAGCCCCTTCCTCTCAGCTACCAATCATTTGGTGGTTTCTTGGCTTTTGCACTTCCCCCCCATTCCAAAAGGTTGCAATGCCTCTCCCAGGGCTTAGTCACTGGCCGGAAGAGCTTTAAACTGCAATATGCTGGAATTTGGGGTATGTTGGCCCTGCCCCTTTGCCTTTGGCCCTGCCCTTTTTGCCTTCAGTCCCACCCACCACTGGAATGTGTATGGCGGTTTTGTGGCTTTTGTGCAGTTTCTTTTCCCCCATTTGAAAAGTTTGAAATCCCTCTCCTAAGGCCTAGTTGTTTGCAGTAAGGGCTAGCCAGTATGCTAGTATTTTTTTGGTGTTCTGGCCCCACCCAATGTGGCCTTCAGTCCCACCCACCACTGGAATGCGTCCCGAGAGGTTTTCTGAAACTGAATTCAGCTCTTCGGTGAAAGAGGTTCAACATCCCTGACTTACATTGATATGAACAGCCTTTTAAGGGGATTTTCACCCCCATCTAGGTTCTCTAGGTGCCCACCCAACTCCTACTCCCACTCGCCAGTCCCTGGACCACACTTGAGTCCCTACCATGCTTGGCGAGAAGCCCGCACTCACCTTGGCGGCCTCATCGAGCTCTGCAGTCACCATTTTTAAAAAAATAAAATGGTGATTGCAAGAATTGTGCATATTTGCATATGCGCGAAAAAGTGCACTTTTGCGAATGTGCATATTTGTGCATGTGTGAAATGGACATTTTCGCAAATATGCACATTTTTGCAATCGCCATTTTATTTTTCAAAAAATGGTAACCAAAGCGCTCGACAAGGCTGCCAGGGTGAGTGTGGGCTGCTCGCCAAGCGCGGGCAGAGGGCAAGCGGGGGCAGGGGCTCAGCAAGTGGGGCTCGGGGGTGTGGGCAGGGGACGGAATTGGGGACCCACGCCATCCCTCTTCACAACCTGTATTTGGTACATTAGTGCACAATCAGAAGTGTAGGAAGCAGAGTCTGAGAAAAGAAGCTACCATTTTGGATGAGAGTTCATACATCCCTCCTTCCTCCATACGGACAATGTCATTTATACTGATCCCATAATTCCCCCGGACTGTACATAATGCGTCATGTGGCATATGCAGGAACTGGACACTGTCAGTCAACACAATCAGATCCCTGCCCCACCCCACAAATATACAGAGAGACTTTTAAGTTTCTAGCTCTCAGGAAGGTGAGCCCTTTCAAGAGAGCCCACAAACAGCCACTCAGTGTCTGTTATATTTTCAGGTCTCAGAAGTTCAGGCAATCTCAGGGGGAAAAAAAGAGATTAAAGTGAAAGTGGTAGAGCAAGGCCACATAGACCAGAAGCATTCTTTAAGCCAGAGGTGCCAAACCTCTTTCAGTGTGAGGGCCAAATTAAACGTTAGAGAAGTTCTTGGGGGTTGCATTTGAATGGTGGGTGGGGCCAAAGGAAAAAAGGGACTGGATGAAAGGCCAAAGAGGTTGGGCCTCAAATGCCAGCATGTTTTAGCTTAAACCTCTTACTGCCAGTAACCAAGCCTTAGGTGAGGCATTTCTACCTTTTAGAATGGAAAAAAAATCACACAGAATCCAAGAAGTCACCAAACGATCAATGCTTGGGGGAAACGGGGTGGGGCCAGGGGAAGGGGCATGGCCAACCTGGGAATCCCAGAGGGCCAGATGTGGCCCATGGGCCTGAGATTCCAGAGTTTTAAGACCCCCATGGAAGGAATCCCACGGAAGCAAAATGATTGTGAAAAACAAAGGGTTGTCCAACTGACCCCCAGCACTGAATAAGAGCCCACAGAATGGTGCTACACAGCCGATTGTCCATGAATGGCGCTGTCTTGATTCTTGGTCTCCTCATGGCACATACTGGGGAGATGTTAGAGATGAGTATGTGCTTCCATTGGTAACAGTCTGTGCTTCCCTAGTGGGCGTGGGGGGCTGCCTCTCACACTGAGGACGATCATACCCAATACATAAAGGTCAGACCCCATTCAATTAAGTCGTAAAATTCTGCGGTAACTCAAGTCAAAGGTGCCCCTTTCTCCTTGTACTGGTAGTTTATAACTATTTGTTATCCCCCCCCCCCCAATTTGCAGGAGAGTCAGGGCTGGCCCAAAACATTTTGCTGCCTGAGGCGAAGAACAAGAGAGCACCCCCTGCCATTCCATATACAAGAGCCTTTCTTCAACACTGAACATCTTTCTTCAATACTGACAATGGGAGAGCATCCTCCTCCACACCTTAAGGCAGCAGGCTAGCTCAGGGGATGTAGGGAAGGCCATCAGGCACACAATTCTCTCCTCCATCACCTTGCTGCCAGCTCCTACATTTGCTGCCTCAGGCAACCGCCTCACTTTGCCTATGGTATGGCCAGCCCAGGGCAGAAACCTATCAATGACAGGTGTGCAAGGGATTTAGTTCTAGACTAGGGCCCTTCCTCACTTTTGCTTCTGGAACATGTGAAGAAATGCAGGCTAGGGGTGGACAACAACCTCCTCCCACTTCAATCACATGAGTATTTTCAAAGCAATTCAGGAGGGGCTGTAGCTCAGTAGGTGGGGGGAGCACATGCTTTGCATGCAGAAGGTAAGACTGGAGAACACCCCTCTTGAAACTCTGGAGAGCTGCTGCCAGCCACTGTAGACAATTCTGAGCTAGATGGCTCAATGGTTGGACTGGGGGTGCTGCCGGATAGGGGGGGTTGTAGTGCTACCAATCAGAAGGTTTCATGCAGCTATTCCGTCTTTTATTCCTTAATGGATTTTCCATGGTAAGAAAAGAGATGGAAGCAGGGGTGGGAAACCATGGGAGGGTTACGACTGGATGATGACATCGTCTTGACCCCTCCCCAATAAAATTCCATGAATGAGACAAGGAGATTGCACATTAAGGGCACAATACTATATATGTTTAGGCAGAAAAAAAGTCCTATATTTCCCAGCATTTCCAGCAAAGCTGGCTGGGGAATGCTGGGAGTTGTAGGACTTCTTTTCTGTCTAAACATGCATAAGATTGCACCCTAAAAGCCTAATCTAGAAGACCCTTAGTCAGCTTCTCTTCTTTCTTTCTTTCTTTCTTTCTTTCTTTCTTTCTTTCTTTCTTTCTTTCCTTCCTTCCTTCCTTCCTTCCTTCCTTCCTTCCTTCCTTCCTTTTTTGGTTCCATGGCAATCCCTTTGCCTGATGAGAGAATCTCCAAATTTGCTCCACAGTTCACTTGAGGTGAAATTGGAAGACACCCTAAGGATGCGTAGACACTAGACACCCCTCCACCCTTCAGAATTTTCACTGATCTTACCAAAAGTCTTCTAGCTTCCCCCAGAGTTTCTCAGATATTTCCTCTGAAGAGGAATGCCTACGATGTCATCAACTTTTATTTAAGGCAACATTTTGGTGGTGACTCAGAATCAACAAATCCATTACCCATCATCTTCTTGGTGGGCATTTACTGCCAACCGTATATGAAAGAAGCAAAGCAGTTTACATGATAATCTTTGGATTATCACAACAACACCAATCATATCTACACCACAGGCTTAAGCTATTTAATAGTAATTTTCTTTCCGCAGAGAATTTTAGAAACTATCATTCCGCGAGGGGACTAGGCAGATCTAGCAGAGAATGCATGAAAATTTATTCTCATTAAAATATAATTCCTAGTATTCTTTGGGGGTAGTGATGATAGTTAAACTGGTGTAAAACTGATATAGGTTTGTAGTGTAGCTATGCCCAATGTGTTCTGTGTAAGATATTCATAATCACCTTTGTAGGATGATGACGATGATTGACATTTCTATACCACCCATAGCTGAAGCTCTCTGGGTGGTTCACAAAGATTAAAGCCCATTAAAAATAAATTATATGAAGTGTAAAAGCATTTACATAAAACATAAACAGACAGCACACACACAGAGAGACAACATATATCTAAAAACAATTACTACGTCCTTCGTCTCCTATCCCAAACACTACAGTGGAGACCTAACAGCAGCAGTTCCAGCAGACAGGAGTCATTTGTATCCATTCATTTGGGAGGTACTGAATCCACGAAAGGGGAGGTGGGATCTCAGCGGCAGCAGACTCTAGCCGTGATCTACACATGATCACTAGAACATCTGAAGAGGTCTGAAAGGCAGGGTTGCTGATTATATGGAGAGAGCCCTCCTCACATACAGCTGTGTTCACAGAGGTTCTCTTCAGAAGAACCCACGTAGACTGGGGGCAGAACCTCCCCCCCCCAAATATTCATTCTCCCTGAAACAAATGTCTGGAAAGAGCTCAGGCTGTCCTACGATTGGTATGAGGCAATGGAGGCTGGTGCCTCCGATGTCAGTGGGGTGGTGAATCCACTCTGGGTTTCAGTCAGAACTCTAAAGGAGCTACCCAAGGTGTGAAGCACCTTGGATAGCTCCTTTAGAGTTCTGACTGGTTCTGACTGAAACCCGGAGCGGATTCACTGCCCTACTGCCATCGGAGCCACCAGCCTCCACTGCTGCAATGTAAGATCTAGGGCAGGGGTGAGCAACATGAGCCCCGCCCCCAGTGTGGCCCCTGCTGCCCTGCTGAATTCAGGGTGACCTGAATTTTTTTTTAAAATGGCATCTGTAGCCACTTCAGACTGCTAACAGGATCACATTTAGCTTTCAAGGAAGCTACATTTTACTCTTATGGCGCTCTGTTGCAGGTAAGGATGCCATTTGTTTCCTTTAAAAAATTTGTTTTACTTTTTTTTTTACAGGTCACCCCACAGACTGCAACCCATTGGGGAGGATTCCAGAGTGGGGGTGGGAATGGCCCCTGGACCTCCCAAAGTTGCCCACTCCTGATCTAGGGAAAGGATCCTTCATTGATGAGAGCATTCAGATGACTGTTCTACCTCAAATTCTACCACTTACTGGCATTTGGTGTGCAGTAAAAAAGCCATTTGAATTCAGACAAGGTTTTGGCTTTTAAGCTGACTTGTTTGCTTAAGTAGGTTTTAAGCAGTGGGTTGTGTTTTGTTTCTTTTTTATTTATGTGCTTTTAATTTATTTGTTTTTTTAATGCTTTGATTATAATTTTTCATTTTATTATTGTTAAGTGCCATTTTTAGTGCTATTTTTTTTTTAGTGGAATGGCAGGATCTAAATTTAATAAAAAAAAATAAAACTCTCCTCACCACTTGGTGGGTGATACTTTCTGACCAAACTACCCTGGGGTGACTCATTTCTCCCCAGGTTAGTTTGGCTGTTGCTGGGGATGAAAGAATTCATCCCTGGTAGTTTGTCTGTCTGAGCTCCAGATTATCTAACTTTCAGGGATAAGGTAAGTGGCTCAGTACAAAGGACTAAGCCTGACCTGGAAGCTCTTATGGAGGGCAGGGCTTGTCACATGACCTGTGCCATCCTATCTGGTGTCTGGCTTTCCTTCCTTCAGTTTTCTTCTTTGGCCAAAGCATGGTTGTCACACACTTTGGCTAAAAGATAATTCCAACTTTCAGGGGGCCTTGGAACTGTAGCTTCTCAAAAGGCATGTGGAAGATACTTGTTTGAAATCATCCCTGTACCAGAATCTCCTGTCATGTGGTACATACCATGGAGAAATCTGTACTGATGTGGAAATTTCCCATTCATTTTATTGTTGCTATATTGTTATCTTACCCTTCATCCAATGAAGTCAGTGCCATATTCTCTGACCTCAATCCCCTGCTCTGGCTCACAGCAGGACTCTGAGGGGGAGAAGTCTTCCTCCAGTAACTCACCATCTGCTACAATGGCCCTTTAAGAAGTAGACAACAACTCCTCATTACTGGGGAGTAAAGTGGTTCCATCAGATGCAGACGTTGGCCGTCCCTGTGCTCCATGGCATTGGTTGTCACACCTTTGAGGAGGAGCACAAAAAAGGAAACAACTGTACCATTTCTGCTGAGCTGGGAGTGCACAGGTTTCCACAGTTCTAAATAGAGTGGGTTTGGGGAAGTATGGCTGAAGGAGAGTTCATAGCTGTGCCAGCATGACCTCTGTAAAGCTGTCAAGGTTGGAGAGTGCTCCAGCGATTGTCACAAAGACATCTGGGACATCATTAACCAAAGCACTGAATTTTCCCAGGACTTAAAGAAAGAAAGAAAGAAAGAAAGAAAGAAAGAAAGAAAGGGACAACTTTGAAAATGTTGATTCCCAGTACAGTGATTCCTCTTGCTTCATCTCACTTCCTTCATCAGTTCCCATCCACCAAAGTACCTTCTCACCAATGTAACTCTCTGTTCATTAGGGCTGTCTACCGATGTGTTGCCTTCATTTATTTATACTCAGGAATGTCACAGAAATCTGTAATGGATTCAACTGAGTGTGGATTTGTGTGAATCCAACTTGCAGATTCCATAATGGTCTGGCTTTTTTCAAGTCACATGGATTCCACAGACTTGCGGACCAGTTTTTTTTTTAGTTTTTGCAGGGATTTGCACAAATTTGCATGTTTGCAAGTGCACACTTGCATTAGCACAAGACCACACTAGTGCAAATGCACATTTGCAAAAAACAAATGAAGTTCTCATACATCCCTAAAAAAAATCCAGTTCTGTCAATGAGCAGACGTTGGAATGAAAGCTGCCTGACAGACAGCTTTCCCTCGCCCATCTCTTTTCTTTTGGAACCCTTTCCCTCTGGTCACTTTCCCCCTCTTGGCTGTCAGACTTCTTAGAACCCCAAGTAGAGGGGAAACACCCAGGGTGGAGGGGAGGAGTTTCAGAGTCAAGGGCAGGAAAAGGGGTAAGCACCGCCCCCCACCACTACTGCTTTGCACATAGGCAGAAGATAAAGAGAATCAAAATCCCTCATTTTCTGCTGTATGTATAATTCTTCCAAGAGTGATGGTACCAAATATCCCAGGAAATTGCTTTGCATTACATGTTAAAATTCTTCTTATTCATGGGGAAAAGAACATCCTAGAACTGGGCCATTGGAGTCAGTACTTGCCTGATATCAAGAAGGTTATTTTACCTGAATTGATCACTTAGCAACCAACATTTCTACCAAGTAACTATGACAATTGCTAAACAGCTGCCCCTCTAATCTACATAGCCTTTAACCCCAGTCAGCTGAGCGATGGGCTGATGACAGCCAACAAACAATAGAAACACACCCTAATATTTTATTTAAGAGCTAAGGGAAGCCACAGCTGCAGGGATGATACAACCAGACGGATTGAACTGTTTCAAGGGGAGTGTTTTTGCTTTCAAGAAAAAAATCTGGTTCTTAGTGCAGCCGGAGAAAATTGTGATAAATTGCACATGAGTTGTTCCGAAACATCTTTGAATTCTCTTGCCTGTCCCCGCCCCCCATCCTGTCCTCCTCCAACCTTTGCATGGCCTGATGAAATACAATCCATCACAACCTACCAACAGGATGCATTTTAAAACAGGGATGCAAAGTGTCCATCTGTAAAAAGAGCACATCACTTGTAAGAAAGCAATTACGGATGTATTGGAATACATGGAACATGCCCTTTTGATTTCTATAATGTTTTAGCGCCTCCCACCTCCTTGCATTTGCTATCTACTTGTCTCAGTGAAACAACTAAAACACTAAAGCATTGAGGAAGAGATAGAAATTAGCTGGGATGATAAAAGAGAAGTGAAAGTAGGAGAAGGAAAAGGAGACACCTTGACTGCGGGATGTATTATGCTGTGGACCGATCTCCCAAGGGCAATGGAGGAATCACAACAGCTGCATTCATTTATGATGGTACTAAGCAATAAAAAATGAGAAGACGGTGGCAAAAGGTCTATGTATTAGGGATTGGCAACTTATGTGGAGTCAGAAGCAAATTGTTGTTAAAGTCCCCAAATTTATAAAAGTAATTTAGCAACGAAACATATGCCTTTGAAGATAGTCTGGAAACTTCAGCTGCTGAAAAATACAGACACCAGAATGTTCCTGGGAACTGGACGGTTCATCCATGTTACACCAATTTTCCATCAGCTGCACTGGCTACCTATTCATTTCTGAGCTCAATTTGAAGTGGTAGTATTAATTTCTAGAGCCCTGAACAGTTTGGGACCAGGCTATTTGAAAGGCCACCTAAACCCAGTTGAAACTGCCCTGCCCTGAAGAATCGCCTCAGAGGGGCTGCTCACTTGCCCATCGTTAGGGTTGATCAGGTTGGTAGGTACTAGGGACAGGGTCTTTTCTGTGTTGGCTCCACATCTTTGGAATGCTCCTGCTGAGAACTTTGTTTAGCCCTGTCTCTTTTGGCCTCCAAATGGAACTTAATGCCCTTTCTGTTCCCCAAGCCTTTTAGATATTTTATTGCTGATGCTCTGTATATTTTTTATCAGATGCTGCTGTTTGAAGTATATCATTGTTGATTGTATGGTATCCATTGAATTTTATTTTTATGACTGTGAGCCACTTTATGAGGGTTTGAAGCCTTTCCCCCCCGCTGCTTCATCGCTGCTCCCTGCGTGCCTTATTTTAAAGTGAAAATGGGGCTTTTTTACCATCACTGTCACTATGCTGCTGAGGTTTGGCAGCAATTTGGCAACAGCTGCAGCAATTTGGAGGCAGGGTTTGCAAAAAAGGCTGGGGGCTGCATGTCACCTGCAGTTAGGGATGTCCATTTTTTTTTTGGCTCGACAAACTTCTGTGGTGTGTGCAACTTGCTTTGTGTCTGTGAGCTGAGCTGTAGGCTGTTCCCCAAACTCTGGGAACCTTCTTGCGCATTTTTTTGCAGGGGGAAGTTCTGCAATTTGTGCAGATTACAGCTGAATTTGTGCAAATTATGGCCATAATTTGGAGGATTTATGCAAATTCAGCTCTAATTCGCAAAAATTCAGACATAATTGGCGCAAATTACTCAGAAATTTGCACAAATGCCTAAAATTGGAAGAAAATCCACAAACTGGCCCAACCCACTGCAGATCAAGTGGAGTGCCACAGTGCAAACTGAAAAGAAGTTGGGCAGGGGACTGAGCCTAGGAAAATTCATTGAACTTCATCCCCCAAACAGATTTCTCTAACATCCCTACTTGCAGGCTACAGGCTCCTCTTCCATATTGGTGGGCCCTCACCACTGGACATACCTGATGGGGAGAGTGTCAGGCAGCCATCAAAATTTCCTATATAGAATCTTTAAGGGGCAGTCCATGCAAATGCATGGATGAACGGGCCAGGAGCAGGCATGCATTATTGGAGGCAGGGCAACAGGGGGGACTCCAGAACCCCTTTCTACACACACTGTTATTCTAAGCTTGCATCTCTGGCTCAACAGTAGAACAGGTACCATTACACCCTGCTAAACTGTTGAGCTGCACAGACATCAATCAATGAGCTGAGAAAGCAAATTTCGGCACCCCAGCAGAAATTATGGTGCTTATATGAGAACTTCTGCAGATCAACAGCTGGCATTCAAACCACAGATTCTGCTGCAAATGGGTGTAGACTTTTGTTTTGTTTTGTTTGAGAAGCTCTCAAGTGTTCAGTTGCCATCATGCAGTGATATTTATTTGTGTCTCAGGGTAATAACCACAGAAGCACCCTATATAGATTTGCTCCAGATGACCTTATATTCTCCAGTTCCAACCTTTATTATTGCTAGAATTCTCAAACCTGCCTTGGTATCATGTGGACATTTTTGTTGTTGTTTAAAGCTGATTTTTGAAGCCATGGCTGTTTTTGCGTCTTCCTTGTTCAGAAAAAGAAATACTCTGGAAGAATTTGCTTGCATTTTAATTGTATACAACTATTATATAGTCCCCCTTCATGGATCACTGCCTTGTTGTGGCGAAGGGGCTTGCGTAACTCAGTGAAGCCATAAGCTATGCCGTGCAGGGCCACCCAAGACGGACAGGTCATGGCGGAGAGTTCTGACAAAATGTGGTCCACTGGAGAAGGAAGTGGCAACCCACTCCAGTATTCCTGCCAAGAAAACCCCATGGAATGTATCACAAGGCTAAAAGATATGACGTCAGAAGATGAGCTCCTCAGGTCGGAAGGTGTCCAATATACTACTCGGGAAGAGAGGAGGGTATTTCTAAGTAGCGCCAGAAAGAGTGAAGCGGCTGGGCCAAAGCTGAAAGGACACTCAGCTGTGGATGTGTCTGGTGGTGAAAAGAAAGTCCGATGCTGTAAAGAACAATATTGTTTAGGAACCTGGAATGTAAGATCAATGAATCAAGGTAAGCTGGAGGTGATCAAACATGAGATGGCAAGACTGAACATCGACATCTTGGGAATCAGCGAACTAAAATGGACAAGCATGGGCGAATTTAATTCAGGTGAGCATCATATCTACTACTGTGGGCAAGAATCCCTTAGAAGAAATGGAGTAGCACTCATAGTCAACAAAAGGGTGGGAAAAGCAGTACTGGGGTACAATCTCAAAAATGACAGAATGATCTCAGTATGAATCTAAGGCAAACCATTCTAAATCACAGTAATTCAAGTCTATGCCCCAACCACTGAGGCCGAAGAAGCTGAGGTTGATCGGTTCTATGAAGGCCTACAACACCTTCTAGAACTAACACCAAAAAAAGATGTCGTCTTCATCATAGGGGATTGGAATGCTAAAGTAGGAAGTCAAGAAATCACTGGGATAACAGGCAAGCATAGCCTTGGTGTACAAAATGAAGCAGGACAAAAGCTAATAGAGTTTTGCCAAGAGAACACGCTGATCATAGCCAACACTCTTTTCCAACAGCAGAAGAGGAGACTCTACACATGGACATCACCAGATGGTCAATATCGAAATCAGATTGATTATGTCCTTTGCAGCCAAAGATGGAGAAGCTCCATACAGTCAGTAAAAATAAGACCTGGAGCTGACTGTGGCTCAAATCATGAGCTGCTTCTTGCAAAATTTCGGCTTAAATTGAAGAACGTAGGGAAAACCACTAAACCATTCAGGTATGACCTAAATCATATCCCTTATGAATATACAGTGGAGGTGAGGAATAGATTTAAGGGATTAGACCTGATAGACAGAGTGCCTGAGGAACTATGGACGGAGGTCTGTCACATTGTTCAGGAGGCAGCAACTCAATCCATCCCAAAGAAAAAGAAATGCAAGAAAGTAAAGTGGCTGTCTGATGAGGCTTTACAAGTAGCTGAGGAAAGAAGGGAAGTGAAAAGCAAGGGAGAAAGGGGAAGATGGCTGTGAGAGCTGGACTATAAGGAAAACTAATGCCAAGAGAAAACTCTCTGGAAAAGACCCTAATGCTGGGAAAGACTGAAGGCAAAAGGAGAAGGGGACGGCACAGGATGAGATGGTTAGATAGCATCACCGATGCAATGAATATGGACTTGAGCATGCTCCGGGAGAGAGCGCAGGACAGGAAGGCCTGGCGTGCTGTGGTCCATGGGGTCACGAAGAGTCAGACATGACTGAACTACTGAACAACAACAACAATATGCAACTGAATGCAGAGTTTCAGAGAATAGCAAGGAGAGACAAGAAGGCCTTCTTAAATGAACAATGCAAAGAAATTGAGGAAAACAATAGAATGGGAAAGATGAGAGATCTTTTCAAGAAAATCAGAGATCTCAAGGGAACGTTTTGTGCAAAGATGGGCATGATAAAGGATAAAGAAGGCAGGGACCTAACAGAAGCAGATGAGATTAAGAAGAGGTGGAAAGAATACACAGAAGAACTATACAGGAAAGATCTGAATGTCCCTGATAGCCATGATAGTGCAGTCACTGAACTTGAGCTGGACATCCTAGAGAGTGAAGTCAAGTGGGCCTTAAGAAGCATTACTAACAACAAAGCTAGCAGAGATGACAGTATTCCAGCTGACCTATTTAAAATCCTAAAAGATGATGCTGTTAAAGTGCTGCACTCAATATGCCAACAAATTTGGAACACTCAACAGTGGCCACAAGACTGGAAAAGGTCAGTTTACATTCCAATTCCAAAGAAGGGCAACGCCAAAGAGTGTTCAAACTACCGCACAATTGCACTAATTTAACATGCCAGCAAGGTTATGCTCAAAATCCTACAAGCTAGGCTTCAGCAGCATGTGAACCGAGAACTACCAGAAGTACAAGCTGGGTTTCGAAGAGGCAGAGGAACTAGAGATCAAATCGCCAACGTTCGCTGGATCATGGAGAAAGCAAGAGAGTTCCAGAAAAATGTCTATTTCTGCTTCATTGACTACGCTAAAGCCTTTGATTGTGTGGATCACAACAAACTGTGGCAAATTCTGAAAGAGATGGGAGTACCAGACCACCTTACCTGTCTCCTGAGAAACCTGTATGAGGGTCAAGAAGCAACAGTAAGAACCAGACATGGAACAACCGATTGGTTCAAAATTGGGAAAGGAGTATGACAAGGCTGTATATTGTCGCCCTGCTTATTTAATTTATATGCAGACTACATCATGAGAAACGCCAGGTTGGATGAATCACAGGTCGGAATTAAGATTGCCAGGAGAATTATCAACAACCTCAGATATGCAGACGATACCACCCTAATGGCAGAAAGTGAAGAGGATCTAAAGAGCCTCTTGTTGAGGGTGAAAGTGGAGAGTGCAAAAGCTGGTTTGAAACTCAAGATGAAAAAAACGAAGATCATGGCATCTGGCCCCATCACTTCCTGGCATATAGAAGGGGAAGAAATGGAAGCAGTGACAGATTTTATTTTCTTGGGCTCCAAGATCACCGCAGACGGTGACTGTAGCCATGAAATTAAAAGATGCTTGCTCCTTGGGAGGAAAGCTATGGCCAACCTAGACAGCATAGTAAGAAGCAGAGACATCACCTTGCTGACAAAGATTAGTCTAATCAAAGCTATGGTTTTCCCAGTAGCAACGTATGGCTGTGAGAGCTGGACTATAAGGAAGGCTGAGCGCCGAAGAATTGATGCCTTCGAACTGTGGTGCTGGAGAAGACTCTTACGAGTCCCCTGGACTGCAAGGAGGTCAAATCAGTCAATCCTAAAGGAAATCAACCCTGACTGCTCATTGGAAGGACAGATACTGAAGCTGAAGCTCAAATATTTTGGCCACCTAATGTGAAGAGAAAACTCCCTGGAAAAGACCCTGATGCTGGGAAAGATTGAAGGCAAAAGGTGAAGGGGACGGCAGAGGATGAGATGGCTAGATAGCATCACCGATGCAAGGAATATGAACTTGAGCACACTCCGGGAGAGAGCGGAGGACAGGAAGGCCTGGCATGCTATGGTCCATGGGGTCACAAAGAGTCGGACACGACTTAATGACTGAACAACAAATTATATAGTCATATACATTAATTGTATACAACTATTTATATAGTCTATATATATTCTCCTTAGGAATTTTCATCTCCCAGCATTCTAAATTGCCACTCTTGGTATCCATTTAACATCACAACTACTGATGAGGTCAGAAGCTGAAATGTTTAGCTCTAAATTTATTTTGAAATTATTCTGTTGTTAGTCTCTCTCTCTCTCTCTCTCTCTCTCTCTCACACACACACACACACACACACACACGAAGGCACTTCTAGTTTCTCTACTAGAATAACTAAAACCATTGATCAGGTTTTAGATATTTATTATAGTTATCATTCAACTGGCAAATAGATTGACCTATGCTGCCAGGCTACATTTATTGCTTAGTAGTCCATTTATTGTTAAACTCTTAAGTTGGGAATATCCTAATTAAAAATCTCATTCTTCCTTACAATTTACCTGGTGTATGTTTGCGTGTGTTTGTATTTCCGTTTTACAGTTGGGGGAACTGGGGTTAGTGTAGAAAACTAGTTTAAGTCTAGAGAGCCAGTGTGGTGTAGTGGCAAGAGTGTTGGACTGGGAGCTGGGAGCTCTCAGTTCTCGTCCCCACTCGGCCAGGGAAGCTCACTGGGTGACTTTGGGCCAGTCACAGACTCTCAGCCCAACCCACCTCACAGGGTTGTTGTTGTGAGGATAAAATGGAGAGGAGGAGGATAATGTAAGCCGCCTTGGGTTCCTTGCAAGAGGAAAAAAGGCGGGGTACAAATGCAATAAATAAATAAATAAACAAACAAATAAATAAATCCACCATCGTTCGTTCATTTATCCGGATTTTTTGGGTCTTCTCTTTCTCCAGAGACTTAAGATGGGTAACAATTAGAAATGGATCCCTGAAACACTGAAATACAACAACGATAATCAAAATAAGCATGGTACAAACCAGTCTGAATGTTGAGATCTCCTTCGGAGGCCCTGCCCTGGCCCTCACAAATCAGCAGGGAGGTGATCAGGGGAGGGGAGGGTCATTTTCCATGGTAACCAGTGGTATAGCAGTCAATTTTTGAAGTGTAGGTGCTCATCATGACCATCTCCCTAGCCATGCCCCCAAGGACAGTCCAAATATGCAGGCAGCTGTGCTGATCCATATCAACAAACCAGTTCTACAGTTTCATCTCCACCAGGAGTGGGTCTTTTGTAAAGCTAACTGGTCTTAATTGCCCATTCCAAACCAAGCCACCCCAAAATACTTCGCATTACAATAGGGTGCAATATATTGTTGCTGGGAAAATTCATTTCCCTCCCAGCTCCTGTGAGGATTGCAGCTAAGCTCAGAGGGAACAGGAAAATGTGAGGGCGGTGGCAATCCCTGCTAATAAAAAAGTGTCGGTGCTGCGTCCCTGAGAGCCCTCATTCCATTCCATTAGTCCGGTAAGTGTGGGATGGATAGATCACTCTGTTTTCAGTTCATGTCACTTTCATTTGTGTTCTCCCCAAAGTCCATTCCATCCTGCTTTTACATTGATATGCAATTTTTTAAAAAAGAATCCATACCAATGTTCACATTTAAATAATACTTCTAAATGTATTTCCCCTCAAAATATGGATTTCTGAGCATATTTTCCTCATCCTCTTTCTCATCATTGCTCCCACTTGCTTGCTTGACAGGCAGAGAGCCAGTGAGCAAGGAGGCCATGGCATCTCCCGCTCCTCCTTCTCACCAACACTCTTGTCTAGGCCAGAGCGAGAGCCAGGTGAACAAGCAGGTTGCAGTGGTGACGAGGAGGGGCAACTCCAGGGGGCTCTCGTCAGTGGGCCCCTGATGGTGTGTGGGCCCTTGGCAGGTGCCCAACTATGCCTACCGTTGACACTGGTCCTGCCATCTACAGTGGTTGCCTTCATGTGTAGTGCGCAACAGACTGGCAGCATTCACCTCTGCCAAGCTCTCATGGTAGTGCAGAAATAAGGCACCGCATTCCAGCTAGAGACCCTTCATTCCTTGCCCTTGCTGTCCACCCAACTGAGCAGTGTCTGCGTGGGAAGATCTGGTGTTTGTCAGCCCTGCTGTGGCACAAAAATGTGGATCCAAGGCACGGTTCCTTCACAATGTTTACACCGGATATCAACAAAACCACCATCAAATTACAAAACGCATCTGTAGACACAGAGATGGCCTATGATTTGCTGCTGGTTTGGCAGGGGGTGGTGGGGGGAATCCCTTGCAAAACATCAAGAAGATCCATAAGGATCTATGCCTTGTTGGATCCATGTTTTTGTGGATTTTCTGTGATTTTCACTGTGTGAGTTTTAATTTGATGGTGTTTTCTTTGGGAGTGGGGCAGCGTATCTAAAAACCATACAAATTCGAGAGGATCTGTTTTAATTGTACTGGATCTGACTTTTACCTAGACCCTGAAAAGACCCCCCCCCAGCCCAAGAAATCCCCCAAACCAATAAGTGCACCTGATATTACATTCAATAACCTCATGACTCTATTGGCATAACTGCTCATATCTGTATGTTTTTGAAAGAGGAGCAACTAGGAGCGGTCACTTTCTGCCTGCCACATGCCCATTTACAAGCCGGGTTCTGCTTTTATCCTTGGTATTTTAACTCCTCCATTGTACAGCTTCATGGAAGTAATTATTGTTCTGCGTGTCACCCTAGATAAATGTAACAGCCTTCAGTTCTTTGATAAGAGGGCTTAATTTCCACATCCTATTCAAATCCTATCCTTCGTACTTAATAGGTATTGTAAGATTGATCTCCAGCTCTGCTCTTTATGAAACGGTTAAGTATCTTCTCCTAAGATATTGCTCAGACCTACAAAGTTGACAAGCTAAGTAAAGAAACGCAACTCAAGGTAGAGAAATGCACACTTTGCCGAGGATCTAAGGAATATTTTGAAATATTTTCTGAAACTGAGTGGATCTAAGGAATATTTTGAAATATTTTCTGAAACTGAGTGGAGATTGGCCTCCCTACAAATCAGTTAACTGTCTTTGGTAACAGGAGAAGAGGTTCATCAATAGGTCCAAAAGTCATACCTGGTTAAATAGGTGTATGTGCTCTTTCAGCTGTTTTAAACTGAATGACACCAAGTTCATAGAGAGATTCCCCTTTGATTAACTGACCTAACTGTTCATGTTTTGTTCCAGACAAATTTCAGCTGAAGCCATGTATTCAATAATAAAAATTTAAACGGTCCAGAAAGCAGCACATTAACCCCACCATCTGCTGTTCGGCTTTGGGTTTTGTTCCTGGAGTTCAACTTGAAATGAATTACTGGAAAATAAAGGAGTAAATCCCTGATATTAGTCCGCACCCCTGCAGTCTTAATACATAGGAAGAGGCCAATTCTTCCTGGGCTTCCTAACTTTGATTAGTCATAGCGTAATTAAAGAAATTATGAAGGGAGTCTTCTGTTTCGATGTGATTAACCCAACCAGAATTCACATGTAGCATCTCCTGAGAACACCCCGCCCCTGTCCTAGCCTCACCAGAGCACTGTCAGTCTCAGTTTGCATTGATTAATAAAGGAGACAAATGAAAACTGTAAGGAGGGTACATCAGCCCCTTTGTGATTCATGACCAACAGCCAGTGTTTTATCTTTCACTCTGTCGAGGAGTGTGCTGTGTGTAATCATTTATAACGATGTCTGCTTTTTAATTAAACAAAGCAAACAGGATTTATGTAAACAGAGGGCCGCCTTTTCAAGAAAGGAATGAAAGCCAAGGGGAAAGGAATCTTACTGATATTTACTGTTTTTATTACACCTTGGTGAACTGCTGAGAGCATTTCCCTTACATCGTTTGTTTATCTGAGTTGTATCCAGCTCTTCCAAGGATTTCAAGAGAGTTTACATAAGGGTGGTGAGGGGTGGTGTTAGCTGAGTTTTATCCTCACAACAACCCTGGGAGGTAGGTTAGGCTGAGCAATAGTGAGTGACTGCTGGTCTACGGTCACCCTCGGAGAGCTTCATGGCTAAGCAGGGAATGTGAACTCTATCCAGTACACTGCACTGGTGCTCAGTATTACTTACATACTTACTACATTTCTATGCCACCTATTAGGCGAAGCTCTCTTGTAATGCTTACAACTCTGGAGTATATGGCTAGGCTGAGATTAGAACCAGGGTCTTCTCAGATTATTACTTAATGACGCCAGCTCTTAAAACCTGAGTACAAACAACAGGAATGTGCAGCCTAGGCAGAGGTTTTCTACCTCATCTGCTTCTTTTGAAAATAAGGTCCATACGGGATGCAACTTCATGCCACACAGCATCCTGGCTGTAGACATTGCAAACTTTCCCTGGTGCCACTAAGCATGTGAAAAAATAATAATCTCAAGATCAGTTGCTGGCAGATGTATCTGCCCTTCCATGCTTCATTCATTCTTTATGGTTTGTGTAGGAGCATCAAGGAGTTACTGGAAAAGAAGCTCTTTTCCATCCACTGCTGCAGCAAAAGTGCTACGACCTATCAAGGGCCGTCCTAGGCAGAACCCTAGTGGTGAGATGCAAATGCTGTTCGTCTTCCCATTGGGTTGTATCTAGGGAGGTCGGAGGAATCTGTCTGGGGGGTGAAATTCATCAAACTTTAGTCAGATTGGCCCCTCAGACTTCAACTTGCTTTCCCACAGGCTGGCCCAACTAGATTGGGCCAGATCGCGGATTTCCAGATTTTAAAATTTTATTTGTGTAATGCAATTTGCAAAAATTACAACTGTAATTTGTGCAAATTTGTGTGATTTGTGCTAACTGCTTTTTTACGGATGGATTTCGGGACCCTCCCCCGTTCAACTTGCAAATGCAAGTTGAGTCAGGGATGCTGCAGGTAAACGTTGGGCCCCAAAGGGGCTGGATTTACCCGTGACAGACATCCCTAGTTGTATCAGATATTAGTCTAGCTGAACTGCCTTTTATTTCAGTGAATCTCCCCTACAGGGGACTAACATTGGATACAATCCATGCATTCATGCATTTGATTACTTATTACAAATGCTACACATTGTACTTTTGGAAGCGATGCATATGAATGAGTTTTTGCAGTTCCACTTATTCCATCATGCAAATTAAAGTCCCCCCAGTTAAGCCTGTAAATTAGAGGGAGGAGAGACGCCTGTGTGGGTGACTGTTGTCGACCTTCAGGCTGTAGGAAAAAGAAAGATATTGAGCAATGATTAATCCCAGGAAATTTGTATGGAAAGTCAGGGATGCAGGTTGCAAAATGCTATGTTTAACAGCATCTCCCATTAGCATTGCAGAAATTAAAGATCTGTCTGCATTACTACAAGCACTGGAGGTGGGGTGGGATGGCATAAATAATTTATGTCTGCCCTTTCTTGTCTCTTGACCCTCTAAAACACCCTTCCCCAAGCTCGTGCTGTCCAGCTGGCTGGGGGATACTGGGAGGTGTAGTCCAACACAGCAGGAGGGCTGCTCTAAAAGCAAATGTGTTACATGACAGTGGTGAGATGGTTTGTTGTAGCTGACCCAGTGGAGGCTGGTGGCTCCGATGTCAAGGGGGCAGTGAATCCGCTCCGGCTATCAGTCAGAACCAGTCAGAACTCTAAAGGAGCTATCCAAGGTGCAAAGAGTTCTGACAGGTCTGAAACCTGGAGCAGTTTCACCATTCCACTGACAACAGAGCCAGCAGCCCCCACTCACCTGACTTGAAGCTACAAGAAACAAAGGGGGGGGGGGACAGTTTGGTAGTTACTGGCAGTGATGTAATGGAGCCCAGGCTCAGAGAGATGCAGTACCAGCACTGACTATCTGCCCACCCCTCCCCTTAGGATCACCTATTCCCTTTGAGCTTACATACAATTCTCACAGTAGCTGGGGGGAAATGAATTTCCCCAGCAATTATATATCCTTCCCTGTTCTAATGCAAAGTATTTTGGTCTTGAATGAGCAATTAAGACCCATGACCTTTATCTCAACCACGCTCCTGGTGGAAACAAAAACTTCTAGAACTGGTCTGTTGATATGGATCAGCTGCCTGAACTTGGGGACTCTACTTGGGTGTGTGTGCTTATTTGGGATGTCAGAAGAATCCGTGGGGTGTGTGTGTGTGAAGCTCAATGAGCTTCCCTTGTTTCAACCCCTTGGACTTCGTCCCACTTCTCTCTGTGGAAACCGGCTCGATCTGCACTGAGTTGGGCCAGGTCATGGATTTTTCTTTTTCTTTATTTGCAGAAACAGAGATTTGTGCAAATTGCGCCTGAAATTTGCACAGATTATGCAAAGTGCACCCAAAATTTCCGTGGATTATTTATTTATTTATTGCATTTATATCCTGCCTTTTTCCCTCTTGCAAGGAACCTAAGGGGGCTTACATTATCCCCCTCCGCTCCATTTTATCCTCACAACATCAACAACCCTGTGAGGTAGGCTGGGCTGAGAGTGTGTGACTGGCCCAAAGTCACCCAGTGAGCTTCCATGGCCAAGTGGGGACTAGAACTGAGATCTCCTGGCTCCCAGTCCAACAGTCTCACCACTACACCACACTGGCTCTCAAATTATGCAAATTGTGGCCAAAATGTGTGCGAATCACTATTTGCACAAATTTTTAAAAATACACAAAAAGTTCCCAGAGTTTGGGAAAAACCCATGGCTTGGCCTGCGAATGCAAGCCCAGTTGGGCATGCCATGGAACTCCATCAGGCCAAAAGAGAGACAGGCATCCCTAGTGGCTATGGAGACTGTGATGATGAGTGCCTGCCCTCCCAAAGTTGCCACTACACCACTGGTTACTGAGCATGCAAAGTGAGGGAGCAGGATCATGCCCATTGGCCTCACCCCCTACACATGTTCAGAATCTCTTCTGAAAGATCCTGTGTCCATACAGACTGTAAGATCTGTGTGTGTGTACAGGATGGCAATTGGCATACAAGTTGCATTTGCACATTCATGTGTATAGATGCAGATTTAGAAACAAGGACTATAGTTTAAATAGAAGCACAGTACATCTCAATGTAGTGGGTAGGACTGTGACCAGAAGACCAGTGTGCCTGCCTGCTCAGTCTGCTGTCCATGTGCTAACTGTGGAAGGGAACATAAGAATGCAAGAAGAGCCATGCTGGATCAGACCAAGGGTCCATCTAGTCCAGCATTCTGTTCACACAGTGGCCAACCAGCTGCCCACGGGAGACCCACAAGCGGGACATGAGTGCAATAGCACCCCCCCCCCGTCCATGGTCCCCAGCAACTGTTGTACATAGGCATACTGTCTCTGATACTGAAGATAGCATATAGCCATTAGGACTAGTAGCCTTCTTCTCCATGAATTTGTCTAACCCACTTTGAAAGCCATCCAAAATGGTGGCCACCATTATATCTTGTGTTAGCAAATTCCATAGTTTAACTGTGCGCTGTGTGAAGAAGTCCTTCCTTTTATCTGTCCTGAGTCTCCCCCCAATCAGCTTCATGGATGACCTTGGGTTCTAGTATTGTGAGAGAAGACATCAAGCCTCAACCCCTGCCTCCTGTTTCCCTATTGACTCCTTGTTTCTCACAATGATTATACAAGAAACAGAAAATAGTTACTGCGAGCTATTTGGATCAAGACCTGGCTGGCCTATGTGATGCGAAAATTGATTCCAAAAGAGACTTGATATCCATATGGAAGAAAAGAATAATCACCCAAGGGTATAACAGCTAATACGGGAGTGTCAACATTTGAGAGAGGGATAGAGAGCCCTGTGCTGGGAGATTAAGTTGATCTCTTTGCGTATCCGAGATTACAGCTAAACAGTTGTGGGGAGAGATGATTCCACATCTGTCTCCTGCAGCATTTCTAAGTCTGCCTCAGAGGCATCAGATGCTGGACATACCCGGAGGAAGAATACATAATCTGATCTGACTCTCAACCATGGTATAATTCAACAAGGGTAACCCTGGTGAGGAATTTGCGGGTTGGTGGAGTGGGCTGAGAGTAGTATGACTAAAGCTACCTTCTGAGTTTGTGGCTGAGGTAGGTGGTGTCAGATTCACATTTTGGAGGTCCCTTGGGCAAGACTCCCTCAGTGGGCCCCGCTCCTAAGGAGGCTGGAGAAATCTGCCACGGACTCAAATGAGGCCGGATTCCAAAAATCCGACCTCCGAGTCTGCAGTGGACCAGCCACACTCACCTCCATGTCCAGAAGCATTCTCGCAGGGCGGCTCTGCAGCTTTCTAAAACATGCAATACGCTAATGGCAGCTGCTATTAGCTTTTTGCAGGAAAATTACAGCCGTAGATGGCATATTGTACACCATTTGTGGCCATAAAGCACTTACTTTTACCTAAATACGGCCATAAACAGCTGCAATTTAGGTAAAAATAAGTGCTTTATGGCTGCAAATGGTGTAAAGTATGCCATTTATGGCTATAATTTTCCTACGATAGCCTAATGGCAGCTGCTGTTAGTGTATCGCATTTTTTAGAAAGCTGGAGAGCCACTCTGCCAATTTTGGCAGATGTGGCAGAGCTCTGGAGGAATCTGTGGGGCCCCAAGCAGCCCGAATTACCCTGCAGCCTCACTCTGGACTGGACACTGGGGGGTTCATACATCACTACCTCCTCCCTCAGTGAGTCTCCCTTCTCATTGCCATTGTCATCAGCTGCTATTGTGCCTCTTCCTTCCCTCTCTCATCATTGCTCCCACTTGCTTGCTTGACAGACACAGAGCCAATGAGCAAGCCAGAAGTGGTATCGGCTGCTCCTCTTTCTCACTGCCACCTTTGTCTGGGTCAGAGCAAGAGGCAGGTGAACAAGCAGGTTGCAAGGGTGAAGAGGAGGACCAAGTCCAGGGGGCTCTTGCCAGCGGGCCCCTGCTGGGGTGTGGGCCCTCAGTCAAGCAGTTTTTCCTTTAACATCTACAAACCCACAAAAACAAAGTTAAAGGAACATTTTATGTCCGAAGTACAACAAAATTTTAATATAAATACCAGTATCTCACTCAAGTTAAAATCAATAAATGAGCAGTAACAGATACCCAACAATACATGAAATACGTAGGTTATACGTTTTCGCAGAGCTGATACCCCAAATGTGTTTGAGCTATCTGGTCCCCCTCAGTGGGAGAAAGTACACAGATAAACCATTATTACAGCCTTACTAAGACAAGAGTGCCATTTCTGGTAGAAAGGCGGGGTATAAATAAATAAATAAGTTTAACACTGAATTCTACATGGAAACTGAAAAGCAAATACACAAACTTCAATACACCTGGGATAATGTACCATACCTTAATAAACTAATGAAAATATCTACTAATAAAAGAATCAATTTGTCAGTAGTTGTTATACATACAAAAACTGAGATCCATATCATTCACCTGGTAACTGCACAAAAGTAACGGGAGAAGAAACATTCCCTTCTATGTCTGAAATATATAAAAAACACAACCCTGTGTTAATTTTTTAAATAATTTTCTCCCAGGTATATCTACCACATAACTAAACCATAGGATAAAAATCAATATAAAGAACCCAGAGAGCAACCCTGAACCCAAAATAATTTTATATATATATATATATATATATATATATATATATATATACACACACACACACACACACACACACACGTCTATCTATCTATCTATCTATCTATCTATCTATCTATCTCAGTGTGTGTGTGTGTGTATACATATATATATATATATATATATATATATATGAGGCATTCTTTCCAAGATGATTAATCCCTTCTGCCTGTAGCAGCCATTTACCATATCAAAATAAAGAAAACAACTGATATTAAAAGTAGTCTTTGAATGCAAACAAACTAACTAACTCCCAGAAATGGCTTTGATGCTATGCATGACAATTTAATGTTGTAAATCCAACTGTTATATACAGGCCCTAATCAGAACTAAATAGAACTGTGTTACCAAACCGATTTGGGAGGAATGTTCATAATCATCTACTGCTGTATAGGCTGCTCTTGACGCCCTGAAAACAAAACTAAACCTTAAAGGAAAAAAAAAAAAACCCACTTCATGGCTTAAATTGAACTGCTATCCACAATTACTGTAACAATTATTATTTTCCCATGCACATGTAAAACAATCAATCAACGCTAACAATAATGGAAATAAAACAATGGCGGGTTATATGAAAACTCAAGACATAACAAAAGAAGGGGAGGTTACAAGACCAGCATCCAATTATGCTTACAGACCAAGAAGTGAGGCTGAAAAGTGTAGCATTCATGTGTTACAAGAAAAGACATAAGAACATACGAACAGCCATGACGGATCAGACCAAGGGTCCATCTAGTCCAGCATTTTGTTCACACAGAGAGCAACAACACCCACCCACTCATGTTCCCCAGCAACTGGTGTGCATAGGCTCACTGCCTCTGTTACTGGAGATAGCAAATAGCCATCACAACTAGTAGCCATCAGTCGCCTTCTCCTCCATGAATTTGTCTAACCCCCCTTTAACATAATCCAAATTGGTGGCCATCACTACATCATGTGGTAGTAGATTCCATAATGTAACTATTCATTGTGTGAAGAAGTACTTCCTTTTATCTGTCCTGAATTTCACACCAAGCAGCTTCATGGTATGACCTGAATGGGTTCTAGTAATATGAGAGAGGGTGAAAAATGTCTCCCTATCCATGTTCTCCACACCATGCATAATTTTATACAGCTCTATCATATTTCCCCTCATTCACCTTTTTACTAAGCCAAACAGTTCCAGATGTTGTAACCTTCTCTCATACTGGATTTGCTCCACCCCCTTGATCATTATAGTTGCCTTTTTCTGCACTTTCCCCAGCTTGTTTTTGTAGTGACTTTGTCACGTGTTTCCTGTGAAATTTGAAGAGGAGAATGAGGACTTGGTGTGTATTTGCACACACAATCCTGCCCCACAACAGTTGAAAAGGACCAATAGTCAGCAAGCTGTGAAACTGTGGAGAACCCATTTTTCTTACCATGTGTAGTGCTGAGAAAGGGTGAGTTGGCACGCCACTCTCTGAGAGTCTCTTCAAGCCCAAGACACCTTTCTGACTCAGTTTGATTCTGGCAGCCTTAACATAACCATAAAGGCTTCTTTATTGTTATTGCTGCTGTTGTTAATATGCCGTCAGCTATGTGGTGCTTTATACAACATTGTATATTCTAAAAACAGATTTCTGCCCCACAAAGCTTGCAGTCTAAATGCAGATGGTGTTGGGGAAGAAGACAATAGAGGGAAAAGGGATGAGTGGAGGGCGAGGCTATGGCAACAAGGAAAAAATGTGAGCAAATGAAGTTACTTAAGCCTGGTTTTCATTTTCGCCAGGGATGAGGACTGAGGAGTTAGATAGGTTTTGAGTAGCTATATGTAAATCAGCAAAACCTGAGCTCATCAAAGCTGTCCAGATTCTACTTCAAAGCTCATTCCAATTTGTGTCCATACCCGATTGTGAGCTCAGTTTTTTCTTTTTGTATGAAAATCTGTGCATATTTCCCTGCACATTTTTTTCAAATGTATGCCTCCATTTTGCACATTTTTTAAACATGCATCTTTTCACCTCCCATAGGTTAAATAGTGTTTGTGTGCATTTTTCAAAAGTATGGATTCTTCATACGGATTTTTGAAGTGCAAACTTTTCAAGTGCAATGTTGTCGTTTCACATACTGTGTTGCGATGTACGGACTTCAACTGCACTTTCTGTTTGGGTTTGTATTTGTTTCTGGGAAGTGTGGACTAGGTAAATTCTGGTAAAAAATGAACTGAAATGAATTTCTCATACATCCCTAGTTTTGAGTTGGGTTTGATGATTACAAGAGGAAGTTCCAGGCATAAGGGACAGCAAACCTTACAAACTCTAGCTACCAGCACAGCAGTGATAACGGGTCCACCTCTCAGTGCAGCATCCTTCAAGCTTGATGAAATACCCAGGTCAAAGGTCCCCAGAGGTCAAAGGCCAATGGAAATGAAACTTATGCATAGAGTCTCTTAGCTCTTCTCCTTGGTGTCACAAAGACAAATGGCACTTTAAAAAACCACCCCCTCCAAATGAAGCAGGATTCATTTTTTGGTGATGGTGGTGGTGGTGGTGAGGTTGGTCACCTGGCCTCTTGTTTCTTAATGAGCTGAAGCCTCATTGCTTCTAAGCTTGAGCACTAGCACAAGGAAATAGATGGACTGCTAAAGTGAGGAAAACTGAGGAAATGGGGAGGGGGGTGCTCTCTTTGTGATAAACATCCCTAGGGATTGCCGTAGTTGAAGAGGGGGTTCAAAATGATACTGACGAGACAATTTGGCATGCTGCAGCAATGAAAAAGACCAATTCTTTGTTGGGAAGTATTAGGAAAGGACTGAAAACAAAGCAGTATACCTAAGGCAGTACCTTCTCCAATATGAGAATGACAAGAAGCACGTGGATAGGGGTAATCCTGTAGACATTGTTTCCTTAGACTTTCAAAAGGCTTTTTGACAGAGTATCAGATCAAAGACTCCTGAACAAACCTAGCAGACATGGGACAACAGGAGAGGTCCTTTATGGATTGGAAACCAGTTAAAGAACAGGGGCTTCTTCACACGGAGCGTTTATCCTGCTATTGAGATTGCTTACTCATGGAAGTTTGCGGGTCCTTTTCATGATGTCGTCAATCTCCAGGGCTCATCCAGAGGTATTCCTGGTCATTCCATGTTAAAAAGATCGGAAAAAATGAGGTATCAAAAAAACTTGGATTGTTTTGCTATTAAAGCAGCCAGTAGATGGCCTGTTTCACTGAGTTCCATGGAACCTTGAAAATTAAAAGCTTCCCCTCTCAGCAGTCACATGGTTGCCATCTGGGAGCCCACTGTAAATGCAGAACGGCTCAAGAATGGTAGGGCTGCAGGTTTTTTCTTTAATGTAAAGGCAGCCCAGGAAGCAGAGAGGAGGAATACATGAACAGTTCTCGCAATGGAGGGATGTAAACAATGGGGTCCCCCAGTGATCTGTACTAGGACTGGGACTTTTTAACTTGTTCAGAAATGATCTGGAATTAGGGGTGAGCAGTGAATGGCCACGTTTGCTGATGATAACAAATTATTCAGTGCAATTAAAATAACAAAAAAGGATTGTAAAGCGCTCCAAAAGGATTTCTCCAAAGCAGGTGAATAGGCATTAAAAATGGTTCACTCTAAGCAAGTGTAAAATGATGCACATTGGGGAAAACAAAACAAAACAAAACAAAACAACAGCTTAACTTCATGTATATGCTGGTCTGCGTTGCTGGTGACTGACCAAGAAAGACATCTTGGGGCTGTGGTGGATGTTGTTGTTGTTCAGTCGTTAAGTCGTGTCAGACTCTTCGTGACCCCATGGACCAGAGCACGCCAGGCCTTCCTGTCCTCCACTACTGTGCACACTTGGAGTACTGGAATACACCACAAATATTGGTGTATTCTGTTCTCACAGTGGCCAACCAGGTGTCCCAAGCAGGTCATGAGAGCAACACCACCCTCCTGCTCATGTGCCCCAGCAACTGGGGCCCCATCTACTGTATACGGGGTTTTTACTCCAGTTCTACTCCACTCCAAGTCGATCGTGGGCAGCTGCTGAAACTGCTGCCATTTGCCTCCATGACCACCTTGCTGAATATGACCTGAATTGAAGAATAATATCCACAGTGTTTCACTGTCTCACAATCCATTTTGTAAGCAAGAGCATGAAAGAAGGGAGTCAGTCATGCCACAGCAGCCCATCTCCAAAAGATGGGAGAACAGGACCACCATTGTGAGAAGAAACACTTCAGATTGGGGAGTCTCTCTGTGTGTGACCATGTGCATTTGCATTATGCCTTGGAAAGTTGTGGTAGGGAGCCATCTGCTGGTTCTGTGCAGCTACTGGAGTGCAGAAAGTTTATCTTTAAAAGCTGTGTTTCATCAGCAATGACATTTGATTTGGAGCAGCACAGGGAGGAAAATACAAAAATGTGAGAAGCAGGTGGATAAAGCTAAAGTGCAAGCAAAATAGGAATGGCTGAGAGAAGATAGCTGCCTTGATCAACTAACGCACATTATGTGCACATGCAAATGAAAGCATTACTTTTGACATATGCAGAAGAAGAGAAAGCAGCAGAGCTGATGTTGAAAACGCTCAAGGTTTAAGAGCTACAGGGGAGTATCCTTGGGGTCAGATGTTGATGGGAGAGCCACGTCCTCAGGTTGGGAAGGTATAGAAGGAGAAGCCAAGAGCTCCCTCTGAAGTGGTGTGACCTGTGACCCATCTGAATCTGAGTCCTCCTCGGAGTAATGCAGAGCCTCAGAACCAGGGGACACGGCAAATTGCCCCCTGAAGCTGCTATTAGCCATTGGGCTGGTGATACTTATCAGACAGGAACCTGCTTTTCCCCCTCTTCTGTACGGTTAATAGTGGCTTAGAGGAGAGAATTTAAGTAAGTTAAAAAGCCACGGGGGAAAATCCTCTGCAACGGTTTTTACCCAAAGAAAAAGATGACAAGAGACCTGATTTCAAATCTCCAAGACAAATCAGAATAGATAATAATGCCCTCATTCCAACAGGAGGATTGAGGTGCCAACTGTACATTTCCTTGAAATGAAAAGTGGGGAATTAGAAGCTGGGACTACACAGCCACGTTGGTGTTGATTATCGGTTTGGAGGGTGGGCGGGGGGGGGGGGGGAAGAAAGCCGAAGGGTAGATTAAGACCTCCCCTTGAACAGGTGATTGGAACTGTGAAAGAGAATATTTGGCTGAGGCTACAATTGTCCAGGCTTCTTCCCTGGCTTGGGTTTTTTAGGCTGGGGAAATAGACGCTCAGCACCTACTTCCTTCCTGGTGCTTAATTAGATCAGAATGTGCAATATTACCTTTGAAGTGATAGGTCAATTCTATCCATGGTGTTTGGTCAAATTGTAGCATCTTCACACATGCGCACAAGTTGTCATTTCATGTGGCGCTGACCAAGTGACGAACGCACATGTGCAAATTTACCCTGAGAACCTACATTCTACTTGTGCGATGTGGGCAAGTATGCGAAGTGTCAGACTGGATTATTGATCAGAAGGACCATAAAAGCTAGTTTTTGAGCAGAAGCCACACAAGAGCAACGGTACAAGAAGGAGTAGGAAAGCAACTGAAATGAGGGTAGACAATGCTGGCTTTCTCCCTCATTATTTAGAAGTCCCTCATCGAATGCTCATTCTGATCTGAAGCGGGCTATCAAGGAGCACGAAGAGCCAATCCTTACAAGATGCTCATCCTGGCTGCTGGCATCTGCTCATCGCAGAGGACAAGGAAAAGCTGGGAGATTCAGTCCCCATCCATAAATATTCAGCAGAAAAACCATTGTGCTTTGCAGAAATTCTTTTCAAACAGGTGCACCTAGCAGAAGGAGGAGGGCAATACCGCGCTCCCAGGAGATCCAGCACACCTAAATAAAACAAATACTACTTTGGAGGAAAGAGAAAAGGCGAAGCTTCTGGAACAGCAAGCCAAGAAGCTTTATCTTAGCATTTCAGAAGGAGATGTAGACAGCTGACACCGACGAGCAGGAGTGTGATTGCTGGTATTTCCATCAACACCCAACTGGGGATGTACGGATTTTGTAAAATCTGTTCCGTCTACATTTTGCTGATTGCCAGGTGCCTTTCATTCCATCGTCTGCTCATTGGTGGAATTGGTCTTTTTCCAATTCCCCAAATTTGTGCAAGTTTGCACTTGCAAAAATGTGCAAATCCCCTCCAAAATTTGCAAATCTTCCCCAAAATGTGCATTTTCATGTTTTAGCCTATGGGGGAAATGCACATTTTTGTCTGGCATTTTTTAATTGTATGTATTTTTCTACAACTAAATTTGCATGAAATTCCAGAAAGTAAAAAACTGGTCTGCAAGTCTGTGGAATCTGTTATACTAAGCAAAAGCCAGTCCGCCATGGAATCCACAGGTTTTATTCATAGAAATCAAAACTCATTGGATTCCATTGTGGATTGCTCTGACATCCTTAAACCCAACTGGAGTTGTCACCATAGACTGGTTTGGACTAGGGATGGCTGAATTCCCCCCTGGCCATGCCGTTTGCCACTAATTGGACCCCTGCCGGTTGCCCGACCCTGTTCACTGTGTGTGGCGAGCCACTGGGCAGTCCATGGGTGCCTGGCGAGTGCTGTGTGGTGTCCCAGTGCTCTGCCAAGCCACCATTTTGTGGAAAAAGGAGGCTTGTCCTTTTATGTAAAGGGCCCTTTTGTGCAAATTGTGGCTGTAAATAGGCCCATTTACAAAAAATTAGAGGCATAAATGGTCTATTTAGATCATTTATGACTGGAATTTTGCATAAATGGACCTATTTACAGATGCCATTTGCACAAAAAGACCCTTTATATAAAAGGAGAAGCTGGCATTTTCTGCAAAATGGCGGCTTGGCATAACAGCCGGGAACGCCATGCTTGCCCAACTCGGCTTGTGCTGAGTCAGGCAAACGCGAGGGTCCATGGACTGGCATCTGAAGGGCTGAGCGGGCAAGAAATCACTGAGCCATGAGCCCCAACCAGATGCCCATGACATCCCAAGCTTGGACTGACATGTGCAGCGGTGTGATACTTAGATAGCTTGTAAAGTACTTGTAGTGTACAGATCAGGATTGTTGAACCTCTTTCAGCTTGAGGGCCAAATTAAATTTTGGAGAAGGTCTTGGGGCCCACATTCCAGGGCCGATGGCAAAAGGGGGTGGGGCCAAAGCCAAAAAGGGCAGCACCAAAATATCAAAAATCCCAGCCTATTTTAGCTCAAAGCCCTTACCGCCAATAACTGAGCCTTCGGAGAGACGTTTCAACCTTTCAGAATGGGGGGAAAAACTGCACAAAAGCTGGAAACCACCAATCAGTGGTCAGGAGAAAGGGGGTGGGGCCAGGAAAGGGGGTGCAGCCATCAGAGGAACCCTAGAGGTCTGCAATGGGACCCCAGGTAGGCTGGATTTCAATACCCTTGATGTAGGAAGTCCCTGGTTCAATCCTTGGCATCCCCAGATAACAGGTAGAAGACCTGTGGAAGACATGATCTGCCTGAGACCTTGGAGTACTGCTACCAGCCCGAGCAGACAATGCTGGCCTAGATGAGCCAATGGTCTAAATCAGTGTAAGTCATAGCTCTAGGGATGTTGGAGAATTCAGCCATGGACTCCAGTGAGGCTGGATACTTTAGAAACCGCCCCCCCCCCGGAGTCTGTGGCGGAACGGACTAGCCCCTGCCACCCCCCGAAATCCCCGGAACGGACCTACCTGGCGGCAGCTCCGGGTCATCTTCTGGGCTGCTGTGGCCATAAATGGCGGCCATCGTAGCAGCTGCCATTTGCGTCCCTGCTTTAGCTGTGATAGGCTACATAAATATTTACGTAGCCTATCACGGCTAAAGTGGGGATGCAAATGGTGTAGGGGACACTATTTGCATCCCTGCTTTAGCCGTGATAGGTTACATAAATATATACATAGCCTATCACGGCCTAGCATAGGGACTCAAATGGCGTCCCCTACACAGGACGCCATTTGCGTCCACAGCAGCCTGGCAGCGGATGGAGGCCCTGCTGCGGATCGGCCTGGCCGGCGGCTCTGCGGACTGGCCACGGAGTGGAGCTGGCCAGGCAGGATTCCAGAGGGGAGGACCGGATCGCCTCCCCCCCCGGTCAAGGATTCCGGGGGGAGGACCGGATTGCCTCCTCCCCCCCACGGAACCCAGCGGAGCCAGTTAAGTGGGGTTTCGTACACCCCTACATAGCTCAGTGTGACAGAGCACATTCTTGGCATGCATAAGAACATAAGAGCCCTCCTGGATCAGACAAAGGGTCCACCCAGTCCAGCATTCTGTTCACACAGTGGCCAACCAGCTGTCGACTGGGAAACCACAAGCAGAGCATGAGCGCAAC
Source organism: Heloderma suspectum (assembly GCF_057233095.1). NCBI lineage: Eukaryota > Metazoa > Chordata > Lepidosauria > Squamata > Helodermatidae > Heloderma > Heloderma suspectum. The sequence goes on from NC_139458.1 coordinate 425,809,086, forward strand.
AGCACCCTCCCACCCATGTTCCCCAGCAACTGGGGTACATAGGCTCACTGTCTTTGGTACAAGAATTAGCACACAGCCATCAGGACTAGTAGCCATTGATAGCCTTCTCCTCCAGGAATTTGTCCAACCCCGCTTTAAAACCATCCAAACTGGTGGCTGTGGTGAAACCCTGTGGTAGCGAATTCCATAGTTTAACTATGCGCTGTGTGAAGAAGTCCTTCCTTTTATCTGTCCTGAATCTCCCACCAATCAGCTTCATGGGATGATATCAGGTTCTAGTATTTTGAGAGAGGGAGAAAAATGTCTCCCTATCCACTTTCTCCACAACATGCATAATTTTGTACACCTCTATCATGTCTCCCCTTTCCCTCCTTTTTTCCCAAGCTAAACAATCCCAGCTGTTGTAACCTTCTCTCATAGGGGGGATGCTCCAGCCCCTTGGTCATTTTAGTTGCCCTTTTCTGTACTTATTCCAGCTATACAATATCTTTTTTTTAGGTGCGGTGACCAAAACTACACAGTATTCTACACATGGCCACACTGTAGATTTGTATAGGAGCAGTATGATACTCAAGTAGTTTTATTCTCAATTTCTTTTCTAATTCTGCCAACATGGAGCTTGCCTTTTTTATCGCAGCTGCACATTGGGTTGACATCTTCATTGAGCTGTCCATCACAACCCCAAGATCTCTTTCCGGGTCGGTCAGAAGGTCCCAGGTTCGATCTCTGGCTTCTCCAAGTAGGGCAAGGAAATAATCCTGCCTGAAACCCTCAAGAGCCACTGCTAGCCAGTGTCAACACTACTGGGCTAGATGGACCAAGGATCTGACTCCAATTAGTTAGGGCTTGCTACATCTGAGTGAAGGAAGACGTCGTGGATGGTGTGTTGACTGAGGTGTGCGCTTGGGTTCTTGACCATCTTCTGTGTTATAGAGGGAAACCCCCTTGGGTGGGAGAGTCCAGCTCGGTATTGGTAGTTGGAGGAGCAGAGCCCCAATTTCCACTCACCTAGAACAGTGCCATTTGCTCACCTTAAAGGCCTGGCAGGATTCTGGGACCTCCATGAGAAACCTATTCAGAAAGGCAGGAAGGAGAATATAAACTGAGCTTAATAGCTGAAGACCGATAAACCAAAACTGGAGCACTTGAATGGTGATGTTATCCATATCAAGGCTGTTTTCAGTCTCTGCTGTTGCGGGGCAAACATTAAAGTACATTTTATTGAATGCTGTAACATCTACTGCAGTGATTCTTGGTCCTCTTCCTTTGGAGTAGGTAACTGATGCAGTGATGGGACTGACACTGAATATCTGAGACTTAGGAGAAATCACCATTCAATTAAGCCAGGGGCACAGAGTCTTGTGCAGCACCAGGGCCAGATTCTGTTTTGGAGAAGCTCACAGGGGCCTCATTCCAGTGGTGGCCAGGACTGATGGCAAAAGGGGCAGGCCCAAAACCTCCGAATACCAGCATATTTTAGCATAAAGCCCAAGGGGGTCAGGGGAGAAGCAATGTCTCCATTGGAGTCAATGGAGACTTAAGAGCAACAACCACCCACATGTGCATCTGTGTGTAATTTTGGGAAAAATGGGTGTGGGAGGGGAGGTTTAGCCTCCCCCCAGTGCCAGGGTCCCAATCCAAATTGGGGCTACACGCACTTACACAAGAGTGCAGAGGAAATGCCCCGGAAGACTTTTGTATATCGAAGAGATAGTGTGACATGCTACACCTGCTTCTTTTATGGCTGAAACGCCCCTGAGACCTGAAAAATCAAGTGTCTTAAGCCCCTTTAAGAGCCTTCCAGCCTCTTGGCCTGACTCCTGGTTTTCCTAACCAGTTAGGATGGTATGTCCTTGGAAGGCAGGGAGGTCTCTTTGGCTGCAGCCTACCTGCTAATTTAACTGAAGATGAAAAAATGCCTAGACATCATGAGACCATCACAGGGAGCTGTGAAAGACAGCAGGTAGCCACGGGAGACTTTGCGTAGATAAGTCCCTGAGAGTGTCACCCAATTGGAGCTGGGACCGTGGAGGTGCTGTGCATCGGCTGACTGGAGTCTCTCTGCTGTTGTTATCTGGGGCTCCTGACAGCAGAATGGAGGACTGAGATATTTTGCTTAGGTTTGCTTTGGAATATCATATGCTTAACTGTAATACTCTGCCTTCTATAGCTAATAAAGCTTTTTGACCCTTACTCCCCTGTGGAGTCAATGCTCTGAATCCAAAAGAGAACATCTCTGCCTTTGGCCAAACAATGAGCAAGGAAAATTATCACGAATAGCCACCCTGTGCATGTTTAGCAGAACATTTAGTTTGGTCCTGAGGCTCTGGGAGGAGAAGCTGGTGTGTGAGAAACGTGGGAGTCCAATAAAGTCCTGGTGGGTGGTTGGGGCAGGTAACCCTGGCCAGGAAGAAAGTGGTTCAGCTGAAAGGCAAGGGAGCCTTGAGATTAGGCCTACACAAAGTCTTCAGACCATGGGCATAGTCTGAAGGCACATGATGGAGCAACCTTGTGGTAGTAGCTAAGCAACTTTGGATCTGGTCATTGCCTGGATGGGAGACCACCTGGGAGTCCTCTCTATCCTGCCTTGAATTCCATCCTGGAAGAAAGGTGGGGAGGTAACGTAAGAAATAATTAGATAAATAAGGAGGGCGCATGCACTATGTGACTGGGGCCTTGGAAGGAGCTGAGGAAGTGGCTGCTTTTCTAGTCTTCCAGAGGCTTTGACTGTGAGAGGAACAGTTGTTTGAGAAGTGACAGTGCCCCCCCAAAAGCTGGTGTCTGGGGTGTAATAGTTTGAGTGCATGATGAAGCAAAGGACTCCAAAGGAAGGTATTAGCCTTGCTGATTTGCACTGACTGACCTTGCCGATGACTGAATCTGGCACTGAGCTGAAGTCCATCCATTCTCTTTACATTTTTATTCTGTTTCCAAGACGTCTGTTCAAAAGTGTTGGGGACAAGAGTGATGGATGTGATTTATTTGCTCTGGTCTTCTTACGATGCAGCAATATGCAAAACTAGGCACCTTTCCAGATCTCTGAGAGGCTGATCTGACGTGTGTGTGTGTGTGTGTGTGTGTATAATAGCACATCTGGAAATAACATAACGTGGAATATACAACCATTACCCAGGATTCTGCCAACTTTATTTCCCCATGATTACACTGCTGTGCATGATCTCTCATGAAAACGAAAAACAAACAAGCAAAGGGGGCTTGTTACAGTGCTCTGAAAGCTTCACTGGAACATTCTGGGGACACTGGGATGGCAGATTTTGGGTTGGCAACTTCCTCCACCCCAACGTGTTTTTGACCCACATATTCATGGTTCTCCTCACTGTTGGTTTCAGAGACTGCAAGAATAAGTCATCCACTATTCTTATGCACAGGGTCCTCTGTTTTGTTCAGGTAAGTGAGATATTTCTCTGAGCCTGTATCCCACCCTATCCCTGCCTGTGACTTCCTCTTCACTGCATCTGCCATTCCCAATTGCCTGATGGTCTCCGAAATGAGTCCACACCTTCTCCCTTCCTACCTAAAATAACAACATAAGAAGAGTCCTGCTGGATCACACCAAAGGTCCATCTAGTCCATCATGCTGTTTCTCACAGTGGCCAGTCAGATTCCTCTGGGAAGCCCATAAGGAGGACATGAAGGACATAGCCCTCTCCTGTTGTTGCTGCTCTCAGCAGCTGGTCTTCCGTGATCTACTGCCTATGAACATGGCAGTTCCACAGAACCTTCATGACTAGTAGCCCCATCTAAGGCAGTGGCCATCACCGCATCTTGTGACGGAGAATTCTATACATTAATTGTGTATGAAGAAGGTCTCCCTTTTGTGTGCTCTGAGAACCAAACAAAATATTCTTGTAATCATGCATAATTTACTCCAGAGTAAGTGTGCATGGCCCCAATTCAGATTGGGACCATGGTGCTTGGGTGTGTGCGTGCGTGCATGTGTGTGTTAAGCTTTTTCACCTACCTTTTTTCATTCCAAAATTCCATTCCCTGTGCCGGGGGGAGGGCGGGGGATGTTAAAAAAAGGAAAAAAAAAATGCCTCCATTGACCCCAATAGAGGCACTTTTTCTTTCTTTTTTTACTCCCCTGTGTGGGGTGGGGTAGGATTTTGGGATGAAAACAGGTGGGTGAGGAAGCTTAAACCCTCCCTCTTGGAATGCTGTGATCCTGATCTGACTCGGGACCACACGTACTTACTCTGGAATAAATAAACCTATCACTGATAGCTTAGCTATGCGTGAATCCGGCTGAACATCAGGAGAAACTTCCTAACTGTTAGAGCAATACGACAATGGAACCAATGACCTAGGGAGGTGGTGAGCTCTCCCACACTGGAGGCGTTCAAGATGAGGCTGGACAGCCATCTCTTAGGGATGCTTTGCCTTGGATTCCTGCATTGAGCAGGGGGTTGGACTTGATGGCCTTGTAGGGCCCTTCCAACCCTACTATTCTATGATTCTATGATTACAGGAACATTTTGTTTGGCAATCAGTTTCATCGGATGACCCAGGCTTCTAGAATTATGAGAGAGGGAGCATAACTTCTCTCTGTCCACTTCCTCCGCACCATGCATCATTTCATAAAACCTTTTCCTGTGTGACCCTCCGCCCCCGCTTAGTTGCCTTTTGTGCCCTCCAAATGTTTTGGACTACAACTCCCATAAGTCAGCAATGCCAATAATCAGGGATTATGGAGTTGTAGGTGAAAATATTTGGAGGGCACCAGGTTGCCTGCTCCTAATGTAAACTAAACTTTCTCTACCTTCTAAACATTCTCTGCGTCTCATCAAGCCTGCTCTTTGTGCAGTAAGATTCAGTTCAGATCCTGCCTCTGCTGAAGCAACATTGCAGCTACACCTGGGGCTGCCCTAGGTCCTGCAGCCTTTGCCGCTGAGTGTGGTGCCCCCAGCCTTGCCGCTTGGGGCAGCATCCAATGCTGTCTGTCTGTGAGCATGCCCCACCTCCACTTATTTTCTGTGAGCAGGAGCTCCGCTGATTCCGTTGTGCATGTGGCACCCAGTGCTTCTGAAACGGAGATTTAGCGCTTCTGGGGGCAAGCCCTGAAATGAGCAGAGATGCTCATTTCTGGAACAGCGCAGTTGGCAGAGCTCCCTTGTGTAAGCTCAGTTGACCCGACCCATTCCAGAAACGAGTGTTTCCACTCATTTTGGGCTGTCCGGGGAGTGCTAAATCTCCACGGTGCAAGCAGTAGGCACCGCCTGCCGAATGGAATTGGTGGGGCTGACTGCTTGCAGGCAGTCACCATTGCATTCTGCCCTTGGGTACCTTGTCATCCTATTACCTTACTCTCTCCTTGCTATAGCAACTTGGTTAATCCTGCTTTGAACATAAGAACACAAGAAGAGCCCTGCTGGATCAGACCAAGGGTCCATCTAGTCCAGCATTCTGTTTACACAGTGACCAACCAGCTCCCAGACAGGAAACCACAAACAGCTCATGAGCGCAACAGCACCCTCCTGCCCATGTTCCCCAGCATATCCCCCTGGTGTATATAGGCTCACTCCCTCTGGCACTGGAGGTAGCACATGGCCCTCAAGTATCCATTGGTAGCCTTTTCCTCCAGGAATTTGTCAACCCCCCTTTTAAAGACATCCAAAATAGTGGCCATCACTACATGCTGTGGTAGCGAATCCCATAGGTTAACTGTGCGCTGTGTGAAGAAGTCTTTCCTTTGATCTGACCTGAATCTCCCACCAATCAGCTTCATGGGATGACACTGGGTTCTAGTATTTTGAGAGTGGGAGAAAAATGTCTCCATATCCACATTCTCCACACCATGCATCATTTTGTAGACCTCTAACATCCCTCCCCTTACCCTCCTTTTTTCCAAGCTAAACAATCCCAGCTGTTGTAACCTTCTCTCATAGGGGAGATGCTCCAGCCCCTTGATCATTTTAGTTGCCCTTTTCTGCATTTTTTTTCCAGCTCTACAATATCTTTCTTTAGATCTCTAGGTTGTCCCCTCTGTAGACTTGGCCAGCCATGTTCTGCCTGATGCCAATGGGCACTTGCCCTGGTAGGTACATAGCACAACCTGCCCAGGGCAATGGACAATCAGAAGAGCCCTAAAATTCAACATATATTTTACTTGCAACATACAAGTTTTTTTTTAAATGATCGGAAGCAGCTTATAAAAAAGCTGTAGCCAGAAAGAGTTGAGTCACCAGTTCTAATCATATGCTGAGTTCATGCCTTGATTTTTAAGCTCCATTCCCCTATTAATTAGTTAATTCCTCAAAAGAGCTTTGAGCTATGAGGACTTAGAATGCTAAGTCCTCATAGAACTATCATCATCCACTGGGTTTAATTAGTTCTCTTTTACTGTAATTGGATTAAGAAGATGTGATCTCAGAGATAGCAGGGGTGGACCAAAGCCTATTCCATGAACTGCATTGACAAGGACAGACTCCATTTGATGCCCACGCACAAAAGATGGAGGAATCAGCACAGAATAAATGTGTAGAACCTGCCCAGGGCAAAAGCCTCCCTGCCTGCAATGAGAAACATGGGCAACATTACCCTTTCCTTTATGCACAGTGGGGAGGATAGCAGACACTTTATACTGAGGCAGCCTATCGGTCCAATTAGCTTCCACATGGATCATCCACACACAATAGCAGCTGTTTAAGGTCTCGTGACTTAGTCTTTTCCAGCCATGTTGCTGAACCGGTGAGATTCAGGACTGAACTTGGCATCATCTACATGCATAGTATGTGCCCTTCCATAGAACTGTGGACCTGGCAGGTTCTAGATGTTCTGTGCAACCTATGCTATCCTAGAATTGTAGCATAGGTGTACCACCCCTTACATCCTAATTAGGACACAGAAGTATTGCTGAAGTCACCCAGATTCATTGATTTAGAGCAGCCTTTCCCAACGTCGCACCCCCAGATGTTGCTGGCCTACAACTCCCATCACCCCCAGCCAGCATGGCCAAAGATCAGGGATGATGGGCGTTGCAGTCCAGCAACATTTAGGGATGCAGGGTTGGAAAATGTTGATCTACGGGTGGGGATGGAAGGATCAGTCTATTTCTGGACCATGTCAATTTCATATGTGTTCCTCATAAGTCTGTTGAGTTCCATTTCCACATTAATGTGCTATTTTTTTTTTAAATCCTCATAAAATGTGTATATAAAAGCATATTTAAATACACATCTTTGAATTGCTCTCTCTCACAACATATGCATTTGTAAATGTATTTTATCTAAATGCACATGTTTCCAAGGGAGCAATCCTAGGGCCCCCTAGACAGCGTCTGGGGGACATAGGACATTCTGGTTCCCTGGATCCGAGGCCAGAGACAGCAGTCTGACCTTGGACCCAGGAGTCCGAGCCCCCCTCTCCCCCACAGCCGGCATGGAGAGAACTATGCTAGCTGCCTCTATGAGCTTGCAAACACGAGCTCAGAGAAGGGTGAAAGGGGGTATGCCAGTGGGCGGGGGGGGGGGAGACTGGGGATCCGAGCTATCCCCAGCTGTCCCCAGCCTCCAGCCCTCCTCCCCCTCCCCAAACTCCTGTCTAGCTAAACTGCAGAGTGCGGGCATGACATGCCTGCTGCTCTGCATTGGGTCCTCATAAGCCTCCGAGTTCGGAGGATCAAATAGGATTGCACCCTAAATGCATTTTATCCAAATGTATACAATGTCACAATTTTGGGGATGGCTTTTTAGCTGAGAACTGAATTGCAAAATCAGGAGAAGTGTGAAATCTGGAAGATAATTATGGTCCAATGTATGTCAGGGCCGCCCAGAGGAATCTGAGGGCCTGGGGCAATTGAATTTTCAGTGGGGCCCTGTCACACACAAACATTACAATCGTTTTGAAATTATATATAATTGAAAGACCATAAATCCCATAAAAAGTCCCAGTTTCTCAGATAACTATAGTGTACATGTAAATATCTACATAATTAAAAAGTAAAAATTGAAATATTTGTACCTAATAACTAAGTATTAGTATGTTTAATCTTTCTTCCGTAGGTAATTAAAATATTACAGACTGAATGTTAAAGTGGGTTTGGAGAGCAGCGTCCCCTCTGTTATTGGGCCAAGTATTTTCATGTTTAAATATATGTTGTTTATCTCTTACAAACTGATAATTTTGAAAGGAAATTTTGGTGAAAAAAATTGTTAAAAATGTACTAATTTTCATTTAGTTAAAATTGCTGGGAGAAAAGGTGTATGGCCTCCTTCTCCCCTTACAGCCACCCCATCCTCCATTCACTACTCCTAGAAGAACTACGCACACAGAGCTTTCAGAGGCGTGGTAACCACTGCCTGGAAGCATTCCAGAACCAAGTTCTGAGCTGCTTCCTCAACTTGTTTTTTTCAGAAGCCTGGAACAGAATACGATATTAATACAAAACAACATGAGCTGATAGTTCTGTTCAAAACAAGAAATAAAATACTATGCCCTGTACCACTGTAATGCTATGAACAGTCAAGAGCGCAAGAGGCATTACACTAATTGTGACTTCAGAGTGAAAATGCATCCGATTGAAAGAAGGCATACGACGTACAACACATAACCAGCCAATGTGGAGTAAGGATTATGACCAGAAGTTCTGTTATAAAAAGTGTGGCCCAGTGAGCAGAAAAAGGAGAAATTTAGTCAGGAATATGTGTTCTAAGGCAACTTATCAATGTTTAGAAGAAAGGAGGGAGGGGGACCCATTTCACACACAGGAAAACTGAGGCAGTAGGCAACTGAAGTCAATGCTGAGCATGGGTTACATAATCACAGAGCTTAAAACAATAATTGTGACCAGTGTTAGATAAAAAGTCCTTGCTTTCGGTTTAGAAGAAAAGGATGCCAGGCAGGCAGCAGTGGATCCAACACTATTTTATTGAACGTTTTGCAAAACGGGTACAGAGCAGTCTGGACCCCGAGACACGTGTGCAAAAGCCCTTTATATCATATCGCTTCTATTGTTCTTACCAGTAACCAATGAAACAGTTAGTACATCGGCTCACTAAGTTAATATCCAATAAACAGTCACTATCAGCTTACCAAGCCGTTAGTCATGAGTGCGTCAGTATGATTCCCTTTTTGCTCCGCCTATATTTTCCCACCACTCGGGCTCTTACGTAACTTGAGACGCCAATGGTTATGGAGTCTCCTTTTTTTCTAACAATTCCCTCCTTTAAGTCTTTATTCACGTCTTAAAGCATTTAAAACGGAGTTTCTTTATCAGCACAATAAAGCAAGAGCATCTGTTTTGACAGAGCGGTTTCAATTAACCGCTGGGATAAGCCTCTAGCGCAGGGGATAATGCAACAACCAAATAACACTAAAACTCCTATCATCACTACAAGCGAAATAAGGATTGAGGCTGCTAGGTGTTTCCATTTTCCAAACCATCTCTCCAACCAGTCAGTCACGGGGTTGTTAATCCCTGAATTCTCGGCTAATTCTTCAGACAAGGCGGTGAGACCCTGCAAAGCCCTTGTTACCGTGCCATCTGGGGCAGTGTTGTTAGGGATGAAGGTGCAACACCGTCCACCTAGCATGACACAAACCCCTCCTTTTTCTGCTAACATCATATCAAGAACACGGCGATTTTCCCAAGCCATTTGGCTGGTGGCATCTAGCTGCTCAGCCAATCCTTTTACAGCATCTCGAGTATAGTTTATAAACCTCTGCTGATTATAATAAACGTAATTGATCCAATCTACATTTTTGTTAATGGTCACCCACCAAAACAGGGTAGATTCAAATCCTGCAGAAATTTGATTTCTTCCTTTGAACTCATCTGGCACTCCCCTTGGTACTCCTATGGAGTCAATATATATTTGATCATCAAAAGGGGTTACTGATCGTTTCTGCCGGGGTTGGCCAGTCTTCTCTGCTGGATGGTATGCAATTGAAAAGGGGACTGCCAACTGAACTAACCCACAAGCTCCGGACCAATTAGAGGGCAATACCTCATACAACTCTAGGCCACCACAATACCACCAGAGATCAGCTCGTGGGATTGAAAGGGAATTATTCCTAAAGCGGGTAGAATTAACACATCTTACTTTACTCGTCAGGTTCCCTATACGCCCCTCTGTGTCTGCAAGGTTTCGGTGTATGCATCCGGTATGGTTTCTTCTTTGCAGGAAGACTGTGGAAGGTCTGACACGATCCTTTGATTTGAGTGGGGGGTATAATTTATTGAGGGTTTGGCATTCCTCCTCTCCCCATGCATCAGGGTGTTGGAACAAACGGATCACGCAGGTGAGGAGGGAAGGAGTGTCCCATCCCAGTGGAAAGGGCAGCACCTTTGCTACAGATCTCCCTGTGGCACAAACAAAACAGTCAGACTTATTTAAAGACTTGGCTGTATACTTTATCCACTCTAACCACACATTATCAGTTTCCTCTGTTATTGGGATCCCTAACCTGGTTCTCCAGGGACGCCTCTCTTTCTCAGGGATCTGTACCAGAAGTGGTCTGAGGGGTGTTGGTGTGACATTTCGGGGTTTTATCTTAAAGCTGTCAAGCCCAAGTCCTTGAGGTATCACCATCCACGTTAATATTTCTTTAACCAACATTACCAACACCACCCACAATACTTGCTTCATATTACAAGTTTTTTGTAATTCGAACCCGAGCTTTTCCCAGATGTTGTGACTTGTATATTACAGGCGATTGTGGCTCCTGGATGGCTTCTTCGCCTGTGTCCTTGGCAGCTTCCAGAGGGGTGCCAGGGAGCAAAGGACCGTTGCCTGTGTCCTCCTGTTCTTTCCAAGTGACAGAAGGAAGCGAAGGTCGCTTAAATGGCTTTATCCGGCTGCAATGTGTCCATTTACTAGAACCCACAAGCTTTACACACGAGTGGCTGGTTGGTCCCACCAAATAAGGCCCCTCCCACCCTTCCTTTAAAGCTTCTTTATTCCACTTTTTCAGCAACACCTCGTCTCCCGTCTGGAAGAGATGGATAGGTGCATCTAATGGCAGTCTCTGAAACGGAACGGAATAAGCTCGTAGCTGTGAAAGAACAGACTGTAGAGAAGTCAACTGATCCCTCAGCATCTGATCACCCACCTCCCACTTGACTTCCTCCCTCCTTCCGCAGTGTACCCGAGGCGGGAACCCAAACATCAGTTCAAAGGGGGACAATTTTATGTCCTTTCTTGGCATCCTTCGAAGCTTCGTTAAAGCTATTGGCAGAGCCTCAACCCAAGTGAGCTTCACCCCTCGTTGGAGTTTGGTTAAAGTCTCCTTGAGGCTCCGATTGATTCTTTCAACCTGTCCACTTGCCTGGGGCCTCCAGGGGCAATGTAAATGCCACTCTACTCCCAGAGCTTGTGCCAGCCCCCGTGTAATAACTGAGGTGAAATGTGAGCCCTGATCGGACTCTATAACTTCGGGCAGGGAGAACCGGGGCACCACCTCCTGTAACAATTTAGCAACAACAGTTTTAGCTTGGCAGTTCCTACATGGAAACGCCTCTACCCACCCTGTCATTTGACATACTATTACAAGCAAATACCTGTAACCCCTACATGGTGGCATCTCAGCAAAATCAATCTGCGCCCTCTGGAAAGGATAGTAGGCCCATGGTCGCCCTCCTTTTGGAGGAGGGGGTGCCCTGGGAGGGTTGGTTTTCTGGCAGACTTCACAGGTTGCGGCTAGTCGGTGGGCGCATACAGTTAAGCCAGGGGAGACAAACAGCCTCTTGCAATAGTCGATCATGGCTGATGCTCCAGGGTGTCCAAGAGAATGGTGAACTTGCTCTAGAACAACCCTCTGCAGGGTCTGTGGAAGAAGCAGTCTTCCATCTGTCATCTGGATCCATCCGTCATCGCAGGGACTTATTCCGTGTTCTTGTGCCATCCGTAACTCAGCAGGGGAGTATGTGGGGCGCTCTTTTCTTTTGGGTAGAATGAGGAATGTTCCTTGGATTCCCTCTCTGGCTGCTCTTTTTGCGGCCTCATCTGCCTTCTGGTTTCCCTGTCTCCATTTTTCCTCTTTTTCTTTCCCATGGGCTCGGACGTGGACAACAGCTACTTGTGAGGGTAGCTGGAGGGCATCCAGAAGATCCACTATTAGGCCGCCATTAGCCACTGGAGATCCGTTTGCTGTAAGGAATCCCCTCTCTTTCCACAGTTGCCCATGAGCATGCACAACGGTGAAGGCATTTTTGCTATCGGTATAAATATTTACTCGCTTTCCCTTGCTGGCTTGCAGGGCTCTTGTCAGGGCTACCAGTTCAGCGGATTGGGCGGAGAAATGAGGAGGCAGCCTTTCCTCACGCACACTCTCCTCTAGAGTAACGACAGCCGCGCCTGTGTAGCGCCTTCCATCCAGCATATAGCTAGATCCATCTACAAACAGATCTCTGGCTCCCTCTATTGGTTCATCCTCAAGGTCCGGTCGGCCTTTGGTGTCTAGGTCTAATACTTCAAGGCAGTCATGATCTGGGAGTCCTGATCCGTTTGTGCCCAGTAATGTTGGCAGTAGTGTGGCGATATTAAAGCTGGAGCAAGCCTTAAAAGTGAGGTTTTCGTTTGTTAGTAAACCTATTTCATATCGGGAATGCCGGACTGGGTTGAGAAATTTGCTTCCTCCTCCTGATCCCAAAATTTGTGGCACTCCATGCGGCACCCAAACTTCAATGGGTCCTCCCATTGTCATTTTCTCCGCTTCAGCGCAAACCAGAGCCGTTGCCGCTACTGCCCTCAGGCGACTTGGCCATCCTCGCGCTACGACATCTAGGACCTTGGAGTAATATCCCACTGGTCTCCAAGAGGGCCCTTTTCGCTGGCAAAGCACTCCCGAAGCTATGCCCTTATTTCCATGCACATAAAGTCTAAATGGCCGGCTGGGGTTTGGTATGGCTAGAGCAGGTGGTGACACAAGAGCAGCTTTAAGGCTGAGAAAAGACTTATTCATTTCCTTAGTCCATTTCCATTTATCCAGTCTATCTTTCTGCAGCGCCTCATACAGCGGCCGCGCTGTCTCCCCATAGTTTGCTATCCATAGTCGGCAGAATCCGGTCAGCCCCAGGTAGGCCCTCAATTCGCGGGGGGACTTAGGGACAGGAGTGTCACGGATGACTTCAACTCTTTCTTGCCCTAGGCTCCGAGTCCCTTTAGTTATGTGGTAGCCTAGGAATTTTACAGTTGGTTGGGCCAACTGTACTTTTTCTTTTGACACTTTATACCCCCCCCCCTGCTAGATAGTTGAGGAGGGAAACCGTCCCACTCAGGCACGCATTCTTGGCCTTGGCTGAAATCAAGAGGTCGTCACAGTACTGGAGGAGATGCACCTCTGAGTGCTGCTGGACCCAGGGTTCGAGATCCTTTTGGAGCTGCTGGCCAAAGACCACCGGTGAGAGATTCAGCCCCTGAGGGATGACTGTCCATGCTAATTGAACTTTTGACCCCCCCCCCGGGCTTTCCCATTCAAAGGCGAACAAAGGCCTTGAATCAGGGTGGAGGGGGATGCTGAAAAAGGCGTCTTTTAGGTCTATGACAGTGAACCAGGCGTGCTCTTCCGGAATTCCTACAAGGAGGGTGTGTGGGTTGGGGACCACAGGATGGGGGGCCTCGATCTGCTGATTAATGAGCCGGAGGTCTTGCACTAAGTGAAAGCCCTTGCCCCCCCTCCCCTTTTTGGCACAGCGATGATGGGCGTGTTATAGGGGGACATTATCTCAATGAGCCGGCCTTCTTCTCGGAGCTTTGTTATTACTGGTTGTAGGCCCTCCTTTCCTTGGCGGGAAAGGGGATACTGTTTCACATGAACAGGCCTTGCTCCCTCCTTGAGGGGAATTTTGTATGGTGCTGCCGACTTGGCACGAGAGGCCCCTCCAATCCCGGCCCAAGCTAGAGGGTTGACTCTGTTTTCTATTAAGCTCCAGTCCTCGGTGGCCTCTGGGGTGGATTCTTCTGCAACCTTCAAAAGGGCCATTTGGTAGTTACTACTCTGCTGTTTAGGGAGCCGTATCTCCATCCTTCCGTCAGGAGTAAAAGCAATCTCAATTTGGAGTTTAGTCAATAAGTCCCTCCCTAGCAATGCCACCGGACAGGAGGGGGTACAGACAAATGCATGTTCTAGGTGTGTTTTCCCAACCTTGGTGAACAGGGGACGAGAGAGGGGCACTTGGGTTGCCCTTCCCTCGACCCCCATTATGGTGGTGAACCCCCCACCTCCCGTTGGGGGCTCACTGAGGGGGAGGACGGACAGGGCGGCCCCTGTGTCCACAAGGGCTTTGTAGGAGTGGCCCCCAACCTTTATTTTGACCATGGGGTCCCGTCTTGCCTCCGAGACGGCTAAGAGGGGGCCGGGCCCCGGTCTGTCCTAATCTCTTTCCTGTTCATACAGAACTCTCTGCGCTTCTCCCGTATTTTCCCCTCTCTCTTTCTGCTTCAAAGCCTCACAGTCACGCTTCCAGTGCCCCATTTTCTTACAAAAGGCACATTGATCTTTCCCCAGGGGAGATCCTTTCCTTCCCCCTTTCCTCCCCTTCCTAGCTCCCTCCTTGTCAGGTTTAAGAACCGCAGCAAGGAGCTTGGCCTGCCTCTTGTCTTTTTCTTTTCCTTCTTCTTCTTCTCGCCTCTCATAAACCTTTTGAGCTACTTCAACTAAAACTCCTAAGTCAGCTGCCAACCCTCCTTCAACTTTTTGCAACTTCTTTCTGATGTCCTGGCAGCTATTTCCCACGAACTGAGTCGTGAGGATCCTTAAATTATTTGGATCATTCAAGTCAATGTCAGTATATTTAGCGAAGGCTTCCCTCAGCCTTTGGAGGAACACAGCAGGAGGTTCGTTTTTGTCTTGCTTTAGAGTCAGGACTTTTTGCAAATTGGGGGCCCTTCTCGCGGCTTGCTTCATGCCTGCTAAAATGAGTCAAAAATAGTCAGCATGTAAGCGTCTATGTGCCGCTGTGGCCACCCCCCAATTGGGTCGCCCTGTGGGCAGAACCTCCACCGTCTCCTCCTCAGTTGCTTGGGGATTTTCCTCCCTATACTTGGCTCGTGCCCCTGCAAGGATGGTTGGCTTTTGGCTGAGAAAACAGGTGTTCAATAGCATTTGTGTATCGTCCCATGTGGGGTTGTGAGTAAGCCTCACATTCTCCATCAGAGACAGGAGTGGCCCGGGATCCTCTTCAAAGGAGGGGTTAAATTGTTTCCAATTATACAAATCAGATGTTGTGAATGGGACATAAACAAACATCGTCCCTTGAGGATGTTGGGCAGTAGGGTCGGGGACTTCTCTGATGGGGAAGGTGAACTTCACCGGTGGTTGGGGGTCCTTTCGCAGGTTGTAGTTAGGTCCCCCTTTTGCCTCTCTCTGTAGGACCTCCAATCTTTCCTCTAGGGAATATAGACGATCTTGGAGAGTGTCCTGGCGTTCAACTAGAGGGGTGGGGTCCTCTGGTACTATTTCATGAGAGGGGTCCTTCTCGGGGGCATCTAACCGCTGGGCGGGCCCCTCAGAAGAGGGTGGTGGTTGCAACGAGCGCCCTGCGACGGCTGTCCCGTAGGGAGGAGGAAGCAGTAGGTCCTCCGGTGCCGTGGCCACGACCCTGGGTGGTCCTTCTTTTGGTGGTTTCCTTTTGACCACCATGGGAAGGGCAAGGGACATGCATTTAACAACCCACGGAGCAGGCCTGCCGCCAAGGGGCACACAAGTTGCCCACGAATCAATATAAGGGAACTGGTCCCAACTTCCCCTCTGTGCTACTATTGTTCGCACATCAGATACCAAGGTTGGGTCAAAAGACCCCTCGGGTGGCCATTTGGGTTCTAATATTGGCCATTCCCGGGTGCAAAAAAAGACAAGACGATCCTTTGTCATCTTAGTTCCATAATCCTGCTTAAAATGTGACCAATTGCGCAAACAACACTCCAAGGGCGTATGGGACTTCTTCGCAGACTTAGATTGGGACCCGCCCATGACGGTGGGAATTTCAGTCAGCAATTCTTGCGCTTCGCCCTCCTCTGACCTAGCCCGTCTCCGGGGTAAGGAAATGCAGATCGGGGCTCCTCACTCGCTTCGCCCATAGGCGTCTCACACAATCACAAACACACCACCGTCCCGCGTTTATCCCCTAATGTAAGCTGTTTCACTTACCCCAAAAGCCTCTTCTGTCCCGCCCGCAGCTGCGTCCAGCAGCTTATTGATCCACTGCCGGTGCCTAAAAGGAGTGATCACATCTCCCTCTTCCTCTGGCGTTGGTCCCCAGGTGCTTCTGCCGCCACCGTCGTGAGGAGAAGGCAGTATAAAACAACCGCCTGTGGCCACTTCTCCTCCGCGGCCCCTCGGCTCAGCGCGAAGGGGACGCGCCCCGAAGCAGGATCCGAGTCACGGCACCAAATTGTTAGATAAAAAGTCCTTGCTTTCGGTTTAGAAGAAAAGGATGCCAGGCAGGCAGCAGTGGATCCAACACTATTTTATTGAACGTTTTGCAAAACGGGTGCAGAGCAGTCTGGACCCCGAGACACGTGTGCAAAAGCCCTTTATATCATATCGCTTCTATTGTTCTTACCAGTAACCAATGAAACAGTTAGTACATCGGCTCACTAAGTTAATATCCAATAAACAGTCACTATCAGCTTACCAAGCCGTTAGTCATGAGTGCGTCAGTATGATTCCCTTTTTGCTCCGCCTATATTTTCCCGCCACTCGGGCTCTTACGTAACTTGAGACGCCAATGGTTATGGAGTCTCCTTTTTTTCTAACACCAGCAAAAAGAAAACAGGAGGAATTTAGCCAGAAATGTGTGTTCCAAGGTGTTACTTTCCACCACCAAACAAAGGAAAGGGTAAAACAGACTGAGAAGCATTGTATAGCACCACAAAATGGAGGCCAGGCATGGGCCTCAATTCATTACTTAAGGCAGGCATAAGGGAGGGCAGAAACACCTCCAATTTAAAAGCAGTTCAGACCCCCACGCCACCCCAATATATCCAGAATAGCAGCACAGAGAAAGCAATTTCTGGCAGAGGCCACTTAGCAATGATTGGATGAAGGGGACGGGACAGGGAGCCCATTTCACACACAGGAAAATTGAGGCAGCAGGCAATTGAAGTAAATGCGGAGTTTGAGTTACATAATCACAGGGTTTAAAATAATAATTTTTCAAAACAGCAAATATAAAACAGGAGGAATTTAGCTGGGAATATATGTTCTAAGGCATTACTTTGCACAACTGAAACAAGGGAAAAGGTAAAAACAGACTGAGAAGCATTGTATAGCACCACAAAATGGAGGCCAATTAATTACTTAAGGCAAGTATAATGGTAGACAAAAAAGGCCCCAATTTAAACCCAGTTCATACCACCCCAGACCATCCCCACCACACTTTATCCAGAATAGCAACACAGATAAAGCTATTTCTAGCAGAGGCCACGTAATGATTTTTTTCCCCAGTCATGGGGAGGGGGGAGGAGAGTTGGTGTAAACAAGATGGGAACAAAGATTTTTGTTGCATTTTACAACCCAGCGCCACCTATGAATTTCTCCAGACACCTAAAACAGAGACGGGAAAGATTTTTAAATGAAGAACATGCTGGTGTAAATATGAAAAAATAAGCTGACGGTCCGGTCTGGTCTCTTTCTCTCCACCTCGCCCCCTCTACATGTGAAGAAGGGTAGAGTGGAAATAAAGCAGTCACTGTGCCTCAGGCACTCCACCCACTCCATTCAACTGGGCTGGGACCGCACAACCCCCCCCCCGAAGTGGCTCTGACTGGCCACTGACTGGCCAGCCAGCCACCTATTCCATTTACTGGCCAGTCAATTAGCCAGCCTTCTTCCTCTGTGCAACCACCCCGCATTGCCCCAAAGTACCCCTCCCTTGCTGAGGGAAGGGGTCATCTTTGGCCAGCTCAGGCTGACCCTATTTTTTGTGGGGACTAGTGCTTTAATTAAGTAATTAGGGGACTAGCACTGCCTGGCGCTGGGCACCAGGCAGACTCCAAAGCTTTTCCCGGTCTAAGGAAAGGCTCTAGAGCAGCAGGAACATTCTGAGCATGTGTGAACATGTTTTTTGAAATAAAAAAATGCTCTCCTTGCCTTGATTCATGTGAATGGTTGCATTTTATTAAAATAATGCTTGCGGGGGGGGGGGGGGGCTGCAGTGTGGGGCCTGAGGCAAACTGCCCTCCCCCGCCCACCCCGGGCAGGCTTGCTCTACTACGTATGAGTCCAGGATGTGTAAGTCATGTTAGTTTGCATCAGAATTTGCAAGTACTGAATTCTTCAAGCAACCCCAACCGTGGGAATTTTCAGCATACATACTGAGGTGGATTCTTCATGCCTGAGTCTGTTTTCATCATGGCTCTGTCTGCTGAAGGCCTCTCCAAATGGTAAGTGGTTCCACACAGGTTATTGAACATACTGTTTTTCAGTTTTCACAGGCTTGGAAACTGGTCTGTTGGTGTCAAGGTGTGGCTGTCATCATGGTCAAGTTTGTTACTTTCTGAGGGCACCGATCCCTGCTTTCCCATGCCCCATCAGAGTGACAGACCGGTTAAGTTGGTTCTCCCCCAGAGTCATTGGGGTTGGGGGGGCAACTGCTTTCTAGAATTCTCTTGGGAGATTTTTCCACCAGCCTAAACGACTCTGTTGATGGTTTTGCCAACTTGTAGAATAGAAGGCTGGTGGTCACTGGTACCACCAGCCTTCAGAAGTGTCTTCTCCTGCCAACATCATCTGTACAGATGTTTCTGCTTGTCAGGACCTAACTAAGGTAGATGAATCTGGAAGGGATGCTGCTAGAGAAAAAAAGGCAGTATATGACTTGTGCTGAAGCCAACTGGTTGTGGCGTGGGTAATTCTTATGATTTTGCTGCGGGGGTGCCCATCTTTATGTCTTTCTAAAGTGCTGTAGGACTTTCGTGTTTGGTTTGTCTTTTAGTAGCGATGGGTAAATGGGTGTCGGGTAAGTTTTATTCCTAATTTGTTGGTTTGTTTATTTTTTGTTTATGGCAAACCTAGACAGCATAGTAAGAAGCAGAGACATCACCTTGCCGACAAAGGTTCTCATAATCAAAGCTATGGTTTTCCCAGTAGTAACGTATGGCTGTGAGAGCTGGTCTATAAGGAAGGCTGAGCGCAGAAGAATTGATGCTTTCGAACTGTGGTGCTGGAGAAGATTCTTACGAGTCCCCTGGACTGCAAGGAGGTCAAATCAGTCCATCCTAAAGGAAATCAACCCTGAGTGCTCATTGGAAGGACAGATACTGAAGCTGAAGCTCAAATATTTTGGCCACCTAATGCGAAGAGAAAACTCTCTGGAAAAGACCCTGATGCTGGGAAAGACTGAAGGCAAACGGAGAAGGGGACGGCACAGGATGAGATGGCTAGATAGCATCACTGATGCAATGAATATGGACTTCAGCATGCTCCAGGAGAAAGCGCAGGACAGGAAGGCCTGGCATGCTATGGTCCATGGGGGTCACAAAGAGTCGGACACGACTGAACGACTGAACAACAACAACAATAACAAGCAGAAAAGCAGGAAAGGAAAAGCTCTTTGGGCAGAGCTTGGATCTCAAGACGAAACTAAAAGCAGATACAGTGGTTAACAGCCCCATGTAGAAAAGCTCGTTGTAGCGTGCAGCCATGACCTCTAAGTTTAATCACTGGCAGGAACTTCGCTGTCATGGACCAGAAGCTGGTCTAGCAGAGCCAAAGTGAACTTGCCATCCTGGTGGAGAGCTTGGTGAAAATGTCAACTAGGTGTGCAGCACTGGTGAGAAAGGTAAATTCCACACTCAGATTATGAAAAGGACTGAAAGTAGGATGTCCAATGTCACAATGCTTTCATCTATGAACCTACAGTATGACCATGTTTGGAATACCATGAACAGTTCTGGTCGCCTTATCTCAGAAAAGATATCCTAGAACTGGGAAAGGTGCAGGAAAGGGCACCTAGAATGATCTAAAGATTCGGCACCTCCAAGGGTGGGGTGGGGGGGTGTCTATTGCCTTTATGCCCTACTTGTGGGCTTCCTGGAGGCATCTGGTTGGCCACCATGGGACATTAAATGGATTCTTGGTCTAATTAAGTGGGCTCTTGCCTTGTTCTGGTTGGTCTCTGGGAAACAGGATGCTGGACTAGATGGACCTTTTGAGAAGGATCTAATGGTGTCCATGTGCTTGTGGAAACCAGTGCGCACGCAATGTGAATGACACTAGCCCACGGACACCACTGGATCCTTCCCTTGGTACAGCAGAGCTCTTCTCCATCCATTTAGACCATGGATGGGCAACGTGTGGTTCTCCAGATGTTTTGGCCTACAACTTCCATCAGCCCATACCCAGTAGTGAGGCATGATGGCAAATACAGGCCAAAACACCTGGAGGGCCACAAGTTGCCTGCCCCTGACTTAGATCCTGCCCTGGAGAAACAGGTAAATGAACAAGAGAGGAATACAATGGCAAACTTTCAATTAATTCCATGATTTTCTCTGGCACCACTAACCTCATTGTAATAACTATTAAGAAACAGGTGGGTAAGTTACATGGGGGCATCAACCAGGAATATGTGGAACAGGAAGGAGAAGCCCATGCATCACTTTAGGGGGGTTACTTACAGGAAAGGAAAGGTTCCTGTTGTGCAAGCACCGAGTCATTACTGACCCCTAGAGGGACGCTGTTTTTCCTCAGCGTTTTCCTGGCAGACTGTATAGTGGGGTGGTTTGCCATTGCCTTCCCCAGTCCTAACTACCTTTCCCCCAGCAAGCTGGGTACTCATTTTACCGACCTCGGAAGGATGGAGGGCTGAGTGGACCTGAGCCGGCTACCTGAAAACCAACTTCTGCTGGGATCGAACTCAGGTTGTTCGAATAAGTCAAGCTCCACCTGCTACTGTCTATAGGGGAGGTTATCATAAAACTACAGGGACTGCAGTGGCTGCTGTGTTTTCAGCGGCAACAGAGATAATAAAGGAAATGTTGCTGGCATGTCAAATGAGCACACTGGAAGATCTGACACATCATGGAGAGGTTTAGTGATGTTAAATGGCTGAGGGAAGCTAGCTCACTGCCTTAAATAACAGAGGCATTGTTGGGAGTGGAAAGCATGGGCTTAAGGGGGTTAGGGCAAGGACTGGGAGTGGGGAGGGGGGAGAGATGGCTTTCAAAAAAAAGTAGAGTGCACAGCTGAAGTTCCTGCATTGATCCCAAAAGTTCAGAGACATAAAGTCAGAGGTTTTAGTCAAATGGCTATTTGACTCAAACAGGCTGAAGGACTGTGGGGAAAGGGTTTTCAAATCCCAAAATCTCCATGCAAAGGAACATGACAATGCTTTTTACATGGGCCCTTTTGCAAATGCTTGTCTTGTTTCTAAACTATTTTATTTCTTACATTTCTATACCACCCCATAGCCGAAGCTCTCTGGGCGGTTATGTGCTGTGCTGAATTTTTTGATCTATTTGTTTTCAACCATTCATTGGAGGTGGGGGAAGAAATCACATCCAACAATTGAGGGAAGAGATGAGAATTTTGGAGACATTTCTGAATGTGCAATGCTTAAGTGTATAGGTATGTGTGTGCTCTTTCCTTTTCAGTTTAAGTCCCATTCCCCTCAAGTCCTCTCTCATAATACTAGAACCTGGGGTCATGAAGCTGATTGGTGGCTGATTCAGGACAGATAAAAGGAAGTCCTTCTTCACACAGCATATAGTTAAGCTATGGAATCGCTACCACAAGATGTAGTGATGGCCACCTATTTGGATGGCTTTAAAAGGGGGCTAGACAAATTCATGGAGGAGAAGACTGTCAATGGCTACTAGTCCTGATAGCTATATGCTACTTCTACTATCAGAGGCAGTATGCCCATGTACACCAGTTGCTGGGGAACATGGGTGGAAGGGTGCTGGTGCACTTATGTCCTGCTTGTGGGTTTCCTGTGAGTAGCTGGTTGGCCACTGTGTGAACAGCATGCTGGACTAGATGGACCCTTGGTCTGATCCCACATGGCTCTTCTTATGTTCTCCCGTGCTTTGCAGCTTCCCGGCTGCCTGTGCTTTCTGAAAAGCCCCCTGGAGGACTTAAGCACGGCTAGATCTATCTATGGTCCATGGGGTCACGAAGAGTCGGACACGAGTGAACGACTGAACAACAACAACAAAGATCTACACTAGTGCTTTGATCGGTATTGAAATGCACTGATTACTGTCAGGGTGCATTAGGCATTCCGTCTACTGCTTTTCTAGTGTAATTTCCCGCTTTTTATTCCATATGACTTAAAGTACCACGACAGATGTCATTGCGTGCGCTGCAAGGTATAAACGTGCAAGAGGGATATATATAGCGTCACCATGACAGGATTGTATGGATATGACATGAGGTGTAGATCTGGCCCGGGAATTCCACCCTTGTAGCTTTCCAGTACTGCTGCGTACTGAGGGCCTGAAAGCTGACTGACTTTGTTGTTGTTGTTAAAAGAACACAACCAGCTCCACCTCCTCCTCTTCACTCTGCTTTCAGGCCGTTCAGCATTACTCTATGTTGGGAATATTGCAACCTCCTCTGCAAGTTACTGGAAGGGGGCAGTGTTGCAGTTAGTTCATCCATGGGAATTTTGACCACAGCTAGACTTAGGATCTCTATTGCCTACAGTGTGGTCTCCTGTGATTTCTTCCTTTTGCTCCTTCCCTTTCCCCCTCTCTGTCTGACTTCCACCTTTGCTGGGAGCACTTGTATTTGCTCTCTTGCTCCTGCTGGTGTAATGGAACACAAAATGGACTGAGCAAACTCTTTGGAGCCCTGCGCTGTACCTGCATTGTATATGCAAGAATATTTGTGAGTAAACCTGGTTTCTTTCCTTCACTGAAGAAGGGTATGGTCTCCTTTGTTGTTCTAAGATAGCCTGTGTGCATGTGGGACTGGTAAATGCTCATTCTGGTGTGCCTTTTGTTTCATTTTTTTTCTCTGCTAATTGCCTTTCTAACAGGAAGCATCATTCCTAAATAATCCCATCATTCTAAACTAGCATTAGAAGAAAGCTGGGATCACCAGCTTTTTCCAAATACGGCATGCCCCATTCTGCTCGCATCTGGAGCATGACAGCCAATGGCTAGTCAGGAAGACAAGTGTGAAGCGTGTACATTACAAACAACTGTTTTGCTCAGGAAAACTTCTGACTGCAAAGGAAAATAAGATGCGTGGGCAGGGGGCGAGGGATGACAGCAATATTTGCTGCAGACCATCATGAATAATGCACGCGAAGTGCGACCTCCAGATCAGGGATTCTTGCCTCTGCAGCAGAAAATAAAAAGTGGATTCCTTCCAGAAGGAGTGGAGCGGGTAGCCTGACATTGCAATTGCTAATCTGAGGGTTAGAGCACCAAGGTTTCAACCTAAAAGTTATCTCCAACCTGGAGAGGAGGTCCTCCCTCAACGTTTTGAGAAATTAAGTGAAATAGATGCCCCTAAAAGCAGATGTTTTTTTTCCCAACAGATTGGAAAAAATCAACTTATATCCCCATACCAAAAAAGGGAAGCACCAAAGAATGTTCAAACTATTGAACAGTGGCACTTATTTCACATGCCAGTAAGGTAATGCTCAAGATCTTGCAAGGTAGACTCCAGCAATTCATGGAACGAGAATTGCCAGATGTACAAGCTGGGTTTCGAAAAGGCAGAGGAACTAGAGACCAAATTGCCAATATCTGCTGGATAATGGAGAAAGCCAGGGAGTTTCAGAAAAACATCTATTTCTGTTTTATTGACTATTCTAAAGCCTTTGACTGTGTGGATCATAACAAATTTTGGCAAGTTCTTGGTGGTATGGGGATACCAAGTCATCTTGTCTGCCTCCTGAGGAATCTGTATAATGACCAAGTAGCAACGGTAAGAACAGACCACGGAACAACGGACTGGTTTAAGACTGGGAAAGGAGTATGGCAGGGGTGTATACTCTCACCCTACCTATTCAAGCTGTATGCAGAACACATCATGCGATGCGCTGGGCTTGATGAAGCCAAGGCTGGAGTTAAAATCGCTGGAAGAAACATTAACAATCTCCGATATGCAGATGATATCACTTTGATGGCTGAAAGCAAGGAGGAGCTGAGGA
Source organism: Heloderma suspectum (assembly GCF_057233095.1). Taxonomy (NCBI): domain Eukaryota; kingdom Metazoa; phylum Chordata; class Lepidosauria; order Squamata; family Helodermatidae; genus Heloderma; species Heloderma suspectum. The sequence continues at coordinate 425,833,150 of NC_139458.1, forward strand.
ACCTCATGACGAAGGTGAAAGAAGAAAGTGCAAAAGCTGGGTTGCAGTTCGACCTCAAAAAAACCAAGATTATGGCAACCAGCTTGATTGATAACTGGCAAACAGAGGGAGAAAATGTGGAGGCAGTGACAGACTTTGTCTTTCTAGGCGCAAAGATTACTGCAGACGCTGACTGCAGCCAGGAAATCAGCAGACGTTTACTTCTTGGGAGGACAGCAATGACAAATCTTGATAAAATAGTGAAGAGCAGAGACATCACACTGACAACAAAGGTCCGCATAGTTAAAGCAATGGTATTCCCCATAGTAACCTATGGCTGCGAGAGCTGGACCATAAGGATGGCTGAGCGAAGGAAGATAGATGCTTTTGAACTGTGGTGCTGGAGGAAAATTCTGAGAGTGCCTTGGACTGCAAGAAGATCAAACCAGTCCATACTCCAGGAAATAAAGCCAGACTGCTCACTTGAGGGAATGATCTTAAAGGCAAAACTGCAGTACTTTGGCCACATCATGAGAAGACAGGATACCCTGGAGAAGATGCTGCTGCTAGGGCAAGTGGAAGGCAAAAGGAAGAGGGGCTGACCAAGGGCAAGATGGATGGATGATATTCTGGAGGTGACGGACTCGACCTTGGGGGAGCTGGGGGTGGCGACGGCCGACAGGAAGCTCTGGCGTGGGCTGGTCCATGAAGTCACGAAGAGTCGGAAGCGATTGACCGAATAAACAATAAAAGCAGAACAAAATGGAATGTTTAATCCATGAGGGTTCCTGGGAGAGAAATGCTTTATCACTCCAATGGAAGGCTTCTGCAAGCCTGGCATCTATGAACCAGTTCATGCAGCAACCTTGAGCAGAGCCTCCACATGGCCACCAGAAGCCTTGGAGTGCCTGTAGCAGTTATGGGTTAGGGCAGCTGCTACAGCCACCCACTGATAGCCACCTTCCAGCCCTCTCTCAGCTCTGCACTGATCCTCCAGTACCTCCTGGCTGCTTCTTGCAGCAGCAGAGAAAAACAAGGAAATTGGTGCTGTGACTTCCCTGTTCCTCTCTGTTACTGCTGGAAAAACCTGTGCACTACAGGAGGGCAAACAAGCAGGGGACACAGAGAGGATTTGAAGGTGGCCCTTTGTGGGGGTCTATAACTGCTGTCAGAATCAGTGGAGGCTGGTGGCTCTGATTTCAGCAGGGCTGTGAATCCATTCTGGATTTGTCAGAACCATCCAGAACTCTAAAGGCACTGAACCTATTTTGGGGATATGGTTCAGAACCTTGGACAGCTCCTTTATATTTCTGGCTGGTTCTGACTGAAACCCAGAATGGATTCACAGCCCCGCTGAAATCAGAGCCACCAGCCTCCACTGGAGGCAGCGTATACATTGTTGTTCAGTCGTTCAGTCGTGTCCGACTCTTCGTGACCCACATGGACCATAGCACGCCAGGCCTTCCTGTCCTGCGCTCTCTCCCAGAGCGTGCTCAAGTTCATATTCATTGCATCCGTGATGCTATCTAGCCATCTCATCCTCTGCCGTCCCCTTCTCCTTTTGCCTTCAGTCTTTCCCAGCATCAGGGTCTTTTCCAGAGAGTTTTCTCTTTGCATTAGGTGGCCAAAATATTTGAGCTTCAGCTTCAGTATCTGTCCTTCCAATGAGCACTCAGGGTTGATTTCCTTTAGGATGGACTGACTGGACCTCCTTGCAGTCCAGGGGACTCGTAAGAGTCTTCTCCAGCACCACAGTTGGAAAGCATCAATTCTTCGGCGCTCAGCCTTCCTTATAGTCCAGCTCTCACGGCCATACGTTACTACTGGGAAAACCATAGCTTTGATTAGACGGACCTTTGTCGGCAAGGTGATGTCTCTGCTTCTTACTATGCTGTCTAGGTTTGCCATAGCTTTCCTCCCAAGGAGCAAGCGTCTTTTAATTTCATGGCTACAGTCACCGTCTGCGGTGATCTTGGAGCCCAAGAAAATAACATCTGTCACAGCTTCCATTTCTTCCCCTTCTATATGCCAGGAAGTGATGGGGCCAGATGCCATGATCTTCATTTTGTTAATGTTGAGCTTCAAACCAGCTTTTGCACTCTCCTCTTTCACCCTCAACAAGAGGCTCTTGAGATCCTCTTTGCTTTCTGCCATTAGGGTGGTATCGTCTGCATATCGGAGATTGTTGATAATTCTCCCAGCAATCTTAATTCCGACCTGTGATTCATCCAACCCGGCGTTTCCCATGATGTACTCTGCATATAAGTTAAATAAGCAGGGTGACAATATGCAGCCTTGTCGTACTCCTTTCCCAATTTTGAACCACTCGGTTGTTCCATGTCTGGTTCTTACTGTTGCTTCTTGACCCTCGTACAGGTTTCTCAGGAGACAGGTAAGGTGGTCTGGTACTCCCATCACTTTAAGAATTTGCCACAGTTTGTTGTGATCCACACAATCAAAGGCTTTAGCGTAGTCAATGAAGTAGAAATAGACGTTTTTCTGGAACTCTCTTGCTTTCTCCATGATCCAGTGAAAGTTGGCGATTTGATCTCTAGTTCCTCTGCCTCTTCGAAACCCAGCTTCTACTTCCGGTAGTTCTCGGTTCGCATACTGCTGAAGCCTAGCTTGTCGGATTTTGAGCATCACCTTGCTGGCATGTGAAATGAGCGCAATTGTGCGGTAGTTTGAACACTCTTTGGCGTTGCCCTTCTTTGGAACTGGAATGTAAACTGACCTTTTCCAGTCTTGTGGCCACTGTTGAGTGTTCCAAATGTTCTCTTGGCATGTTCTCTTGGCAAAACTCTATTAGCCTTTGTCCTGCTTCATTTTGTACACCAAGGCCATGCTTGCCTGTTATCCCGGTGATTTCTTGACTTCCTACTTTAGCATTCCAATCCCCTATGATGAAAAGGACATCTTTTTTTGGTGTTAGTTCTAGAAGGTGTTGTAGGTCTTCATAGAACCGATCAACCTCAGCTTCTTCAGCCTCAGTGGTTGGGGCATAGACTTGAATTACTGTGATATTGAAAGGTTTGCCTTGGATTCGTACTGAGATCATTCTATCATTATTAAGATTGTACCCCAGTACTGCTTTTCCCACCCTTTTGTTAACTATGAGTGCTACTCCATTTCTTCTAAGGGATTCTTGCCCACAGTAGTAGATATGATGGTCACCTGAATTAAATTTGCCCATGCTTGTCCATTTTAGTTCGCTGATTCCCAAGACGTTGATGTTCAATCTTGCCTCTCATGTTTGACCACCTCCAGCTTACCTTGATTCATTGATCTGACATTCCAGGTTCCTAAACAATATTTTTCTTTACAGCATCGAATTTTCTTTTCACCACCAGACACATCCACAGCTGAGTATCCTTTCGGGTTTGGCCCAGCCGCTTCACTCTTTCTGGCGCTACTTGGAAATACCCTCTGCTCTTCCCCAGTAGCATATTGGACACCTTCCGACCTGAGGGGCTCATCTTCCGGCGTCATCTCTTTTAGCCTTGTGATACGTTCCATGGGGTTTTCTTGGCAAGAATACTGGAGTGGGTTGCCATTTCCTTCTCCAGTGGACCACATTTTGTCAGAACTCTCTGCCATGACCTGTCTGTCTTGGGTGGCCCTGCACGGCATAGCTTATGGCTTCACTGAGTTACGCAAGCCCCTTCACCACAACAAGGCAGTGATCCATGAAGGGGCAGTTTTCTGCTACATAACCTCTAAGTGGAGCTGTGCTATAGCAGAATAGCTCAAATACACAAGGAGAAACAATGCTAATTTCCCCATTCTAAAATAATACCCCATTTTCCCTGTTCTACCCCCCACCCCTGGTAAAGTACTCTGAAAAAACAGAAGCAAAACTGGATGATCATGGCATCGTCTAAAGAGCCAGTAAACAACCAGGAGTAAGGAATCATGAATGCACAATAAATGCTTCGTGTAGACAAGCTCAACAACTTTTTAAAACCCTGGGTTGTCATGAATGAGTGGGAGTGAGCAAGCATGCTGGTTCCTTGCCTTCTGACTGCTCCTGCTGGAGCTAAACAACCCAGGGGTGCTTTGTCCTTGGGTTATTTATTATGATGTCCAAACCCATGGGTTCCAACTCTGGGTTGTCTTTCCCCAACAACCTAGAATTCCGGGTTTGGCCATCACAATAAATGACTCAAGGATGGCTCATCTCTGGATTGTTGAGCTCCTCCCCCTTGCAGCGGGAGTGATAGAGCTGCTGGGAACCGGTAAGTTGATGACAACCAACCCTGGGTTGTTGTGACATGCGACTGCAGCCATCATCTTATCTATGGTCAGAACTGAGCTGAGGGGATCTAACCTGGGAACAATTCAAGAGTTAGAACTAGGAAACAAGGTCAAGGTTCAGAATGTGCCAAAGCCAGAAAAGCCTATCATTGCCCAGGCAAACTCCCAGCCTAAACTGCAGGCCTTTATCATGCTTCCTGTTAAGGAGCCAATGGCTAGTTTAGAGAGGCAGAGCACATACTTTGCATGCAGAAGGTCTCAGGTTTGATCCCTGGCATCTCCAGGTAAGGCTGGAAAAACTACTGGCTGAAACCCTGGAGAGCCGCTGCCAGTCAGTGTGGACAATACTGGGCTAGATGGACCCATGGTCTGACTCAGTATAAGGCAGCTTCCTATGTTCCTATGGATGGGCTGAGCCACTCCAGTACTTAGGAATCCTTTAGTACCCAGGGAGATGATCCAGACCATAGTCTGTGTGGATTTCTGGTTCTAACCCAGCAGCTCCTGACAGTCCAACCTCCAAACCCTCTTACACCATCCTCTGTTTGCCACTTATTGACAGGGAGTGCAACACCAGCTGCAATTCTCGGAGATTCTCTAGAGAGCATGTCTTGTCTGTGTCATTTCCCAGCCTGAGCTTCCTTTTTCGAGAGAGGCACTTGGCTTAGCTTGCATCCTGTGTCTGTATCACTTCCGTGGATTTAATGCTCAAATCAATGATGAATCTGTATCCAAACTGAACCTCCTTCACTCTTGCCTCTGTGCGCATCTCTAATACCCTCAAAAGGGGATGATGTGAGGGACCCGTTGCCAAGGGATCTTCCCAGGAGATGGAGATTCAAACTGTCGACAGCTTTTTCTGAAAAAAAAAAAAGCTGCTTTTTAAGCGGTGCCCTTCAGGTGAACTTCTCTGGGGTTTTGCAGGCTTGAATATGATGATAAACAAGGACATTAGCATTTTTGGGTTGGCATTTATGGGAAGGTAGAGTTTGCTTGCGGAAACTCTCTGAGGAAATACAACTTGGCTTCTGCTATTCAGCAGCTAAAGATGACAAAGCTGAAATGTTTACTGGCAGAGCAGATGCAGGGCTCCTCCGTGGTTCTCGGTGGAATTATAATGCAGTTTGGGTTATGCCAGCCATCTATCTAGTTAAGGCATGCAAAATAAACTTAGGAACGTGGGAAGCTGCCTTGTATCGACGAGTGGCCATTGGTGGATCTAGCCCAGTATTGTCGACATTGACTGGTAGCACCTTTTCAAAAGTTCAGGCTAGGGATGTTGGAGTTCAACAAGTTTTCTTGGGCTCAGTCCCCTGGACTACATTTCATTTCAGTTCCCGTTTCAGTGCCCAACTCGATCTGCAGCAAGTTGGGCCACTTCATGGATTTTCAGGGAATTTTGTGCAGGGCGGGGGGAGAAATTCTGCAATTTGCACAAATTATGGTCGCATTTGCACAAATCATGGAAATCACAGTCAAATTTGTGCAAATTATGGAAATCACAGTCAAATTTGTGCAAATTATGCAAATCAGTCAAATTTGTGCAATTTGCACAAATTTGGCCTAATTTTGCACGAATTGCTCAGAAATTTGCACACATCGCAGAACCTCCCCCCTCCCAGTGCTAAAAAACGTGCCGGAGTTTGGGGAATTGCCTGTAGCTTGGCTCGCAGATGCAAAGCGAGTTGTACATGCCAGAGAACTCTATCGAGCCAAAAAAGAACGGGATTTCGCAGCGTCAGACATCCCTAGTTCAGGCAAGCACTTTTCCTGCCCTTCCTAGAGATGTTGGGGATTGAACTTGAGACCTTCAGCATGCAAAGTAGGTGCTCTACCTCTGAGCTATGGCCCCTCCCTTACAGCTTGACAAACATCACGTTGATTTGCCATTTTCATTTCTCAGTCCTTCCCTGCACATCTCCCTGCACTGGAAGGTATTTGCATCCCAAGGGAAAACTGCTGCCACTTCATGGGTGCAACAGTCTACAAACTGACTCTGCTGGTGTCATCTTCTGTTTCTCCCCCTCCCCAGAGCACTGAAGGGAATTTCTTGAACCAGGGCCTCCCTCCAGCAGCCTGTGTTTGGTACCTGACCTCTTGCGCCCTGAACCCTTGGCACGTTTATGGATCAAGGACACTCGCAAAGGCTGATCACACTCAGCTGTCTTGCTATGGCCAAGTCAGACTCCTCAAGAAAATTATTATTAACAAACAAATTATTAATTATTAAATTATTAACAAATTATTATTAAGACAAATCGTAATCCAAAACTGAAGTGCAATGTTACACAGTCACGCTGCAACAACAACAGAAGTAATAATAAAAAATTATCTTGTCTAAAGTACCAAATAGGTCCAATCCATAGTATTAAAAATGAAAACAAGATCTTTTAACCATCTCTATTAAGTTTTCTTATTGAACACTGCCACAGGGAAACATGGGTAAGTGAAGGTGAAGAAACAGGTAAGGATTGATTAATATATGTGATGAAAGGAACCCATACCCCGTCGAACTTGTCTGTACTAAACAAACCACACGCAGCTTTGCTGTGCTGCATTAATTTCTCTGACAAGGCAATTTCCGACACCCTCGCCGTCCACTTTTGTACGGATAGACTGCTAGCAGTTTTCCACTGAGCTGCCATTTCCATGCGTGCTGCAACTAATAACAGAGTGACCCACTCCTTGTGGAGTATAGGGACACCTAGGTGGTCAGTAAGAGACAAAAGAACATGGAGTAGGAAATAGCAGTTGCCCTATAACGTCAGAAATTTTCCCCCAAACAGCTTCTCCAATTTTTTTTTTTACCGGCTTACATGCCCACCAAATATGCATAAAAGAATATATTGTATTGCAGCCTCTCCAGCAAAGAGGTGAAACGGAGTTATGGGTGTGGTATAATTTCAGAGCTGTCCAGTGCCATCTAAAGAGCCCTTTAAGAGCTGCCTCTTGAATTCTGGCTGAAGCTGTTCTGTTCTTAAACAGACCACATTAAACAGACGGGTTGAGACCACATTTGCAACCATTTAGGTTTATGTGTTGTAATTTCTAAATCATCCTCCCAAGCCAGCCTGATATTACTGGTGTTACCCACAGTGGCATTTATTAGCTGTTGGTATGTAAGGGCAGCTAGGCCTTTTGTGGATTTGTCTGCTGCAATGCAGAGCGGTTAAAAAACAGTTAGGGACCACTGTAGCTTATCACGCTTCTTTTGTTTATTAGAGAGCGAATTTGGGCTAAATAGAGCCAATTATGCAGAGTATTTCCCAGCTTTGTGCTCAAAGATTCGTCTGTTATAAGTTGATCTCTAACAAATAGGTCTCTAATTCTAAATATGTCCTTCTCCTCCCATTTCCCATATTGGACATACGAATCGGACTCTGAAAGGGTGGAAGAGAATAAAGATGATCCCCAAAGCCCACACATCTATGGGAATGTTTTGGAATGGATAAGCAGTAGTATAGTGGCAAATTCAGAAGTGCATGGTCCCTTCGTGACAGTCACAGCGGTGCCCACTCACAGCCACGCCCCCCACAGCCATGCCCCTTCTAAGGTTGTACAACTTTGTAAGATATACAGCCTTCAACTGGGATCCAAAACCAGTGCAGCTGAGAGTAAGGCAGTGGTATTTCAACTGGACGTTTGAGAAAAAATGGAGGGATGTTAAAATCTTTTTTATCCACTCACAAACATTTTAGGTTTTCAAAATGTTATACTCTATGGAAGCTTCACCCTCTCAACTTAGCCCTTCTCATTTAAACAGACCCCTTGCATACTCCCTTAGCACCCCAACATTGCCCATTAGCCTTCCTTAAGCTCCTTCATTATATCTCCCCCCTCCCCCTCCAACAGAAATGTCCACACACCCAGCTGGATTGAACTACACACACACACACACACACACACACACACACAGTGGTGCAGTGATAAATTTGGAAATGCAGGAGCTCATTGTGACAGTCTCCAAGGGCAGTACAAAAATTTCAGGCAGCTGTGTCTATCCATATCAACAAACCAGTTCTAAGAGTTTTCATCTCCACCAGGGGCATGTCTTTGGTAAAGCGAATAGGTCTTAATTGCCCATTCCAGACCAAGTCATCCCAAATACTTTGCATTCCAACATGGAACAATATATTGTTGCTTGGAAAATTCATTTCCCCCACAGCTACAGTGAGGATCGCAGCTAAGCTCAGAGGGAACAGGGAATTCTGAGGGGGGTGGCAGATGACATCAAAGTCCCTGCTAATGAAAAAGTGCCGGGGCTGCGTCCTTGTGAGCCCTGCCTCCGCTATACCACTGTGGATAAGTGACTGCTATTACAGTTGCAAGTTTTGCCGTAAGCATTGTAAGAAAGAACCACGGTGGGGCTTGTTGATGGGGCTTCAACACATGTTCCATTCATCTTCCATGGATACTTGTGTGGGCTTCCAACTCAGAAAATAAAAGAGAGTGCGCTCGGGTTTCCACCAGGACAAACAGATGTAAGCCAATCCAGGAGAAACCCACAGGACAGAGGGAAGTGGATGCAGCTCTTGCGGAACCAGGCCAGAATGAACTGCCAGTCTTGCAAAAAAACTTGTCAAGCTCTTCAAAATCAAACATCAGCCTTTCAAAAGAAAGCTGTAATGATCCATTTCAGTTGAACACGCTTTCACGCCAACAGGTATGCCTTTTGTAGGGGGTGCCAGTCTCCAAGAACTGCTGTCTAATTTGTGTTTCAAAACCAATTACACGTCCTTTGTTAATCTGATGGTGGTGGTGGTGGTGGTGGTGGGGATGAAGAAAAGAGAGAGAAAGAGAGATGACAAATGAGGGTGGTTATTTTTTTTAAGTGAAGATTGTTTAGCAATATTCTGTTGCATCCTCTTCAGAAGTGGTTGCTATTTTAGTCTTTGCAGGCATCCAGATGCCATGGGTGAATTCAGGTCATCTCTGTAGCACCCTGGAAGTAAACCAAACAAGCAGCTGTTCATACATGTAGGGTTTTTGTTCCTGAGCAGGGGATCTGCCACACAGGGATGCTGGCTTCATGGGATATTTTCGTGTGTGGGTGGATATAGTGATGAATCCAAAAAAGCAACCCCCCCGAAACCCACACATGTATGCCTATCCATGTGCATTCAAAGGTCATACACATTCAGAAGGGGATCAAGGTGTGTACTTGATCTGTGATCAAGAACTCCTACCTTAAAAAAAAAAAAAAAGGCTCATGGGCCCCTATCCTATCCACAGAAGTTTGGAAGGGGAGGGGAAAATCTGTGATCAATTTTACATCACTAGTCATGTTTAGTTGCACCCATCAAAGTGGCTCATGGTCGCCAGCATTGTTCAGCATTATTCTGTACCCCCCTCCCATAAGACCAATGAAGTATATTTCTTTATTTGTTACAATTATATCCCGCCCTTTTCCTCCAAGGAGCCCCAAGCAGTGGTACATAATTCTTCTTCTCCTCTTCATTTTATTCTTCCAGCAACCCTGTGAGGTAGGTTAGATGAATATCTATATCACAAAGAGAAGACCACACAGAGCAGACAAAGCTAACAACAACTTTAATAAAGTGTATTGAGCACAGGCCATGTGGCATACTGATTGAAGGCAAAAGGAGAAGGGGACGGCAGAGGATGAGATGGCTAGATAGCATCACCGATGCAATGAATATGAACTTGAGCACACTCCGGGAGAGAGCGGAGGACAGGATGGCCTGGAGTGCTATGGTCCATGGGGTCACGAAGAGTTGGACATGACTGAATGACTGAACAACAACATGTGGCCTACTGGTGCAGGCGAGGTTGAACAGGAAACTGAAAGCACGGTGCCCGAGAGCTGACTCAGGCTCTTCATGGTATGGCAAGCCAGGAGGGCCGATACTCTACAACTAGAACAACCTCCCCAGCCTGATGCCCTCTAGAAGTGTTGAAGAACTCCCATCATCCCTAGCAAGCATGGCCGGGGTTGATGGGCATTGTAGTCCAACACATTTGGAGGGCACAAGTTTGAGGAGGGCTGCACTAGAAACACAGGATCCCCCCGCAAAACTGATGGGCAGTGCATTCAGGACAGGACAGGCTAAAGGAAGTACTCCTTCACACAACGTCTGATTAGTATGTGGCATCTGCTGACACAAGATGCAGTGTGATATCCACAACCTTGGATGGCTTTAAAAACAGGGTTAGACTAATTTATGGAAGAGAGGCCTGTTAATGGCGATTAGCTCTGACAGCTGAATGGGCCTTCCAGATTCTGAAGTAGCAGTATCATCCCATCTATTTCTGACAATCAGGAGGTGAGTGCCATTGCTTAAATGGCCAAAACAGCACCATCCACACACAAGAGGGAAGTATCAGCAAGCAAGATTTGCAGAAGCACAAAGAAATCTTTAGAAGACAAAAAAAATCTCACAGTGGGGGGAGAGTCCAAAATTAGCCCAAGGAAGACTGAGAGTGCTTTGTGGCTATGGAATGCTGACTGTTAGGGGAAAACTGGAAAACTGGACCAGGGTGGGGGTGGGGGATGGAATGCAGTGGCTGGAATCCTGATCAGAAGCACTTCATCCTGCAACATTTTGTTGCAGACCTCACTTGTACTCCTGAATACAGTTGCTGCGGGGACATTTGCTGGTGAGAGTCATTGCCTTCATGCATCTAGAAGCATCTGGCTGTCTTTTTTGGGAAACAGGATGCTGGGCTAAATGAAGTTTGGTCTGATGCAACAGGCCTCTTCTTATGCCTTTTAGGAGTAGGGGACTAGATCCCACCTCTCCTGCACTATCATTGTTTGATATCAAGCATATCATTGCTTGATATTTGATTAGGATGACACCTTTGCTGTATTCCAGAGATTTGGGCTCCTGTACTTCACTGTGGATCCTCCCAGACCCGGGTATGTAACCTCCAGGTGTTTTGGGCTACAGCTTCCATAAGCTCCAACCGGCATGGCCAATGGTCAGGGTATATGGAGTCGCAGTCCATAAGCGTATGCCTACAAATGTAAACTCTGAATGTCATTGATATGTATTTGTAGCTGTGATTGGATTTCTCCAACATTTTCTTTGGATAAAAGCAGCTGTGGGTTCAGATTTGGATCTGGGCCACAGTTGAGGGGAAGGGGGCTTTAAGCCAACCCCCTTTCCAAACTTAAATGCATTTCCTAAGCAGCTATTAACTGTGGAAGGTAAAAAAAGCAAGTGAGTATTGTACTTTTCTTCCCCACTCTGATAGTTCAGGGGGTTATTTACTTATTATTTAGTATTAAATATGTATCCCACCATTTTTTGTCTTGCGAGGAACCCAAGGCGGCTTACAAGGTCCTATTCCTCTCCATTTTATCTTCAAAACAACCCTGTGAGGTAGGTTAGGTGGAGAGTCGGTGACTGGACTAAAGTTGCCGAGTGAGCTTCATGGCTGAGTAGGAACTAGAACCCAGATCTCCTGACCCCCAGTCCAACACTCTAGCCACTGCACTGCACTGACTCTTTGGCTATGGCGGGAAGGGTTAACCCCCACTCCCCCAGCATTTCAGCCCCAGTCTAAATATCTGCTTCCTGGTGTGCTTTTAACCAGATAAAAAGATGTTGGGAGATCTAGAGAGATCTAAACAGAGTCTAGCTGGCCCTCAGTAGCAGTTGCATAACAATCCTTCAAAAGGGCCATGACAGAGGCAAAAAGGCAGTCATACTTGGGCGAGTTGGGAAAACACAGCGAGCCATTCATATCTTCTTGGCCTGGCTTTGAACGAGGCAATGTTTATTTTGGAGAGTCCAGAAGCAGGAAAACAAAACCAAACAACAAACCCAAGACGCTGAAGCATTTATCCCAAAATCAATGTGTTCGTGTCAGAAGAGTGGCCCTCATTACTGCAATCAATGAGAGTAAAAGGAAGAGTTCAGCCCCAGGTAAATGCCCCATTTTGAAGAAGTACGAGGGGCTCAAGAGAGCAGCATAAATCCTGCCAGAAGAAAAGAGAGCTATAATCATTTAACAATTTGCAATCTCTTTGTGATCAAGGTGCGTACAGAGAGGAGTGTGAAATTAGGTTATTTAATGTTCTTATTGGATTACGACAGCTTGGTAGTGTCTTCTGTCTATTAATGGAAGTACATCAATGCTAAATTGCTTTAAAACGTGTTGTTAAACTTCAAGTCGTATAAAAAGATTGTTTTTCCAGCTCCTTGGTGTTGTGTTTGGCATGTGTGGGACTCAAATGGAACACAAGAACCACTTTGGGCACTTATTAAACTGGGACAAATCTTTGCCTGGTAGAGGGATGGGCGCATTAAGAGGAAAACAAAGGTAAAACCAGTCGCCATTATTAGGTATGATCTGGGATCCTAACAGCCCCAGTTTCTGCTGCGTAATGAATTTGTACCTAATATTGGGTCACACCATCCAAACATAGGTTTGGATTGATAGAACACTGGCTTTTAACGTTTTACATTTCACCAGCATCACCTAACTTTGCAACTCCTAATGAATTCTGAAATTCATAAAAACAAAACAAAACAGTATTTGGTAGCTAGATGGAGTTGTATAGTAAATTTTGTTGTTGTTCAGTCGTTAAGTCATGTCCGACTCTTCGTGACCCTATGGACCATAGCACGCCAGGCCATCCTGTCCTCCGCTCTCTCCTGGAGTGTGCTCAAGTTCATATTCATTGCATCGGTGATGCTATCTAGCCATCTCATCCTCTGCCATCCCCATCTCCTTTTGCCAAACTATTTGAGCTTCAGCTTCAGTATCTGTCCTTCCAATGAGCAGTCAGGGTTGATTTCCTGTTTTGATTTACTAAAATAGTAAATTAAAAAAAAAAAGTTGTCCCAGCACCAGCACTAATGATGTGACACTAGTGTAAACCAATGCTGGTGAAATGTAACAAGCGCAACAGGAAAAGAGGTGATCTGCCACCAAAATTCAGTGGTGTAGCAGCAAAAGGCCAATTTTTCTTCAAAACAAAGTGCATGCTCCCGGCGCGTGCCAGGATAATATTGGATACTACCCAATGTATCAGAATATAAAATGTTGATGCAGTGGGGAAATGTGCATTTTAAATGCATGTCTCCCCAAAGCATAACCCCTTGAAGATCCCCAGAAAAGAAGAATAGAAGCTCAGTTTGGAATCCATCCCTTTATTTTCCAAAATCCATTTAAATAAATGGGGAAGAACACTTGTGCAGGCGATCTCTCTCTCTCTCTCTCTCTCTCTGTATGTGTACATATCAGACCATTTGGGTTCACCTTGAATTGCTGGATTGGGGCCCATGGTTTGGATTCAAAGATTCCTCTGCTCAAGTAGATGGCACTTCTACACATGAAGGAGGGGTTACCAGTTTCCTCCAATCTGCATCCCTCTGCACCCCCAAAAACTGGCTCCTCTGGACACCTTCGAAGTGACAGTTTGGGATGTGGGGGGGGGGATTCAGATGAGGAGAATAAGTGCCCACTCTTCATTCCGTGATGTTTACAGGTAGGGATGTTGCTCCAATTTCTCCTTCTAGAATTGTCCTTGTCCCTCCAGTCTCATACAACTCTCGGGACAGGGGACATATAGCTCCAGGAACAGACTAGAACAAGGGTCCCCAATCTTTTTGGACTGCTGGGCACATTTGAAATTTTGAGAGAGTCTCATGGGTGCTCTCACAAAATGGCTGCCATGGTGGTTGGCCCATTACAAAATGGTGGCCATGGTGGGCCTGGCCCATCAAAAAACACCCATTTCCCTGAAGGCAAATTGGCAAGGCTAAAAGAAAAGTAACTTGCCCTAGAACCTACGTGCAAGCCACAGGTGGTATATGGGCTCCCAAACCACTCTTTTGAACTTAAATATTTTCTTCTCCAGCATTCACTTCACAGAAGGCAAATGGACGAGATGTAGGGACAAGAAAGTTAGCTAAGAAACTGTCAATAAGAGAGAGCCCCAGATCCAAATGTCTCAGCCCCAAATGCCGAATCACATATTCACCTCCACGAAGCACATCCAAATACCCATTTCATGGAAGGCTAACAGCTGATGCTCATGGAGACACATCTCACAGGCAAGCCACCTGCTCACACCACACTACCACCCAAAAACCAAACCTCAACCTCATACACACACCACACAGAGAAACCCAGGCAACATACATGCAGCAGTGCTGGCTGGGGGATGCTGGAAGTCATAGGATTCTTTTCTGTCTACACATGCATAGGTCCCAGAGTTGTAGGACCTTTTTCTGTCTAAACATGCATAGCTGGCTGGGGGATGCTGGGAATAGTAGCACTGTTTTCTGTCTAAACATGCATAGGGGATGCTGGGAGCTGTAGCACCATTTTCTGTCTAAACATGCATAGGGGATGCTGGGAGCTGTAGGACCTTTCTCTATCTAAACATGCATAAGAGATGCTGGGAGTTGTAGGACCTTTTTCTGTCTAAACATGCATAGGATTGTGCCCCAAGACACACTCTCACAGGATGGGCAAAACACCCTCTCGCTCCCCAACCCCACCCCCTCTGGTCCTTAGGATGCTTCCTGCCACTCCCAGCTTACCCTTTTCTTTTTTCTGGGCGACTGGGCACACTTCAGAATGAAGTGTTGGGCTGCAGCAGCTCAACACTTTCATTTTCTAAGAATGCCTCTGGGGCCCGGAGGTTGGTGCTTTGCTTTGCAGCATGACAGTTACAAAATATACATCATTCAAATTATTTTAAATATCAGGTGGGCCGGGAGCCTGACAGGCGTGAAGGGAAATGTCCGTGACCACATTCATGCCCATGGACACCATATTGGGGACCCCTGGAGGAGAAGGCTATCAATGGATACAAGTCCTGATGGCTATGTGCTACCTCCAGTACCAGAGGCAGTATGCCCATGTATACCAGTTGCTAGGGAACATGGGTGGGAGGGTTGCACTCATGTCCTGCTTGTGGTTTCCTGGTTGACAGCTGGCTGGCCACTGTATGAACAGAATGCTGGACTAGATTAGTGCTGTGCCGAAAATTTCTCCCACATTTTTTTTTTTACCATTCTCATTCAATTTGATAGAAAAGAAATTGCTTTCGAAAAGAAGTTCAAAGAAGGAGAAATTTCAGAGAAATTGTCATGGGTTGAGTTTGGGGTTCTTGTGCTTACTTTACTTATGAGGGGGCTGAAGAGTGTGCATGAGAGTCCTGTCTGTCATTGTACTATAATCTCTGTTGCAGCCTGTAGTTTCCTCGGCTTCCCGTACTTCAGTCAAAGCCATCATGAGGAAGACATCCTAAGGAAATTCCTCCCATGGGGCTTTTTCAATTCAGGAATGGTAGGTGGCCTGGGAGGCTGCAGAGCAATGGAAAGATGTGTAGTAGAGAGAAAACACACACAGCACCCTCGGCCACCTCGCAGTGATTAGGCAAGCTCAGAAATGCCACCAAAAGAAATTCAAAATTCTGCCTCAGAAAAGTGGAAGCCTCAACACAGTTGATGCTGTTGCCACCTACAGAAGCAGTGCAGTAAACCAAAGAACCCCGAGGGAAAAAGCAAGAACCCGTGAGACAATCCCTGACAATAGTGAGCCCTATCTGTGAGAAACTGTTGGAGAATTTCTCCTCCCCTAGGAGAAATTCGGTGAAATTGTCTCCCCAATTTCTTTGCCCACTGGAGCATTTTGAGAGGCCATTTGCGCTCAGCTCTAGACTAGATGGACCCTTGGTCTGGTCCAGCAGGGCTCTTCTACTGTTCTTATGTCTAGCCTGTGAGCTTCACTGAAGGCATTCTGAAAGATACTGGCTTGGATCAGGGAATGGATCTGTCACAAATACCTTCTCATGCCGTATTTCATGCCTGAACTACCTGGCGGCCCCTTGGACAAAACACAGCCCTCCTCGCCATAGGCAGGAATTATGCTCTGCCTGGGTCTGAACCCTGCAGCTCTGTTCTTGTAGTTCCAGGCAGGCTACAAAACCAGGCCGTCCTGTTGAAGTTGCAGGACTCTGTTAGTTGGGCTTGTCAAGGCCTCACAAGTAGGTGGGGGATTGATGTTTGAGCAGCACAACTCCACAGCAACCTTGAAGGGCAGTGGGAAGAGCCTAGGCCAGGGGTGTGGAACCTCAGCCCCAGGGGCCACATCCGGCCCCTTGGGGGGGGGGAAAGGCCACTTCTTCTTCCTCTGTCCCCACCCCTTTTCCCCCAGCCGCCAATCGTTGGTGGTTTTGTGGCTTTTGTGCAGCTCCCCCCCCCCACAAAAAAGGTTGAAATGCCTCTCCTAAGGCTTAGTTACTGGCTGGAAGAGCTTTATTTCTTTAAGCTAAAATATTCCTGTATTTTTGGCTCCACCCTTGGCTGGAAGAGGTTTTGCACCCCTGGCCTAGGCACAACCCCGTCTTTGAGATTTTCAGGAGATTATTTATTTAACATGACGTCATATGATTGACATGTACAGCCCAGCCCATCCTGAAGTGTCGATGTGGCTAAAGGAAGCAAAGGTCATCATTCGTCCCACCCAGCAAAACAAAAGATATCTTCACATTTAAATCGATAGGAATCGTCCCACTCATTCTCAGCTGAATTCTGCGCACCACAGGAGAAACTGACTGGGTGGGGTGTTCAGGATGGGAATGCTTGGGGAATTTGATCTCTGTCAATTCTGAGAGGAACAGATGTGATCTGCACCGGCTGGAGTGAGGCGCAGATTGGAATGTTGCTGTCCATTGGATTTTGTGCTTCTCCGAACCTTGCGACACAGTTTGCAGTTCAAAAAACATATATAAGTATAAGTACATTTATGTGGTTCAATCTAGCTCACCTCCACCTGTCGCTTAGGCTTGCCCATTGGATAGGATCCACATATTCACTGCTACCTATGGCCAATTGCAGGGGTGTGGGAGACTATCAGGAGGGGATGAGGCCCCTTCCTGCTGTTCCCCCCCCAATGGGTGTCTGTGCGTCCATCAGTTCAGAGATGAGAGATGCTGCAGTGTATCTCCGTCTTTGCTTTCTCTAGGGATGCTCCATCTCCCAAAGGTGAGGGAAACATCCACTAGCTATTTCCATATGTTAATTCATTTTAGACATATAGAAATGTGGACTTGCCATTGCCCAACACAGTGTTTGATAGCCAAGCTATGTATTCAGCGAAACCACCCTGGGGCTATTCCAGTTGCTGAAGCGGAGTGGTGCTGGTGGTGCTGAATGGGGAATTTTGAATGTTCCCCCACATAAAAAACAAAAACAAAACACAAATATTCCCATATTTAGAAAGCTAGCATATTGAGGGAAAGGCCAGACAAGAACCTTTTCCCCTGGACTGCTAGTATTCTAAGAGCATGGATTTTTTTAAACATTGAAACATGTAATCCATTAACTGCAGCCTAATATGGTCCCACAAAGGATTCCATCACATGGTTCTGTTGAATGTGTACCTGAGTTTGAAATGAATTGGCAGTTGGGTGACTGAAACCCAGCTGAAATGATTAACCCAGTCTCATAGAAACCATGTTTCTTCCCAAGGACTAGAAACTTTTTTTCACTTTTGAATGTGAGATCACAGTGTGTGTGAGCAGTGTCAAAAGCATCTGATATACAGAAGCAATCTGCTTGAACTTTATTTGGTGATGTAAATGCAACCATTTTTCCAATTAATGGATTCAGCCCCTCCACTTTTGCGCAGTGTAAATCTTAGGGTACACCAAATCCCTTCTGCTCAGTCAAGTTATGCTTCCAAATCATTCACAAATGTGTTGTGCTCACACTGGATATTTTCTGTTTGAGACAGGATAAAATTGTGCAATCAGTCTTGAAATAAAGCAACGTAGCTAGAGAGCTCATAGGCAAAAGGCTTGTCTGAGAATCCCTGGATGTGCACCTTCAAAACCATATTCTATTTCCCATCCCCTTTACACCCAGCTAGAATGTATGGAATCACCCTCCCTACAATCAAAATGGATCAAATGCAGGGATCCCTTATGCACCAACTGGAGAAATGCCCATAACAAAGACAGGAGTGGTATATGTGGACATAGAGTGCTATATGAAAGCTGGTGTAGTGTAGTGGCTAAGAGTCTGAGCTGTGAATCAGGAAGTCCCTAGTTAGAATCTTGCTTCGGGCTATGAACTCTGGCCTTAGGCAAGCCACTCACTCTCAGCCTCAGCCCCCCCCCCCAATCTGCAATACGGGAGACGTCTTTCTTTCTTTACAATATTTGTATACTGCTCCATATCTAAAACAGATTTCGGAGGTAAAATAGAAGGTAAAATAGATAATCATACTGGCCTACCTGACAGGACTAAAAGGTGAAATAATCATACTGGCCTACCTGACAGGGCTAAAAGGTGAAATAATCATACTGGCCTACCTGACAGGGCTAAAAGGTGAAATAATCATACTGGCCTACCTGGCAGGGCTAAAAGGTGAAATAATCATACTGGCCTACCTGACAGGGCTAAAAGGTGAAATAATCATACTGGCCTACCTGGCAGGGCTAAAAGGTGAAATAATCATACTGGCCTACCTGACAGGGCTAAAAGGTGAAATAATCATACTGGCCTACCTGACAGGGCTAAAAGGTGAAATAATCATACTGGCCTACCTGACAGGGCTAAAAGGTGAAATAATCATACTGGCCTACCTGGCAGGGCTAAAAGGTAAAATAATCATACTGGCCTACCTGACAGGGCTAAAAGGTGAAATAATCATACTGGCCTACCTGACAGGGCTAAAAGGTGAAATAATCATACTGGCCTACCTGACAGGGCTAAAAGGTGAAATAATCATACTGGCCTACCTGGCAGGGCTAAAAGGTGAAATAATCATACTGGCCTACCTGGCAGGGCTAAAAAGTGAAATAATCATACTGGCCTACCTGGCAGGGCTAAAAGGTGAAATAATCATATTGGCCTACCTGACAGGGCTGTTGTAAGGATTACAAGTAGAAAATGCATGTGAAGCACTCTGTGCACTTGGAAAGTCTATGCAAATTGATGATGATGACGATGATGACGATGATGCCTTGGGGTGGTTCTGCTGTACAGCATGTGGAAGACCTCTGTGACCACAGAGACTAGAGTCAGACTAGACAATATGGGCTAGATGGATCAATCATCTGATCTGGTACAAGGCAGCATTGAGCTTCCTATGCGTTGTCACCAGGTCTTCCTTTCCAGGAGTGCCACAAATTCCTGCTACCTGTGTCACAGGTTGGCCATTGATGGTCGCGAATAGGAACAGCTTATTGTGTGCTATGCAAAATATGATCAGGAATGACAACTTGAATTTTTTTTTTTTAAACCCTGATGGTTGGCTGATTTTTTAAATAGAACTTTTAAAAGATATAAGGAGAATATGTAGTAAATTGTGACAGCTATTAAGTTGTTAGAAAGAACATCAGCAGAGCCAGGAAGGGAGAAATTTACTGGCAAGAATTTTATTACAACAGTTTTTTTTTTTTTTTGGCTGTCAAATTTGCTGGCAATTGGCAACTCTGTGTTTGATGGTGTTAGCAAGAATGTAGACACAATTGGAGTCAGAACAAGCAATGTTTTTCAGATTTGCAAGTCTAATGGCTCCATTGGATAAGATACTCAAATTATATGATTTGTTTTTGTTTTGTTGGGCTTTTTCAAACTTTTTGATTGCTTCCGCTAAGTTCATTTTCATCTCGATTCCCAGCTGATGAAGTGTGACTTTGCAAATCTCAATGGAGTATTTTGGGAACAAATGTAGATAATAAACACCAACATGTATTATTTATACTATGCTGGGGATGCACATATTTAAACAGAAGGGGTAAAAATGGGGAAATCATGAGCGACAAAAAGTCACAAATGAAAGCTAGCTGAAATAATAAATGAAAACAAAAATATTATAGTTAGGAATCTTTGGAAGTGAAGCTTCACAAAGTGGTGTGATTTAATGTAATTAATTTCTTACATTTCTATACTGCCCAATAGTGAAAGCTCTGTAAGTGGTTTACGAAGATTAAAACCCCCCAAATACAATATGATAACATAATGTAAAATGATTGGCATACAAAAATATAAAACAATTTTGCATAACCGACAATAATAAATCCCAGGACCTGTTAAAAATCTTAGCGTATTTGTGAAATGCCTGGGAGCACTGACACTGAAAAGATGACGATGCTGGTGGCAGGTGGGCCTCACTGGGGATAGTGTTTCATAATTGGGGGGATCCCAGCGGAAGACGGGTCTCGGGTAGCTGGCTCAGGTCGACTCAGCCTTCCATCCTTCCAAGGTCGGTAAAATGAGTACCCAGCTTGCTGGGGGCAAGGTAGTCACGACTGGGGAAGGCAATGGCAAACCACCCTGCTACAGTCTGCCATGAAAACGCCAGTGAAAGCGGCGTCCCTCTAGGAGTCAGCAAAGACTCGGTGCTTGCACAGAAGGAAACTTTCCTTTCCTTTTCAGCAAGAAGGGCTTTTCCATTGTTGCCATCCTCTGAACCTCCTTCAGAGGAAGCCCTTGGGAGGCACCATTTAATGAAATGATGAGATTAGTTGAAAGTCAAACTTTGTCCATACATGGCAATTAGAGGTTCATACCCTATAGCTTTAATATATCTTCATGCAGACCTGCACAATTTGTGATCCACTAGACCAGGGCTAGGCAACATGTGGTCCTCCAGATGTTTTGGCCTACACCTCCCATCATTCCTCACCATTGGTTAGGGATGCTGGAGAAATTTGAGACAGATTAAAATGAGCTCAGATCCGACCTGTGGAATCTGCTGCGGAGCGACCCCCTCAGGCTGCGCGGAGTCTGTGGACTTTCGGATTTTTTTTTTACTTTCCCGAAATTTACGCATCTAAATCTCTAGAAAAATATGTAAGTTTCTGCTGAAGAAATGTTGGATGCAATGGCAGGCAATACATCAAATGTTACGTACTGAGATAAATTATGTAAATACTTATGTAAATACGTATGTCAGTATTTACGTAGTTACTTCCGTATTTTTCCACATGACAGAAAATTTTTTTTTGCATCCGACTGTGGGTGGCTGACGGAAGGAAAGGTGCCTGACAATCCACGAAACACAGAGTGGATTTTACACAGTCTGTACATCCCTAATGCTGGCTAGGGCTGATTGGAATTGTAGGCCAGAACATCTGGAAGACCACAGGTTGCCCTCTCCTGCACTAGACCAAACACAGATCTTCAGACATGTTTTTTGGCCTGTCACCCTCTGCCCTGTTTTCACAGTCCTAAGTAGGGAGTGAAACCAGGGTATTTAAGGAACTCTGATTGTTGATCGTACAGCTGATGGACAGTTGAAGGGCTCTCATTGGTGCCAGCTCCATGTTTTTGAGCCCCCCTTGGCAAGACACCCTCAGTGGGCCCCCTCCCTCAGTGAGTCTATTTGCTCATCAGCTGCTATTGCTCCTCATCTTTTTTCTCATCATTGCTCCCACTTGCTTGCCGGGCAGGCAGAGAGCCCGTGAGCCAGTAGGCCATGGCATCTCTGGAGCAACTCCAGAGGACTCTTTTGAGTGGGCCCCTGCTGGAGTGTGGTCTCTCGGCAGGCACTCAACCATGCCTACCCTTGACTCTGGCCCTAGCTCTCATGATTGATCAGAAGATTGTGTCAGAATGCAAAGGAAAAGGCGGTTTCTAAGTTAAGGACAATCCAACCCTCTGATTTAGCATCCTTGTAATAGGGATATGTGGTTATTTGTTGGTGATGGGAAAACAAGTCACTTCACATATTAATGTGCAAAAACTGGTGTGTGTGTGTGTTTCGACACAAAAGCAATAACAGTACATTGCACTGTGTGAATAGCTCTGCTTCTTCACTGGCATAACTTTGCCTTGGGTTGTTTCTTGGCAACAGCAGAGTGTGACAAAGAGACAGTGTCCTGGCCTAACACTCAAAGACTCTTTCAGGTACAACACACCTTTATTGAGAGAGAGAAAGCAATGCTGCAGCAGAAGGAGTTCAGCTTCTGCGAAGTGCAAAAACTCCTCCAAGCATGCTGGACGCAGCTAGCTTTCATTAGCAAAGTGATTACACAGTCACTGCATGCACAGAATTCTTGTTTGCTCAAAAGGAAGTCTAGTTTTTAGACTGTTGGGTGACGTGCAGGCAGTTCCCTGTCTAACTGGCTCATATAGAAACGCTTGCTGATTAGGCAGACTGCTTCTCAGAACCTTGTAGATCTTGCGTTTTTCAGAAGAAGGGTCATGTACACATTCAAAAATTCCACAGCAGAGACACTTCAGGCCTAGCCTTTGCTCGGCTATAATAAGGCTCCACTCTGTTCCATCACATTTGGCCACAACAAGAGCAGCCCAGGAACTGACTGAGAAGGCCCACGGAATTTCCCGGGTGGTCTGAGGGAGTGTCTTGCTCTTCCTGTATACCCTCTTACCCACCTTTCTTTAGCTCCACTCCATCCCCTACTAAGCACTCTTACTTCCCAGCATCACCCTCCACCCACTCAACACCCCGACTCCCTGCATTGTTCCTTCCCCCATTCCCCAGTATTTCCCCTCCTTCACCACTCCAACATCTTCTCACACCGTTTCTCCATCCAGATTTCCACAGGGCTGGATTGGGGCTCTCAGAGCTGTCACTGCCAATCACTCACACCTTTCTCTCCCTGCCCCCCCCCCCATGGTCCCAGCGGTAGCAGTGGTGGGGTGGCACTTTTACATACAGTCAGCAGCAGAAGGCTGCCATTTTGATCCCCCTGCCCCAGAATTCCATTCCCAATGTAGCACTTTCAAATGGGAGCTGGGTTGTGTCTCCGCAGAGTCAACTCAGGAGCAGGAGGCCACCATACTGAATCCTCCAAATGCAACGTCCAACATGATGTCCCGACATCCTGTAGCTGCTTTCAGTTTAGGGCAAAGGTGGGCTACAGGTGGGCCATGCTGGCCCTTGCAGCAGCCCCTACCATCCCCCGACATTGGAAAAAAAATCCCGCCCCCCACAAATGGCGACCAGAGCAACCATCTTGAATACTTTTTGGCCCTTTTAGTGCGCTGTAGTTACTTAAGAGCACAAAAAGGGTCAATATTAGCTTGAAAATGAGCTAAAGTTGACCCTTTCGGTGCTTCATAGCTGTTCCAGATGACATTTAAATTAAAAAAAAAATCTTTTGGCACTGCAGGGGGGAGATGCAGCCTGCAGGGAGGGTCCAGGGGGTGAAAATGCCCCACCCAATCAAAAGTTGCCTGCCCCTGGTTGCGATCTGCCTCTCCTATTAACACCAAATGTGGCCATCCTATGTATGAAGCTCACTGAGGGACCTTGGGCTGGTCACTACTATCTCTCACCCTAACGTACCCCACAGGATTGCTGTGATGATAAAAATAAAAGTGGGAAGAGGGAGGTGAACTATATATGGTGCTTTACCCTCTTTGGAGAGGAGGTGATATATAGTTAAACATTTAACCCAGCAAGCTTCCTGTGCCATTGAAGTACCTTAATGAAGGGAAATCAAGCAATAGCAAATTGGCTGTCGAAAAGGAAGATAGCGTTGCCCTGCTACATACACTGGTGTGTGGTGGAGGGGAACACGGTGGACCTTTTAGAACATCAGAAGAGCCCTGCTGGATCAGACCAAGAGCCCTGCTGGATCAGACCTAGTTCAGGAGCAGTGAACCAACCAGCAGCCCACGGGAAACCCACATCCCTCAGCAATTGTGTACATAGGCTCACTGCCTCTGGTACTTTGAATTGCTAATTCAAAGCCAGTGTGGTGTAGTGGCTAGAGTACTGGACTGGGAGTCGGGAGATCCGGGTTCTAGTCCCCACTCGGCCAGGGAAGCTCACTGGGTGACTTTGGGCCAGTCACAGACTCTCAGCCCAACCCACCTCACAGGGTTGTTGTTGTGAGGATAAAATGGAATGGAGGAGGATTATGTATGTGGCCTTGAGTTCCTTGGAGTAAAAATGGTCGGATAGAAATGTAATAAATAAATAAATAAATAAAATAATGAACATACAGAGAACATGAGAAAATAAGAAGAGCCATGCTGGATTAGACCAAGGGTCAATCTAGTCCAGCATTCTGTTTACCCAGTGGCCAACCAGCTGCCCACAAGCAGGACATGAGTACAACAGCACCCTCCCGCCCATGTTCCCCAGCAACTGGTGTACATAGGCTCACTGCCTCTGCTACTGGAGGTAGCATACAGCCATCAGGACTAGAAGCCATCGATAGTCTTCTCCTCTAGGAATTTGTCCAACCCCCTTTTAATGCCATCCAAATTGGTGGCCATTGCTATGTCTTGTGGTGGTGAATTCCATAGTTTAACTGTGCGCTGTGTGAAGGACTTCCTTTAAGCTGTCCTGAATCTCCCACCAGTCAGCTTCATAGGATGACCCCGGGTTCTAGTATTTTGAGAGAGGGAGAAAAATGTCTCCCTGTCTACTTTCCCTATACCATGCATAATTCTGAACACCTCTTTTCAGAGCCGGAGAGATGGCATCATCTGCCAGAGCACTATTCCCTCTGAATGAGGGGATAACGAGGCTTTCATGTTTTACTATTGTTTGTGGGATTGGTGTAGAGGAAATCAAAGAATGAGGACAGCTCATTATTCTGATTGTCAGCTCATCCTGATAAATCTGGTGTTGCGCTATATACTGAAGTTTAGTGTGTGTGAATACACACACATACAGGATCATTTCTGGACTCTCCTTCAGACAGAGTGAGGCTACAGGGGGTTGCTATGATGAGCTCCCACTCTTCAAAATGTACTGCTAGCTTACCATTTACACAGTGCTGCAGTTAGGCACTTTTAATGGGCTTAGTGGTCTTTTGACGGTAATTTGCTTTTATTTCACTAAACTATAAAATATGGTATAGTTTAGTGAAACCAACACGGATTGGGTTGGTTAGGGTCGGAGCTGGGCAACGGTGCCGCCGACAAGGCCGGAGTGTGGGGCAGGGGTCCAGGACCCCAACTCCGTAGCATGAGCAGGAGGGAGCGCTGCGCCCATCGCCAGCACAGCTGCCTTCAGCGGAGGCTGGTGGCTCCAATTTTGGTGGGGCTGTCCATCCACTCTAACTGGGTTTCAGTCAGAAGGAGCCAGAACGCTAAAGGTGCTGAACCCGATTCCCAAATAGGGTTCAGTACCTTGGATAGCTCCTTCAGAGTTCTGGCCGAAACGCAGAATCGATTCAGAGCCCCACCGAAAACGGAGCCACCAGCCTCCGCTGAAGGCAGCTGCGCTGGGGACGGGCACCCTCCTGCTCAGGCTACGGAGCGGGGTCCTGGACCCCTGCCCCACACCCCGGCCTGGACGGCGCCACCGTTGCCCAGCTCCGACCTTGGCCGGCCCAATCCGCGCCGGAGGGCCCGGGAGGACAGAAAGTGCCCGCCGCGCCCGGGAGGCGGCGCCTGCGAGCCGCGCCGCGCCACGCCGCCGCCGCCTCCCCGGCTCGCTGGCTGCCCCCGCCGCGGGCTCGCACGTGGCCCGCCGCCGCCCGGCTGAAAGCCGCGAGCCGCCCGGCGCCCGCCTCACTCGGCTTCCCGCCCTGCCGCCGAGCGGAGCGGAGCGGAGCGGAGCGCGGCGCCGCGTGCGTTGCGCCTGCCGCGGGCGCCGGAGCGCCAGATGCGCGCCCGCGGCGGCTCGGCGGATTCAGCTCCCGCAGCCGGGGCGGCCGCCGCCGCCAGGAGCCGTTCGCACGGGCTGAAGGGGCGAGGCGAGCCGCCCTGCGAAGGAGGCGGCGCGGGGGCCTCCCGCGAGGCGGAGGGACGCGATGGCTGCGAGGGACGGGCCCGGCTGAGCGGCGCCGCGCCGCGGGGGATGCGCCTCCGCGCCTGAGCTGCCCCCGAGGGAGGGGCGGCGGGGGGGGCTTCTTCGGAGAAGGAGCCGGCGGCGGCGGGCGATTGCAGCAGCCCCGCCCGGCTGCGCGCAAATCCGGAGCTGCTTCGGGAGTCGCCGAGCCCGTTTCTCCAGGAGCAAAGGCGCGCGCACGCGGAGAGGGGAGGCGGCGGAGACTCCCCCCCCCCCCGCGATCTGCTCGCTCTCGGACCCGGTACCGCTTCTCCAGCCACCGATGGGCGAGGGAGCTGAACTTGCAACCGCCCTGTCGCACATCTTTTTTTTTTTTTTTAAGGGACTCCGTTTTTTCGGCGTGCGCGTCTATTACGCCCCTTCCTCGCCCCTGCTGCGTCCCAGGGTCTGCGTGCTCCCATCTCGCCGCTCCTCACCGCCCTGCTTAGGAGGAGGAGGCGGAGGGCGCACCGCCGTCCCCGGAGCGGGACCCGCTTCGCAGCCTCAACCCCGCACCGAAGTCCGAGGAAGCGTCAGCAGCGCTTCGGGTGCCGGTTCGGAGCAACCCCGTGAGCTCTGTTGGGCCGAAGAAAGCGAAGCCATCACCCCACTCCTCCGCACCCCCCAAAAACCTCACGAAGGACTAGGAGCTTTGAAAAAAACGCGCGCGGTCGCTGGAAACGCGTCTGGCGACACCATCCTTAAGGGAACTCTTGGACGGCCGGAGCCGACTCCATCGCGGCCAGCTTGGGACGGGGGTGCGCGCGCTTGACTTGCCCCACTCGCGAAAGCCTTTAAACGAAGACGAGCTTGCGCGTGGAATCGCGCGACCCCTTCAAAAGGGTGGGGGGATTCCTAGCTGAACTTCGAGGAATTCAGCAGCTGGGGGGGGGGGGGGCTGAAGCTCGTTCAGCTTAGCCTCGTGGCCAACCTCTCCTCGGACACCCTTGTGCGCCCCCCCTCCAGCCCCCCGGGGGATCTCACTCCCAAAGTCTCACGGCATCTCTGAGCCCAGTGAAGACAACCAGATCGGGGGCTGGAAGGTTGCCCCCCTCCTCCCCCTGCGAGAAGTGACCTCTCCGAGGGCGCCTCTCCTTCCTCCTGAACGAGGAAGAAAAAAGAGCATTGAAACAGCAACGAAGAAAAAAGAGCATTGAAACAGCAACAGCAGGGAAGAAGTTCGTGCCCCCCCCCGCTTTAGTGGAAAGATCTGCGGGACTCCGAAGTGACTCCGATTCCTCGGCGGGCCTCGTTTCGGCACCCGCTGGAGAGGAGGAGAGATTGAGGCGACTGAGGGTGGAGTGGAGGGATACTTCTCAAGGATTTGGGGTCGTGGCCGGGGGTGGGGACGCAGTGGTTGTGGAACAAAGCTTGCCCAGAGCGCCCTCCAGCTCTCCTCTTTCCGCGGCGGGGGAGCCCGGCTTGAAGTGTCTCCCGAACCCGGCCAGGACTTGGGTCGGACGCGCTCGCCTTTCCCTGGAGTTCCGAGACAGCTTCGGCCGCCAGCATGTCTAAGGGAGCGGCGGCCGGAGCTGGAACCGCGGCGGCGGGATCGGAAGCGGGCGGGGCGGGGCCGGCCGAAGACCTCTCCAAGGTGTCGGACGAGGAGCTGCTCCAGTGGAGTAAAGAGGAGCTCATCCGGAGCCTGCGCAAGGCCGAGGCCGAGAAGATGAGTGCCATGCTGGACCACAGCAACCTCATCCGGGAGGTCAACCGACGGCTGCAGCTGCACCTGGGCGAGATCCGGGGGCTCAAGGTAAGACGGCCCCCGGCGGAGGCTGGTGGCTCCGATTCCGGCTGGCCGCCGTCCGCTCTGGGTTCCAGCCAGACCCCGCCAGAGCTCTCAAGGAGCTATCCGAGGTGCTGAGCCTGTTTGGGGGATAGGGTTCTGCACCTTGGATCGCTCCTTTGGAGTTTTGGCTGGTTCGGACCGAGATCGAGAATGGACTCACAGCCCACCGGAATCGGACTTACCAGCCTCCACCGATGGGCACCCACCTGCCAGACAGAATGACAAGCAAGGGTGGGTGGGAGATCAGCTGAGAATTGAGAAGGGGTCCTTTGTGGGCTTTCCAGCCACCACCACCATCATCGTTACAACATTTATATCCTGCCTTTCCCCCCTTTACTTTAGATCCTTCCTACTTTTCCTGCCAAGGCGGCTGGAAGTTCTGCTCCCGTGCAGAGCAGGTCAGACATCTTAAGTTGCCTGAAGTTGATTATCCAGAGGGTGTTCCTCTCTCTCACTGAGTCCCCTGGGGATCAGTCTGCCCTGATGTTCTATAGAAGCCCTCTTGGGATAACAAAACAGCCCAGTGGGGCATTTCAGTGGGCCTTGTGTGGGAGAATTTACCCCCCCCCCCCGTGGATTGTTCCCCACCATGGGTGAGATTCCTCTGTGTCCTGCTCTGGCACCCCCAAATCTACCAGCTGAGACAGCCTGCCCACGCTGTCCTCATGGCTTATCTGCACCTCCCATCATGGAAACAACTTTTTCCTTGGACAGGGTTGTCAGCACCACCACCTCCCCGTATTGTTTTGATTACTACTATTCGAATCCAGAACATGTGAGGTAATCAAAACAGATCACCTCTGAGTACATGTAGAGTGCATTCCCATCATACCACTGAGTGTTGTTGCATGCAAAATCACTTCTGCGTGGGAAAGAATGCAATACCAGCACGTTGAGCGTCATGTGCAGCGATTGCACAGGCGTTTATTTCACTGCATAAGCAGTGTGCATGGGGGGGGGTGAGGGGGTATCCGTTGGTGGAAAACAGTGTCCAGTTTTGTCTTCCCAGTGCGTGTACATACAGTGAAATACATGCATAGGTGAATGCTACATGTTACAATGGAATCTTTTTTTTACGTATTAAGTCCCAGTTTCAATCGACCGCATCTCCAGTAAAGGTCTTTGGGTAGCAAGGCTTGGAAAGATATCTTTCTGGGACCCTGGAGAGTTGGAGTTTATTTATTAGGATTTCCAGAGTCCGTGCTAGGCTGTTGCAGCAAAACTGACAAACGGTCTTGTGGCACCTCAAAGACTAACTATTGTATTTGTGGACCCAGCAAAGGGCTGGATGCGCCCGATCTTGTCTGATCTCGGAAGCTAAGCAGGGTCGGCCCTGATTAGTACTTGGATGGGAGACCGCCTGGGAATCAAGCTTCCTGCACTGAGCAGGGGGCTGGACTCGATGGTGTGGCGTAGTGGCGAGAGTGTTGCACTGGGAGTCGGGAGATCCGGGTTCTAGTCCCCACTTGGCCATGGAAGCTCTCTGGGTGACTTTGGGCCAGTCACAGACTCTCAGCCCGACCCACCTCGCAGGGTTGTTGTTGTGAGGATACAACGGTGAGGAGGAGGATTATGTACGCCGCCTTGAGTTCCTTAAGGAGGAAAAAAGGCAGGATATAAATGCAATAAAAATAGATAAATAAATAAATAAATAAACAAACCCTATGATTCTGTGATTCATCAGGCGCCTTTCAGGACACAAATCCTTCCAAGGTGGCTTGAAGATAAATGAATAAAACATGAAGATAAATGAATAAAAATCACAGTATGCAATATCAAAATCTAACCATTCATAAGGATCTTCCTCACAGGGCAGTTGGTTATAGATGGCCCTGTGCAGGGTGCAGGGAGTCCAGCTGGAACCAGCGGGCACCTGAGGGGGTCTTTGCCTGCCTTCTTCGCTTTTTTGGAATTCTTGACAATACGGGGCGAGCTGGAACATTGTCTGACTTCTGATCAGGCAGCTCCTTAACAATCCTTGATGGAAACAATATCACAGTACGTGCAGTTGCATTTGGTGAAATTTACGACTTGATACCTTTTGTCTTTCCTGATTCTCTTTTCCCTCCTGTTCTGTCATTGGCTTCTCAGCGGTTGAAATGGATGTTATAAGCCCCTATGTTTTGTGTATGTGTGTGTTGATCTGTTGGAGTTACAGCATGCTACGTAAATAAATCAACCAGCAAACAAAAACTGAGGAAGTGGAGGAACGGGTTGATGCAAACCATCTGGAACCAGAGGCATTAAAATACATGGGGTATTTTATTAAAATACTCTGATCCAGCACAGTTGACCCCCTGGTTGTATACAGCAGGTCTGGGCAGAAGGTAGATCTCCAGGTGTTTGGGACTTCAACTTGCAGAAGGCCCTGCCAAGCATGGCCAATGGTTAGGAATGCTGGGAGTTGAAGTCCAAAACATCTGGAGATCTACTTCCTGGCTACCCCTGAGCTATGGCAGTCCTAGCTGGGGGAAAGGGTTGGGTTTTTGGGGGAAGAACTGGGCATCTGTAAGGCTGGTGGGGGAAAGCTCCTGAGCAAAGGCCGTCTTCCTTAATACTTTGCATAGCGGCCAGTGATGTGGCCAGTAATTACTGATCAAGTCCTCCGACCCCATGACAGTGACCTGCAAGTGAGAGCAAACTACATCAGAAACTGCTGTATGTATGTACCTTTTGAGATGGTCCATCTGGCCTGGTATTGTCTGCTCTGGCTTACAGCAGCTCACCAGGGTCCTAAACTGAGGTGGGTCTTTCCAGATCCTTTGAACTGGAGATGTGAAGGACTGAATCAGAGACCTTCTGCATGAAAAGTGTGTGCTCTGCCACTGAGCTACAGTCCTTTCCCTGTGGTCAGGGGAAAAGAGTCTTCTGAGGGAGAACCACGCCCAGCACTGCTGTCGACTCTTGACTGCCCTGAGCACGTCTTACGTGAGAGGAGGGGAGCAGGAAGAAGGCTCTAGAGGCTCAGTTCAACAGCCCCTTGGCTTCCTCTGGAAAGCCTAATGGCCTTCTCCCGTCTAGTGCCCTCCGGATGTGTTGGACTGCAACACCATGCTGACTGGGAATGATGGATATTGCAGTCCACACCTGGAGAGCACCAGGGTTGGGGAAGTCTGGTCTAACAGATGATCAGGTGGCCACTGATTAACTGGATCCGCCTTGGGCCAGTCGCTGTTGCTCAGTGGCGCCGACTTAGATAATCAGTCGACCATTTACCAGAACGTTTATTACCTCCCATCCTACTCTTGGGCCTTTAGCAGGTCTGCTTTGTATCATGGGCCAATTCTTTTAATGGACGTAGAAAAGTTTGCAGCATCCCCCAGTTTCTATTTCTGCTCATGCAGGTGGGCCGTAGGCATTTGGCAAGACTCCCTTTCCTGGCTGCTTTGCAAAAGGTTTGGGGATTGTAGTGTTAATTGGCCCTGCAGATTGGAACCTTTGTGTGTGTGCATGTGCATTGCCCTAATCCTGTAAAGAGAGACAGGGGAGAAGAAACTCTTTAAAAAAGTCTTTTCCCAGCTCTTTCTGGATGATTATATTTAGTGGCAGCCCTGGCCGGCTATTGATCCAGTTGCCGGACAAGGGATGGAAAACTCTGAAATGATGCACTCAGTTGACCTGGAGACTGAGGTGAAAGCCACCGAGGCTCGAATACGTGTTAAACGGTGTTCGCAGATACTTTCCTCTGTGTGATTCTTTTTTACTCCAAAGCAACCTGGATCAGGCTGCAGCTGAACAGAAGGGTGGGGAAAGAGAGGCTGTGTAAGGGAGCAATCCTATGACTGCTTGTCAGCGGCTAGACAGCCATAGGATATGTGGTTTTCTGGGAACCGACCTTGGAGCCCCGTGCTCTGCACTCAGAAAAGGAGCATGGAGCGGCCAAAATGGGGCATTCCAGGGGGCATTCCGGGGCAGGGAGGGTGGAAATGCTGGTATGACACATCCTTTGTGTCAACTGGCAGCCTCCTTCCCTGCTCCACCTTCCTGTGGCTAGACAGCCAAAATTGGCTGTCTAGCCGCAAATGCAGGGCAGGAGAAACGCGGAGAAAATGATCCCCTCCGTGCTTCTCCTGCCCTGCATTGGATAGGTGAGTTCAGAGGCGGCCGCCTATCCCCATAGGATTGTGCCCTAACTCTGTTTTCCCCTTTGGTTGTGTTTCCAGTTCAACATTGCCCTCCTCAGGCTACTTTTTCAAATCCACGAAGAGGCGGGGAACCTACAGGGAGTGGAAGAACAGTTGGGGTGGGGGGAGATTTTGAGCTGGAAAATGAGCAGGCAAAAAGGAGTGAAGCAGCCCACCCATCTTCTGCTTAGCTGCATCCTGCATCTAGCTCTGGGCTGTTTTGGATTAAAAAAGGATGTGGTTCAGGGAACTCCACTTAACACGTAGTTTGAGCCTTAGGGCAAGAGTAGTGACCCAATCTCTGTGTATTTAACGTGCAAAATACAAATAGCATCATCTTGGGAAAGTATGATAATTACTGGGGCTGCAACAGACACACAGGGGGAATTTATCCTCCTCCCCTGTTGCGCTCCTGAGAAAAATCCCCTCCTCTGAAGCGGGTATTTCCTCCCCCCCCCCATGGTGGGGAATCCCGTCATTGGTGTCCATGGAGAAACCTCCCTCAATAGAAATTGCACCGTCCAAGGAGGGATTTTCCTGTGGCTTCCGGCTGGGGAGGAAAAGAGTTAATTGCACCTCCATGCCTGTTTGATCCAGAAAACGATTTGCCCCTCTATTTACATTTTGTTTAAAATCCCTGCATGTTAAATACACGTACCCAGTTAACGTCACACCTGCTGTCTCCCTAAGTTCTGTGAACACCATTGTCCAAACATACAGGTAAGGAAGTTAAGACAACAGCCTTGTCTTTACACCTCCTGCCCAATTTTTTTTTCACTCTGGAACCCTGGCAGGGTTTGACCCTGTTGCAGTAGAAGAAAGAAAGGGATTAGCCCAATCCCTTCTTTGGATCTCCTGGTATCTACCTTTGTTTTGGTGAAGGAGGGAGAGAGAAAGAGGCAGGTAGCACAAGGCTTATGTAACCCAGTTGCTGGATGGGAGATGAAAACTATTCCGATACCTATTTTATGAGGAAGATAAAACAGATTTCATAGGCTTTTCTTCATAAAGACGGACTGTTGAGTTCAGCTTGTGCTTGCTTCCTACTGATTATTCTTCTTAGTCTCTCCAAAAGGATGCTCACTGGGCTTTTTGATAAACCTCGATTGTGTCAAGTTTGCACCATCCAAAATCATTTTCCTCTTGCAGCTTTATAGAAGCCAGACATGTGGACTAGGCGATTCTGATCATTTATTTAATGGAATAGACTCTATTCAACAGAGCCTCCTCTGGGGTGCCTTCTTGTAAGTAAATGCACTCACTCGCAGGTACCCCAGATTGCGATTTCTAGTGGCAAATGTGAGGGGGAAAATGTTCTGTGCAATAACTCTTCTTTATAACCATATGGAACACTGCAGGAAAATTCATACTACTTTTAATGTGGGACAGTGCTTGGAAAGTGGTGCTAATGGGGTTCCATTCCGAATGAAGTGCAGGCTACACCAATTGTTCAGCTTCCAGAAAACTGAAATCCAGGGTCACTTTCAAGGAAACTCACCTATATGGGCAAAAGTATAGGGGTGTGCTTGGGGTCATTGGTAGACTAAGGAAGGGCTCAGTTTTGGTGAGCCCAGATTTCAGTCTGTTTACTTTCTCCTAAGGACTGAGTTGGAGCCATTGAGAACAGAGAGATTTTTAGTCTGCCTTCTCCAACTTGGTGCCCTCCAGATGTTTGGGATGTCACCTCCCATCAGCCCCAGTCAGGAATGCTGGGAGTTGTATCTGGAGGGCTCCAAGTTGCGGAAGTCTGCGTTTCCTCTTCTGCAGATGCCGATAGTGTGATGCTAGAGTGTAATAGAACTTTAGGAAATAATATCTTTTGTAAGCCTAAATACGGCCATAAAAATAAAACCAGAAATTTCTGCAAATGTTCATAACTTGGCATTGGGGTTTGGGTGTGGTTTTTTTTTTTTTTTGGAGCAGTTGCTTTACAAGAGAATTTGGAATTTTTGAACTCTAGACTGATGCATAAGACTTAATCTTGTTTTTGGGAGTATTCATGTTCATTTAGAAGACAGTGACTTCTGTATATATTTCTTTATTTACAACATTTCTATATTGTTCCACATCTAAACAGTTTCTGGAGCAGTGAACAATGAAAGAGATATTTATTTATTTATTTATTTATTTATTGTATTTGTATACCACTCCACATCCAAAGATGTCGGAGCAGTGAGTGGCAGATAGGATAAAGAATAAAAACGCCATGTTAAAATAATTTCTTAAAAAAAATAAAAAAATAAACAGGGGCTTATCCCATATATTGGACATATTAGATACATGTCTTCCAGGATGCCTAGCTGGGGATAATGGGAGTTGTAGTTAAAGACATTTGGCAAGCACCAAGTTGGGGAAGACAGTCCTAGAGCTTTGGATTGCAAGGAGTGATTTAGGAAGGAAGGAAAACAGGACTTAGGAGAAAGATGGACTTGAAGAAGGGATGGATTTGGAGGTGGGTGAGATTTGAATCCAGTCCAGAAGACCCAGCAATCCATGACTGGTCCTGAATATATTCATCATTGCCAATCTTAAATTATGCTGGCAAGGGCTATAGTGTGTTGTCTATAGATGTGTAGTTTGCATCTTTCCTTGGTAATACTTGGGTTTGTTTCTCTCTCTCTCTCTCTCTTTTGAAGGACATCAATCAGAAACTTCAGGAAGACAACCAGGAGCTGCGAGACCTTTGCTGTTTCTTGGATGATGATCGGCAGAAAGGCAAGAAGGTCTCCCGAGAGTGGCAGAGACTTGGCAGGTACAGCGCCGGCGTCATGCACAAAGAAGTGGCCTTATATTTGCAAAAGCTGAAAGAGCTGGAGGTGAGGCAGGAGGAGGTAGTGAAGGAGAACTTGGAACTGAAGGAGCTTTGCATCTTGCTGGATGAGGACAAGGGTGGTGTGGCCGGCTGCCGGAACTCAATCGACAGCCAAGCCAGTCTCTGCCAGTTAAATGCCACCAGTACATTCATAAGGGATGTGGGAGACGGGAGCAGCACCTCCAGCACAGGAAGCACAGATAGCCCCGATCATCACAAGCACCACCCAAACTCGAGTCCCGAGCACCTCCAAAAAATGAGGAGCGAGGGGAGTCCTGAGCACCAGAAGCACCTGAAAGGGCCCAGCCCAGAACATCACAAAACTCTCAGCAAAGGTACCGCGGAGCAGCAGAAGCAGAGCAGCAGCAGTCCGGAGACCGTGCCAAAACACATGTTGAGCGGTAGCCCGGAACATTTTCAGAAACACAGGCCTGGGAGCAGCCCGGAGCCTCAGAAGCACAGTGGCGGCAGCGGGAGCCCCGAGCTTCTTCAGAAGCACACCCTGAGCAGCAGCACAGAACATCTCTCGAAAGTGAGGGGCACCAGCCCTGAGCACCTCAAACAGCACTATGGGGGAAGCCCAGAACATCTCAAACACTTGGGCGGCAGCAGCAGAGAAGGCACCTTAAGGAGACAAGTTGCAGACGATGTATCGCCCCATCACAGAGGCCTCTACAACGGCATGAACGGTGGGTCCTCATTTCATTAATTTATTTTTGATGATGGTGGAGATTTTGAACACAACGTGTGCTCATGGTCAGGAAGCAGTGACAATGTCTGTCTGTTGTACGTGGCGCCTTTAGGATGAAACGCGTCTTTTACCAAATGGAGCAGGAATCGCGATGATGGCCGCGGTCGCTCCCCTTGATGATTTGGCGGATGAGTACTGATGACAGTGAAGGATGTACTGCTGTAACCGGCTACACATCAGTTGTGTCTCCTGGGCTTCCTGTGAAAGTATCTTGCCTGTACAAAGAGGCACTGAAATATACTTTCTTCTAGGCTGAAGCTAATGTACTGTGTACAGTGGGGTTAAGATGGAAGAGAGGAGTATGGGCTGGATGGAGAAATCTCCTTTTCAAAACTCTATGATAGAACTGGAGGCATCTGTGTAGCTAGGAATTACATACTGCTGATGCCTTTGGGCATAGAGTTTCTCCCATACTCTGAATTGATACATAGTATTAAAAATGTTTGTGAACTGATGCTTATCAAAGGATTGCCTGCTGAACCATTATTAAAAAGCACAGGGGTCTTGTTGGTGTCCAGAGGTTGGTGATCTGCCTAAGTGTTTTTTTTTTTTTTTTTTGCTTTATCTTTCCTTATGATTGGCCTTTTGCTTTACACTCTGATCTGCTACAGTGAAATAGACATAGTACTGAGAATCGGAAACACAGAATCCCAGCATACAGCTTCCGTGATTCTCAGCCTCCTCCCTCTTCATCGGCATCTGTGCTGTGGTGGGGGCTTTCTTAAGGGGGAAACATTTGGGCAGTGCAGCCTTTGTTCTGCATCTACGATGCCCACTCAGTGCATGAGCATGTCAGCTTGTAAGTGTAATTACTTTTGCCTGGGATTCTTTTAACAAAACAAAATAAAACACAAAACGAAGTCCTTGGCATGTAGCCCCTCGAATACAGTTTGCAAGAATAGGCTGACATTGTCATGGATGTTTCTCTAGAATGCATATTGATTCTCAACTAAAGGAGAAGGGCATGTGCAGATTGTTATGCAATGCAAGGATTGAAGCCTGGATCATTTTCTGTGGTGACAATTATCATGAATGCAGACTTGATTATTTATGGTGATGGAGTGATTTGTAGACCCTGGGGCACATCTAAAAAAGGATCTTGATCTTGAATTCATGATTCCACCCTGTACAAAAGGGATTGATGCGAGCAGCCCGGGGGTCTGCCTTGTAGACTTGGGATTGGATTGGGCACATACTAATTTTACCTTTGGAGAGAAAAAAGATGACCTGTTCTGCAAATGCAGCAGAATTAGGTGATCAAATCTTCCGGTTGTAGCGTGGACGGTACCACTTCAGACTGCAGGTGGAAGGGAGACAAGCCATTTTTGATGGCTTCCCCATTTGTATAAAACTGCATGCAAATAAAAACAGCATTCTAGGGAGCCAGCTCAGTCCCTGCTATGCTAATTTTCTACTTGCAGGGAGGTTGTTTTTGTTTAATATGGGGGAGCATTAAAATGACATTCCTCACCTGCAGCCAAGGAATGTTTGGATTTTGTAGCTGGAATCTTCCTTGATTTCACCTTCTATTCTGTAAAACATTAGAGTCTTAAGAGTTAGTGGATTGTTTGGGTACATTCTGACTGCCTTTGGGTTTGAGCCCATTGTCCAGAAAGTAAACTATTCTCCTAGGAGTAACATGTACTTCTGTATCTAGCTGGAGAAAGAGAGAGACAGAGCTGAATCACTCAGTAGATTAACTAGTGCACCAGCCCTGGAGACCATGGATGACTGGCTTGATAACCTGGTTCAGGAGGAATTGGATAGCTTCTTAAGAACACTGTGTCAGCTTTGGATCACAGCATCTTCAATAGCTTGTAATGTGCATACACGTAATTACTCTGATGTAATTTGCATTTATTTATTATGCACTTAAGGGTGCAATCCTATGCCTGTTTAGACAGAAAAATGTCCTTCAGCTCCCAGCATGCCCCAGCCAGCATAGCTGGCTGGGGCATGCTGGGAATTATAGGACTTCTTTCTGCCTAAACAGGCATAGGATTGCAACCTAAATGTATTTATTCCACTGCTCAGCCAAAAATGCACCCCAACCAGCTTACGTGCAGTCGGTAAAACAAGACTGAATCCATGGCTGCAGGTTTGCACTCTAAAAAGGCACGACACACGAGGAAAAAGGAATGGGGAGGGAAGAGGAAAAAATGAATTCTTTTGGCAGGGCTGGTGGAATGGTCCTGCTTGCCTGTCTCCTCTCCTTCTCTGCAGCTTGCTGGAATGGCTGTAATTCAAAATGACGGTTTAGTATGCCTCTGTATGCCGGTTGCTGTATACCAGTTGCTGGGGGGCACGTGTGGGAGGGTGCAATTGTGTTCATGTCCTGCTTATGGGCTTCCCAAGGCATTTGGTTGGCTACTGTGTGAACAGAATGATGGACTGCTGATGGATCCAGGACAGCTCTTACATTCCCCATCTCTGCTGTGCATTACTTGCTGCCCCTCAAAGTGTGTGTGTGTGTGTGTGTATGTGGGGGTAAGAGGCAGGTGAACTGGTGATGTCCACTTGTTTCTACTATTGCATGTTACAGGAAGGGGAGGAGGAACTTAACGAGAGCTGCCTGTTTTGGTTGCAGTCCTGCATTTTCAGTGACGCTTATGTCCTCCACCAAAGGCCCCCCCCCATCATTATGTGGGTCACTGTACTCTGGTACGATTCACAAAAACCAGGTGTACTAACAAATACGTATAAATTAACGGGCTCTTGAAACATTTTTTCAGTTGTTTTATTCCAAGACTCTTGTTTCATAACCCTTTTGTTTGACTGAGAATGCTGCTTTGTTTCCCCGCTTTTTCGTTTTCGCATCTACGGGAAATATCAAAGTGGTCTGCTCTGCCTCTCACTCCCTGTTGAGGTCATTAACGAGTGAGAGTAAAACTGCCGACTAACACTCTCTGGCACGTACTGCTGGAGGTGTGATAGGTCAGGAAAGGAAGGAATCCTTCCGAGAACCAGCATTCATTTAAAGTGGGGAGGGGGGCTGAGAGGAAAAAGAAAAATGTGTGTGTGTGCTGCGGGGGGGAGGAGACAAAAAGTAAAATATATGTGTGGGTTAAATGGAAACACAGCTAATGGTTGTGAACCATGGTTGCACAGAATACGTCCTCTTGGAGGAATACTAGAGGATACCAGCGGGACATGCAGCAAAATGTTGCAC
Source organism: Heloderma suspectum (assembly GCF_057233095.1). Classification (NCBI taxonomy): domain Eukaryota; kingdom Metazoa; phylum Chordata; class Lepidosauria; order Squamata; family Helodermatidae; genus Heloderma; species Heloderma suspectum. Next base: position 425,871,724 of record NC_139458.1, read on the forward strand.
TGTATTCCCCCCCCCCCCCCCGTCAAAGGAGTGCTCCTGTTCAGGGATCCAGGCAGACATTTCCTCCATGCAGGGCATTGTTGGTTTTTTATTGTTGGCTTTTGTTGTTTTTATTTTGTATGTCTTTATCACTTTTACTATTTTAACTGTTTTTATGTATTTTATTGCCGTAAGCAATACAAGACCTTGGGAGGTCTTCTTCTCTGAAAGGCAGCCAAGAAATGTTTTAAATAAGCAAACAAACAAATTGTACTCCCCCCTCCTTTTCCGCCCCTCTCAACAAACATCCAGCATTCTGTCGCCACTGAACCTACTCAGTCCTCGTTGGTTGCTGTTGGTTTTCCTTTTGCCCCTTAGGATTTTTTCCCTTAAGGTTTTTTTTGTGCTTCTGCAACCCTTGGAGAAAAGGGCCGCAGTGGCTTAGTGGTTAAGACGCTGAACTGCAGACTGGAAGGTTGGCAGGTCAGCAGTTCGAGACCCGAGTGCTGCGTGATGGAGTGAGCTCCCGTCTTCAGTCCCAGCTCCGGCCAAACTAGCAGTTCGAAAGCAAGAAATTGCAAGTAGATAAATAGGTACCGCCTCGGCGGGAAAGGTAACAGCATTCCGTGCACCTCGGTGTTCAGTCATGCCGGCCACATGACCACGGAAGCGTCTTCGGACAGCGCTGGCTCTTCGGCTTAGAAATGGGGATGAGCACCGCACCCTAGAGTCGGACACGACTGGTTGGGGACACCTTTACCTTTACCTTTAACCCTTGGAGGTCCCCCTGATACCTCCCTCTTTCTTCTCAGTGGCCCCCTTTTGTCTCCAGTGCCATCGACACTCATCACCTTAGTGCGATATTAGAAGGAAGGATGGTCAGGGGGCTATAGAAATGTGCGGGTGCACAAATGAATGATGATGCAGGGATTCCTGCCTTTAATCGCATTGAGGGCCAGGGCACATGGCTGTTTTGTCCATGATTTGCCCCCTTTTCTCGTGCCCACATTGCAGCATGGGTATGGTGTCGGGTCCTTGGTGCTACATATACTCTGCTTGTCACCAAAGGACATAATCCTGGCTGGATCAGACCACGGTCCATCTCAGTCAGCAATCCGTTTCCAACAGGGACCAACCAACTGCTTGGAAGCTCACAAGCAAGATATGGTAGCGATGACCTCCGCCTGTTGCAGCCTCCCCAAATCAGATGTCCTCCGGATGTGCCAGTCTCCAACTCCCACTACATCTGGAGTCTAACACATCTGGGAGGCATCATGTTGGAGGAAGACCCTACTGTTGTTTTTCCCCAGCGTGTGATACTCTGGGTGGAACTCCCTGTTACCTTAATAGGTATATCATGGTAATGCAGGGGCGAGGGGCATTTTCAGGGGAGGATCAGCAGGCAGGTAGGTGTGCTGAGCCTTCCTCTCACTAGCGATTCTTCCCCTGCAGCCTTTCCCCAGGTCTCCCCCACCCCAACTGTGTTTGTTTCCGGTCTTGGTGTCTGGCTAGATGAATAACAAGAATGGGCTGGGATGCCAGGAGTTGCAAGGGAGAATAGGTGGGTGGGGAAAGGGTCTCACATGACTTCTCACCAATTCGCCCCAGCAAATTCCCCACTGGCAAGCACAGGTTTGGGAAACCTGTATTTGCTGTATCATGTGTAATTATGTTCTCACAAGTGCCCATTCTGAGACTGTGTTATTTACCATGTTGATACTCAGGTTCACCACCCGCTTCATCTCGGAGGGCGTGGAAGGGCCAAGAGAAGATCTTAATACGTCAGTAGGTTTATGTGGGAGAAAGCCTTAAGGCCTTTGAGTTGATCCCACAAGTCTTCAGGCTTGTAGGATCAACTTTGTTTTTAACTAGAACTCTCAAGATCCATCAGTTAGAGACAAATAGTGGCTCAGGGTGGTGGTGGTGGTGAATATGCACTTAAAATTAAGGAACAGGGGTGACTCTGGGCTCATGATCAGCCCAGGAATTTGTTTTCAGTACTAGAACTGAGCTCACAGCCCTTTCACACCCAGATCAGTCTCTGCTTTCCCTCTAGCTTTCTTTCGGCTGTCTGACTCATTCCTAGTGTGAAACAATTAGGAGCCGGAAACCTGTGCGGATCTGCTGCAAATCTATTTATGTATTTGCAGCATTTTTATGCCACACGTTAACAAGTTATCTGGGCTGTGTACCGAGAAAAGGTAAAGCCATAAGATATATTAAAAAACACACATAAAACCATAACATCAGAACAAGTTAAGACAGTATCAGAATAAAATCAGCAAAATTAGCACCTAAGGCCTAAAAGACATGTTTTAGAAACTGAAAAGCCTGGGAAAATAAATGGTCTTCACTTGATGTTTTTATTTATTTATTTTATTTATTTATTTCATGTATATCCCACCTTTCTTCCATTGTGGAACTCAAGGTGCCTACATGTGGTTCCCAGGTGGTCTCCCCTCCAAGCACTGACCAGACCCAGACCTACTTAGCTTCAGCATGGTGGCTGCCTCATGTGCCTCCAGACTACACCCTGGAACTTGATGCCCCAAAGATCACCAGGCGATCCTCCCTAAGGAGGGCTTTCCATGTTTGGGGTGCCCAGGGACCAAATCTGACCCTTCAGGGGTTCCAATCTGGCCCTTGGCTTCCCCAGGAGGCCACACCCCCATTTCCCCAACCCCAGTTGTTAGGTGTTTTCCTGGTTTTTGTGCAGTTCCCCCCACCTTCTAAATTCCTCTCCTAAGACTTAGTTATTATTAGTAAGAGCTTTAAGTGAAAATAGGCTGGTTTCTTTTGCCCTGCCCCTTTTGCCCTTCCCACCACTGGAATGCAGCTCCTGAGAGCTTCTGGAATTCTGCTCTAGGGCTAAAAGAGGTTATTTATTTATTATTTATTTTGTAACCCATCTTTTTACCCCAAAATGGCACTCAAGGCGGCTTACAGAAACAATTAAAATTGATTAAAACAATAAAACAATATATTAAAATACAATAAAACATAACAATTACAGAAAGAATATTAGTAATAGCAGTCAACCCACCAGACCCACTTACAGGTTAAAGGCCTTTGTAAATAAAGCAGTCTTTGCCTGCTGGTGGAAGGACAGCAGAGAGGAAGCAAACCTAGCCTCCTTTGGGAAGGAGTTCCAAAGCCTGGGAGCAGCCACCAAAAAGGTCCTCTCTTGGGTCGCCACCAAACACACCTCTGAAGGTGGCAGTCTCAAAAGAAGGCCCTCTCCAGAAGATTTTAAGAACTGGGCAGGCTCGTACAGGAGAAGGTGGTCTTTCAGGTAGCCTGGTCCCAAGCTGTATAGGGCTTTATAGGTCATAACCAGCACTTTTAATTTTGCCCAGAAACAGACCAGTAGCCAGTGAAACTGTTATAACAAGGGAGCCGTGCGCTCCCTGGTCAAAATTCTGGTTGCAGCATTCTGGGCCAGCTGAAGTTCCTGAACAGTTTTCAAAGGCAGCCCCACATAGAGTGCATTACATAGTCCAAACAGGGTGTAACTAAGGCATGTGTGACCGTGGCCAGATCAGACAACTCTAGGAATGGGCATAGTTGGCACACTAGCCTCAGCTGTACAAATGCACTCCCGGCCACTGCTGAGACCCAGGCATTGAGGGTCAGCGCCGAGTCCAAGAGTACACCCAAACTGCGAGCCTGAGTCTTCAGGGGGAGTGTAACCCCATCCACTACAGATTGAATGCCTGTTCCCCAATCTTCCTTTCGACTGACCAAAAGCACTTCTGGTTTGTCTGGATTAAAACATTAAACAAGTTAGTTTATTAAAGGGATATTTTGTACATAAGGGAACATTACTATTTGCTTTGGGGTTTTTGAAAGGTTCAGGCAACTCGGTCCCAAGCTGTGTAGTGCTTTAAAGGTTAGAACCAGTGCTTTTACATTGAGCTCACCAATGAACCCATTGAGCTCACCAATGAACCAGTGCCTGGTGGTTCCAGCTGCTGTATCTTCAACCAGCCAGAGTTTCTGTGCAGTCTTGAAAGGCTTCCCACAACATATTTCAGTAATCTGGAGGGCACGTTACCTGAGTGTGAACAACCATGGCCAGACTCTCTCCATCCCGGAAGCCCCTTCCAATGAGCGAGAGCCATGCAGCCAGATCCTGTGCAGATTCACTCGAAACTGTTTTCAGTGGGGATCACCCCAAAGTTGGTGTGTAGGATTACATCCGTTGCTGTCTATGCATGGCATCGCTGCAGGTTAGAAGGATGGCACATGGCATCATGCTCGGAGGGTTCATATAAGAGCCCACTTGGTGGTGAATGTGTTGGGACTGTGGTCAAATCTTGTCCGGCAGCAAGATGCAGAGACTTAAATGCATGAGTAATTGCTGTGCAAGAAAAAGCTGCTCGGCTGAACGACTTGAATGGAAGTGCTGTTGAGGAGTGAAAAGGTTTTCTCTTAGGCACAGCTCACAATGGGTGGCTTTTTGATGGTTAGAGGATGCTTATGTCAAGTTTCTTAATATAAGAAAAGCTTCTTTGAGAAAGTCAAGCAGTTGCTGATCTTCGATGGTTCTTCCTGAGAGAGGGAGGGGTGTGGGTGTTAATGCAATGACTTATTCCATTATTTGGAGCATACATTTGATAACAGGGTGTGGCTGGATATCACACTGGGCCAGACCATTGCTTGAGAAGCAAGTGTGAGACTTGGGTACGGGTCTTGGCAGAGGGCCAGTCTCTGAAGTCATTGCGGCCTATGACCTGGGATGGACCCCAGAAGGCATTCTGTCCTGAAAAATGTTTATTTAGTGTCAGGGATGAGCTGTAGACAGTTGTTGGAAGGGAGTCAGGATCCATTAGTTGTGCCAAAGGTTTTGATTTGGGGCTGGGGGTGGAGTTGAAGCTCGGTGATTGAGCCAGTAGTCCAAGCCAAGGAACAGACTGAAATGCACTGTTGATGTTCAGGCGAAGTCCCAGCCCAAACAGGAAACCTTCAAAGCCCTTCTTGACTAGGAGGGCCCCATGGCCAACTGGGACCAGTCCAGAACTTGAGTATACCTCACTGCCCAGGAAGATGCTTCAAGCTGCAGTTCTCGTGGCTCGCCACATGAGGCAGATGTGCACCGAATCAAGTGTTCAGAGTGCTAGCTTTGGCAGCTCCAGATGTTTAGGGATTCCAGAGGATGTTACATTAAGCTCCTCTTCCTAGGAAGCCCTGGATCCCCAGGGAAAGGGAAGGAGGGAGGATCCCCTCTTCCACAAAATGTATATTGTATAGATAATATTACGATGGTTATGTTATTACAATTATCATTATTAAATACATTTTCCCTCCAAAACAGGAGTAGCTAAAGGCAGCTTACAAAATATAAAATGCATAAGAATAGCAACCAATGATTGTAACACGTTTACAACAAGCTAAAAGCAGCAGCAAAGTCTATAACTCAAAGAGCCAAAACTAACTGTCCAGAAATCAAACTAAGCAACAAAAGAGTGAAATGCTTGTTGAAAGCAAAACGTGTTCAGATAAAGAGGCAGAAAACATAACCTCTTGGGCAGGCAGTTCCACATACAGAGCACACGATCACAGATAGTCAGATTTTATTTAATCCTAGGCTTGATCTTTATTTAAAAACATTCAGAGAGCAATCCTGTGGTTTCTGGGTGAGCGACCCAGGGGCTGTAGGATGGCTCAGAAAACCCCTTTGAGGTTGGAGACAGTGCGCCGTCCTCAGAGACAGTGCCCCGACCTTGGAAGGGGGAGTTGGAGATCCAACCCCAGACCCCTCCCCCTTGCAGCTGGTGTGGAAACGACTGCGCAGGTTGCATCTGCAAGGTCGGAAAAGCGACCTGGGGGAGGAGAAAAGGAGGTGTTCTGGTGGGCGGGGAGGAGAGGAAACTGGAGAGGTCAGGATACAAGTTGTCCTGAGCCTTTGGGCATAGGGTTTCTCCCATACTCTGAATTGATACATAGTATTAAAAATGTCCCTGAACCAATGCTTATCAAAGGATTGCCTGCTGAACCATTATTAAAAAGCACAGGGGTCTTGTTGATGTCCAGAGTTTGGCAATCTGCCTAAGTGTTTTTTTTTTCTTTATCTTTCCTTATGATTGGCCTTTTGCTTTACTCTCAGATCTGCTACAGCGAAATAGAGATAGTACTGAGAATCGGAAACACAGAATCCCAGCATACAGCTTCCGTGATTCTCAGCCTCCTCCCTCTTCATCGGCATCTGTGCTGTGGTGGGGGCTTTCTTAAGGGGGAAACATTTGGGCAGTGCAGCCTTTGTTCTGCATCCACGATGCGCACTCGGTGTATGAGCGTGTCAGCTTATAAGTGTAATTACTTTTGCCTGGGATTCTTTTAACAAAACAAAATAAAACACAAAACGGAGTCCTTGACCTGTAGCCCCTCGAATACAGTTTGCAAGAATAGGCTGACATTGTCATGGATGTTTCTCTAGAATGCATATTGATTCTCAACCAAAGGAGAAGGGCATGTGCAGATTGTTATGCAATGCAAGGATTTAAGCCTGAGCCTTCTCCAGCCTCCTTCCCTCGCCCTCCAAGGTGCCCTTGCTAGATGGGCTGAAAATCCTGTCTAGCGAAAATACAGGAGATTGGAGGGTGGTGAGGCAAAGATTGCCTCCGCTGCTCCTCCTTCCCTGCTGGCTTTAGCCCGGCAGGACACAGGAATCTCGGAAGCCCCCGAGTGAGGGCTTCCAAGCAGCAAGGGTGCAGTCCATAGGATTGTGCCCATTTTATTATTATTACATTTATTTCCTGCCTTTTCTCCTCCTGCAAGGAACCCAAAGGAGCTTACATGGTCCTCTCCATTTTATCCTCACAACAACCCTGTGGGGCGGGTGAGGCTGAGAGTCCATGACTAGCCCAAAGTTGCCCGGTGAGCTTCGTGGTTGGGCGGGGACTAGAACCTGGATCTCCCAAGCCCCAGCCCAATACTTTTACCACTACACCTCACTGGCTCTCTACACCCTTAATAGATGAGGCAGTAATCTTCCTGTTTTTAAAACTGTGAAGCTGTTTTTGGCAGGATGGTTCACCAGATACGGAACACCCTAAGAACATGAAATAAAACATTTTCCATGGTGGTGAGCAATCTGTCACACACTACTTAAAATTCTACTGAAAGAAGCGGAATTTTTTCACAGCGATGCAAAGAATAGCCAAAAGCTGCATAATTCTCATGTGACATGTAGCACGTAACCACAGCAAACCACAAAGAATATGCCGTTCTGCACTGTATGAGGACTTCTTCACCAGGATGGCTCGCCGTGAACAATTTGCCTCATTCTTTGCAGATGGAGTTGCTGAGATTCGTCTTGATTTGGACTCCCAACACTGGGGCAGGTCAAAAGTCCTGTATGTTTGGACCTTTGGGCTGCCTTCAGATCCGGCTTCTGGTACTGACCCTTGCTGGTTTCTAGCTTCTCTGTCTTCACACCACCTGAAGCAGGACAGCAGAGGTGTTTCTGAAAGTGTCCTGGAACTGGGGAACTCTTTTCCCATGGCCACTTTTCATAGCCTACATCTCAGCATCTTTTAGAAGTGGGGCAGCCACGTCAGGCCAGTTACCCCATACATTAATACATTTTGGCACATTGACGCAAAAGAAAAAAAAAAGATGCTTCTGTCTTCCAGTTGATGAGAAATTCTTGCCGGCTCGCTGAAGACCTATCTTATGAGATGTTCTAAACGTTGGGGGTAGATGTTAATGAGTAGGATCCAGTATTAGTCCTACTTAGAGTGGACCCATTGAAATGAATGGGATTTGGGTTAGTCCCGACTAACTTAAGTCTCATTCATTTCAATAGGTCTACTCTAGGTAGGACTAACATTGGATACTATGCAATGGGTCTGAGAGGGCTGACAATTTCTTAAAGTTGTTTTTAACCTTGTTGAGATGTGTCAATAAAGTGCTGTCAGTCCACTCCAGACTTTAGGGTTGTGTCGGGCTACCCATGCAAATAAACTGTAGGAGTTTCTCAAAGCCATGCAGGAGAATTCATGGTTGGACAGCCAGTGTGTGATCCTTCGAGTGATGATGACTCAGCCCCGTATAATGTGCAATAGTAGGGCACAATTCCCCTCTTGTCTCTTAATCCACTCACAGTTTTGAATATTTCCAGTCATAAGTACCCCCCACTTCCCTATTTCAGTTCATACCTGGCTTGACTAAACAGGAGATCAATTTTTTAAAAAAGTTAATACATCAAAGAACAATAGAAGGAACACAGAAAGAAAGGTATCCTCGCAAGAGTACAGTAGAGAGAAGGAAAGTGAATTTATGTTTACTGGTTGTGCAACCTGAATGCCATTACTTTCTACAAGTGTAATAAAGGGTAACCAGGGGACTAGGAAGTCATTGGAATGAATTGACGATCATGTAGGGCTTTCATTTGTTGTGCTCTTTTGTCCAACATGAGACAGTCCCAGATTTTCTTAAACCATGCTCTGATAGATATTACACTGGAGTTTTGCCACCTGGAGTTTAGCTCCTGCAAAGAGAAAAATAATTAGACTGCTGCTTTTGGGGGGCAAAGCTTCTTTTTGTTGAAAAAATTCAGTAGTACTGCCTCTCGATTTATGGGCACAGATAATAAGGAATTATTTGAATGTGTTGCAATATCCATGTATGTACTATTGGGCATACCCGCCCAAGGTGGATGAATGTTCTTTTACATTTCCAGTTTCTTTCTGGCCCTACCTGAAAAAGCAGCAAAATATAATGTACCATCTGCTTTTTACTTTATAATTTACCTCTCCACTGTTAGTATACACAGAGTTAAGGGACTGTAGGAGCATTAGTCATTTCTTGCTAGCCCATTCTCAAACCTTGCAAAAATGAAGCTCTAGGAATTCTAAGCTGAAAGTCATAAGACACTACCTTTTATGTCCATCTAGGGATGTTGGAGAAATCCACAATGGAATCAGATTAGTTCGGATTTCTTTTCCCGAATTGTACAGAGTCCACGGACTTGTGGACCATTTTTTAACTTTCTGGAAATTTACACAAATTCAGTCAAATAAAAATAGGTAATTTTTTTTAAAGCTCTGGCTGAAAATGTGCATTTCCCCCTTAGGCGAAATAATTTTGGGGGATTTGCTAATTTGGGGGGGATTTGTGCATATTTGCGCATGCGCAAATTCAGAAATTGGAAAAAAAACTGATTCTGCCAATGAGCGGACAATGGAACAAAAGGCACCTGGCAACCTGTGAAATTTAGATGGAATGGATTTTACAAAATCTATACATCCCTATGTCCATCTAGCCAGTATTGGTGACTTTGACTGGCAGCCCCTCTCCAGGGATTCAGAGAGGCCAGGGTCCATCCTTTTAACTGGAGATGCCATGATTGAAGCTGGCACATTATGTATGCAAAGCATGTGCTCTGTGAGGTAGCTGTGGTTCCTCCTTCAGTCTTTTAAGCCATTGGCCATATTAATACAGAACAATAAGCCAGGATTCCAGAGAAACAAGGTTTATTATGAATGAGCTGCATGTTCTTGCATGCAGCCCATTTGCACCCATATTTGCTCCTCTGCACTAGTGTGACTGCTAAACAAACCAGCATATTGTCTGAACCAGGAATCCTGGTTTGTTGCTCCCTAACAAGCCAGGCTTCGTAAACCAAGAACAAACCTTGGTTTGCAATCTTGGCTTGTAAAGGAAGTAATGAGCTAGGAATTCCAGGTCCAGACAACATGCTGACCATACCCTTCCTGTTTTGTTTTGTGTTTGTGCTACTATGGAGGAGGAAAATGGGAGTGAAAGGGCTATACCAAGCAGCACATAGCTTATTTATGGCTAATTGTTCTGTGCAAATGCAACCATTTACTTAGGTGACACTGTCTATACACCTTCTCATTCCTCCTGCCCTGATGTGTACCTTTTCCAGTTAATTCTGTTTTTGTTTCTTTTTGGAGACCTTCTCCTACCGCAGAATCCTGAACAGCTGGACTTTACAACTGGTTTTACTGCCAGAAATTTTTTCCTGTGCATTATGGCCCTGTTGCTGCCATCTGTTTCCTGGCATTTCCAAACCGGCCAGTTGACCTTGTTGTATCCAGTTCAGTAAACACCAAATCAGTCTTGAGAAGACTGCAAACAAAGGAGGAGTGTGGCATTTTCAGGGCAAGGGTAACAACCGTCAGACTGAGAAAGCACTTTAAGCATTTTCCCCTGATACGATAATGAGTTCTTAGAGCATCCTCCCTGAAGCTAGTGTCCCCTGGATGTGTTGGATGACAACTCCTATCCTCCCCTGCCAGCACTGGCCACGAAAAGTTCTGCTCCTCATGAAATAAACAGCGTGGGGGTGGGGGAAGCAATTACAACCAAGTTAATCTCAGCCATGTACATACTTCAGTATTCAACCCACAGATGGGGTTGGGACCAGAATCATAGAATCATGAATAGTAGGGTTGGAAGGGGCCTACAAAGCCATCAAGTCCAACCCCCTGCTCAATGCAGGAATCCAAGTCAGAGCATCCCTGACAGATGGCTGTCCAGCCTCGTCTTGAACGCCTCCAGTGTGGGAGAGCCCACCACCTCCCTAGGTAATTGGTTCCATTGTCGTATTGCTGTAACAGTCAGGAAGTTTTTCCTGATGTTTAGCTGGAATCTGGCTTCCTGTAACTTGAGCCCATTATTCCATGTCCTGCACTCTGGGATGATCGAGAAGAGATCCTGGCCTTCCTGTCTGTGACATCCTTTCAAGTACTTGAAGAGCACTATCCTATCTCCCCTCAGTCTCCTCTTCTCAAGGCTAAAAATGCCCAGGTCTTTCAGTCTGTCATCATAGGGCTTTGTTTCCAGTCCCCTGATCATCTTTGTTGCCCTCCTCTGAACCCTCTCCAGCTTGTCTGCATCCTTCTTAAAATGTGGTGCCCAGAACGGGACACAGTACTCCAGATGAGGCCTAAGCAGTGCTGAGTAGAGGGGAACTAGTACTTCCCAGGATTTGGAAGCTACGCTTCTATTAATGCAGCCCCAAATAGCATTTGCCTTTTTTTCAGCCACATCACATTGTTGGCTCATATTCAGCTTGTGATCGACAACAATTCCAAGATCCTTCTTGCTTTTAGTGTTGTTGAGCCAAGTATCCCCCATCTTGCTCCACTGACATACACCATCGGACCAAAGAATTTGAATGTCGCTCTTCTTTCAGGGAGAAGCTTAAAGTGGGTTTCTAGCGACATAACCATAGTTTTTGATGGTTTAGACCTGGTGCCCTCCAGCCATGTTAGACTACAGTTTCCATCATTCCCTGCCAGCATGACCAGGTTGGGGAAGGCTTGTTTAGACTGAGAGACTCTGGGCCAATTCATATGCTGACAGAGCCATCACTTCGCTTTGTGTCAGCAGACATGTGTTGTGCGGGCTCCATGCATACAGCTATGTGCTTGTAAGCCTAATTCACTCAATTTTTTCCCCTTGAAAAGTTTGGTCTTAGAATGGTTACAGAGCTGGTTTGTATACTTGCCTGACCATCAGTGATGTGTTTGAGACTCTCTCCATCCTTGCTGTAGTGTGGCATGATGGTCCACACTTACCCTTGCACATGTTAGCATGACCTTTCCCTGTTGGGATTGGGCCCAGTTCCTTGATTTCATAGCATTAACCTTGAAATTGCACATAGTATCATAGAATAGTAGGGTTGGAAGGGGCCTACAAGACCAATGAGTCCAACCCCCTGCTTAATACAGGAATCCAAGTCAGAGCATCCCTGACAGGTGGCTGTCCAGCCTTGTCTTGAATGCCTCCAGTGTGGGAGAGCCTACCACCTCCCTAGGGAATTGGTTCCACTGTCGTATTGCTCTACGACATTTTGTGGGGGATTATGTGGGGGATTTCTCCCTCGTGTGGGATTTTCTTCCTGTCTCTCTTTGTGTAGTGTACCTTCTTGGAGGGGTACCAAAGAAACTGGAAATGTTACTGTTTGTTGTATGCATGTTCGAAGTTATCTTCACGTCTAGGGATGGCACGGGTTTAGAATCATAGAATAGTAGGGTTGGAAGGGGCCTACAAGACCATCAAGTCCAACCCCCTGCTCAGTGCAGAAATCCAAGTCAAGGCATCCCTGACAGGTGGCTGTCCAGCCTCGTCTTGAATGCTGCCAGTGTGGGAGAGCCCACTACCTCCCTAGATCATTGGTTCTATTGTCACATTGCTCATGAGGGTGAGGGAGGAGAAGATGAAACTCTGGCAGGTAAGTTAGCTAGAACAGGGTTTTATTGTTGCTGCTGTTGTTGAAGTGTGCCTTTAATTAAGTTTTCCTCACTGGCAGGCTTTCAGATTCAAAGCCACACAGTTTCCCCCAGACATACTTTGCAATTGTGGTCTCTTTCCACAGCTCATTCCTGATCTTCAACAGTCTTTGCGCTTCTGGTACTTGATCTCCCCTGAACAGATTTCGATTAGCACCATATTGTTCAGTGCTTTAGAGATGTGTTCGCCTGCTTAATGCATGGCACCGATTAAATTAGAAGCCTCATCAGATCTGGACAGATTCTTCAGAGACAAAAATATTGAGGAGGAGATTGCTATGCCTGGTTTAGTCGGAACGTGTTCCCAACTTCCCTGAGTGGGAGGACATTCCCAGAGTGCAGCTTTTTGCACAGTCAGTTTCCTTGTAAGGAGAAAGTCCTGGCGGTTATGCTGCTTTTCTGAGACAGCGCTGGGCAACTTGTGGCCCTCTAGAGCAGAGCTTTCCAAACTTTTCATGTTGGTGACACACTTTTTAGACATGCATCATTTCGTGGCACGGTAATTCAGTTTTACTAGCAAACTGGAGGTTAAACTAACCCGTTATAAGAGATACGGACACATTACATAAATTGTAATAATGAAATGTATAGGGATAGAACATATCTCATGAAAACCTTTCATTTATATTTTTAAAAATATATGAGTTGTAAGATAATAACATACATTGATGTCATTTATGAGTAACAGTATGTAAATAAGTGCAAGAAAATGTGAAAAATAAACAAAATTAACTAAAGTATTTACAATACATATTAGGACACATAGGCCCAGGTAGGAGCTCAGCTGCAAAAACACAAGAAGTAGAGAAGCAAAAGTCCAACAAAAATGGTGTAAATATATATGTCTCACTACAAGGCTATATTGCTGTAAATATTTGCAATGCCTATGTCCAGAGTCCAGTTCCAGCACACTCCGGTGGTGCACTGCCGGTGGCTGGTTAATCCACAATTACAGCAGAGTGAAAATAAAAATAAATGGCAGAAATCAAATCATAAGTGCCACGCGGTGGGTGGCCTGCTGTTTGCCACACTGGGTTTGGGAGGGTGGCCTCCCTTCAGCCAGCAGCAGGTGGGCTGACTGGGGGACAGCCTGCAGCTGCGCTCGCCCGGGTGAGTGGGAGCAGGCTGATTCCGAGGCTTCTGGCCTCCACTGAGCTCCGTTCCGACTGGCCAAGATGGCGGACGGCCCGCTCGGCGCAGTCCCAGTCGGCGTTTCCACCCGCACTCTACTCTGGCCTGGCCGCGCAGGAGCGTGGTGCAGAGGTCCACGAAGGGCGCGCTCAAAATCTCGCAGGGCTGATGGCCACTGCCACTTCTCCACGCCGGCGTCGGCCAAGCTCGGCTCCCAGGGCGGCGCCTCCCCTCCCCTCTCTTCGCCCCGCGCCTCTACCTCGCCGCACTGCTCCAACACCGCCAATCATGTGCGCCCTACGGCAAGACGCCACATGATCCTAAAGCAGCTAATGTTAAAGCAGCTAAGGCTTAGCTGCTTTAACATTAGCTGCTTTAGGAAGTTCCAGGGGAGGGGCCAAGGGAAGCAAACGCGAGTAAGGGAGCCCCGCGGTGCCCTTCCGCACACTTTTCTGCATTTCGTGCGACACACCTACACACTGCTGCCGACACACTAATGTGTCGCGGCACACAGTTTGGAAAGCTCTGCTCTACAGAGATGAATTGGCCTACAACTCCCAGCATTCCTCGCTGTTGGCTATGCTGGCTAGGCCTGATGGGAGTTGTAGGCCAAACCATCTGGAGTGCCATACGTTCTCCAGCCCTGTTCTTAGGTTCTTTGGTACAGGTTGAGCAGGTGAGGTGAGGGCAGGCCTGCACAAAGGCAAAGCTACTTTCTAAGATATCCTCAGCCCCCAAAAGCAATGGCCAGGGGGGGCTGGTGGCTCCAATTTTGGCAGGGCGGAGATTCCATTCTGGGTTTTAGTTACAACCCGCCAAAAGTCTAAAGGAGCTATCCAAGGTACTGGGCCCATTTGGGAATAGGGTTCAGCGTCTTGGATCGCTCCTTTAGACTTCTGGCCGGTTGTAACCCAGAATGGAATCTGTGCCCCACCAAAATTGGAGCCACCAACCTTCCCTGGCAACAGCTGTCCCTTGCTAGGTGCTTCTTGTCAGCCAGCTGCAAAACTGTAAGACTTTTTTCTTTCTCCAGCTGAAATTTAAACTGCTTCTTCCCTGTCCCCCAAACATTGGCCCCAGCCTGCAACCTGGCAGGTACAACCTACACCACATCAAAATGACCAGGGGTATCTGGCTCCCTGTCTTTTTGGGTTCATACTACAACGCTGAGTGTGGGTTGCTGTTGAACCACGGGTTGTTGCGTTGTGTGAACCAAACCACGCTAACAAACCATGGTTTGTTAGCCACAGACAACCCACAGTTCATTACCGAACTACAAACCATGGATTGCTTTGATTTAAATCTTATTGATTTAAAATGATGATTTAAATCATGACTTAAATTGCTTCTCTGAAGGACTCAATATTAATGATTTAAATCACAGTTTAATTCACTAGTGAGGAGTATTCTATTTAATCATCATTTTTAGTAGAAGTACATTGTTTTTCAATATAACCTTAATACGAATTCCGAGATGTAGGTTTCATTAGAAGGTAGGTACACAGCGGAGGATACATGCAGCGGAAGTTTTATTTCCTCAGGAGCCAGGACTGCATGAATATATTCTGTTCACTTTTGGTCTCACTTTCTATTCCCCTCCCCTATCTCTTGCATTTATATCTAGATGACGACTCCTTTCCAGATCTACTCCATCTCTCCAAATTCTCTATTCATTGACCTTCTCTATCTTTGCGCTTAAGAGAGAGGCAAGCCATTGCGAGCGAGCGAGAGAGAGAGAGAGAGCGCACTTCTGTGCACCTTCTGTACACTTCTGTACACCTGCAGTGCAGAATAGGACTGATCAGGCTATCTCCCATCTCCATAAACTGCTGTTAACATATTCATTGAATATAATTAGAAGTTGTATAATTAGTATTCATGATACCTTTGACCTAGGCTGTTTTTACTAATTGTTCCAAGAAAATTTCAAAATCTGGTTTATATTTGACCAGCCAGATGGGTGATTAATAAATTTAATAAATAAATAAATTTAATAAATAAATATAATATTTTAAAAATCCAATTTAAATTAAACAAAATATGATTTAAATTTTTAAAACCTGATTTGTTAAAAACATCATTAATTTTTATCAATGCTGTGTCTTTGTGGGGTGTTTGTGGTTAACAAACCATGGTTTGTTAGCATGGCTGGGTTTACACAAGAGGCCCTTCCACGGGAGCCAGGAGAAATGGAAAGGGAAGGAGAGGGTCTCACGGGCTGGCTGCTTTACCACCTTAGCCTCGCACTATGCTGAAGAGGAAGAGGAAGTGGGGGAGAAGGAGCCCAAGGAGAGGGTGTTGCTGTTGCACGAAGTGCCCAACCTGGGTGGCAGACTTAACATCTGGTCTCTTGGTAAGCAGCTGAGGCTTATTGAGTCTGCAAACATCTGCATTTACCCACTGTTGCAGCCCAGGATGACATCTGTCCAGGGAGGCTTAAATATGGCCACTGTCCTGGCTCTCTCTTTGGCCTCAGAAATTCTCCTTCTTTTGGCCTCAGAAATGGAGGGGAGGAGATTGTCAAGCACCAGGAGGCTGTGATTCCTGTTCCTATTGGGTGGTGCAGCTAGACTGGATCTCTAGGTCCTATGGCTCAATCCCCCCCCCCCAGTGGCTGAGAGAGTGGCAGGGAGAACATGATTGGGTTCACACTACACAACAACCCACACTCAATGTTGAGTCTGGGTTGAGCGTGGCTTGTCTTTGAACCATGGGTGGTTGAACCATGGGATGTTGTGTGAACACAACTGTGCTAACAAACCATGGTTTGTTAACCATGAACAATCCACAGTTCACAACCCAATGACAAACCATGGGCTGTCTTTGCGGCTTGTTCGTGGTTAACAAATGATGGTTTGTTAGCACGGCTGGGTTCATACAAGACAACCACCCATGGTTCAACATCAACCCACGGTTCAACGACAACCCACACAAAACGCATACTCGACCTTGAATGTGGGTTGTCATGTTGTGTGAACCCAGCCAATGGCTAATAGGTCTGCTGTCAGCACCTGGGCCAGCATGGGCATGCCAGGGCCCACAGGCTGACACAGGTTGCCACAAAGTCATTTTATTATTTTTACTTTAAAAATATATTATCCTTATCTTCAACAAAATGGTGCTCATTCCCAAGTAAATCTGTTTGGCAGTAGGGCGGCAGCAGTGAACTCCATTTTAATCCTGTGGTCATGATGACACTATGATTTAAGTGAGTAACATTTGAAAGTGCACATGCTCAGAGTATGTTTATGTATATATATTTAACTGGGGTTGGCAAACAGGGTTAGTGGGGTTTTTTTGCAAGAAATTATCAGGAATGTAGCAGCTGTAGTAGGTCATGGAATGGCAGGGTGAGAAGAGAAGGAGAGAAATGTTCATTGTGTGCCTCACAACTGAAGTAATGCACATGCCCATCTAAAGCCCTCCCCCCTCCCTGGTAAGACCATTAAATCCACGGTCTAAAATTACCTAGCTGCATTGCTGCTCCCAGCAGCAGAGCGAATGCCTGGAGCATCCCACCTACGTCTGTCATATATATAGCACTAAAGCCAGCACAATCTTGAGAGAGGTCCCTGAGCTCTCGTGATGCCTTTTGTATGCGGAGCTGCATCTGTGACAACATGACCTTGCAGCTCACCGTGTCACTGGCTTTTGTCTCTGGAGGGTGGTGTAGCTACTTAGAGGGGCCGCTTCGGTACTCTAGCCCTGTCGGGGGTGCCCTGTTTCTCTTGCTTAGTGCTGTGCTGAGAATTTCAATTCTTCAATTTTTGGCATTTTGTGTGTATGTGGTGAGGGAACAAAAAAGAAAACTCTGATGAAAGAGGCTGGGAGAGGTGAGAATTTAGGAGAATTTTCTTCTTGGAGAGGGGGACAGGGTTTCCACATACCTTTTTAAGTGTAGGCAGTTCTTGAGGGGTCTTCTTCTTTTTTAAACACCCCCTCACTTGCAGGAGCCCATGACTCTTCTCCAACTCGGCAGTTTTTTCTGGACTCCAGGAGACCATGTGACCCCTCCCTCTCCAAGAGGCATTCAGGAAGAACTCCCAGCTGGAGAAGAGTCCTGGGCTCCTGCAAGTGCAGGAGGTGTTTTTTAAAAGAATTTAAAAAATAGACAGAAGACCCCTCAAGAATCTCCTACAGTTAAAACAAGGAATGTGGAAACCCTGTCCCCCTCCCCAAAGAGAAATCTCTCTGAAATTCCCCTGCTCCCTGCGAGAGAGGCAGAAAAAACAATGCCTCTTTCGCAAGGAGAGAAAAAATTCCCGAAAATAGCAGGGCAGGATTTGGCATAACACTACTCTTGCTACCCAAGATGGTGGGCAGATGTGGCTGGAAAGTGGCGTCGGATTAGGAGGCAGGGCTATGATCCCAAACACTTACTGAAGAAGAGTAGTTGCTCCCAGAGTCAGCAAGGCTCATCTTTCTCAAAAAAGGGGGGGAAAAGGAGAAACTGTCACTGCTGGGCAGGTCGTGGATGGACTTCAGTCTACCATTACACAGGCAGCTATTTCTCTGGCAAAGCCAGAGCAGCAAGTACTTCTTGCAGTAAATGGGTGGTAGTTGGCAGTGAATAATTACTACATTAAGCTCCTGTGCTACGAGGGGTAGAGCAGGGGTGGGGAATCTCAGGTCTGAGGGCCAAATCTGAAGGAGTTGCACTGGTTACCGGTTGTTTTCCGGGCCAAATTCAAGGTGTTGGTTTTGACCTTTAAAACCCTATATGGTTCCGGCCCAGCCTATCTTAAGGAGCGCCTCCAGCAACACCAGACAGGCCGCTTAACAAGATCAGCCTCGGATGGCCTTCTCTCTGTCCCATCAGCCAGGACAGCTAGACTGGTGGGGACGAGGGAGAGGGCCTTCTCTGTGGTGGCCCCCACTCTGTGGAACTCCCTCCCTAGGGAACTCCGTCATGCCCCCTCTTTAATGAGCTTCCGTCGTGCATTAAAAACGTGGTTGTTCAGGCAGGCATTTGGGGTGGGTTAGGGTATTTTTTTTAAAAAAAATTTTATGGTAAAATTTTATTGTTTTAAATTGTTTATGGTGGGTTGTACATCGCCCAGAGTGGCTGGGTGACCAGTCAGATGGGCGATTAATAAATTTAATAAATAAATAAATAAATAAATAAATAAATAAATAAATAAATAAATCTGGCCCTCTGGTATATCCCAGGTGGCCGTGCCCAGTGGAGGCTGGTGGCTCCAGTGCCAGTGGGGCGGTGAATCCGCTCCGGGGTTCAGTCAGAACCAGTCAGAACTCTAAGGGAGCTGTCCAAGCTCCACACCTTGGAGAGCTCCTTTAGAGTTCTGACTGGTTCTGACTGAAACCCGGAGCGGATTCACCACCCCACTGACAATGGAGCCACCAGCCTCCATTGGCCATGCCCCCTTTCCTCATCCACCAATCATTTTGTATTTTCCTGGCTTTTATGCTGTCTTTTCCCCGTTTTAACAGGCTGAAATGCTTCCCCTAAAGCATAGGTACTGGGTGTAAGAACTTTAAACTACAATATGCAAGTGTTTTGGGGCCCTACCCAGCTCTGGAATGCAGCCCCCAAGAGCTTTTCCGAAATTGAATCCAAGCTATGGGTTGAAAGAGGTTCCCCACCCCTGGGGCAGGGTCCCCATAACTTTAATAGATGCTTTTTCTCCAGTACAGAGATGCAGTGACGGGACAACCTTTGCCTTTTCGATTGCTGCTTGTTGAGGAGTTATTAAAGGCACCGCTCCGCAGCCTGTTAACTTTGTGGTGACCCAAAAAGCACACGTAGATACTGTTCCTTCCAAAATTATGGACATTTTAACGTCACCTTTCCTCGAGGTTTAGCTGGGCCTGGCCTTGTGTAACTCCTCCCTTTTAAAATGGCACACACACTCACTTCCTGAGCGATACAGTTAATGAAGTATAATGCAGGAGGTTGGCAGGGTGTTTTTGGAAATATAGCTGCGATTAGCTAGGCTGATTGAGCAACGCTGATTTTAATGCCTAACTACATTAGTATAATTCTTTGTAACTGCTGCTTGCTTAACCTCTTCATTCCTTTAGGATTTATAAGGCACATTAATCAAAGGGCTTCCTTCTTTCCCTTATTATTTAAACTGTCTGACTGAAATGGGAATGCTTTGAAGCAGGGTTGTCTCCGAAGTGATGGGGTGGGTGAGAAAATGGGCTTGTTCCTCAGGTTGCCAACTCCTTTTTTTTTTTTTACTGGCTCTGCTTTGGTGCCTTTGGCAGTAGTCTGATACTAAAAAGTATCAGGTGAAGCTTTTTTTTGTTTACTGGCATGAAGATAGTGACAGGGAAAAGCCTCCCGTGCTTAGTGTTTGCATATAAAGCTGCAGTTAAAGTCACAGGAGCAGACCAGCAAAATCAGATGACACAGTTGGTTATCATCTGCTGGAACAGTATATTTTTAGCATAGGTTTTTGCTGACTGATGGTCATGCAGTTCAGCACTCAGAAACCCTGGGCCACTGTGAGCATCTAAAATGTCCACTTGGTGTTCAGGTTGCTTTATGGGGACAGCTGCCCCATGGACTGATCTCTGCAGCAGTTCAGTGGTATGTAGATTAGTCCTCATTCTGGCAGTTTGGAGGTAACTCTATAGGTTTAAAGAGAGAGTTTTAACTATAGTTAAAGTATAGTTAACTGTAATTCTAAAGAGAGTGCTGATGATTGTAGGATGGAGGCAGCATTGCTCTTCTGTGTACAGGTTGTGTAGGTTTTTGAAACATTCATTACACACTCCATGAGCAGAAATTGATAATGGGATGAGTAGGCAACGATGCTTCTTTCATACCACTTTCAACTTTCTGACGGGTGAAGTGCCAGATGACTGGAGGAGGGCTAATGTTGTCCCTGTCTTCAAAAAGGAGGAACCTGGGAACTACAGACCAGTCAGTCTGACATCCATCCCTGGGAAAATTCTGGAGCAGATTATAAAGCGATCAATATATAAGCACCTTGAAAACAATGCAGCGATTACTGAAAGCCAACATGGATTTGTCAAGAACAAATCCTGCCAGATGAATCTGATCTCATTTTTTGATCAGGTAACCTCCCTGGTGGACTGTGGGAATGCTGTGGACACAATATACCTCGACTTCAGCAAAGCTTTCGACAAAGTGCCCCATGATCAAACTAGCTCAAAGTGGGCTAGATGAAACAACGATCCGGTGGATCCACAGTTGGCTACAGAATCGGACTCAAAGAGTGCTGATCAATGGGACCTTCTCAAACTGGGGAGAGGTAACAAGCAGGGTACCGCAGGGCTCAGTCCTGGGCCCAGTGCTTCTCAACATTTTTATTAATGACTTGGTGGAGGAGGTGCAGGGAATGCTGATCAGATTTGTAGATGACACAGAATTGGGTGGCATAGCTAATACCTTGAAGACAGAAACAAAATTCAAAGTGATCTGGATAGACTGGAGCACTGGGTCGAAAACAACAGAATGACATTTAATAGGGATAAATGCCAAGTTCTGCACCTAGGAAAAAGAAACTACATGCACAGTTACAAGATGGGGGATACTTGGCTCAACAATACTACCAGCGAGAAGAATCTTGGAATTGTTGTTGATCACAAGCTGAATATGAGCCAACAATGTGATGTGGCTGCAAAAAAGGCAAATGTTATATTGGGCTGCATTAATAGAAGCATAGCTTCCAAATCCCGGGAAGTACTAGCTCCTCTCTACTCAGTACTGGTTTGGCCTCATCTTGAGTACTGTGCCGAGTTCTGGGCACCACACTTTAAGAAGGATGCAGACAAGCTGGAGAGGGTTCAGAGGAGGGCAACAAAGATGATCAGGGGACTGGCAACAAAGCCCTATGAGGAGAGACTGAAGGACCTGGACATGCTTAGCCTTGAGAAGAGAAGACTGAGGAGAGATACGATAGCACTCTTCAAGTACTTGAAAGGTTGTCACAGAGAGGAAGGCCAGGATCTCTTCTTGATCATCCCAGAATACAGGACATGGAATAATGGGTTGAAGTTACAGGAAGCCAGATTCTGGCTAAACATCAGGAAAAACTTCCAGACTGTCAGAGTGATACGACAATGGAACCAATTCCCTAGGGAAGTGGTGGGCTCTCCCACACTGGAGGCATTCAAGATGAGGCTGGAAAGCTATCTGTCAGGGATGCTCTGACTCGGATTCCTGCAGGGGGTTGGATGCGATGGTCCTATAGGCCCCTTCCAATCCTACTTACTGTTCGATGATTCTATGAAATACATAACATTATGCCCTGGAAGCATATTCAATATGTTCTGTTCAACTGAATGATTTTGACTCCATGTTTGAGCTTAGTAAATACTGATTCTGCAAGTTTGTAGAATTTGCACTGTGACATCCCTTTCCCTTCATTACTGGAACCGCTTTGCAACTTTTAAAAAAATTTATTGCACTTAAAGTCCCAGTTCAAATGCAGTGACAACCCAGGAGTTGTTTAACCAGGGATGCTTTGTCCCTGGTTATTTATTGTTGCATCAGAACCTGGATCTCTGGCTTGGCTCTCCCTTGACAAGACCAAGGAAGAACCCATGGTTTGTTTTATGGTTGTTTCTTTGGCTTGTTTTGGGGAGTCAGGGGGAGAGACAAGCCACATGTCAGGGTTCAGACATAATGCTAAACAGCCGAAGGGTCAAGCTTCCTGGGTTGTTTAGCTGCTCCCATTCACAGATCAGGCAGTGTGCCCTATCTCAGGAACAATCAGGCAGCTTGCACCAGCATGATGCCGAATTCATAACAACCCAGAGTTTAAGCAAACCATGGGGTGTTGTTGCATGTGAACCGGGCCAAAAAAGAGAAAAAGATTACTAATGTTTAAATGGACAGGTTACATGCAGTGCACCAACAAATAATTTAAAAAAGCTGGACAGCCTGCCTGGAGGTTGAGGGAGAGGCAAGACTGATGATTGAAACAGCCTTTCATTGGCTTGCATTGTTGTTGTTGTTCAGTCGTTAAGTCGTGTCCGACTCTTCGTGACCCCATGGACCATAGCACACCAGGCCCTCCTGTCCTCCGCTGTCTCCCGGAGCGTGCTGAGGTTCATATTCATTGCATCGGTGATGCTATCTAGCCATCTCATCCTCTGCCGTCCCCTTCCCCTTTTGCCTTCAATCTTTCCCAGCATCAGGGTCTTTTCCGGGGAGTTTTCTCTTTGCATTAGGTGGCCAAAATATTTGAGCTTCACCTTCAGTATCTGTCCTTTCAATGAGCAGTCAGGGTTGAATTCCTTTAGGATGGACTGATTTGACCCCTTTGCAGTCCAGGGGGCACATAAGAGTCTCCTCCAGCACCACAGTTTGAAAGCATCAATTCTTCTGCGTTCAGCCTTCCTTATAGTCCAGCTCTCACAGCCATACATTACTACTGGGAAAATTATAGCTTTGATTATACCGACCTTTGTCGGCAGGGTGATGTCTCTGCTTCTTACTATGCTGTCTAGGTTTGCCACAGTTTGTTGTGATCCACACAATCAAAGGCTTTAGCGTAGTCAATGAAGCAGAAATAGATGTTTTTCTGGAATTCTCTTGCTTTCTCCATGATCCAGCGAATGTTGGCGATTTGATCTCTAGTTCCTCTACCTCTTTGAAACGCAGCTTGTTCTTCCGGTAGTTCTCAGTTCACATACTGCTGAAGCCTAGCTTGTAGGATTTTGAGCATCACCTTGCTGGCATGTGAAATGAGCGCAGTTGTACGGTAGTTTGAACACTCTTTGGCGTTGCCCTTCTTTGGAATTGGAATGTAAACTGACCTTTTCCAGTCTTGTGGCCACTGTTGAGTGTTCCAAATTTGTTGGCATATTGAGTGCAGCACTTTAACAGCATCATCTTTTAGGATTTTAAATAGCTCCGCTGGAATACTGTCATCTCTGCTAGCTTTGTTGTTAGTAATGCTTCCTAAGGCCCACTTGACTTCACTCACGAGGATGTCTGGCTCAAGTTCAGTGACTGCACTATCATGGCTATCGGGGACATTCAGATCTTTCCTGTATAGTTCTTCTGTGTATTCTTGCCACCTCTTCTTAATCTCATCTGCTTCTGTTAGGTCCCTGCCTTCTTTGTCCTTTATCATGCCCATCTTTGCACAAAACATTCCCTTGAGATCTCCAATTTTCTTGAAGAGATCTCTAGTCTTTCCCATTCTGTTGTTTTCCTTGATTTCTTTGCATTGTTCATTTAAGAAGGCCTTCTTGTCTCTCCTTGCTATTCTCTGGAATTCTGCATTCAGTTGCATATATCTTCCGCTTTCTCCATTGCTTTTCACTTCCCTTCTTTCCTCAGCTACTTGTAAAGCCTCATCAGACAGCCACTTGGCTTTCTTGCATTTCTTTTTCTTTGGGATGGATTTCGTTGCTGCCTCCTGAACAATGTGATGGACCTCCATCCATAGTTCCTCAGGCACTCTGTCTATCAGGTCTAATCCCTGAAATCTATTCCTCACCTCCACTGTATATTCATAAGGGATGTGATTTTGGTCATACCTGAATGGTTTAGTGGCTTTCCCTACGTTCTTCAATTTAAGCCGAAATTTTGCAAGAAACAGCTCATGATCTGAGCCACAGTCAGCTCCAGGTCTTGTTTTTACTGACTGTGTAGAGCTTCATCTTTGGCTGCAAAGGACATAATCAATCTGATTTCGATATTGACCATCTGGTGATGTCCATGAGTAGAATTGCCTCTTGTGCTGTTGGAAAAGAGTGTTTGCTATGATCAGCGTGTTCTCTTGGCAAAACTCTATTAGCCTTTGTCCTGCTTCATTTTGTACACCAAGGCCATGCCTGCCTGTTATCCCGGTGATTTCTTGACTTCCTACTTTAGCATTCCAATCCCCTATGATGAAGAGGACATCTTTTTTTGGTGTTAGTTCTAGAAGGTGTTCGAGGTCTTCATAGAACCGATCTACCTCAGCTTCTTCGGCATCAGTGGTTGGGGCATAGACTTGAATTACTGTGACGTTGAATGGTTTGCCTTGGATTTGTACTGAGATTATTCTGTCATTTTTGAGATTGTACCCCAGTACTGTTTTTCCCACCCTTTTGTTGACTATGAGTGCTACTCCATTTCTTCAAAGGGAGTCTTGCCCACAGTACTAGATATGGTGGTCACCTGAATTAAATTCGCCCATGCTTGTCCATTTTAGTTTGCTGATTCCCAAGATGTCGATGTTCAATCTTGCCATTTTATGTTTGACCACCTCCAGCTTACCTCGATTCATTGATCTTACATTCCAGGTTCCTAGACAATATTTTTCTTTACAGCATCGGATTTTC
Source organism: Heloderma suspectum (assembly GCF_057233095.1). Classification (NCBI taxonomy): domain Eukaryota; kingdom Metazoa; phylum Chordata; class Lepidosauria; order Squamata; family Helodermatidae; genus Heloderma; species Heloderma suspectum. Next base: position 425,896,371 of record NC_139458.1, read on the forward strand.
TTTTCACCACCAGACACATCCACAGCTGGGTGTCCCTTCGGCTTTGGCCCAGCCGCTTCACTCTTTCTGGCGCTACTTGGAAATTCGCTCTGCTCTTCCCCAGTAGTATATTGGACACCTTCCGACCTGAGGGGCTCATCTTCCGACGTCATCTCTTTTAGCCTTGTTATACGTTCCATGGGGTTTTCTTGGCAAGAATACTGGAGTGGGTTGCCATTTCCTTCTCCAGTGGACCACATTTTGTAAGAACTCTCTGCCATGAGCTGTCCATCTTGCGTGGCCCTGCACGGCATAGCTTATGGCTTCACTGAGTTACGCAAGCCCCTTCGCCGCAACAAGGCAGTGATCCATGAAGGGGATGGCTTGCATGTATCCATGTAATTTAGACTGTGAAGGCTCTATCCTGTTTTAAGGTTTTAACTTACTGCACACACCTTTATCCAAAATACTTCTATCTAGGTTTGCTGTGTGTGACTCCTTACCCCCTCCTGCCAGGTTACTGTGGAATAGCCCTGCTGGATCAGACCCAGGGTCCATCTAGTCCAGCATTCTGTTCGCACAGTGGCCAACCAGCTGTCAACCAGGAACCCACAAGCAGGACTTGAGTACAACAGCACCCTCGTGTTTGTGTTCATCAGCAACTGGTGTACATAGGCAGACTGCCTCTGATACTGGAGGTAGCATGTTGCCCTCAGGACTAGTAGCTGTTGATAGCCTTCTCATTCATGAATTTGTTTAATCCCCCTCTAAAGCCATCCAAATTGGTGGCTAGGGATGGACGAAAGTCCCTTACCTGTTCTCAAAGCTTGCTTCGCAGTGGGGGGGGGGGAGGCGCTTCAGTTCTCCCCCTGAAGTTCAGGCGAGGGGGGGAGGTGCCCCATGCCTCGCCCCCGAAATTCAGGCCGGGTAGAAGCGCCCCGTCTACCCGGCCGTGAAAAAAAAAAAAGTAAAACACACAAACACCCCCCCCCCCGTGATAGGCTACGTAACGATTTACGTAGCCTATCACAGCTAGATTTCCAAAGTCAGCCGTGATAGGCTATGTAAATCGTCACGTAGCCTGTCACGGGTGACTTTGAAAGGAAATAAAAAAGCGTGTACGCAAATGGTGGCTCCCATGGGGACCTCCATTTGCGTTCCTTATTTTGACACGTCTAGTCTATGTAAAGATTTACGTAGACTACGGCGAAAATAAGGGCAACGCAGATAGCCCATGGGCCGCCGCCATTTGCGTACGCGCTTTTTTTTCCCCCCAAAGTCACCCGTGATAGGCTACGTGACGATTTACGTAGCCTATCATGGCTGACTTTGGGAATCTAGCCGTGATAGGCTACGTAAATCGTTACGTAGCCTATCACGGGTGGTTTTTTTTTTTTTACTTTACTTTTTTTTTTTTGCAATGGCGGTGGTGGCAGCCGGTCGGGAGACCAGCCGCCGCCCCTGATGAACCGCCGCCGAACCGCCGCCGGGACCCGCCGCCGAGGGGGACATTCGGCCACGGTAAGTCCCATCCTGGGGGGGGGGCGGGGGGCCGGCGGAGAATTTCCCCACCAATTTTGGGGGGCCGAATGCATTGGCATTCGGCCTCCTGAAGATTCGTGGAGAAATTCTCCGCCATCCCTATATGGTGGCCATCACTTAGGGTTGTCCATAGCAGTGATATCTGGCCCTCCTTGGGCCCAGCGGATCCCCACGATGGATCAGGCTCAGCTTGTGTTTGTGAGCTGAGTCACATGATAGTTCACAAAAGCTGGGAATGTTACTGATTTTTTGCGCAAAGTCGCAGGCCGATTTGCGCAAAATGGTGGCTGTAAACATTGAATTTTGTGCAAATTGGGCCAGTTGTGGCTGCCATTTTGCAAAAACTGCACTATGGCCACCATTTTGCACAAATTGTGATCCCCCCCCCCCCCGAAAAATCCGCAAGTTCACCTGACTTGTGCACTGAGTTGGGCCAACTCATAGATGACTGAGCCAGAGTCCGGGGGGACAGAGCCGGTGAACCATCCTCCAAACAGATTCCTCCAACATCTCTACCATCACTACATCTTGTGGTGGCGAATTCCATAGTTTAACAAAGCACTGTGTGAAGAAGTACTTTGTTTTATTTGTCCCGAATCTCTCACCAATCTGCTGTATGGGATGATCCCTGGGTGTCACGGGGCTAGCTATACCCTAGTCAATGAGTGGAGTGGAGACCAGGCCAAATATGTTGCCCCATTCCTGTTTGCCCTGCTCTTCCTGGTACTTTTCTGCTGCCACCAGGTGGAAAGCTTTATTTCCCCTAGCTCCTTCCACCAAACAGCTTAAAAGCCTCTAGGTCTGTTGTAAATACTTTTAGGTAGAGTGGGGTTTGGCTTTTAGGCATAGAGTGTGTGATCCAGCAAAAAGGAGAACAGAAGGTTTAAAGAACAAAGTTTTAAAAGTTTACTAATTAAATATTAGTGTTAGGAAAAAGGTTTTAACAACTGAATGGTTACAACCCCCCCCCCCCAACCATGAGAGCAAAATGGTAAGAAAATAACCAGGGTAAATGCATCCAGCTAATTCCTAACTAAACTATCCCTATTTTCCAAGCCCATCCAGCCATATCTTTCTGTCAGAGTTCTCAGCTTCTCCCCAGCATTCAGCTTCTCCTCAAAGTAGCTCTTTATTTTCTTTCTCTTCTTCTTTCCTTCCAACCTTCCTCTCTATTTCTGCCTTCCTCTACATCCTAAAAACTCTTTTTGGCCTCAGCATTTTATAAGTTAAAGCTAGCTGGTGCTCTTGTAATTTTTGACCAATCAGAAAGGCTCACACTTGCCTCAAATTTCTTCTCATGAGGTCCTTGCAAGGAAAAGTCTTTGCAGTTTGCAAACTGAAACCTATTTTTCTCTCAAAACAGATACTTCTGCACTCAAGAACTGAGTAAAGCTCCTAATATGTAGCTGAACCTCCTGTCCTCTCCCTTACTCTGTAGAAGTACTGGCAACTGCCTGAACTCCCGGAACGGACCTACCTGGTGGCAGATGCGGTGGCAGATGCCGGGCTGCTGCGGCCCCAAATGGCGGCCGTCATAGCGGTCACCATTTGCACCCCTGCCTTTTACTGTGATAGGCTACATAAATACTTATGTAGCCTATCACGGCTTAATGCAAGGACGTAAATGGCAGCCGCTACGACGGCCGCCATTTGCGGTCGCAGCAGCCTGGCAGCGACCGGAAGTCTAGCTGCGGCCGGCGGCTCTGCGGCCTTGCTGTGGAGTGGAGCCGGCTGGGGAGGATTCCAGGGGGAGGGACAGAGCGCCTCCCCCCCTCCACAGATGTCCCAGACCGGAAGAAGGTAAGGGATTCATACATCCCTATTCCCGAGACAGGGATAACCTAGCCACAGTAGTAGATGTGCTGGTAACTTCCCGATTAGACTACTGCAATGCACTTTACATGGGACTGCCCTTGAAGACAACTCTGAAGTTGCAGCTACTGCAAAATGCAGCAGCTAGACTTAGGGATGTCAGAGAATTCCGCCACGGACTCCAGTGAGGCTGGATTCTTTAGAATCCGGACCCCTGGAATCCATGGCGGAATGGCCTCCCCCACCCTGCCACCCCACGGAATTCCCCCAGGATGGAACGTACCTGGCAGTGGATCCTGCGGTGGCAGCTTCGGCTGGTCTCCCGGCCGCTGCCGGGTTGCTGCGGCCGCAAATGGCAGCTGTCGTAGTGGCCGCCATTTGCGTCCCTGCTTACTGCATTAGTGGCCGCCATTTGCGTGGCTGCCTTTTGCCGTGATAGGCTATGTAAATACTTACGTAGCCTATCACGGCTTACTGCAAGGATGCAAATGGCGGCCGCTACAACGGCCGCCATTTGCGGCTGCAGCAGCCCGGCAGTGGCCGGAACTCTTGCTGCGGTCGGCCCTGGCTGGGGAGGATTCTGGGGGGAGGGACAGAGCGCCTCCCCCCCACCGCGGATTGACCAGCACGGAGCTAGGTACAGATTTTGTACATCACTAGCTAGACTGTTGACCGGAACACCTCATAAAAACCATATAACACTGGTTTTAAAGGAATTGCACTGGCTGCCAGTATGCTTCAAGGTTTTGGTGATGACATTTAAAGCCCTAAGCGCCTTGGGACCTCAATATTTGAGGGAGTGCCTCTCCCTATATATGTCTGCCTGAGAACTGAGATCTGTTGGAGGGGCCCTCCTCTGTGTCCCACTATGGTGGGATGTGGCAGAGGGCCTTCTCTGCTGTGGCACCCCGGTTGTGGAATGCCCTCCCCTTGGAGGCCTGATTGGCGCAGACATTGGTCTTGTTTTGGCGCCAAGTAAAAGCATGACTTTTTACCAAAGCCTTTGAGGGCTAAATGCATTCCCTAGCAATTGATTTAACTGTTTTATTGTTTTAGATTTTAACTGGTATTGGCTTGTTTTAATAGTTTCATATGTTCTTAAGTGTTTACATTATTTATTGTTTTGTGCTGTTTAAATTGATTTTATTTGTACGCCACGCTGAGATCTTAGTGATATAGGGCGGGATAGAAATGTTTTAATAAATAAATACATAAATAAAATAACCCTTTAGCTTCCAAACTATATACAAAATGATAAAGCAGTTCTGTTCCTTCACACTGGGTATGGTTGCGATTTCCCATAGGCTGTTTAGAATAATTAAAGTTTTAGTGTGATGTATTAATAGAAGATTTATAGAATGTGCTCATTTGTAGGAAACTGTCTAGTAGGAAACTGCATGACTAAGGGTACGCCACCCACCCACTTATTTATTTATTTATTTATTTATAGTGTCACATGCACATTTATTTGTGTATGCTGTCATCCTTCTTATTTTTCAATACCCATGGAAATATCTGGAAAGCAATTTGCTCCCAAGTTATGGCCTGAAGGCACATGGTGCAGCAACTTTGTTGAAGCTAAGCATGTCTGGGTCTGGTTAGTGGTTGGATGGGAGACCTCCTGGGAGGCCTCAGGTATGTATATCTGGCTCCAAGTTTGTTTCTGGTCTCAATTCAAAGTCTTGGTGTTGAATTGGCTTATAAAGCTCTACATAGCTTGGGACCTGATGAGACACCTCCTCCCATAAGGACCTGACTGTACTTTAAGGTCATCCACAGAAGCCCTCCTTCAAGTGCTCCCACTTTCTGAGGCTCAAAGGGTGGCAACAAGAGGCAGGGCTTTGTGGTGGTGGTGGCACCTCAGCTCTGGAATGTTATCCAAGGGGAAGCTTGCCCAGGGGCCACATTGCTAACTTTTTGACACCAGGCTAAGACTTCCCTGTTCTCACAGGTTTTGAAGTAGTTTAGAGCACACTCCTTATGGACTGACACTCTTAATGATGGAAGCCACCAAGATCGGAGGCTTCCATGAATCTTATGCGGGTAGGAAAAGCAACGGAGGTGGTTTTCATCTATCCACTCTCCAGAATGCAATTTTCTGCTAGACAAGCCTGTGAGGCTATTTAGCTGCATCCAGTGTACCCATGGCCCCACCCCTCCCAGCGACCATAGGATTGTTCTGCCCAAGTCTTGGAGGGCGCAATCCTATCTGGATAGGCAACCACCTCCGAACTTGGAGGTGACCGCCTACCCAATGCAGGGCAGCAGAAGTGCGGAGGAGGTTGTTCCCTCTACGCTTCAGCCTCCGTGCATTCGTGGCTAGACAGCCGATTTTGGCTGTTTAGCCGTGGGAAGGCAGAGCGGGGGGGCGGCGGCGGATGCCGGACAACGCATAGGAAATGTTGGAACGGCACTTCTGCCCTCCCCTCCCCTCCCCTCCCCGCCCTCAGGAATGCCCCATTTTTGCCAATCTGCACTCCTCTTCCGAGCGCGTAGCACGTGGCCGATCCGCGCTGCCTCATAGGCAGCACGGGAGGGGGTGGAGGTCAGTTCTCAGGGAACTGAACTATCCTATGGCCATCTAGCCGCTGACTAGCAGCCATAGGATTGCGCCCTTAAAGTCTTTAAAAATATTGTAGTATTTTTGTGTTTTATTATTTTAGTCCCTTCGGTGTGGTTTTACCACTTATGCCTGATGGTATATTTTATGCTCATTTGGCATTCTTATTACTTCTATATTTATTGTGGTTTTATTTTTGTTATTACTGTTGTTTCTGTTGTTATTACATAGCCACAACAACTACAGCTACATTATTATTATGTTTTAAACTGTACAATGCCCAGAGACACTTGTTTTATGAGAGTTTAATAAATCCAATAATAAATAAATAATAAATATGGGTTCTGTGATGGGACGATGGTGGGATATAAGTGTAAGACTTGAATAAGGCACAATCCTATGTTTTGACAGAAAATAGTCCTACAACTCCCAGCATTCTCCAGCCAGCCATGGTTGCCTCTGCCGCTGCTACAATGGCATGTTAGCGTGCACCTCTTGCATTTCTTGGAAAGCGGTTTCCTGGGAAAGGGAGAAGTCTGTTGGGTCACTGTGGTCAACCTAACCTTGCTTGGAGATTGGGGAGTTCTGCCCATTGGGGATGATTTGAGCTTGCAGAGATAGCTGGAATGGAATGGGTTACCTCTGCACATCGAGGAACTGAGTGGCTGATGGAACGTGTACACAGCGAAAGTACTGGCCTTCTTTCTCCCACCCCAGCATAAGAACATGCTGTGCAGATGGTTATTTTGCTATTACATTGTGCTCGGGGATTCCAAAGCAGAGATCTCTTCCATGACTGGCAATAAAATGATGCCTGCCTGGCTTTTTCTGCTGGATAGATTTTGTTTATTGGTTTTAGAGCTAGGAACGCTTTGCTTTAATTACTGTTCAAGCTGAATTTAGTTCCTTGCTTGCCACGTCCAGATATGATCCTCTTTTTATTAGGACAACAGAGGGGCATTATGTTCAGTTAGTGGGCTCGAAATAAACACTGACCAGGTGGTGTCATTTGAATGGTTATCCTGAGTCCTCTGTTGAGAAAGCATCAGATTGAAACAAGAGCTTTTCTGTGCTCTGGCCCTGGGATATACCAATACGTTTGGCCAGATCTTTCCCCCTGTTTCTGGTATTTGCAGATTCTTGGCTTGCATTGGTATCTTCATTCATGTGGGGCATAATGGTTAGGGTGTTGGACTAAGATTGTGAAGAACCCTCATCCATGAAACTTACTGGATGATTTAGGCCAGTCAGTGCCTCTCAGCCAAGCCTACCTTACAGGGTTGTTTTCATAAAATGGTAGTGTTAGAGGGAACCATAGACCTTTTGGAGAAAGTGTGGTGTTGTTGTTGTTCAGTCGTTCAGTCGTGTCCGACTCTTCGTGACCCCATGGACCATAGCACGCCAGGCCTTCCTGTCCTGCGCTCTCTCCCGGAGCGTGCTCAAGTTCATATTCATTGCATCCGTGATGCTATCTAGCCATCTCATCCTCTGCCGTCCCCTTCTCCTTTTGCCTTCAGTCTTTCCCAGCATCAGGGTCTTTTCCAGGGAGTTCTCTCTTCGCATTAGGTGGCCAAAATATTGGAGCTTCAGCTTCATTATCTGTCCTTCCAATGAGCACTCAGGGTTGATTTCCTTTAGGATGGACTGATTTGACCTCCTTGCAGTCCAGGGCACTCGTAAGAGTCTTCTCCAGCACCACAGTTCGAAAGCATCAATTCTTCGGCGCTCAGCCTTCCTTATAGTCCAGCTCTCACAGCCATACATTACTACTGGGAAAACCATAGCTTTGATTAGATGGACCTTTGTCGGCAAGGTGATGTCTCTGCTTCTTACTATGCTGTCTAGGTTTGCCATAGCTTTCCTCCCAAGGAGCAAGCGTCTTTTAATTTCATGGCTATGGTCACCGTCTGCGGTGATCTTGGAGCCCAAGAAAGTAAAATCTGTCACTGCTTCCATTTCTTCGCCTTCTATATGCCAGGAAGTGATAGGGCCAGATGCCATGATCTTCATTTTTTTAATGTTGAGTTTCAAACCACCTTTTGCACTCTCCTCTTTCACCCTCAACAAGAGGCTCTTGAGATCCTCTTCGCTTTCTGCCATTAGGGTGGTATCGTCTGCATATCGGAGGTTGTTGATAATTCTCCCGGCAATCTTAATTCCGACCTCTGATTCATCCAACCCGGCATTTCTCATGATGTACTCTGCATATAAGTTAAATAAGCAGGGTGACAATATGCAGCCTTGTCGTACTCCTTTCCCAATTTTGAACCAATTGGTTGTTCCATGTCTGGTTCTTACTGTTGCTTCTTGACCCTCGTACAGGTTTCTCAGGAGACGGGTAAGGTGGTCTGGTACTCCCATCACTTTCAGAATTTGCCACAGTTTGTTGTGATCCACACAATCAAAGGCTTTAGCGTAGTCAATGAAGCAGAAATAGACGTTTTTCTGGAATTCTCTTGCTTTCTCCATGATGCAGCGAATGTTGGCGATTTGATCTCTAGTTCCTCTGCCTCTTCTAAACCCAGCTTGTACTTCCGGTAGTTCTCGGTTCGCATACTGCTTAAGCCTAGCTTGTAGGATTTTGAGCATCACCTTGCTGGCATGTGAAATGAGCGCAATTGTGCGGTAGTTTGAACACTCTTTGGCGTTGCCCTTCTTTGGAATTGGAATGTAAACTGACCTTTTCCAGTCTTGTGGCCACTGTTGAGTGTTCCAGATTTGTTGGCATATTGAATGCAGCACTTTAACAGCATCATCTTTTAGGATTTTAAATAGCTCGGCTGGAATACTGTCATCTCCGCTAGCTTTGTTGTTACTAATGCTTCCTAAGGCCCACTTGACTTCACTCTCGAGGATGTCCGGCTCAAGTTCAGTGACCGCACTATCATGGCTATCAGGGACATTCAGATCTTTCCTGTATAGTTCTTCTGTGTATTCTTGCCACCTCTTCTTAATCTCATCTGCTTCTGTTAGGTCCCTGCCTTCTTTGTCCTTGATCATGCCCGTCTTTGCACAAAACGTTCCCTTGAGATCTCCAATTTTCTTGAAGAGATCTCTAGTCTTTCCCATTCTGTTGTTTTCCTCGATTTCTTTGCATTGTTCATTTAAGAAGGCCTTCTTGTCTCTCCTTGCTATTCTCTGAAACTCTGCATTCAGTTGGGTATATCTTCCCCTTTCTCCCTTGCTTTTCGCTTCCCTTCTTTCGTGAGCTACTTGTAAAGCCTCATCAGACAGCCACTTGGCTTTCTTGCATTTCTTTTTCTTTGGGACGGATTTTGTTGCTGCCTCCTGAACAATGTTACGGACCTCCGTCCATAGTTCCTCAGGCACTCTGTCTATCAGGTCTAATCCCTGAAATCTATTCCTCACCTCCACTGTATATTCAGAAGGGATATGACTGAGGTCATACCTGAACAGTTTAATGGTTTTCCCGACGTTCTTCAATTTAAGCCGAATTTTTGCAAGAAGCAGCTCATGATCTGAGCCACAGTCAGCTCCAGGTCTTGTTTTTACTGACTGTATGGAGCTTCTCCATCTTTGGCTGCAAAGAACATAATCAATCTGATTTCGATATTGACCATCTGGTGACGTCCATGTGTAGAGTCGCCTCTTATGCTGTTGGAAAAGAGTGTTTGCTATGATCAGCATGTTCTCTTGGCAAAACTCTATTAGCTTTTGTCCTGCTTCATTTTGTACACCAAGGCCATGCCTGCCTGTTATCCCGGTGATTTCTTGACTTCCTACTTTAGCATTCCAATCCCCTATGATGAAGAGGACATCTTTTTTGGGTGTTAGTTCTAGAAGGTGTTGTAGGTCTTCATAGAACCGATCAACCTCAGCTTCTTCGGCCTCAGTGGTTGGGGCATAGACTTGAATTACTGTGATGTTGAATGGTTTGCCTTGGATTCGTACTGAGATCATTCTATCATTTTTAAGATTGTACCCCAGTACTGCTTTTCCCACCCTTTTGTTGACTATGAGTGCTACTCCATTTCTTCTAAGGGATTCTTGCCCACAATAGTAGATATGATGGTCACCTGAATTAAATTTGCCCATGCCTGTCCATTTTAGTTTGCTGATTCCCAAGATGTCGATGTTCAATCTTGCCATCTCCTGTTTGACCACCTCCAGCTTACCTTGATTCATTGATCTGACATTCCAGGTTCCTAAACAATATTGTTCTTTACAGCATCGGATTTTCTTTTCACCGCCAGACACATCCACAGCTGAGTGTCCTTTCGGGTTTGGCCCAGCCGCTTCACTCTTTCTGGCGCTACTTGGAAATACCCTCTGCTCTTCCCCAGTAGCATATTGGACACCTTCCGACCTGAGGGGCTCATCTTCCGGCGTCATCTCTTTTAGCCTTGTGATACGTTCCATGGGGTTTTCTTGGCAAGAATACTGGAGTGGGTTGCCATTTCCTTCTCCAGTGGACCACATTTTGTCAGAACCCTCTGCCATGACCTGTCCGTCTTGGGTGGCCCTGCACGGCATAGCTTATGGCTTCACTGAGTTACGCAAGCCCCTTCGCCACAACAAGGCAGTGATCCATGAAGGGGAAAGTGTGGTATAGTAATGTAAAAAAATAAATGAGCACATGGACTCACCCCCCCCCGCATGTGTGAAATGCTCATTCTCATTTTGTGTGTGGGTGTGTGTTTGGACGATTATCTTCTGTAGAATGTGGCTTGGCAGACTTTCTAGAGCCCTCCGTGCTGTTGCAATCTAATATGGTGCATTGTGGTTTGATTTGCTGTAATCTAGATTAGGGAGGTTTAGCCTGTGAGAGTCTGGTTTGTGGATGTTCTTGCCTTATACGCGAGAAGCTGGGAGGATCCAGAATGCTGTAAAGGTTACAGAACGTTTTGCACACTAAAGTGAAAATATTAATGGTAAGGAGTGACTTCCTTGCTTATTTCTTCAGTTAGACTCTTGGAGAACCATTTTAGGTCATATGAACTGAATGAACGTTATATTATACCAGGCTTGGCTCTTGCCTGACCAGAAAAAAAACAATAACTTGGTCACTTGACTGGTCAAATATTGTCAAGTCAGTCATCGTCTAGTGTTTAAAGCTTTCATTTATTATAACAATTAAAAAGAACAGAGAAAATGACTATTATTAAAACAACTGGGCTTCGGCTATTGGGTGGTATAGAAATGAAATAAAAATAAATAAATAAAAAACTGGGCATCCAATGATGCCCTTCCACAAAGTCACATAGCTCTGCTGAATCTTTCAGTTGCACAAACGGTTGCGCATTACACTTGTAATGTGTACAAGTGTACACATTACAAACCATTGTGGAACTGGTTGTGCAAGCATAATGCACAACTACCTGTGCAGCTGTGCTTGTGCAAACGTAACTTCAGTTGGATTCTCCTCTTGCACATAGTTCGGAACCTAGTTTCCACTAGTGCAACAACACAGTTGGATATTGCCCACTAGAAGATTTTAGAAGCTTTACAGAGTGCTGCAGGAGTGTTCCCTTCTCCCCACAGGAAAGGCAGTGGACTTGGTGGTAGGGCTGACCTGAAATGCTGTCCCATACTTTGGTTATGAAAGTAGGGAGCATTCTGGCATTTATTTTCAGAGAGCGTGCAAAGTTCAGCAGCAAAAGTTACTGGCAGATTGATGATACAACATCATGTAACATCATACTGAAGGAGATTCTGGGAGGAAAATGGCAACCACTGTTTGCTTCACCAACAGAGCCACAGTGTCACAGTGCTATATCATGATGTAGCGTTGCTCTGTGTGGGGAACTGTGTGGTAGAAAATGGCAGCTGCCAGCTGCCAGCTGTTGGGACAAGACTTTTGTTGTCCACTGGCACAAGCACAGCTGTTTCTGTGCCAGAACCCAAACATGGCTAGCGGTGAAGAAACATTTATGGAGGTAAGAAATGTCAGCTCCTTTTCACGGTGCGAATGCTCCCAATTTGGCTCAGTGCACTCATTTGCCTCCTGATGACTATGTCTGTGTGTGCTTCCTGCTGAACCCCGGGTCCCACTTCCTGTTCAAAGATGCGTGCAGTTACAGGACATGTCCAGCGGGAGATGCTGCCATGCGGTTTCGTCAGGAAGGGACAGAACAAACTCTCTGGGGAGAGGAACAGGGCAAGGGGGGCCTGTGTGAGGCCCTGACCCCAACAAGGCCGGGGAGTAAAGGGCCCTCACTCCCGCCCAGTGATTTTCCATGGAAAGGTTTTCCTTCTCATAAGTTCATTAGTAGCAATGAATGGCTACCAATTGCAAATACAGCATGAGGCAAGCTTGGTAGTTTCAAAGTTGTACTTAATATTTTTCTGGTGATTATCCCTAATAAGTATGAGAGAGAATACATATATGTCATTGAAATACATAGTTGTCTTAGTGTGAATTTATTTAATGTCTTTGTTTATCTATTTATTACATTTCTAATCCGCCCAATAACCAATGGAAATAATAACTAGTGAAGGTGCCCCAAGATCCTCAATGGAAGAGAGCTGAACTCTGTTGAAAGAGATGAATGGTTGGCAGCATATTAGGTATAGTTTGGATTGCTAAAATGTATTAGTGTGTCAATAGTTTTTAATACCTTTGTTTTTCTTCTTTCATATAAACCATGTAAAGGAAGCACTTGCAATTGTCTTTGTTATTACAGAACCATTGCAATAAAAATGTTCACACAGTATAACATTTATATCACATTAAGGGCACAATCCTATGGGGATAGTTGGCTGCCTCCAAACTCAGAGGCGACCGACTATCCACTGCAGGGTGCGGGGAGCATGGACGGGATCTTCTCCTCTGTGCTCTGGCCGTCCTGCATTTGCAGCTAGATGGCTGGTTTTGACTGTCTAACTGGGGTGCCTCAGAGCTTGGGGCGGGGGGAGGCCGGACGGTGCATAGGAAGTGTCGTAATGGCACTTTTGCTGTCCCCTCCCCTCCCTGCCCTCAGGAATGCCCCTTTTCCCCCTGCGCTGCACTGCTCTTCTGAGCGCAGAGTTGGGGATGAACCGTGCTGCCTACAAGGCAGCAGGGGAGGGGTGCGTTTTCTGGGAACCTACCTTGGAGTGCTGGCTCCAAGCTTGGTTCCCAGAAAATGAACAATCTTATGGCCATTTAGCTGCTTTCATAGGATTGCACCCTTAGTGTGCCTTAATTTCCCCCCTCAAACATTTCAGGTCAAATAGTTGTGCAGTATTGGAACAAACCTGTTAAAATGAGATGCTTTCCTTAGCTTTTTGTTGTTGTTGTTCAGTCGTTAAGTCGTGTCCGACTCTTCGTGACCCCATGGACCATAGCACACCAGGCCTTCCTGTCCTCCGCTCTTTCCCAGAGTGTGCTCAAATTCATATTCATTGCATCGGTGATGCTATCTAGCCATCTCATCCTCTGCTGTCCCCTTCTCCTTTTGCCTTCAATCCTTAGCTTTATTGTTTACTAAATACAAATAAAATAAATATGCTAAATTAGACCACTATTTTGGGCATAGGGATGTCAGAGAAATCTGTTTGGGGGTGCAGTTCGATGAGTTTTCCTACATTCGGCCCCCCGGACTTCGTTTCAGTAACAGCTGTGGCGCCCAACTTGATATGCAGTGAGTTGGGCCAGTTGGCGGATCTTCTGGGCAATTTGCATTTTTTCCCTCCACAGGTTCCACAAGTTGCACAAATTTCTGAGCAATTTGTGCAGCAAATTCAGCCGTAATTTGCACAAATTGCTCAGAAATTTGTGTAAATTGCAGAACCTATGGCAAAAATGTGCAAAAACATTCCTGGAGTTCGGGGAAATGTCTGCAGTTTTTTGTTGCAAAATGTCGCAAGCACAAAAAAGTTTAAAAAAAAAAAGGCCGGATTCCCCAGCTACGGACATCCTTACTTGGACATCAGAAAATTTTCTGATGCAAACTGAAAATTTTCTGATGCAAATTACCCTGTGCAAATTACTGTACTTTGCATAGGAAAATTTGCATCAGAAAATTTTCCAATTAAAATTTTCCTGGAAACCCCACTCAGTGCTACTGCTATTGCCCTAATGTGAACCCATGATTCAATCATAAAGTTAGGGTGGAAAACCTGATGATACCTGTCTGCAGCCAAATAATAGTTAGTCAGTTGGTGGGCCAGTCGACAATGTTTGTTCCTGAGCAGTGTCCTATCCATGCATTATATTATACAAGTCCTTAAAAGCCATGTGCAACATCAAAGCATAGCATTCCAATGCAGTTTTTTTTCCCTAACCAGATCTCCTGCCACCAAGATCAAAGGCTCCGCAGTCTTAACTAGGAGGAAGATAACTGAATTGGTGCCTCCATCAGGTACAGGTTCTTAGCATCTTTTACCCTATTCCGTAGTGGTCCTGGTGTGGTCAGAAACACTGGCAGCCCTCTTTGCTGGTTGTAACAGAAGCATGTGCATGGTTGGGAGAACCAGGTGGAAAGAGAATGTTGGCTATACCCGGACAGACTCTCTTAATGTTGGGTGCCTGCCGTGACTTTTCTGCTGCCAGGAGACGCCTTATGTTTTAGAAACAATCTGGCAAAATAAATCAGGCCTGCTCGTAGCACTGGAGATTGGAAAAACAATTGCTGTATTTTGAAACTTGTTGCTATTTTGGAACCACCGCGGCAAGCTGTTTTATGTCTGTTCCATTAATTGATGAGTTCTGGTTACATGTTCTGAAATGCTGGGTCCAAGTGGCATAACAAGGCTGTTGCCAGCACTTCAAAATGGACAGCCGTGCTCCCAAGGATCAATCTGCGCATATTTTGGAGTCTGTGCGGTGTAGTGTGATGGAGCGTTGGGTGTGGACTAGGAAGACGTGGGTTCAAAACCCCCATGAAGCTTGCCAGGGGTGGGGTGTTTGGGAGGGCTGCAGTGTCCTGGCAGGGCTCAGCAGCACTAATGGTCTCTCAGGGCCTTTGAGCCATCATTTTAAATCTCTCACCATGCCAAGACAGTATCCCTCTGGGGCATGGTGGGAAATTTTAAAATGCTAGCCCCCAAGCAGAAGCAGCAGGCCTAAGGCTGCAGTCCTATATACCGGGGGTGTGGGTGTTAGACCTCTTTCAGCCTGAGGGCTGAATTCCATATTGATGTATCTCTCAGGAGCCATGTTCCAGAGGTGGGTGCGGCCGAAGGCAAAAAGGGGTGAGGTCAAAATACCGGCATATTTAAGCTTAAAGCAGTTACTGCCACTCACTACATAATCCATAGGGGAGGCATTTCAACCTTTAAAACTGCACCAAAGTTAGGAAAACCCCAAACAACTGGTAGTTGGGGAAAGTGGATGGGTTCAGGGGAAGGGGATGTGTCCATCTGGGGAACTCTGGAGTGGCAGATTTGGCACCCAGAAGGTCTAGATTTGTTCTGCGGGCCTGATGTTCTGCTCCCCCCTTTCTATACACAAAACCTTCTGGGGAGACATGCATAGGACTGCACTGAAAAATAGCAGAACAGCCTAAAGAAAGATCAGCCGCATTTCCCAATCTAAAAATGGATTAAAAGGCCTGTGCAAATAACAAGAACTTTGATCAAAGACTCAGCGCCAGGCAAGCCTCCCTGCGGAGCAAGTTTCACAGATGGGGCACAGCCATTGAAAAGGCTCCTTCTTGCCTTCTCCCTGCTCGCTTTTGCAGATGAAAAGAAAACTCTGAAACAGCTCCTCCTCCGTATGCTGGCTTCTCAAACTGAGCTGCGACAATGGAAGTGGGTCCCATTGAGAAATGAAATGAAATTTCCTTGCCCACTTTACCCTGAGACATATTTTGCAGGTTTTAGGAAATTCAGAGTCGGGGATTGGCATGATGCAGGTAGCTTGTCTCACAAATCCTCTGGGCAGGAAGATTTGTGGCAACTCCCAAACGTTGCCTCATGAAAACCCGGTTGCTTAGAACTCCTCTAGACAGCAGTGGCTCCAGTGTCTGAAGGCACAATAGCATTGGAGGTGGTGTGATAGATGTGACAATTTCCATGGTGTAGGCACTGGTTTCTTTTGGCCCGCCATTGTCTCTAGTCAAATAGGGTTGACAGGCTTTTGAAGTGCTGCCAAACCCATCAGCAGAGACAATGGCAGGACAAGTGTGCTTGCTTACAGGCATAGTCTGCCTCTCCGGAAAAAAGGGTATCATCTGCCTCGTTGTACTGTTACTGCCTCACTGTGGGTATATTTCTAGCCTGTAGAGTAATGCATACGCTGAAGGCATTGTGAGGTTCTGCAGCTGCCTGGCTGAGTTTCTTCTTGATTGAGCACTTGGTACTACAAGCCATGGCTGGCTTTTAAATGCATGCTCAGAATGAGCGCTGTATGAGATTATTGGTTTAGTCTGTTCTCTAAAATGCAGATTTTGGATGGCTTATCAGCTGGCTTTTTAACATTTTGTGTTGTAACAAAAGTTTTGCAAAGAAGGCAAATTCTGGTAAAGATATTCAAATGGTATTTGGTGCTCTTGAAAGCATTGTTACATGGCAACAGACATGGGTTTACCAAGTCTATTCTCAACAGGGAAACACAACCAAGCCTGGATCTCAGATGAATTCACCTGTCCGGTACAAGTACTTTTCAAAACGTTTTTTGTTACATTAACACATTACATTGTTTAAGTACAGGGAACCTGTGGCCCTCCAGAAGTGGCTACAAGTTTCATGATCTCTGACCATTGGCCATGTTAGCTGGAGCTGATGGGAGTTGGAGTCCCAACAACATCCAGGGGGCCACAGGTGGTGTTGTATGAGAAATTCGTTTCAGCTTGTTTTTGATCAGGATTTTTGATCAGCTGGACTGAACATGGACTCAGATGCAATCTGAGGTCAAAGTCCGTACATTTCTGAGCTTGTAGTGTGATTCGTGGACCAAAAAACCCACGTTCGACAGCATGTGTACATTTCAGACATGCGCACATTTCAAAAATGCGTACATTTCAAAACTCTGCACAAATATGCGTTAATCCTGGGAAAAGAATGCATAAATTTAAAAAACGCATACATTGTAAAAATGCGTACGTTGCAAAAATGTGCACAAATACACTTTAATCATGGGAGAAGAATACATATATTTAAAATGTGTACATTGCAAAAATGCGTACATTGCAAAAATGTGCACAAATACACTTTAATCATGGGAGAAGAATGCACATATTTAAAATGCGTACATTGCAAAAATGTGCACAAATTAGGGATGGCGGAGAATTCCGCCATGGATTTCAGTGAGGCCAAATGCACTGGCATTCGCCCCCCCGAAATCTGTGGCGGAACGGCCTGCCCCCCCGCCCCCCCACGGATCCCCCCCCGGGATGAGACTTACCTGGGGCGGATGTTCCGGATGGCGGTGGCTCCAGTGGCGGCTTCGGTGGTGGCGGTGGCTGGTCTTCTGACCAGCCGCCGCCGCTGCCATTTGCAGTTTGGTCTTTTTTTTTTTTTACCCAGACGTGATAGGCTACGTAAAGACTTATGTAGCCTATCATGTCTGGGTAAAAAACCCCAAACAAACACAGCATACGCAAATGGCGGCGGCTACGGCGGCCACCATTTGCGTTCCTTATTTTTCGCAGTTTTAGTCTACGTAAATATTTACGTAGACTATTACAGCGAAAATAAAGGGGAACGCGAGTAGCGTAGTGGGCGCTATTTGCGTTCCTTTTTGATTCGCCATTTTATTTACATAGGCTAAAACGGCGAATCAAAAAGGAACGCAAATAGCACCCACTACTCTATTTGTGTTCCCCTTTATTTTCGCCATAATAGTCTACGTAAATATTTACATAGACTAAAACGGGGAAAAATAAGGAACGCCAATGGCGGCCGCCGTAGCCGCTTCCATTTGCGTACGCCTTTTTTTTTTTTTTTACCCAGACGTGATAGGCTACGTAAGTCTTTACATAGCCTATCACGGTTAAATACAGGGACGCAAATGGCGGCGGCTATGGCAGCCGCCATTTGCGTACCTGCTGCCCAGCGGCCAGATGTCTGGCTGTGGGCGGAGCAGGCCGGCAGCTCCACGGAATCCCTGCGGAACGGAGCTGGCCGGGCAGGACTCCGGGGGGAGGGACGGAGCGCCTCCCCCCCGTCGATTCTGGGGGGAGGGACGGAGCGCCTCCCCCCCACTGTGAAGCAGATCCACGAAACGGTAAGTGACTTTTGTACATCCCTAGCACAAATACGCTTTAATCATGGGAGAAGAACGCATATATTTAAAATGCGTACATTGCAAAAATGTGCACAAATACACTTTAATCATGGGAGAAGAACGCATATATTTAAAATGCGTACATTGCAAAAATGTGCACAAATATGCTTTAATCATGGGATTTAAATGCATATATTTAAAATACAATATATTGCATTTTAATGCAAAATGCATATATTTAAAATGCGTACATGGCAAAAATGTGTTCATTGCAAAAATGTGCACAAATATGCTTTAATCATGGGAGAAGAATGCGTTTATTTCAAAAATGCATACATTTAAAAATGAGTACATTTCAAAAACATGCACAGTTGATGTATACATTTGAAAAATGTGAAATACTTCCATACACATGGAAGTGTGCACAGATTTTAATGTGAAAAGAAATGAAACTTGCAATCTGATATGGACTCGTGTCGAAATGAGCTTCGAGTTGGAACGTGGAGAACTTTGGCGAGGTTCAGTTTTGCTGATGCACACATCCCTAGCCACAGGTTCCCCACCCCTGCCTTAACATGTAGCTTGACCAGAGGCCCTTTGCATGTACTCACCTATCTATATTTACAGTATTTCATAATTTGGATAAATTGCTCAACTTCCTTAAAAGGTTAAAAAATACAAGACAATATAAGATAAACCTCCTGATTCTTTACAAAGTGGTCCATTTGCCTCTTTTGCAGTGTGCAGAAAGCTGAGAAATGTGTAGAATATGCTCAGCGCTTTCAGAGTGAAACTTCCCCCTGCACTCCTCTACTTCTGCTGTGTCTCCTGGGTTTTGTGTGGCCCTAGACTAGCTGCCAGTAGGGATGGACGAAAGTCCCTTACCTGGTCCTGCAGCTTTTTTCGGGGGGGGGGAGGCACTCCATTTCTCCCCCCAAAATTCTTGGCGGATGGGGAGGCGCCCCATCTTTCCCCGCCGAAACTCTGGCAAAATTCTGGCTGGGGGGGAGCGCCCCGCCTCTCCGGCCGCGAAAGAAAACAGCAAAGTAAAAAAACCACAAAAAAAGTGATAGGCTACGTAAAGATTTATGTAGCCTATCATGGCTAGATTTTCAAAGTCAGCCGTGATAGGCTACGTAAAGATTTACGTAGCCTATCACGGCTGACTTTGAAAATCTAGCCGTGATAGGCTACGTAAATCGTCACGTAGCCTATCACGTTTTTTTTTTTAACTTGGAAATGGCGGTGGTGGCAGCCGGTCGGAAGACTGGCTGCCGCCGCCGCCGCCACCGCCACCGCACCGCTGCCGGGACCCTCTGCCGCGAGGGACATTTGCACGAGTTAAGTCCCATCCCGGGGGAGGCGGGGGGGTGTCGGAGAATTTCCCCACCAATTTCGGGGGGCCGAAGGCGTTGGCGTTCGGCCTCCCAGAGATTCGTGGAGAAATTCTCCGACATCCCTAGCTGCCAGCAACTGGCATCCTAGGCGAACCATAGAATCGGTGCCCCCACTCCCAAACCCCAAGGGCAGGTCTAGGCTGAGGTTTTTGGTAAACTGGGACACATTTTGCTCCCATTTCCAGTTTAATGAAGAGGCAACCCCCCACCCCTGGCATCTTCGGAAACAGAGATATTATTATTTTCAACAAAATGCACCCTAAATCCTTTTTTTTTTTGGCACTGAATCAGCACAGAGGGACTGATAAAAATAACAAAGGAGGTGAGCACTGCGCTCCAAGAAGGATCCCTGGAAGAAAGGTTGCGGTTTCATCCTTGGGGGGCCATGACAAACAAGATGCCGCCAGCCTAGGGGTGCACGAAAGTCACTTACCTGGTCTCGCAGCTTTTCGCAGTGGGGGGGAGGTGCTTCGCTGCTCTCCCCGCGAAGTTCAGGCTGGGGGGGGAGGCTTCCCGCCTCACCCGGCCGAAATTCAGGCCGGGGAGGAGGCACCTCGCGTCGCCCAGCCGCGAAATTAAAAGTTAACCCCCCCAAAAAAACGCCCCCGTGATAGGCTACGTGACGATTAACGTAGCCTATCACGGCTAGATCTGCAAAGTCAGCCGTGATAGGCTACGTAAATCATCACGTAGCCTATCACGGGTGACTTAAAAAAAAAAAAGCGCATACGGATAATGGCGGCCCCCATAGGGAGCCGCCAGTCGCGTTCCTTATTTGGTCGCTGCAGTTTACGTAAATCTTTACGTAGACTACAGTGACCAAATAAGGAACGTGAATGGCGGCTCCCTATGGGGGCCGCCATTATCCGTATGCGCTTTTTTTTTTTTAAAGTCACCCGTGATAGGCTACGTGATGATTTACGTAGCCTATCACGGCTGACTTTGCAAATCTAGCTGTGATAGGCTGCGTTAATCGTCATGTAGCCTATTACGGGGGCGTTTTTTTTTTCTTTTATTGGAATGGCGGCGGTGGCAGCCGGTCGAAAGACCGGCTGCCGCTCCCGCCCCGGACAAAGACCTGACAAACCTCTGGCCGGACCCGCCGCCGGAAGGGACATTCGGGAAAGGTAAGTCCCGTCCCGGGGGGGGGGGTGCAGGGGGCGGGGGGGGCGGAGAATTTATCCCCGAAACTTCTTCGGGGGGCCGAACACGTTGGCACTCGGCCCCCCGAAGTTTCGGGGAGAAATTCTCCGCCATCCCTGCGCCAGCCCCCACACTCGACCCTCCAAGGGCAAAGGAAGGGGCTGCTCTGGGGGCGGCCCTCACTCCTTGCCTCCAACTGGGAGCAGCAGCAGAGCAGGAGGATATCCCGTGTCACCCGAGGGAGGACTGGCTCCCAAAGGCAGGCGGGCAGGCAGGTGGCCTGACTTAGCCCCACCATCCCTCATTGGTCCCTTGATCACCTGCACAGACTCGGTCATATTCCCTCTGTACGCAAACGAGAATTTAAATTATGACGTCTTTGTTATTTTATTTGTATTTTTAAAATATGTATTTTTTCCCTGGAATTTGGTGCCCCACTTAACTTGGCGCCCTAGACGACTGCCTAGCTTGCTTATATGGACAGGCTGCCCCTCTTGCCAGGAGAAGGTGAATTTGCTCTGGGGTATGGCACTCTTGCACACTCGGGTTGTCTTCTCATGATACAAGATGAGTAGGTTTGCAAGGGTAGTTCTCCTCCCCACCTGGATATCCGAATGTGCTGATTCTTCTCAACTGATCCCCATAAGCTGCTTGCATTGGCTCCCCGGTAGGCCTTACAAAATGGTGAACCGAGTCTTATCACGACTATTCCGACTGCAGTGGTGTGCTGCAATGCCTGTGATGCAAGTGGTTCAGGAATTGCTGCCTAAGTTTAAAGTCTCAATAAACCTATTGGTACTTCAGAGCAAGAGGCATAGGACCAAGCTAGCTGTAATGTGGGTGATATGTAAACAGGATCTTCTAGTATTCCTTTAAAAAAAGCAGTTGCCAGTTTTGTGGGGTGGTGGGAGGGTGTGTGCGTGGTGGTGCAGTATGAGGGTTTAAAACTCTTTCCTCCATGCCATTTTCCCAGAATAAATCCACGTCTTATACGTCCTGTGGGGGGAAACTGTAGCGTTATCCATGCCACTCAGGTCTAGCTTGGTCAAAAGAGCAAGCAATGTTATTACCTTCAAGTGTGTTAGGGTGGCAGGACATGAGCTTTTGGGTTCCACAGGCTGTTTTATCAGGCAGGAAGGAGCAATAAATACATAGATGTTTATCTGGCAGGGTGTGTGATGTTTTTATTTAGCAATCTCACTTCTGTAGGTTTCCAACCCAATCCCAAACTGAAGGGGTGATGTTGGAGAAAACAACGTGCAACTCAAGCTTGTCCACATTTACTTGGAAGTAAGTGCCACTGTAAGGGTGCATAGGATTGAGGCAGCCTTAACTAGGTTATCGAGAAGCTGTGGTGGTTTCAGTTACACCAAGTAGCCCTGGGACAGAAGTGTAAATGAAAATATAGGCGACGCTGTTGGAAATATCAACACCATAGTGACAGAGCTTCATAGAGGGCCAACTATAAAAAGGCAGGTCTTGGGCCCTGAGCAGTTTACAGTCTAAATTTCAACAGGGTATATATAGCAAGGGATGAACACATTCTTTGCATGTGTCATTCTTTGCTTCCGTTTGGGATGAGAGCCACGGAGCTAAGCCAAAGACTTCATGGGAAAGATGGCTGTTGAGGGGGGATTTGAAGGGAGGGAAGGAGGTAGCAAAACACAGGTGATCTTGGAGGGACTTCCAGGCAAAAGGAGCAGCCGGGTCTTTTAAGAGAGCAAGAGACATTTGATCAACTGAGGCTGGGAGAGTTGGAGGAATGCAAGTCAAGCAGGAATGTGATGGGAAAGGGCAGGAAAAGACGGTGGGCATGGGTAGCAAGGCCTCTGAAAGTAAAGAAAGGGGGTTGAATCCAGACCTAGCCTGCAGCCCTAGCCCTACTTAGCTGAAATCAATGGGGCTTTTGTCTGAGTAGACACATACAGTATAGGATTGTACTGTAAGTTAGCTGTACTTCTCCCATTGATTGCAGTGGTACCTAAATTCAACTGAATTAGTCTCAATCCAGCCCAAGGAATTTGTGCTGGATAAAGAATATTCAGCTCCATAAATGTTAAGATGGTCAGATGCAAACGGGGACAGGTCTTCTTCACCTTGAATAGTTGTGCAGAAGAAGGAGTTTCAGCAGCTGTAGCTTGCATGTTCCATCACCTGCTGAAATTTCCTCTTATACACAACAATTAATTTTTTTAAAAAAAGTTAGTTGACTTTAAAAAACTGTTATCAGTAAAATAAAGAGCAGAGTAAAGCAATCCAAAGCACCAACAGAGGCCACATTAAAACAAATTACGATGAGCCACCTTAAAAGATCTTGAAATTTCAGCTGAACCCTTGGAAGGTAATGAGGGAGTGGGTGGAGATTAACTGTAGTAGCCATTAGATAAGCACATCATGAGGGTTTCCTGCTAGGTACCATTTTGATCCAAGCCAAATGCACTGTACTATGTAGTAGCTAGGAGCCATGACCACTTCTGATCCTATGGAAATGGACTTAAAAGTATGTCACTTTGCCTGGATTGTGTTCTTGTGCCTGCCTGGATGTCAGAGTAGTGCTAGGAGTTGGACTATAGAGAAATGAAGTCCTTGGAAGTGAGTTCCATTAAAGTCAATGGGACGTACTCCAAGTCAAGTGCGTTTTAAGGTCTGGGTGAAAGAAAGCTACCTCAGTTTTGAAACATCGAAAGAAGCTAAAGCCCTTGTAACAAGATGATCTCTATGAAGGAGAAAGTGCAACTGAAAGGTGAAGCACAGAGTAAAATGTTTTGAAATGATTGTATCCTGTGGCTATGTTTGCAAAGGGAATCTTTATTAAAAATAAAAATTGACCTATTTTTCATGCCATGTGGAATCAATGCTTGCCTTTATTGTGTTATGGAGAAAAGAAACACACCTATGAGAAATGAGCCTAGGTAGCATGGGTGAGGCTAGCTAGAGAGAGGGGTGGGGTTAGCTGGGGAGAGGGGCAGGTTTATGGCAAACACTGCATGCTATCCTGTGTAATGACAAAGCCATTATGGCAGGTGGTTGGGTCTTGGCAGAAACGGAGGCAGAGCCAGTAGGGTCCAGCCAGTAGAGTCCAGCTTCTAAAAGTCTATCGAAGGCCAGGTTACAATCTTGGGTTGCAGGGTGGTGTTATCAGGAGCTAAGAATATTTATTTGCACCCATAGATTGTCTCCAGAATGCCTAGAGGGCTATTTTAAAGATCTATATAGTTGTTTGTGGGCCATCTGAATAAAGGACTACTTTTGATGGGTGTGCAGAACCTGCATGGGTTGCAGCTGTCTGCCCCACATATTGGTAGGGTGGCCAGGTGGCCAAAAGAGGACAAGGCTCTTGCATCTTTCATAGTTGACATGGGAGCTGCACCTGCTGAAATCCTCCTTCTACACAACTCTTAAAGGCGTAGAAGCCCTCTCCATGTTTGCATCTGGCTAACCTACATCGGACGCAACAGCTCTGCTTCTAGGCTCTCGTGACTGCTGCCTGTTGGATGCAGTGTATGCATATAGCTCATGTGCATAAACTCATACAACTGGCCTGGGAGAATTCATCTGAGATGACCTATTCCTACTTTCCCTGGGGTTACTTAGACCCCAGAGGTCCACAGGGAAAGGCAGGAGAGGAAAAGACAAGGCCAGAAAGCTCATGTTGTCAGCTCTGGATGAGACCATCAGTAGCATGATAGAATTCCTGCTGGTTTTTAAATATATGTGTGTGTCCTATATATATATATATATATTTTGGTTATAGTATTTTGGAAGACGTTTACTTCTTGGGAGGAGAGCAATGGCAAATCTTGATAAAATAGTTAAGAGCAGAGACATCACACTAACAACAAAGGTCCGCATAGTTAAAGCAATGGTATTCCCCATAGTAACTTATGGCTGCGAGAGCTGGACCGTAAGGAAGGATGAGCGAAGGAAGATAGATGCTTTTGAGCTGTGGTGCTGGAGGAAAATTCTGAGAGTGCCTTGGACTGCAAGAAGATCAAACCAGTCCATACTCCAGGAAATAAAGCCAGACTGCTCACTTGAGGGAATGATCTTAAAGGCAAAACTGCAGTACTTTGGCCACATCATGAGAAGACAGGATACCCTGGAGAAGATGCTGCTGCTAGGGCAAGTGGAAGGCAAAAGGAAGAGGGGCCGACCAAGGGCAAGATGGATGGATGATATTCTGGAGGTGACGGACTTGATCTTGGGGAAGCTGGGGGTGGCAACGGCCAACAGGAAGCTCTGGCGTGGGCTGGTCCATGAAGTCACGAAGAGTCGGAAGTGACTGAATGAATAAACAACAACAAATTTTGGATTATAAACTGCCTTGAATGCATTAGCAGAAAGGTGGTATATAAATGCAGTAAAGGAATACATAGTCCAGCATGCATAGGCCTAACCAGTTGTTCCCCAGAGTTTATATGAGTTAGTGATCGTACGCTGTTGGTGACATGGATTGGACTTCTTGTACTTGGACCTTATGCAAAACTTACATCCAGTGTGTTGCTGTGTGGCAGGCCTGGAGGTTAGGGTAGGTGTGTCCACTGGGGTGAGGTGGGGCATACACATGCGATCCCACACCCCTACCATGCACAGGTTGTACAGCCTTCAAGACTTACCTGAGCAACTCTACAGCATTCCAGTTTTCTACGCAGTCATTGTTGCATGAATCTGTTTTAAACAGCCCAGTCTGATGATTGCTTTAGGTCAAGGGTGAATCACTTGTGGCCTTCTAGAACTGATGGCCTACAACTCCCCTCAGCCATAGCCAGCATAGCCAATGGTGAGGGGTGATGGGAGTTGTAGTCCAAAACATTCGGAGGGGACACAAGTTGCTCACCTTTGTTTTAAGTAAGGACTGTTTTAAACTGCATTTTATATATATATATATATATATATATATATATATTAGGGATGGACGAAAGGGACTTACCTGGTCCCGCAGCTTGCTTCGCGGTGGGGGGGAGGCACTTCAGTTCTCCCCCCGAAATTCAGGCCGGGGGGGAGGCACCCCATCCCTCGCTGCCGAAATTCAGGCCGGGTAGGAGCACCCCGTCTACCCGGCCACGAAAAAAAAAGTAAAGTAAAAAAACAACAACACACACCCGTGATAGGCTATGTAACAATTTACGTAGCCTATCACGGCTAGATTTCCAAAGTCAGCTGTGATAGGCTATGTAAATTGTCACGTAGCCTATCACGGGTGACTTTGAAAAAAAAAAGCGCGTACACAAATGGCGGCGCCCATGGGGCGCCGCCATTTGTGTTCCTTAGTTTGGCACATCTAGTCTACATAAAGATTTACGTAGACTACGGCGAAAATAAGGGCAACGCAAATAGCGTTGCCCTTATTTTCGCCGTAGTCTACGTAAATCTTTACGTAGACTAGACGTGCCAAATTAAGGAACACAAATGGCGGCGCCCCATGGGCACCGCCATTTGCGTACGCGCTTCCCCCCCCCAAAGTCACCCGTGATAGGCTACGTGACGATTTACATAGCCTATCACGGCTGACTTTGGAAATCTAGCCGTGATAGGCTACGTAAATCGTTACGTAGCCTATCATGGGTGTGTGTGTGTGTTTTTTTACTTTCCTTTTTTATTTTGCAATGGCAGCGGCGGCAGCCGGTCAGAAGGCCGGCCGCCGCCGCACCGCCGCTGGGACCCGCTGCAGAGAGGGACATTCGCACGAGGTAATTATCCTGTGGGGGGCCGGCAGAGAATTTCACCACCAATTTCGGGGGGCCGAATGCGTTGGCATTCGGCCTCCCGGAGATTCGTGGAGAAATTCTCCGCCATCCCTGATATATATATATATATATATATATATCCTGAAATGTGACTTAGGGAGCAATTCTACGGCATCTAGACATTGTATGAGGGACCACAGGATATTGGAGAGACAATCTCAGAGACAGCACTTCAAACTCAAAAGGCAGAGTAGGGGATCTGCCCCCTCGTAACCAGTGTGGAAAGAACTGTGCTAGCTGGCTTCCAAGGTCGGAAAATTTACCTCAAAGAGGGAGAAAAGGCAGTGTTTTGATGGGCAAGAAGGGGAGAAGGTCAGAGAGACCAGGATATAAGATGGCCTCCTTCCTTCCCCCTGTGAAGCACTGTTGCTAGACAGGCAAAAAAGCCCATCTAGTGAAAATGAAGGGCGGGAGGACGGGGAGGCGAAGATTACCTCCATGGCTCCTCCCACCCTGCATTGGATGATTGGTTGCCTCTGACTTCAGGGGCTTCCGATCATTGAGGGCGCAACCCATAGGATTGCGCTCTTAACAAATGTTATGCATAAGCTCAGATTTCTGAATTAGATGAGAATGGGTTTTACAGAATCTTTGAAAATCTTAATGCTTGCCAGACAAGTGGCTTTTGGAGAACCCTTTGTTAAATTCTGTTTTACCGACTTCGTCCTTTGCATATTAAAATATGGAACGATGCAGCAGGTTGTCAGTACCTTAGACAAACAGCTTTGCTGTCAAGATTGCTGTTCTCCTTTTTCCACATTTAAAAAGTTATTCCTCATGAAGTGAGGCAACGTGACAGCTTTATCTGGGGTATATGGAGCTAGTGTCAATCAAAGCAGAGCGTGTGCCATGATTTTACATTGCGATGCAACTTCCAGCTCCCAAGAATGGTGCAGATGAGATGCAAAAGATTAAAAACTGAACTAAAATGATTAAGGGTCTGGAACAACTCCCCTGTGAGGGAAGGTTACAACAGCTGGGGTTGTTTAGCTTGGAAAAAAAGGAGGGTAAGGGGGAGACATGATAGAGGTGTACAAAATTATGCATGATGTGGAGAATGTGGTTAGGGAGACATTTTTCTCCCTCTCTCATAATGCTAGAACCTGGGGTCATCCCATGAGGCTGCTTGGTGGGAGATTCAGGACAGAGAAAAGGAAGGACCTCTTCACACAGCGCAGAGTTAAACTATGGAATTCGCTACCACAAGACGTAATGATGGCAACTGTAACGTAGCCCCTTCTGTCTTATCCTACTGTCCCTCAAGAGAGGCTTCACTTTTACTTCAGCCTGGGCCGGTTGTCCCCACCCACCTCAGGCTTCTGTCTTTAACAACCTTTAAGATACTTTTCTATTTCTTTAAGAGTAGTGGAGCGTGTGAGATGTGCCCTTTGAGTTTCTACCTTGGTTATATATGAGTAGCATGATTATGAATCAAGAACAGACTCTGTGTAAAATAACCAAAACAATTTATTTAGTTTAAAATAAGTATTTAAGTTATAACAGATGTCTTTAATATGAAGTTCTTGTTCTTGGTTACATTATGATTTATCCTCCTAACCCAACCTAAGCTGGCCTAAGGCCGCTCTCCACTCCCCTCCATCCCCAGGAGATGCTGCTGCTAAGCAAGCCCAGTTTCTATCTGAACCCCCATATATATTCAGCTGCTCCCTTTAACTGACACTCCATCACTCCTGAACCCCCTCCTATCCAACATTCTCACTGACCAATCACCTGACACCAGGCGCTCAACCAATCATACAGTCCCATACATTCTCAGTCACTCTCCAGGCAACCTCAGATGTATGGAGAAGCTATTAAACTCTAAACACAGAGTTTAAATAGTTTTAATCGGTCCTGGGTGTGTCTTTAGTTATGACTGACAGTTCAGAGTTTATTTATTTATTACATTTATATCCCACCTTTTTTCTTCCTTAAGGAACCCAAGGCAGCATACATAATCCTCTTCCTCTCCATTTTAGCCTCACAACAACAACCCTGTGAGGCAGGTTGGGCTGAGAGTCTGTGACTGGCCCAAAGTCACCCAGTGAGCTTCCGTGGCTTAGTGGGGACTAGAACCTGGATCTCCTGACCCCCGGTCCAACGCTCTAGCCGTTACATCACACTAGCTCTGGAGGTGTTTTAGTTATATGTTGTTTGTGTATATTGTCTTGTGTGTTTTTATGTAAATGGCTTTTAAACTTAGTATATTGTATTGTAATTTTCAACTTCTGTAAACCTCCCAGAGAGTTTCAGCTATGGGGTGGTATAGAAAAATAAATAATAATAATGGTGATGATAACTAAATAAAACCAGTCGGGTGGTTTCACCAGAGCCACCAATTTGGATGGCTTTAAAAGGTTAGACAAATTCCTGAAGGTGAAGGTTATCAATGGCTACTAGTCATGACAGCTGTATTCCACATCTGGTATCAGAGGCTGGGGAACTTGGGTGGGAGGGGGCTGTTGCACGTGTGTCCTGCTTGTGGGTTTCCTGTGGGCAGCTGGTTGGCCACTGCATAAATGGAATGCTGGACTAGATGCTGGACTAGATGAGTCCTTGGTCTGATCCAGCATGGCTCTTCTTACATTCTTGCATTCTTACTCACCAAACCGTCCTGTATGAGGGGCTAGAGAAACCAGAGTTTGCAGGGGTGTCAGCAGCAGTTGCCTGAGGCCCCCTAACGCCAGGCATGACATGGGCCATTGCTGTTTCTTATTCAGGATGTTCTTTTGATTTCTGTTTTGTCACTGAGGTGTCTTATAAGTAATAGTGCAGCCTTCACAAATCTGATGCTGTCCAGAGGTCTTGGACCGCAACTACCATCAGTTCTAGCCAGCATGCTGGCTGGTAATGGTGGGTGTTGTAGTCCAAGACCTCTGGACAGCATCAGATTAAGGAAGGCTGTAAGAGTGCTTACTTCTCAGGTCTTGTTCCTTTCAAAGCAACCATAGGATTAGAATAATAGAATAGTAGGGTTGGAAGGGGCCTACAAGGCCATCGAGTCCAACCCCCTGCTCACTGCAGGAATCCAAGTCAGAGCATCCCTGACAAATGGCTGTCCAGCCTCGTCTTGAATGCCTCCAGTGTGGGAGAGCCCACCACCTCCCCAGGTAATTGGTTCCATTGTCGTATTGCTCTTACAGTCAGGAAGTTTTTCCTGATGTTCAGCCGGAATCTGGCTTCCTGTAACTTCAGCCCATTATTCCGTGTCCTGCACTCTGGGATGATCAAGAAGAAATCCTGGCCTTCTTCTCTGTGACAACCTTTCAAGTACTTGAAGAGTGCTATCATATCTCCCCTCAGTCTTCTCTTCTCAAGGCTAAACATACCCAGTTCTTTCAGTCTCTCCTCATAGGGCTTTGTTTCCAGTCCCCTGATCATCTTTGTTGCCCTCCTCTGAACCCTCTCCAGTTTGTCTGCATCCTTCTTAAAGTGTGGTGCCCAGAACAGGACACAGTACTCCAGATGAGGCCTAACCAGTGCTGAGTAGAGGGGAACTAGTACTTTCCGGGATTTGGAAGCGATGCTTCTATGAATGCAGCCCAAAATAGCATTTGCCTTTTTTGCAGCCACATCACATTGTTGGCTCATATTCAGCTTGTGATCGACAACAATTCCAAGATCCTTCTTGCTTGTAGTGTGGTTGAGCCACGTATCCCCCATCGTGTAACTGTGCATTTGGTTTCTTTTTCCTAGGTGCAGAACTTGGCATTTATCCCTATTAAATGTCATTCTGTTGTTTTCTGCCCAGCGCTCCAGTCTATCCAGATCACTTTGAATTTTGTTTCTGTCTTCCAAAGTATTAGCTATCCCGCCCAATTTTGTGTCATCTGCAAATTTGATCAGCATTCCCTGCACCTCCTCCTCCAAGTCATTAATAAAAATGTTGAAGAGCACTGGGCCCAGGACTGAGCCCTGCGGTACCCCACTCGTTACCTCTCCCCAGTTTGAGAAGGTCCCATTGATCAGCACTCTTTGAGTCCGATTCTGTAGCCAACTGTGGATCCACCGGATCGTTGTTTCATCTAGCCCACTTTGAGCTAGTTTGCTCATCAGGATATCATGGGGCACTTTGTCGAAAGCTTTGCTGAAGTCGAGGTATATGATGTCTACAGCATTCCCATGGTCTACAAGGGAGGTTACTTGATCAAAAAATGAGATCAGATTTGTCTGGCAGGACTTGTTTTTGACAAATCCATGTTGGCTTCGAGTAATCACGGCATTGTTGTCAAGGTGCTTCCAGATGGATTGCTTTATGATCTGCTCCAGAATTTTCCCAGGGATTGATGTCAGACTGACTGGTCTGTAGTTCCCAGGTTCCTCCTTTTTACCCTTTTTGAAGATAGGGATAACGTTAGCCCTCCTCCAGTCATCTGGCACTTCCCCCATCCTCCATGATTTCTCAAAGAGAATAGACAGCGGTTCTGAGAGTTCTTCTGCCAGTTCCTTTATGACTCTAGGATGCAGTTCATCTGGCCCTGGAGATTTGAACTCATTCAAAGTAATGAGGTGTTCCTTGACCATATGCTTGTCGATCTCAAGCTGCAATCCTGCCCCTTCAGCCTGTACTTCGCCTTTGCCAGGGGGGTCATAGACCCTCTTTTGGGAGAAGACTGAGCCAAAGTAGGAATTGAGCACCTCTGCCTTTTCTTTGTCATCTGTTATCATTTTTCCATCCTTATTTAATAGCTGAACCACCATTTCTTTCCTCTGCCTTTTACTATGCACATAGCTGAAGAAAGCCTTTTTGTTGTTTTTCGCATCCCTTGCTAACCTCAGCTCATTCTCAGCTTTAGCCTTCCTGACGCCATCCCTGCAATTCTGTGCTATCTGCCTGTACTCTTCCTTTGTTAAGGATTAAGGCTCCTTGTCAGGTTTTCAAAGAAGCCAAAACTGGCTTTAATATGCGCCATTGACTGACTCCTCCATATGGAAATACTGGATAGAAAATGACTGCTGCACCCCTCCGATGCCATTCTTTGAAGCCAGCTTTGAGTGGCTGCTTCCAATCTGGAGGGGCAGTCTGATTTTAAATAGCTCAACTGATAGTCTTTCTGCTTGAAGAGTCAGTGAGCATCCAGGGGGAAGTGCCGGGGAATGAGAATCTTAAATAAGAGACTTGGGAGGGAAAGACCAGTCAGGCATGCAAAAACGGCTTTGTGAGTCATCATTCTAAAGACCATATTTAAATCTGGAAGAAGCGGGGTGTGGGCCGGTGGGAGAAGGAAAGGGTGAAGAAGATGTTTCTGAAGGGCAAGTCAAGAAGCTGGCATGATCGTCTCTTGAAGAAAGAAAAGAGGGGAGCTGTCAGGTGATGCACAGAAGGAAAAAGGGGAAGGAATCAAGGAATTCAAAGCTTCTAAACTTACAAACAGCAGATGCAGTAGGAAAACTGTTCCTGTACTGGGAGGACCACATGCTTGAATGCTCCTCCTTGTAACAACTCCCCGTATATAGAAAAGTAGACGGCAGGGAGAACATATGGAGGCTAGCTTGATATGGGATGGGGTTTTGTATGGGATCAGGTTTTCCCCATTCCACCATGTGATTTCCCCAACTTGTAGTTTGAAGTGATACAGTCCAAGAATAGTTTTACCTTTTTACCTTCTCATTTGCTTTTTGTGTGAATTAGGCTGTTTGTTTGGAAGCAAATGCTTCTGATTAAACAGAGAGAGTGTTGCAATTCCTGAGCCAGCCAGTTGGGTAGAAGAGGGAATTTCAGCAGATGTAGCTGTTTTTTAAACCTCTGCATGGCAAACTGGACCAGTTACAATTTCCTTTTCTGCATAAAAATCATTAAAAAAGGAATCCAGGCTATCAACTGGGAAGGGTGGAGAGGGGATTGTCTTACTGCATCTCAGATCATATGTGATCTGAAGGGGTCATAGCTCAGAAGGTCCCAGGTTCGATCCCCGAGTTCTCCAAGGGCAAGGAAAGAATCCTGCCCGAAACCCCCAAGAGCCGCTGCCAGTCAGTGTCAACAATACTGGGCTAGATGGGCCAATGGTCTGATGCAGTATAGGGCAGCTTCCTATGTTCCTATGATTTCCTAGGGGCAGGTAGACTCCATGGCAACTCACTGGTTCCAGCCAATGAGTGATTGCACAAAAAGGCATTCCTTGTATGTATGAATGGGCCATCACAGATACATAAGCCACCATAGACAGGACTCTCTTCTTTTCTCACATCACCTTAAATGGAATATTTTCAAAATGGAGTCACTGCATGTTTAGCTTCCCATAATCAAGTATATAGAAGTTAAGTGATGTACATGCATGCACATGCATGTGAGAACCAGGTTTGAATCTTGATCCTGGAAGCAAACCTAAGGCCATATGAATGTGCCCTTAGTACCCTGTTCTTGCAAACTCAGTGCCAGCTCTCTTTTAAGGTCTAAAACTGTGGGTACATCTTAAGAGACTCAGAGGCTGATTGAATCTATTAATAATGGGTTCACTTAAAAAAAATCTATCTCAGGATACACTAAGTGATCTGCTTCCTTTGGAAATTATTGATTCTTGTGTTGCTGAGAAAGAGCATGTGGGCTAAATAGCATCTGCATCCTGGAGTCCAGCTATTCTTGGTGCAAAGGTACACGAAGTCTGCTAAAGCAGCCCGATGGGAAACTAAGTTAGCTGCATTTCAGATTAGCGATGCTTTTCTTACAAGCAAAAAATGCGAAGATCAACATTGGGTGGGAACACTGTTTTGGTGTGCTGCATTATTCCTAGTGTTTTTCTGAAAGTTGGCCTGGTATGGCTTGGTAGCCCTCCCCACAAAGGAATAAGGTTTTTGGCCTTTGGTTCCATTGTGTCCGGGCCGAGAAGTGATGGGTGAATCAGAAGCGTACACATCTGGCAAGCAGTCTGAGCAGAAGGAGAGGATAGACAGGAAACAGACTGGCATAATTTCATAGCATCAGAGTTGGAAGGGGCCATTTAGGCCATAGAGTCGAACCCCCTGCTCAATGAAGGAATTCATTTTGAAGCATCCCTGACAGATGGCACTCCAGTCTTGGCTTGAATGCCTCCAGCGACAGAGAGCCCACCACCTCCCTAGGCAGTTGCTTCCATTGTCTGACTTCTCTGACCATTAGGAAGCTTTTCCTGACGTTCAACCGAAGTCTCCCTTCCTGTAACTTAAGCCCGTTATTTCGTGCCCTGCAGTCTTGGATGATAGAGAACAGGTTGTGGCCTTCTTTGGTGTGACAACCCTTCAGGTACTTGAAAAGTGCTATCATATTCCCCCCAGTCTTCGCTTCTCAAGCCTAAATGTACCCAGCTCCTTCAACCTTTCGTTGTAGGACTTAGTTTCTGGTCCTCTGATCACCTTAGTTGCTCTTCGCTGAACTTGTTCCAATTTATCTGGATCCATCTTAAAATGTCGGGTGTCCAGAGCAGTGTGCAGGTGTGCAGAACAGTGTCATCAAGGGCCAGATGCCTGAAGAGACCGGTACCTGGTAGAAAGTCTTTCAGGACCCTGGACAGAACACAGAGCGCAGACAACTTGCTCTGAGGAGAGCTGCTTCCACTAATGCTCACTGAGCCAGACCACCCTTCTTAGGCTCCACCACCTTCCTGAGGAGTGCGGAGCCTTACAGGGGCAGCCCTTTGGCCTTGAGCCTGGGCGTGCTGCTTGCAGTTCCGTGGAGTCTGACGCCCCTGGAGGTGAGGATGCTGGACTTAGGCTCATGGCTGCAATCTCTGCCCTGGACTTGGCGATCTCCTGCTCAGGGGTCTCAGGTTTGGGAGGCATAGTTACCTTGGTCCCAGGGGCCTCTGGTGGGGATGTTGGAGAAATCCACAATGAAATCAAATGAATTTGGAATTCTGTGAATCTAACCTGTAGATTCTTCAGTGAACTGGCTTTTTCCAAGTCGCATGGATTCCATGGAGTTATGGACCTTTTTTTAAAAAAAACTTTCTGGAATGTTACACAAATTTAGTCATAAAAAAATATGTAAAATTAAAAAGCACCTGCTGAAAATGCTCATTTCCCCCATAGGCTAAAGCGTGAAAATGCACATGGGGGGATTTGCACATTTTTTTCGGGGTCTCTGCATTTTTGCAAATGCGAATTTGCACAAATTCAGGGAATTGGAAAAATCAGATTCCGCCAATGAGCGGACAATGGAACAAAAGCTACCCGACAATCCATGAACCGCAGATGGAAGGGATTTTATAAAATCCGTACATCAATAGTCTCTAGTGCAGTTTGGGCCGCGTGCCTCCTCCATTGGCACTGTTGGCCTCCCAGCCTCCATATCTATATCGGTGCTGTTCTCCTTCCAGTCTCACTTTTTTCCTAGGCTCTGGCCATCCTGCTTCCCTTGGCTTGCTGCCTACCATGTTCAGACCTGCTCCTTTTCCTGGTGTGGCTTCCCCTCCTTGCTTAGGCCCTCCTGCCTGCCCTTCCTTTCTTGTTGATCTGAGGAGCCCAATCAGTGGCATCCAGGGCCCTGTTGTGAGATGTTAGGGTGGGAAATCTAGCCAATCCTTGCCAGAAACTTCACCACCATTGTTATAAAATCCAGCAGTAAAT
This sequence comes from Heloderma suspectum, assembly GCF_057233095.1. Taxonomy (NCBI): domain Eukaryota; kingdom Metazoa; phylum Chordata; class Lepidosauria; order Squamata; family Helodermatidae; genus Heloderma; species Heloderma suspectum. Next base: position 425,931,201 of record NC_139458.1, read on the forward strand.
TACAGTATAGATTGAGAAGCAGACTGTCAATTTGTGCTTGAGCCTTAATGTGATCAATTTTTGCTCAGGAATGTTGGCATGAGGAAAGGGAGAATCGAATTGAGAGGGGAGGAAACCTTCTGCCCCACATTCTGCAGCTGTTGCCATGGGTGCTGAAGCAGCAAGGGAATGGGACACTGAGCACACCGTTGTTGGGGTAACAACTGCTTGGAAGCTGAGAAAGCTCCCTTGAATCAGTTTTAAAACACTCCCCCTCCATGCCTGCTTGTGCTTGAGGTACTTTAGCAATGCTAGGAATGGTTCCTCCCTCCCCCTGAAAAACACTTGGCACTAATAGGGCTGGCTCCAGGTTAGAGGGAGCCTTGGACAAATTGCCCTCTGGCGAGTCCTCTCAGGTTTACTTGGCAGTGGTAGCAGCAGCTGCCCTTTTAATTTCCTACAGTGCCCCAGAGTGCCCAATGTAGGGATTGTGGAAAACTTAGATGGAGGCTTGCAGACCCAGTTGCCCAGTGTGGGGAGCCCTGGGCAGATGTAAGCAATGGTGGACCCTGGCAGCTACCCTAGGATGCCAGATGTTGAGGAACAGTATGTTCTTTTTGCTTCAGTTGGGGTTGCATAGAGTTGGGCCAGTGTTCCATTTCAACCTGTGGGTTCTGTCAAGGCCCTACACTGTAGCCTGGGTTGCAGGGTTCTGGTATGGACCAGTTCTTGAGCAGGGGTCAGATTGGGTCAGGTCAGATTTCTCAAGGAAGCATGATGGAAAGAGATCAGCACCACAGAAGGCTCAGAGTGGGTCTGGAAGCCAGACAGGGTTGTCTCTATGGTGCTCCAGCAAGAAGCAGAGCACGACTGAGGTTTAAATACGAGTGTAGTTGCCTTTAGGCTTCTTGGCCCCACCTCCATACTGACTGAGCCTTTTTCTCTTAAAGGGGCCTGGCCTATTTTAGCAATCTCAGGCTGCAGCGATGTGGGAGTGGTTGTGGGATGCTAGTTTTCTCATGACGATACTGTGACCTTCTCTGGATGCAGGGGAACTGGCTCCTGGGGTCTTCCCACTCGGGAAGGTGGAAGGCTTGTGATGCTTTTTCACAGCTGAGTCATCTCCCTCAAGCATTAACTTTGGAGCCACTTCTTCTGAGTATGAGGATTTGGGGTCCTGGTCCATGATAACTGAGCATTTGAACCATCAGAAGTTCACCCTGAATTTTGAGGGTTGGGTTGGTTGCAAAAGAGGGGAAAGGCCACTTTCTGTCTTTTTCATTTCAGCTCTCCATCCCTCCAATAGATTTATGAGGATGCCTACTGGAGTACCTTGCAGCACCATTGATTGCTGGTGCATGCAGTGGAGGCTGGTGGCTCCAATTTTGGTGCGGCTGTGAATCCATTCTGGGTTTCTGTCACAGCCAGCTAGAACTCTAAAGGAGCTATTCAAGGTCCTGAACCCTATCCCCCAAATAGGGGGGTAGGGTTCAAATCCCCCTTGGATAGCTCCTTTAGAGTTCTGACTGTAACCTGGAGCAGTTTCATTGCCCCACTGACATTGCAGCCACCAGCCTCCACTGGATAAACCTTTGCTCTAGCAGGGTTTTTATTATGCTCTTAAGTGCAGGCCTATCAGCATGATCGTCTCAGGACTGGTAAATACTGTGTGAGCCTATCACTGTCATGCACTGGCAGCCACCCAGTTGCTGATCACACATGCAAAACTATCACAAGGACTGTAAGAACAGCACTGCATCAGACTAAAAGCCCATCTGGTCCACCTTCCCGTCCCCCATAGTGGACACCCAGATGCCTCTGGGAACCCTGCAAGCACCACACAAGGCAATGGCGCTCTTCTGCTCACATTCCCCATCCCCTGAAATTGAGAGGCGTGTTGCCTCTGATACTGAAGGTAATATATAGCTATCATGACTAAGAACTTAAGAACATCAGAAGAGCCCCGCTGGATCAGACCAAGGGTTCATCTAGTCCAGCATTCTGTTCACACAGTGGCCAACCAGTAGTAGACTAGTAGACATTGATCATATATGCAGAACTATCATAAGGAGTGTAAGAACAGTCCTGCTGCATCAGACTAAAGGCCTATCTAGTCCACCATCCTGTCTCCCATAATGGCCACCCAGATGCCTCTGGGAAGCCCGCAAGCCCCACATGAGGCAAGGAAATATATAGCCATCATGATTAGTAGACACTGACAGCCCTATCCTACATGAATTAGTCTAACCCCTTTTTAAAGTGGTTCGGATTGGTGGCCATCACATATCGTGGTTGCTAATTCCATAATTTAACCATGTGCTGTGTGAAGAGGGACTTCCTTCTGTCTGTCCTGAATCACCCACCATTCAACTTCATTGGCTGCCACTGTGAACAGGCCTTTCAAACCTGACTGTTGCATGCAGAAGAGCAAGTACACACACACACACACACACACACCTGTGCATGCAATCAGGGGAGGTTGGTGACTCCGATTTCACACCTTGGATAGCTCCTTTAGAGTTCTGACTGGTTCTGACTGAAACCCAGAATGGATTCACTACCCCACTGACATCAGAGCCACCAGCCTCCACTGGGTCCATCTAGTCCAGCATCTGGCTTCTTACAGTGGCCAACTAGATGCCGCCAAGAAAGCCTACAACCGGGAGATGAAGGCAGTAGCCGTCCTGTGCAATTGCTCCCTAATAACTGGCATTCAGTGACATATTGCCTCAGAGGTAAGCCTGGATTGGCATCCTGTTGCAAAATGCAGCAAGGCAGCCAAATTCTCCATGTAACTCGAGAAATTTCATGTGATCCCTGCTCAGAAGTTGAGCACGTGCTAAGAAGAAACACTTTGGCCGTTGCCGTTCTAGAAAAAATGACCTTAACAGCATGTATTAAACACAATATGTTAAATTTCATAGAACCATAGAATAGTAGGGTTGGAAGGAGTCTACAAGACCATCGAGTCCAACCTGTCCTCAATGGAGGAATCCAAGTCAGAGCATCCCTGACAGATGGCTGCCCAGCCTCATCTTGAATGCCTCCAGTGTGGGAGAGCCCACTATCTCCCTAGGTAATTGGTTCCTTTGTCGCATTGCTCTAACAGTCAGGAAAGTTTTCCTGATGTTCAGCCGGAATCTGGCTTCCTGTAATTTCAGCCCATTATTCCGTGTCCTGTATTCTGGGATGATCAAGAAGAGATCCTGGCCTTCCTCTCTGTGACAACCTTTCAAGTACTTGAAGAGTGCTATCGTATCACCCCTCAGTCTTCTCTTCTCAAGGCTAAACATGCCCAGCTCTTTCAGTCTCTCTTCATCGGGCTTTGTTTCCAGTCCCCTGATCATCTTTGTTGCCCTCCTCTGAACCCTCCCCAGCTTGTCTGCATCCTTCTTAAAGTGCAGTGCCCAGAACTGGACACAGTACTCCAGATGAGGCCTAACCAGTGGTGAGCAGAGGGGAACTAGTACTTCCCGGGATTTGGAAGCTATGCTTCTATTAATGTAGCCCAAAATAGCATTTGCCTTTTTTTCAGCCACATCACATTGTTGGCTCATATTCAGCTTGTGATCGACAGCAATTCCAAGATCCTTCTCACTTGTAGTGTTGTTGAGCCAAGTATCCCCCATCTTGTAACTGTGCATTTAGTTTCTTTTCCTATGTAGGTGCAGAACTTGGCATTTCTCCCTATTAAATGTCATTCTGTTGTTTTCTGCCCAGCGCTCCAGTCTATCAAGATCACTTTGAATTTTGTTTCTGCCTTCCAATGTATTAGCTATCCCGCCCAATTTTGTGTCATCTGCAAATTTGATCAGGATTCCCTGCACCTCCTCCTCCAAGTCATTAATAAAAATGTTGAATTTGTTTAGCATAACAGCAAATTAAGTAGTTCTGCGACCCTTTGACCCTATTAGCGAGAGCATTCATGCCATTGGGGGATGTTCCTTCTTGGAGCAAAGTAATTGGGAACAAGCGGTTCCCACCGGCACGCCGTATGATTAAAAAACATCTTAATTTTTAGATCCCCGCATTCTGGATGGAAGACACGCTCCAGTTTCTGAAACTTTTTAATGGCAGCCTATCGAACTCTTATTAATAATTAACAGCTCATTCATCATGCATGATTCTGATTATTTTGCTCTGCCTTACTGAGGGGTTGACCTTTAACGTCCTTTGTGTGCAACTGGATTGTGATTTTTAAAAGAAAAGAAGGTAGAAAAGTATTTGCAATTCATTCCTTTCAAGCATTTCTGTATGGTTCTAATTGCTTTGGGTTCTGTCACGAAATACCAACGTTGACTTTTAAAAATTAGCTCTGTCAATGACTCCAGTGAATGTTGGCGATATGCTCGGTTCAGGTATCTGCTGCTTTAAAAGGTCAGTGTGTGTGTTTATTGGTACATTCAGAAATACCTAATTGTAAAGAGGAGATTACAGCACTTCTAGACATTAATCAGTGTACTACGATGAACAGGTTAAATTGTAGATGGTGCCTGGGTTGAAGATTTTGCTCTTTGATGAAAACCTGGCAGAGGTTGGCTCATTGTCCTTTCTAAAATGGAAGAAGACTGGGATTGTGTTTGTCCTATGCTATAACCTTCTATTTCTTGCCAGGTCTTCCGTTCTCTATGTCAGTGTACTTGAAAGGAGTTCTGGAGACCGCAGTTTTAGAAGGATATTGCCAAACTGGAACGTATCCAGAGGAGGGCAACAAAGATGAGGAAGGTAATGGAGACCAATACGATAGAAGAAAGGTTAAAAGAGTTGTGTACGTTTAGCCTGGAGAAGTAAAGATTAAGGGGGGAGGCATGAAGGGGTGTCATGTGGAAAATGGAGCAGATCTGTTTTCTGTTGCTTCAGAGGGCAGAACTTGAACTGGCAGGTAGAAATTGCAGGGAAGCAGGTTTCAGCTAAACGTTAGGAGAAGCTTCCTAATGGTAAGGGCTGTTTAGCAGTGTATAGGACAGTCTTGGGAGATGCTGGGCTTAACTTCCCTGGGGGTATTTAAGCAGAGGGTGAATGACCATTTGTCAGCGATGCTGTAGGTGCTTCCTGCATTGCAGATCCTGCATTGGTTGGACTGGATGGATTGGTTGGTGCCTTCCAGCCCTGTGCTTCCCTAGAACAGGGGTAGGTAACCTTTTGAGCCGTGGGCACACTTGGGCATTTGAGAAAGTGTCGGGGGGGGGGCACACGTAAACAATGACTGCCATGGGGGGACATGGCTAGTCACAAGTAACCTGCCCAGAGGCATTTGTGGGAAATTAAGGTGGCAGCAGCTAGAGGCTCCCACTTCACATTGAAGCAATCCCAGCTGCCAGGTACCAAATATATAAACTTTAAAATAAAAATTGGGAGGATTGTGGTGTGTCTCAGTGGGCACCAAGGAAGGTGTCTGGGGGCACATTGGTGCCCCTGGCCACAGTGTTGCCTGCCCGTGCTGTAGAAAGTGTCTTTGTGGTTCCTTAAGGAATAGAACGGCCATGACAGACAAGCTTTCCCAAAAGACAGCTTTCCTGCCATCACCTGTCATCCCCTAGGGGTGTGCTTGAACATAGAATAGAGCCCCAAGAGGGCTGGCTAGTGCTGAGTATGCTTGCTAGAATGCTTCCCAGAATCCCCTGAAACACAGAGATGTTCAGGGATGGACATTCCAGCGGTTCTTTGGCAAATACATTGACATGGAAAGGAGTCCCTGAAGTTAGAAAGCTTGAAAGTCACCAACAGGAAATATTTAGTTTATTGGGCTCTGGCTGACACGCTACTGAAAGATAATTGATATTGTGTTACGATATTTGATTTTGCCTATTTTGTAATTAACCTGAAATGTTGTTATGTTAGTATCAGTGAAATGAGTTGTTTTATGATTGTAATGTGGTCCTATTATAATTATGTATTGGTATGCTTTTTTGTTGTTGTATTGCTGTTTTGTTAGCCGCTTTGGGCACTTTTTGTGGGAAAGCGGCATATAAATTAAATGATGATGATGATCAGTTGCAAACATCATCTAGGTGTAACCAGCCAATGAGAGAGTGCTCTGTCCCTCGTGCAGCTGCTGCTTCAGTTCCTGGCAGGGGCCTCAGTTCCTGGCCCTCCCTGCTGCTGGGCTGTCCCTTTATTGGAGAACAGTCTGTATAGCGTGTGCGTTGCATGCAGAAGGTCTCAGGTTCAACCCCTGCCGTTTCCACCTAGTGCTGGGAAAGACTCCTGCCTGAAACCCTAGAGAGTTGCAGCCAGCTTGTGTGGAGACGATACTGAGCTAGATGGGTGGGATGCATAGCCTGTTCCTGTGATACAGAGGTGGCTTCTCAAAGCTTTTCTATAGTTTGCTACCTGAAGGTGCTTGTTTTACTGAATGCTTGTGCCTGTGAGCTACTGGAATGCTTGGTGGGAAGGGGGAAGAGTTTGGTAGCTTTAACGTATCCTGCCAAAGAGAGGAAATAACAGCCTGATAGAGTTGCCAAAGCATGCTGATGCTTTAGGAAATGGATGCTGCTATGGACGCTAGCATTACCTGCCTAGGCTGCTCCTGCCCCCTTCCTTGCTCAGCCAGGCAGGGGCATAGCTCAGTGGTAAGGGCATGATCTCTGTGTGCCAAATGTCTCAGGTTCTGTCCCTGACATTTCCATTTAAAGAGATCAGGCAGCTGACAATGGCAAAGACCCAGTGCAAGCTGGTGGCTCCAATTTCGCTGGGGCTGTGAATCCATTCTGGGTATCAGTCAGAATGGGGATAGGGTTCAGAACCCCAGATAGCTCCTTTAGAGTTCTGGCTGGCTCTGACGGAAACCTGGAATGGATACACAGCCTCAGTGAAATTGGAGCCACCAGCCTCCGCCAGAAAGACCCCTGCCTGATGCCCTGGAGAGCCATTGACAATACTGGGCTAGATGGAACAATGATCCCAGCCCATAGAAGTCACATTTATATGGCCGTGTAACATGTGTGTGTGTGTGTGTATCTATATCTATATATCTATATCTACATGCGCACGTACACACACACAGTAATTTCAAAATATATTTAGAGCTAAGTGTTTCGGCTTCCACCCTCAGCATTAGCTGTGATGTTAAATGGATACCAAGAGTAGCAGTTTGGAATGCTGGGAAATAAAAATTCCTAAGGAGAAAAAAACAGAGGTATGAGTGGTACAGAGCTTATGAATTGTCCTAAGGCCATATGGACTAAGGGTTCTGAGTCCGTAGATCCAGAGGTTTTCCGTTCTGTTGAGCATGTCAGTGACCTTGGTTTGTTCAATTGGAAGCAATTATAAATCTGAGAGCCTGTGTTCAGGTGAATTAAAATACACACACTAGGACCGGCCCTACCAGTAGGCAGAGTGATGCAGTTGCCTCAGGTGGCAGATGCTGGGAGGCAGCAACAAGGTGTTGGAGGAGAGGGCTCTGTGCCATGTGGCCTGCCCTGCACGGCCTAAGCTAGCCTGCTGCCTTCAGGTGCTGTGGAGAACACTGTCCCATCCAAAGTATAGAAGTAAGATTCAACTGCCAGTCTAGTCGGCTTTTGTACATGGAATGGGGCGCCATCTTGTTCTTTGCCTCAGGCAGCAAAATGTCGTGGGCCAGCTCTGATGCATGTGCGCACACACACACACACACACACACACACACATCTTCACAATCTGTGGCCCTGTAAAAGGCTGTAATAAAGATCATGAAGAAATACCTAAGAAATAATATATCTACTGCAAGATGTAGTGATGGCCACCTACTTTGACGGTTGGGATCAGACAAATTTGTGGATAAAGGTACAATCCTATGTATGTTTAGACAGAGAAAAGGCCTACAACTCCCAGCATGCTCCAGCCAACATAGCTGGGCCTTTCGTCTGATCCAGCAGGGCTCTTCATACGTGTTTTCCTTGGAAATATCTTGGTGTTCTCATGTACATGTGAGTGTCCTTACCTAAATCCGAATTCTCACAGAGATGAATGATGCCAGTCCCTCAGCATGTAGTGTGGGAGTTCTCTGCAAAATTACAATGTCAACATCAATTACTTGAAAACTACTGGCATACTAATGTGCCCCAGTCTTAAGCTGCTTATGTATTTAAGAGCGAGAGGCTTAAATTGTAATTAAAAAATCAGTGCAGCTTCCCTGGAAAGATATTCAGCAGCCTCACTTTGGTATCTTCGATGAAATTGGCACCCCTGATCAGCATCCTTTATTGAAATGACTGTGAGTTTTTGTTTAGTAAAACCAGGCACCGTCCATTCTGAAGCAGAACCGAGTCCAAGTAGCTCAGCCCCTTTCCCTCATTCACCTTTGCCTGCTTAGAAGGGAAGAAAGGCATTGGGGGAAGAATAGTTCATTTCAGGGATGCTCAAGGATTTTGTTCCGTCTGCATTTTTAAATGAGCTAATCTGATTCACAGTTACAAGACTAATATGTTGTTGGGGCCACAACTATCCTTTGATTTTTGCACTTCTCCAAATTCTGCGATACAGACTCTTGGCTCAAAAGATGTGCCAAAATGCATATTTTAGGTAAAGTGCATTAAAAACATTTATTTTAGGGTAAATCCATATTTTGCTAAAAATACATTAAACATAATGTGAATTTTTGTACCCTTAAAAAAATTGCAGATTGATGTAGAAACAGGTTGGAATGGACTTACAAATAAACACTTGTGAAACTAACAAGGACTTGATTGGTTCATTCCAAGTTGGCTGTAGATGCTGGTGCTGGAGGAGACTCTTACGAGTCCCCTGGACTGCAAGGAGTTTTTTGGGTGGGTGGGAGAGTCCCCTGGACTGCAAGGAGTTTTTTGGGTGGGTGGGAGAGGCTGCAGACACATGACAGTCAGTTTTTAGCCATATATTATTGATAGCCTTGCCAATAACGTTTTGGGCTGGTCACAATACCCCTCTGAGCGAGTAGGGATGCCTGGGCCCTTTTGCTTGGAAAAGCTGGGGGATGGGGTGAGCTGTCTGGGGAGGTCATATCTGTAGCTTCCTTCCCCAGTCAGTTTCACACCATCCCTCCTGCTGCTTTTCTCCACTGCTCACAGCTACCTGGTACCCTCAAGGTGAGGTTCATATTGGTGTTCACACTGGAGCAAACACAGCACCCTGGCATCTGTGTATGTAGCTCTTTCACTGTATACTGGCTTTAAATGACTGCTGTCCCTTTAAGGCCTGGAAAACACACACACACACACACACACACACACACACACACACAGATGGAGAGAGAATCCGGCCCAGCCTATCTCAAGGAGTGCCTCCAGCAGCACCAGACAGGCTGCTTAACAAGATCAGCCTCGGGTGGCCTTCTCTCTGTCCCATCAGCCAGGACAGCTAGGCTGGTGAGGACGAGGGAGAGGGCCTTCTCTGTGGTGGCCCCCACTCTGCGGAACTCCCTCCCTTGGGAACTCTGCCATGCCCCCTCTTTAATGAGCTTCCGCCACGCATTAAGAACATGGTTGTTCAGGCAGGCATTTGGGGTGGGCATATGGAAGGGGAAGTAATGGAAGCAGTGACAGATTTTATTTTCTTGGGCTCCAAGTTCACTGCAGACGGTGACTGTAGCCATGAAATTAAAAGACGCTTGCTCCCTGGGAGAAAAGCGATGGCAAACCTAGACAGCATAGTAAGAAGCAGAGACATCACCTTGCTGACAAACGTCCATCTAATCAAAGCTATGGTTTTCCCATTAGTAATGTATGGCTGTGAGAGCTGGACTATAAGGAAGGCTGAGCGCCAAAGAATTGATGCTTTTGAACTGTGGTGCTGGAGGAGACTCTTACGAGTCCCCTGGACTGCAATGAGGTCAAATCAGTCAATCCTAAAGGAAATCAACCCTGACTGCTCATTGGAAGGAGCAATGAGCAGTCATTTTCTGAAGCTGAAGCTCAAATATTTTGGCCACCTAATGCAAAGAGAAAACTCCCTGGAAAAGACCCTGATGCTGGGAAAGGTTGAAGGCAAAAGGAGAAGGGGACGGCAGAGGATGAGATGGCTAGATAGCATCACCGATGCAATGAATATGAACTTGAGCACACTCAGGGAGAGAGCGGAGGACAGGAGGGCCTGGCATGCTATGGTCCATGGGGTCACGAAGAGTCGGACATGACTTAACGACTGAACAACAACAACAATAAAAGGGTATTTTTAGAAATAAGATGTTTTAATGTAAAATTTTATTGTTTTAAAACTGTTTGTGCTGTTGTACATTGTCGAGAGTGGCCGGGTGACTGGCCAGATGAGCAATTAAGAAATTTAATAAGTAAGTAAGTAAATAAATAAATAAATAAATCCTATGCAGAGCTACCATAATACTCCACAGTATTTCGGTATTACAGGAGTGATGCCAGTCACTCCCCTTCTTCTGCTTCTCAGCAGGAGAGTGGCAGATTGCATCTCTGAATTAAAATTGAGTTTTAAAGCAAAGGCAACTGATGTACGCTCTTTATTATCTGTCACTTTCAAACTTCCTACCTTCAGGGAACCATTTGAGGATGGGGTTGTGAACCACCTCTGATGCAGCAGGCTTGGAGTTGACAGTGGTGGCCAGCTGTCCTTTTTAACCAGCTTTGTCCTATTTGCCAACTAGACTTGTGCACAAGTAGCCCCTTGAAATCCTCCACCCCATATGTGGGCAGAGAGATTGGGGGGTGTTCATGCTCTGGTCAACTCCCAGTTTGACTACTGTGCTGCACTCAGCTCATAGAATCATAGAATCATAGAACAGTAGGGTTCGAAGGGGCCTACAAGACCATATTCAACCTGTTCTGGAGGGGGTTGCACTCCCCCTAAAGGATCACGTTCGTAGTTTGGGGGTGCTCTTGGATCCAGAACTGTCACTTGAGGCACAGGTGAACTCAGTGGCACGGAGCACTTTTTATCAGCTTAGGCTGGTATACCAACTACGCCCTTATCTGGACAGAGAGAGCCTTGCTACAGTTATCCATGCTCTGATCACTTCTCGTCTGGATTACTGCAATGCGTTATACGTGGGGCTGCCTTTGAAAACGGTCCGGAAACTTCAGCTGGTCCAAAATACGACAGCAAGATTGTTAACAGGGACTGGCCTGCGAGCTCATATTACGCCAGTACTTTTCCAGCTGCACTGGCTGCCAGTCCATTTCCGGGCCCGATTCAAAGTGCTGGTGTTAACATTCAAAGCCCTTAACGGCTTGGGGCCAGGTTAACTGAAGGATCGCCTCCTCCCATATGTGCCTGCCCGGACCTCAAGATCATCATCAGCGGCCCTACTCCGTGAGCCCCTGCCAAAGGAAGTGAGGTGGGTGGCTACTAGGAGGAGGGCTTTTTCTGTTGTGGCACCCCGGCTCTGGAATGAGCTCCCTAGTGAGGTTCGCCTGGCACCTACATTGTATTCCTTTTGGCGCCAGGTGAAGACCTTTTTATTTTCCCAGGCATTTTAGCATTTTAGCTTTCTAAATTTTTATCTTTGTTGTTTTAAATCTGTATTTTAAACTCCTGCACTGCTGCTAGGTTTTATTGTGGTTGTATTGTTATATTGTGGTTTTAATGTTCTATATATTTTAAATTGTTTTATTGTGTGTTGTTTAGTTTTAATTTTTGTGAACCGCCCAGAGAGCTTCGGCTATTGGGTGGTATAGAAATGAAATAAACAAACAAACAAATAAATAAATAAATTGAGTCCAACCCCCTGCTCAATGCAGGAATCCAAGTCAGAGCATCCCCGACAGATGGCTGTCCAGCCCTGTCTTGACTGCCTGCAGTGTGGGAGCAGGGGGTTGGACTCAATGGCCTTGTAGGCCCCTTCCAACCCTACTATTCTATGATTCTGTGATTCTATGAGCCCACCACCTCCCTAGGTCGTTGGTTCTGTTGTCGTATTGCTCTAACAGTCAGGAAGTTTTTCTTGATGTTCAGCCGGAATCTGGCGTCCTTTAACTTGAGCCGATTATTCCGTGTCCAGCTCAGTGGGAGGCACCTGCTGTATGTACAATGCCTGACATCTCCAGATATGGCTAGGAAGGAATCCTGCCTGAAACCTTGGGTAGCAGCTACCAGTCAGTGTCGACAAAACTGGCCTAGATGGTCTGACTCAGTATAAGGCAGCTTCCTATGTTCCACTCTATATGGGCAGCCCTTGAAGACAGTCTGAAAGTTTCAGTTGGCTCAAAATGCAAGAGTTTGGACTGTAACATCTCCACTGGTTGCCAGTTTGTTTTTTGGCGCAATTCAAAGTGATGCTTTTGACCTTTACAGCCAAACAGCATTGACCTAAACAGTTTGGGATCAGACTGTTTCAAGAATCGTCTCCCTTCATGTAAGCCTTTCCAGTAATTTTGTTCCTCTTTTGAGGCCATACTTTGAGTTCCTCCATCAGAAATGCTGTGTGAGTGTGCTCGAGACCGGACCTTTTCGATGAAGGCACCCAGGACTTGAAACAGTCTCCTTAGAGAGCTCTGCCTAGCCCCATTACGGCTCGGTTTTAGACGGGCAGTGAAGAGTTTTCTCCCAGTGAGCATTCACCAAGTTTCCGTTTAGAGATATTTTTTATGGGGCTACTACCTTTGTCTTTTTAGTCTGTCTCTGTTGGCAGTATTGTCATTTTGTTGCATTGTTGTTACTGTGTTTTGTTTTTATTCTTAATGTAAGCTGCCTTGGAAGTTTCATAGAAAGGTGGGGTGTATTTTGATGTCTAATGTCAGTAATGGGCTGGTGAGGGCAAACAAATTGAAGCTTAATCCAGACAAGAAAGAGGTGCTCCTGGTTGTCGAAAGGCAGATCAAGAAATAGGGACTCAACCTGTGCCAGATGGGGTCCCCTCCCGATTGAGGTTTGCAGTTTGGGTGTACTCCTGCATTCAGCACTGAGCCTGGATGCCCAGGTTTCATTGGTGGCCAGTTTGTGCAGTTGAGGCTGGTGCAACCACTGCAGCCTTTTCTAGAGATGTCTGATCCGTCCATGGTCATGCATGTCTTAGTTACATCTTGTTTGGACTACTTTGTAAGGTGCTCTACATGGGGCTGCCTTTAAAAACTGTTTGGAAAGTTCAGCTGGTCCAGAATGCTGCAGCCAGACTGCTGACTGTAGTCAGTTCGAGGGAGCATGTGACCACCATCTTACGGAAGCTTCACTGGCTACCAGTCTGTTTCAGGGCAACATTTAAAAGTGTTGGTTATGCCTATAAGGCCGCATATGGCTTGGAACTGGGCTCTACCTGAAAGACTGCCTTCTCACATATGAGCCTGCCCAGTTTTTAAGATCTTCGGGAGAAGCCTTTCTTTCTGTAACATGGCTTTCAGAAGTGTGTTTTGGTAGCGATGCAAGAGAGGGCCTTTGTGGTGGTTGCTCCCAGGCTGTGGAACTCCCTGCCAAAGGAGGCTTGGTTGGCTCCCTCTCAGCTCTTCTTCTGCTGGCTGGCAAAGACATTTTTATTCAAGCAAGTCTTTGGTGTGTAAGTAGGTCTGTTGGATTGGGTGCTGTTTTTATTCTGTTATTGCTGTGTTTTAATGTATTTGTTTTATTATGGTTTTGATCAAGTTTTTGTTCATCTGTGATTGTAAGCCCTTTGAGTGCCATTTTCTTGGTAGAAAGTCAGGGTACAAATAAAATCTAATAAACAAACAAATGGATAAATGAATGAAATATATTTTGATAATAGATAATAAAGAAATAATAAACCCTTTCCATATCAACCTACCTGCTGAAGAACCCCTGCATGTATTTATTTATTTAATTTATTTATTGCATTTATACCCCGCCTTTTTTCCTCTTGCAAGGAACCCAAGGCGGCTTACATTATCCTCCTCTTCTCCATTTTATCCTCACAACAACAACCCTGTGAGGTAGGTTGGGCTGAGAGTCTGTGACTGGCCCAAAGTCATCCAGTGAGCTTCCATGGCCAAGTGGGGACTGGAACCCAGATCTCCCAGCTCCCAGTCCGTCACTCTGACCACTACACTACACTGGCTCTCAATGTATACCATTAAACCCTTGTGTTGTTGCAGAGGATTCTGGGACAGCCCAGCCAGATCACACAAACATTGGCCAAATCAGTCGGCCTACAGTTGAACTGAGGGTGTGTCCTAGAACACCTCGATCACTCTCCCGTGTCTATGCATTGCAGGGAACGATTGATTGTTGTGGGCCAGCTGTCTTTAAGGAATCATTCATTCATTTATTTATGCAATTTATAAATGGCTTTATATCTAAAGAAGATTCCTGAGTGGTGAACAGCAAAGAAAAAAGAATAATTATTAAATAATATCAATGTATTTTTATTTAATAATGATTTATATATTTCAAGTCAAGTTAGACCAATACAGGTGTTGCTGGCCATCCAGGAAAAAGTTTGTTTAAATAAAAGTGTCTTTATCAACTGGCAGGGAATTCCATAGAGAGGGATCCAGTACACTAAAAGCTCTACTCTGAGTGAACTCCAAATGGATCTCAGGTCCATGTGGAACCAACTGGAGTGTCTTATTCCATGACCTCAGAGACTGGGCAGGCTGGTAAGTGGGAAGGCGCTCTCTCTAATATCCTGGTCCTTTGTTCTTTAGGGCTTTAGGGAGTGTCTTATTCTATGACCTCAGAGACTGGGCAGACTGGTAAGTGAGAAGGCAATCTCTCTAATATCCTGGTCCTGTTATTTAGGGTGTATTGCCCCTGCAGTAGGCTTCAGACTCTTAATTTAGAGGTGCCAAGATAGTGATAAATCAGATCCAGATTTACTTACAAGGAGATACTTTATTGAGTACAATCAGCACATAGCCGTACCCAGTGGTTGGATCAGACAGCTTCTCTGAACCCACAGCCATGGGATAAAATGGGTTTTATACCATACATGTTAGCAGTGAGGCAGCATGACAACAGCAAGCATATTTGTTCCCAGCATGCTTGGTCGGGAGGGAAACAGAGCTTTCCCACTACAGACACCTATTTGTTTTAAAGCAAACAAGCTTCACTTTCCAGGCACATCCTGATAAAATACCCTCTAGCTTGTACGGAATGCGCTGAGGCTGTTCTCTCGGCCTGATCGCTCTTTGACTCATCTTGGTAAATCAAGAGGCCTGTTAGGGAAAACAGCAGCCTTCTGAACCAAAGTCCGGGAACATTATGGATCATCCAGGCCCCTCTACAACTCCTGGTAGCTTGGTTCAGGCCTGGGGCCTTACATAGGGCTTTATCCATCAGTAACAAAACCTTAAACTGACCCGGTAGCAAACAGGCAGCCAGTGCAGTTCCCCCTGCAAAGCTGTCACATGCTGAATAGGAGCAGCCCCTGACAACATCCAAGCTGCTGCATTCTGCACTAGCTGCAGCTTCTGGTCCATCCTTAAGGGCACATAGGTTGTGATGCAGTGATCCAGTCTTGAGGTCACTAGCACCTGCACCATTTTTCATTGAGGAGCCCTTGATGAGTTTCCAAGGAGGCTCCAAGGCTTTCTGGAACAGACTTTCAAAATGACTGCTTTACATAATGAAAGCTAACTGCTTTAAAACTTTTCCACAGCTGGACACTGTTCCATCCATCGCGCCCTCTAGCAAGCCAGCCCTACTTCTGGCAAGGCAAGTCTATATGCATGGGCCTCTCCTCTTGAACCCTCTCCATTTAAGCCGCCATTCTTCAGCCTTCAGATTTATGTCAGGAAAAGAACATTTGGCTCAGTGCCAACCATTTAGGGACTCAGCAAAGCAGGATGACCTGCGGTGGTATGTAAGAATATGTTTGAGTGGAGAATCCAGGTGACTGGCATGGCATTGTTCACTCAGCATTGTGTAGCTTCTTAAAAGCTTAGGAGAGTATAATCAGAACAAGCCATTGGGCGGAAGACAGCAACGCACATTTTGCTTGTGTCCAAAATAGCTTTGCAGGGACGTATTACTTATGGTTCCCTTCTTGGTATGTGCAAGTTACAGTGGAAACTGCTCATGCAAGGAATTGGAAGTCTCTGTAACTGAAGGAGGGGTGGGTGGGGAGAGGGAAGCCATGATGCATTCATTGTGACACGGTCGTCATTAAAATGTTTTGAATGTGAAGAATATAGTTTTAGTAGCGGGTAGTCTAAATTAGGGGTCAGCCAGGCAAAGTCCATGGGTGGCCATCCCCAAATCAAGACTTGGGAGTGTGTCTTCTGCAACATGGCTGTGAGAGCTGGACTATAAGGAAGGCTGAGCGCCGAAGAATTGATGCTTTCGAACTGTGGTGCTGGAGAAGTCTCTTACGAGTCCACTGGACTGCAAGGAGGTCAAATCAGTCAATCCTAAAGGAAATCAACCCTGACTGCTCATTGGAAGGACAGATGCTGAAGCTCAAATATTTTGGCCACCAAATGCAAAGAGAAAAGTCACTGGAAAAGTCACTGATGCTGGGAAAGATTGAAGGCAAAAGGAGAAGGGGACAGCAGAGGATGAGATGGCTAGATAGCATCACTGATGCAATGAATATGGACTTGAGCACACTCCGGGAGAGAGCGGAGGACTATGGTCCATGGGGTCGCGAAGAGTTGGACACGACTTAATGACTGAACAACAACTTCTGCAATCCAGGGTCCCTGAAGATAGTTGCTGGAAGAGGTGTGTCCAGTCTAGAAGATGTGAATCAGCAAAACTTGAGCTTGCCCAAGTTCTCCTAATTCCGTCTCAAACCTCATCCTGACTCGAGTCTGTATCAGACAGTGAGCTTAGTTATTTTTCTTTTTGCGTGAAAGTCTGTGCATATTTTCATGCATATTTTCCAAATGTATGCATCCGTTCTGTGCATCTTTGAAAGGTACCCGTATCGCTCCACATTTTTCAAATGGATACATTCTGTCAAAGATGTTTGCTTTGCGTCCGTGGATCACACTTCAAGCTCAGAAATGTACAATTTGCAGATTGTGTCCGAGTCTGTGTTCAGTCCAGAAGGTGTTAAATCCTGCTAAAAGTGAACTGAAATGAATTTATCATCCATCCCTAGCTGAGCCTCTGGTGCTCTGGTGCAAAAGACAGAAGGTACTGCTCTGTTAACCAGGCAGCGCAGGGGCAAAGGCTGGATGCCTCGTAATTGTACCAGACCTGGCCAGTCAAGACCATCAGTACTGTCTACCAATTGCAGGGCCTAAAGTAAGGATGGGCAAATCTTTCCATTTAGCTTTCTCCTGCATTTATTTTTTAAAACCTGAAGTTCCTTCTCTGCTGAATATGAAGAAATCGGTGGGTTTTGATAAATTCTTATAAAAAATGAACTGAAATGAAATTCTTACCTACCTGCCAAGTTCATTAGGTACAGCTATTCCTAGCTGGATGAGGACCCCTAACAGGAATGTACAAGAATACACAAAAATATGGGATTTAACAAGTATAATAATAATAATAATAATAATAATAATAATAATAAAAAAACAGAACTATACTGGTTTATAACTTGCTTCACAACTTCTTTAGAAAAACTCCTCCAACACTTCTTCAGACAAACATTTTTTTACACTTGTCTTCCTTCAGAAAGACACTTCTTTACAGACTTCTTCAGACAAACATTTCTTTACAGATGTGTTCCTTCAGAAAGGCACTTCTCTACAGTTTCCTAATTACAATTCATGCAGGTCTTGTTCCAGTTAGTTTCAGTTGGTTCAAATGAACTCAGGGTTGATGTGGAGAACATGAGGCAACTCACTGGAGAAAACCTTCCATGGGGAGATAAATCTCTACTGATATGAGTCCTCCTGAGCTTTAGCCTTCCACTATGAAAAGAGACTGGGCTGCTGAAACCAGAACCATTTCTTGCAGCAACCTTCTTTTACAAGAATGTTTGAATTGCTGCTGGGAGCGGGGAGGGGAGGAGATGCCCCTTTATGCTGCTTCCTATGGGGTGTCCAGGCCCGTTCCTGCCCCCTCTCCGAAGCCCTGGCTAGATGCTCAAAATTGTGCATCTAGCCAAGAATGTAGGGCAGGTGGTGTGTGGAGGAGAGGGTCCCCTTCATGCTCTGCCTGACTTGCATAGGGTAGTTGCCAGCCTAAGACTTTGGAGGCTGGCGACTGTCTTGATAGGATTGCGCCCTGGACTGTCCATCCCTAGTTCACAGTAAACATGGATCTTCTTGCATTCCCATCATTTATTCGTATTAAAAGTGTGATGTATAAAGTGTTCAAAAGTCTTTCCTGACTCTTTAGTGTGCATTGAATGGCATCCTTCCAGTTCCCTGTATTTGTATTCTTCTTCAGAGAAGGTCAAGGTGGCCTAGATGGGCTGATCCCCCTTTTATCTCCACATCCAAGCAGCCTGTTCTGAAAGATAACAACCTGCCCTGAGGGCCCCCCAGTAAGCTCTGCAGCTGAGCAATAGGGTTGCTAGATTCCAAGATGGAGAACTGAGTCATTTAAATCTCCCAGTGCTGCAGGGGATAAGGCACACATAGCTTCTTCTGCCCATTTCTTCCCTGGCCCTGCCATCCACCCCCCTTCCCAGCCAAAGTTATCAGGCCTCCAAGTGGGCCACACCACAAGCAGGGGAGGAAGGGTTGAGGACAGAGAATGGACAGGTGTGGAGGCTGCCTTGTCTCTTGCCACAGCACAGGAGACTGAACGGCACACGACTGTTGTCCGGTTTTGAAACTGGAAACGTTACTGAGCAGGAGCTTGAATCGTGGCCAAGTTGAATTGTGGTGATTTCCCTTTTTGTGGTCAAACTTTGCGTATTTGGCGAGGGGGAGCTTTGACTTAAACATTTAAGCAGATGGGCATGAAAACTAAAAGCCTTTCTTCTTTCCATCCTGGCCCAGCCCTCCCTGTAGGCAGGGTGAGGCAGTTGCCTTGGGTGGCAGATGTTGGGAGGCAGCAGCAAGATGTTCAAGGAGAGGGCTGTGTGCCCTGTAGCCTGCTCTGCGTCCCATAAGTTTGCCTGATGCCTTTAGGTTCAGCAGAGGACGTTGTCCCATCATCAGTGTTGAAGACACATTCATCTTCCAGTCCAGTCAGCGTTTGTACATGGAATGAGAGAGGGCACCATCTTGTCCTTTGCCTCAGGCACCAAAATGTCTTGGGCTGTTCCTGTTTCCATCCCAAGGGATATAAATGTAATAAATGAATAATGAGTGCTGAATGCTAATTGCAGCTCAGACGGAGCTGGGCAAAAGCTGCCCGAAGGCTGATTTTGAAAGCTTGAGGGAACTTGTAGGGCACAGCTTTGGAAATCTCCTGAGCCCTGAGATTAGTGCTGTGCCAAAAATTTCTCCCACATTTTTTTGACCATTCTCATTCAATTTGATAGAAAAGAAATTGCTTTCGAAAATAAATTCAAAGGAGGAGAAATGAGTGTGTGAGTGTCCTGTCTGTCATTGTACAATAATCTCTGTGGCAGTCTGTAGCCACCTAAGCTTCCTGCACTTCAGTTAAAGCCATCCTGAGGAAGACATCCTGAGGAAATTCCTCCCATGGGGCTTTTTCAGTTCAGAAAGTGCAGGTGGCCAGGGAGGCTGCAGGGCCATGGAAAGATGTGTGACAGACAGAGAAAAACACACAGCACCCTCAGCCACCTCACAGTGATTAGATAAGCTCAAAAATGCCACCAAAAGAAATTCAAAATTCTGCGTCAGAGAAGTGGAAGCCTCAACACAGTTCATGCTGTTGCCACCTACAGAAGCAGTGAGGTAAACCAAAGGACCCTGAGGAAAAAAGAAAGAGCCTGTGCGGTAACCCCTGCCAACAGTGAGCCCTATCTGTGAGAAACTGTGGGAGGATTTCTCCTCCCCTAGGAGAAATTAGGAGAAATTGTTCCCCCAATTTCTCTGCCCACAAATAGGCTGGAGAATTTTGAGAGGCCGTTTGTGCACAGCTCTAGCAGAGAGTCAGTTATTAAACAAAATGAAGGAAATGCCCGGCATCGAGCTACTATTTTTTGTTACCTTTCTCTATGTGCATGCAGTCCCAGGCTGATTGGGACCATGGCGCTTCAGGAGAGGAGGGTTTAAGCTTCCTCAACCACACGTCCCCCAAAAAAAATTCTACCCCCCCTTGGCTCTGCCCTTGCCAGTGGCCCATGCGCCCCCCTCCCACTACTCACCAGCTGAGAATGAACTACTTTCCCCATCCTTCAAGGATAACTAAAAACAGGCCAGCAGATAAATTCTTGGTTATTTGGTTCATGACGCAGTGTGGTCTCTTTCTTTGTAGTTGCTGTCCATGCATGTGTTCTGGAAATTTGCATCCACGTTAGCAGAACTGGATGAAGAAAAGCCAACATCAACAGCAAATGTTGAAAATAATGAATGCCCCTCATTACAGATGGCGTTGCAGCATTTCCAGCCCCTCAGCAAATGTAGGTCTGTTTCAGCCAAGGTCTGAAAAGCAATTTGCTACAGTTCAGAAAACAGATTGAGGCTTTTCGTCCATTAAAAAGGAGGCTTCTCCAAAGATTATCAAGAAATGAACTCCATAATCGTTTGGAAGCAGGAGGCTGTGGAATTTCCTGAAATAATTTGTAATAAGTTGTGGGAGGGGAGGGAGATCTGGGCAAAAGGTTAAATGCATCTTGATTTATTGCTAATCTCTCATCTTGTCCAAATGGTAATTTTGAAAAAAAATATATATCACCACCTCAAGATCTCGTGGGGTGGTATTTATTAACGAAAGCGTCTCTTTTGGAGAGGAGCTGTAGCGGAGTGGTAGAGCACATGGTTTGATCCCTGGCATCCGCAGTTAAAAGAACTTCAGGTAGCAGGGCTAAAAAAAAGGCTGATCTGCCGAAGGACCTGCAGAGCCACTGCCAGTCAGAGTAGGCCAGGGGTGGGCCGAAGGTAGATTGGGATCTCCAAAGAGATCCCTGTTTAACAATAGGAACAACAAAAGGCGTTTTCTTCTTCTTCTTCTAAACTAGGCTGCTGAAATGAAGAAAGCTTGTGGTGGTGGTGGCAATACTAGCTATGAATTTTGTGTGGAAGAACCATGAGCCCAGTTCTGACACAGAAAACAAATTCCTGGCCTGGGCGGGTGCTCAGACAGGCCCTGTTCCTTAATTTGAAGCAGGATTGGGACCAGGCAGCACCATGGGGCATCTGCGGAGGGCTGGCTGTCTCCTGTAGCACTTATTGGCAACAGACCCCATCTCCTCCCTGCTTCCACATCCTACTCTGCCTTGCCACCTTCTCTTTTTTCTTCCTTGCTAGCATTTGTGGCAAAGGTCTGCCCACCCTCTGAGATGGTAGGGTGGGGAGAGAAGGTCGGGCTGCCCACTGCAAGAGGGGGCCCACTGGTATGGCGGTAGTGGAGACTACTGGCATGGAAGGTGAGGTCCTTGGCGAAGACCTGCACAAACTTTCAGCTGGCCTTGATTCCATGTCCATCCCCATCCTGGTTGCCACTGGTTGCTATTTTGTATTGGGCTGTGGTTGGTGGACCTTAGACTTCCAGTAAAAAAAACAAAGTACATCCCATAATCCTGAAATCGATCTACTCCTAGAGTAGACATCACTGAGCTAGATGGACCCACTGTCTTTACTCGAGATAAGACAGTCGTATGACCTAGTCTGAATTAGGGGTGTCGACACTCTTCCAGCCCGAGGGCCGAATTCAATTTTGGAGCAGAGCTCAAGGCCTGCGTTCCAGTGGTGGGCAGGATCAAAGGCAAAATGGGGTGGGGCTTAAGGCAAACAGGGTGGGGTCAAAAAATTGCCAGCCTATTTTAGCTTAAAGCTCTTACCCCCAGTAAATACGTCTTAGGAGAGGCGTTTCAACCTTTTAGAATGGGGAAAAAACTGCACAAAAGCTGGGAAACTGCCAAAATATCAACAGTTGGGGGAAAAGGATGTGGCTGTCAGAAATCCTGGGGGTCTGGTTTGGGACCCCAGGTGGGTTGGATTTGGTCACGGTTCTGAGGCCCTACACCTCTGGTCTAAATACTTTGCTTTGCAATCAATACGAAATACGACAACGCTACATTCCTGAGTAGCTATTCTCAACATGAGGAACAACTCAGCCTAAATGTCTGCTATTTATTTATGCCTGGAGTAGCACAGGATTCTCTTGAGTACAAAGGTTAAACAGAGGACAGGAAGAAGAAGAAGTTGTGAGCTCAACTCTAACTTCCAGTTCCAAAGGAGAGGGGTTTCTCATACGTGGCCTTGTGGTTATGGGACTCCCTCCTGAAAGAGGCTTGCCTGCTGAGCTCACTTGATTATCTTTTAGGTGGTGGGTTCAGGGCACAATCCTATGCATGTGTAGACAGAAAAAAGTCCTACAACTCCCAGCATTCCCCAGCCAGCCGTGCCAGCTGGGGAATGCTGGGAACTGTGGGACTTTTTTTTCTGTCTAAACATGCATAGGATTGAGCCTTTATTTATTTATTTATTGAATTTATATCCTGCCTTTTTTCCTCTTGCAAGGAACGCAAGGAGGCTTACATTATCTTCCTCTCCATTTTATCCTCACAACAGCAACCCTGTGAGGTAGGTTGGGCTGAGAGTCTGTGACTGGCCCAGAGTCACCCAGTGAGCTTCCGTGGCCGAGTGGGGACTAGAACCCGGATCTCCTGGCTCCCAGTCCAACACTCTCACTACTACACCACACTGGCTTTTATGTCATCTTTATTTTCTCAGGCATTTTAATTCTTTCTGCGTTGAGCATGAGAAGGATGCTGTGTTTCAAACAATAGAAATGATGTTTTTACTTTGCTGTTGGAATTTATATTTGTGTTATTGGTTTATTGAGTTTAACTGTTTTATTTTGTTTATCTTATTTCTATACAACAGCTTACTGCTATTTGTTATTTTTTAATTACTATTTGTATTGTAATTTTCCCTGGGTTAAATATTGTGAAAGGCTGTATAGAAACGCCTTAAATAAATAAATAATATTTTTAGCTATTGGACTCCAAGCCCCTGAGGTAATTACACTACCCCCCCTTCAAGCGATCAGGATTCCCGGGATCCAGGGAAGAGATCTTATCTGAATAGGTATCGTGGTCCCTGGGGGCCATCAGGTTGCCCTAGATGGGTATAGTCAACCATCCAACTGCAGGCTGAAGCCTTTCCAGCTGAGCAACCCTGGCAATAGGCTTCCATGCTTCAGATGTCCATGCTGATGTGTGGATGGTCAGGGTGGAGCCGGGGGGAGCTATGTGTTGTGCTCAGCAACTCCAGACTGGCCCACATCGCCACTTCATGTGAGCACCTTTCACATTACTGCTCCATGTCATTGGCTGCTGATGGGATACAGGAAATGCTTCCTCCCCATCAGGGCCGGTAAAAGCTCAGAGTGATGGCTCCTGAATTTTTAAGGTCTTGTGGCCTTAAAAATTAACGAATTTATGGTGGTGTCAGCTTTTGTGACCATTTACAAAGGAATGTTGTTGTGAATGCAAACATCCTGGCGTTGCAAAGTTGTTTAACACCTGCCATGGGATAAAAAAACACTACCTTGATTCAGGCCGCATGTGATAGGATTGACTGTCTTGATAAGTAGTATGTTTTACTACACGTTACAGAGAGGGTGTCACAGTTGGCCATTCAGCCAGGGATCAGTAAAGACTTGTTGTTGTTGTTGTTGTTCAGTCGTTCAGTCGTGTCCGACTCTTCGTGACCCCATGGACCATAGCATGCCAGGCCTTCCTGTCCTGCGCTCTCTCCCGGAGCGTGCTCAAGTCCATATTCATTGCATCAGTGATGCTATCTAGCCATCTCATCCTCTGCCGTCCCCTTCACCTTTTGCCTTCAGTCTTTCCCAGCATCAGGTTCTTTTCCAGAGAGTTTTCTCTTCGCATTAGGTGGCCAAAATATTTGAGCTTCAGCTTCAGTATCTGTCCTTCCAATGAGCAGTCAGGGTTGATTTCCTTTAGGATGGACTGATTTGACCTCCTTGCAGTCCAGGGGACTCGTAAGAGTCTTCTCCAGCACCACAGTTCGAAAGCATCAATTCTTCGGCGCTCAGCCTTCCTTATAGTAAAGACTAATAAAGTAAAGACTAATATTGTCCAAACAAAGGCCCAGTCTGAAATGGAAGCTTTTATATCCCTTCCTGGTGGGGAGATCCAACAGGGAAGCTTGTGTGAATGGAGTTGCTGTAGTATCCAGGAACTCTTCACGACATAGTGGAAAATTCCAGCTGGTGCCCCTGGTTCCTCACTGCACAGGGCTGCTGGGCACCAAGCTATAGGTCTGCGGTTCTAACCTTAGCAGCCCCTGACTGGGGTAGTGCTGATGGCAGGGCTCCAAACAAGGCTTGCATTTTTAGTAGTAGCCCCATGTTTGTCATAACAACTACTTCTGCCCTGAGATGGAGACCACTGAATATTATGTGCCTTTTCTCTATCAGTATGCTGTGTTCAAATCTGTATATTTGGCACATATGTTCTTTATTTCAGTATTTTCTTTTGGATTCACTTTCTGAGCATGCAGAATGTGGAACTTACAGTTTTGCTGTTGTTGCAAAGAGCAGTATGATGGTAGGTGCAGAAATATGGGTGAGTGGTAGAAAGCCATGGGGCACAGAAGCATAGGCATACAGGGCCGAGAAACCCCATGAAATGCATGTGAGTAGTGTTACAGATCTTCAAGATGTAACTCCAAAGCAATGTGGACTAGAAACTTGCTTTTAAAAGAATAAAATCAAATTGGGACCTCAAGATTTGGGTTCTTAAAAATTAGTGCATGTTAGGTGGTAGACAAGCTACCAGCTTTGCCTCTGAAGAGTAATCTAATGCAGCCTTCCCTAACCTGGTGCCCTGCAGATGTTTTGGACTTTAACTCCCAGAATTCCACACCCTTAGTAATGCTGGCTGGGTCTGATTGGAGTTGGGGGTCCAAAACATCTGGAGGGCACCAGGTTGGGGAAGGATGATCTAATGACCCTTTCCATCCCCTGGAAAATCAGACCCAACCCATGTCAAGTTGGAGTGGCCAATGAGAACAGAAGGCAACATAAGAACATAAAAACATAAGCCCGAGGTGAGCCAGTGTGGTGTAGTGGCAAGAGTGCTGGACTGGGAGTTGGGAGATCCGGGTTCTAGTCCCCACTCAGCCATGGAAGCTCACTGGGTGACTTTGGGCCAGTCACAGACTCTCAGCCCAACCTACCTCACAGGGTTGCTGTTGTGAGGATAAAATAGAGAGGAGGAGGATTATGTATGCTGCCTTGGGTTCCTCACGGAGGAAAAAAAAGGTGGGATATAAATGTCATTAATAAACATAAATAATAAATGATCTACTGCAGTGAATAGCAGAACAATCCCCTTGTAGCTCTGGCCAGTGAGCAAGGGTGACCAGGAAGCTTCTGTAAGGGTCAGGCAATATCACATGTCACACCCTGTCCTGTTGCTGCTAAGAGCTTCCTTGCCAGTCTGGCTGGCTGTCCAGTACGTAGTTCTCTATCCATTGCATGATGATGGATGCACAGGCTGATTCCCTGCCTGACATCTCTCTAGTCTCAGCTTCAGCAAGTGCTGCCACAACCTTAAGAGACCTGAACCCCATCCCGTTGACGGCACAGTTGATGCAGAGCAAGGGGAATTAGTTGACCCGGAGTCTGTGGCTTGTGTGAGTTAATGAATGACATGTCATTGGCAGAAAGAAGGCGACATTAAATTCACTGCACTGGCAGTGAGACCACACATTTACGTGGCCTCAATCAGGATTCATTTGCTCTGTACATTTTGAAACTGGCACAGCCTCATTCCTCTGTGACACCCGCTTTCTCATCTTCAGGTGTCTCCATTTTTAATTAATTAATTAATTAGGCTCCTCCAAAAGCAGTCTGTTTGGCTCAGTGGCAATCAGCCTGAAAAGGCGATGGCATGGAAAGGGTCAGGCAAGACCCAAATGATCTTCTAATCAGCATTTGCATGAAGTATAGATGGCTTTTCCTGGGGGGGAATATACACATCCAGCGGGGCTGGCTTGCTCTGCTGATGGACTGATACTGGGGGAATGTTTTCAAACATGGGGCTGCCTTAATCTGTCCCTAGATACTTCAGCAGCTTCACGGTCCGATTTTCATCCAGCCAAATGTAAGAAGTGGCTGTTGTTTTGGGAAAGATGAACCCAAAGCCTTCTTGGACACATGGAACCATTTGCACAGTTCTTTAGAATCTGGGCTCATCCTGCATCGTGGCATCTCTTTGCTCTTGGTGTGGAGCACACATGTTTCTGAGTTAGAGAGTCAGTGTGGCATGGTGGTTAAGAACATGGGGTTATATCCATCATAATGCCAGCAGAAAAACTAGCACAGTTAGCACCAGCACCACCTAGTGCAGGAGTTGGCAACTTTGGGAGGTCTGGGGGCCATTTTTACCCCACATGGGCTGCAGTCTCCTGAAAAATAATATTTTAAAAAATATATTTTTAATGAAAAAGTGTCTGGTGTACTTTGGAGCCCCCAAAGGTCAAATCTAGCTTGTTTGCAAGCTAAATTTGACCATTTTAGGTCTCAGTAATAGCTGTACAGCCCTAAAAGGGTCAAATCTAGCTTGCAAACAAGCTAGATTTGACTGTCTGGCACTCCGTAGTGCTCCAGACACCAATTGGCACGATGTATTGGTATGGGTTTTTTTTTTGTTTTTGTATTGCTGTTTTGTTAGAAAAACAGCATTTTTTGGTAGAAAAGCAGCATATTATTTAAATGATGATGATTTTTTTGGTTTAAAAATTTAAGACCTTTTTTCAGGGTGTGGGTGGCGCTGAGGGTGGTGGCCTGAAGGCTGCATGTTGCGCACTCCTGACTTCTTCTTCTTCTTCTTCTTCTTCTTCTTCTTCTAATACTATACTGCCCCAGAGCTGAAGCTCTCTGATGACCTAGTGTAATGAAATCGTAATGAGTTGTGAAAGTGCTTGTATTGGGTTTGACACTTTTGCAGGGATGAATATGGGGTTTTCACAAGTGGTAGAAGCTGGTTGGTACAGAGCACCACCACTGGATACACCCCATGACTTTTAGGCTAGAAGTCCCTGGTTTCAATAACAGCTCATGGTTTCAGTGGAGCTGGTTCAGGAGCATTTGCTTCTTCATCAGGCCCAGACTTTGCACTCCAATGAACTTTGCATTCGATTGGGCTTTTATTTAAAGTTGGCAGGAGCTCAAACCTTAACACAGGTTTGCAGCCCTAGGATGTTTTCAGCCCATTGTTCAGATGAAATAGTTACCGCTATTTTATTCCCAATTTAAAGGGGGGGGGGAGTCAGCAGCACATGTATTTGAGGGGTGGTGGTGGGTTTGATTAGTTTTCAGTTTGGAGGAGAAAATCTGCAGCAGTGCAGAGGCTGCAGTCAGCTGAATAAAAGATTCAGCCCAATTTACCATGACAGAGTGTTGCTTCATGCATGAAATGGATCGGCCCGGAGTAGCAGTTGGAAGATGCATCATCGCCTGTGTGAATGTGTGCGGGGGAGTAGAACTAATGCTCAGGAAGCATTTCGGGGGCATTGGTTAGCTCAGGCTTGGCCCACTGATGGCCTGCAAAGTGGATGGGGTCCCCGGCGGCACTGCACACTTCTTAATAAACATGTGGGGTAGTGGGTAAGAGTGTCAGACTAGGATAACCTGGTGCTCTCTAGATGTGTTGGAAATCAGCCATGCTGGGAATGATGGGAGTTGCAGTCCAACACATTTTGAGGGCACCGGGTTGCGGAAGCTGGGGAAGGTTTGAGCAGGACCAGGGAGACCTGGGTTCAAATCTCCACACGGCCATGAAGCTCAGGGCTTTTGCTAGGCCAGTCACTATTTCTCAGTCTAACCAACTTCACAGGGGCTATATTGAGGATAAGACATAAGGGGAACCATATACCTTGAGTTCCTTGGAAAAGGGTGGAATTACAATGTTGCTGATAAAAAGAAAGGGTAAAATCCAATGTAAGTCCTGCTTAGAGGAGACGAATTGAAATGAATGGGACAAGCCAGATTCTGGCTGAACATCAAGAACTTCCTGACTGTTAGAGCAATACGACAATGGAACCAATGACCTAGGGAGGTGGTGGGCTCTCCCACACTGGAGGCACTCAAGATGAGGCTGGACAGCCATCTGTCAGGGATGCTCTGACTTGGATTCCTCCACTGAGCAGGGCGTTGGACTGGATGGTCTTATAGGCCCCTTCCAACCCTACTATTCTATGATTCTAAGTTAGTTATGACTAACTTAAGTCCCATTCATTACAAGGGGTCTACTCTAAGTAGGACATGTTGGATTTTGCCCAAATAGTGCACTTTATTTCTAAATTGTATATTCCTAGCCACAGTTTCACTTATGGAAAACATGAAAAATTGAGACAGTCCATATTTACATGCAATGTCCCTGTGTTTCACAACAGTGTAGGCGCATATCAGGGTTTGTTGTTTCCTCTCGGGGAAGAGTTTGATTTAGAGACAGTATGTCCACGAAAGACTTATGTTGGTTTAATTCCCACTCCTCGTAGTATCCTGGGAACTGTAGTTATGTGAGAGAAGCTAAGGGTCTCTAAGATAGCTTTGCCCAACCCAGCTCCCTCCAGATGTTTGGACTACAGACCCTGTCACCCTAAACCTCCATGCAGAGTGGGGACGATTGGTTTGTAGTCCAGCACATCTGGAGGATGCTGGGTGGGAGAAGGGAGAGAAGCCCTTGTGCCTTTGTGGTTAAACTGGTATAACGAATCTAAATTTTTAGTTTAGCTATGCCCAGAGGTGTAGGAGAGAAGAAAGTCTCAACCATAAAACTTGGCAGCATTTTCAAATCACTGAATCATTTTCCCCTCTGTTGTGAACATCAAAGCAGCCTTTCCCTGCTTGTGGATCGGAGTGGTCTTTCATTCATGGCTTATGAGTGAGAAACAAATCGCACTTGGTTGAAATCCCTCATGGGATTTTTCCTCTTTTTTCTGCATCAAGTTGTATTTGTTTGAACAATCAGTCTTTGGACAATTGGCTTTACATCTGCTTTGCCTGTTTGATGAACAACTGCATGTACACAAGAGGCAGCTTCAACAGCAGGTCCTGGGATGTCTGGTCTTTAGCCTTGAGAAAGTTGCTACCACAGGATGTAGTGATGGCCACCAGTTTGGATAGCTTTAAAAGGGGGGTAGACAGATTCCAGGAGGAAAAGGCTATCGGTGGCTACAAGTCTTGATGGCTATGTGCTACCTCCAGTACCACAGGCAGTTGGCCTATGTGCACATGGGTGGGAGGGTGCTGTTGTGCTCACGTCCTGCTTGTGGGTTCCTGGCTGACAGCTGGTTGGCCACTGTGTGAACAGAATGCTGGACTAGATGGACCCTCGGTCTGATCCAGCACGGCTCTTCTTTTGTTCTTGTGTGAAAAATCTCACAAATATCAATGGAGCTGGAAGCTCTGAGGCTTGCAAAAGGGCCAGCCGCAAAACCGTGCAACTCCTCTCAGATGATAGACTTCTTGTTTTTGTTACGTTCAGGCGAAGCTGTGGAAGTGTTGTGAACCACCCAGAGAGCTCCAGCTATTGGGCGGTATAGAAATGTAATAAATAAAGAAGTGCCAAACCAACATCTGGGATTGGTATCATTCTGGATGAGGGCCAACAAACTGAAGCTCAGTCCAGGCAAGTTGGAGGTGCTGCTGGTGGGTGGTTTGTCTGACTTGCGAGGTGGTGCACAGCCTGTTCCAGGTGCAGTTGCCTTCCCACTGAAGGGTCTAGTTTACATTCTGATGATGGTTTTTGCGCTCGCCTCATTCTTAGAGACCCAGGTGGCCTCTGTAGCACCACCTGTTGAGGCTGGTGCATCGGCTATTGAAGCTGGTGTGGCCGCTGTGGGCCCTGCTGGACAAAAGATGGCCATGAGATCAGGCATGGGCAACATGAGGCTGCAGCCACTGGACTAATTTCATGTGGCCCTCAGGCTCATTTCGAAAGCTGAACCAACGAAAGGGGGAAAGGGCAGGTGTGTGACAAAATGCTGCGCAAAGAAGCCCTCACCAACTCAAACAATCATAGCAAGACACAATATCACACCAAAGTGTATTTAGGAAAGTGCAATTGTACACAACAAGATCTGCAAAAATATGCTACAAAAATGTACATTATGTACATACAAAGTACACAAAATACATATACACAGCTGTTATCTATGTTACAGAAGCTTCTGCAGTAATATTGCTTTGATTGTTTGAGTTAAATATTCTCTTAAATTACTTAGGGTGCAATCCTGTGCAGGTTTAGACATAGCTGGCTGGGGAATGCTGGGAGTTGTAGGACTTTTTCCTGTCTAAACTTCCATAGGATTGCGCCCTTACTTGCTTTTTGGAATGAAACACACTGTCAGTGTAAATGGATCTTTCGCACCCTTTTGGTTGCCAAAAGACTGAATCTATGATACTGGAAGGATAAAAGCTCACCGCCTATAATGCAATGGATTGAAGACTTAACAACGCTAGCAACATTTGAAAGAGTGGTATATATGCGTAACTTGCAAGTGGACTTATATTTGGATATCTGGTCTGCTTTTACTGAAGTTTATGTGTAACCTATTCTGTTTCCCTTTTTCTCTCCCTAGAATACTATAATATTTGAAACTGAGGATTTTAGAATATATTGTTATATTTTTAATTTTTTGGTTTTGTTATGTTTTTTGGCTTGTTTGTTTTGTTTTCTTAAAACTCAGAATAAAAAATTGATTAAAAAATGATTGTTTGAGTTGGTGAGTGCTTTTTTGTATGTGATCAGTTCCGACTTCTGGTGAGAGTGATCTGGCCTTTCCCTGGTAGCCCATTATGTGGGAAGGAAGAAGGAGAGAGAGAGCAAAGGGGGTGGCAGAAAGAGAAAAGTGTCGACCCGCCCACTTTTTGCTCTGGCCCTGCCCACCACTGGCTTTGGCCCCACCCACTGCTGACATGTGACACCTGACAGATTTCCCATGGAGGAATGTGGGCCCCTTACAGAAAAAAGTTGTCCATCCCTACACCAGATGCAGATCCACATCATATATAATTATTTATACTGGCATATTTATGTGGTGCTTGTATAGAACCCTTTCTTCACTCATCTCCCCTGCTGCTGTCTCCTTTCGTTTGAATTTCCTTGGTTTTGTTATTTTAATTTCTGTAACGACATCATCAGTGTATCCTATGTTTCATATGCTTTGCCCTGTCATATTTGGGGCGGTTTTAATAAATCGTCTGCAAAACCAACGAGGATTGCTCATTCCCTTCAGAGGCGTGCTCTCTTGCATGGCTTCCCCCCATGGTGCATTTACCGTTTCTGTAGGCAGGTAGACAGCTGCTTTATTTCTGCCATGTTAGGGGATCATTTCAGAAAGCTGACAGGCGATCCTAGAAACTGCTGTTTACTCACATGTCTGTATCTGGATGTCTGAATTGCTGCAAGCCATGATGTGTCATCTTGATAAATGTTTCTGCTTCCTCATCATTACCCTAGAATAACAGACAATAGGAGGAGGAGACCTCCAGAGTGTGCCAGTATGTTCTACTGTGTTAAATGGGTGTTTTCGGTTTTTTTGGGGGGAAGATGTTCCTGATAAATTATATTGTAGCTTGGCAATAAGAACATAGAAAGCTTCCTTGTACTGAGTCAGATCATGGGCCCATCTAGTCAGGACTGTCTACTGCACTGACACGACTCTCCAAGGTTTGAGATGGGGGCCTCTCCCAGCCCTAGTTGGGATTGAACCTGGGACCTTCTGTGTGCAAAGCATGCGCTTACCACTGAGCTATGGTTGCTTCCCATTGACAAAGCGTGTCTTGCTGGATCAGCCCAAAGGTCTGTCAAGTCTCCAACATCCAGTTTTCAACAGCAGCCAGTCAAATGCCACTAGAACCAGTTGGCACTCCAGATGTTGTTCGACTACAACTCTCAGATTCCCTGACCATAGGCCATAAGTTAGGGCTGATGGGAATTGAAGTCCAGCAACATCTGGAGGATCACAGGTTCCCCACCCCTGCACTAGAAGCTCACAAGCAGGGCATGAAGACACTTGTTTATCCCTGGCATTGAGGGATATACTGAAGTAGTTTCTGGTTCAAAAGTTCCCTCTTGCATTAAACTCACTAAGTGGCCTCAGCCTCACCACCATCCCTCAGAGTCAGCCCCTCTTTCTGTAGCAAGGGAAGGATTATGGAGATAATGCATGGCAACTGGTCTGAATGTTCCGAAGTGCTATATAAAATGCTACGGCTGCAATCCTGTAGTCCTTGGGAGGGTATCCCAGGGGCAATGAGATGGAGTGGATCTCCCTTTCCACCCATGGAGATGGAGATCTGCTCTCCTTGTTGCAGGCATTGAAACCTCTGCTGCCCTTGCTGCTCCACTGTCTGTGTCCAACAGAGGTCATGACATAAAGGGGGGCGTTCCGGGGCAAATAGGAGAAGCTTTGGATCCAGTGATCCAAAGTCCTCCTCTTTCCTTGTCATGTCCCTGGAATAGGGAAAAAGTGCACCAGCCCTGGAGCTGGCATACTTATTTCCTCTCCAGTCACCCCCACCCCCACCCCACATACACACCTACCATCCACTCTGTCAACGTGAGCTTTGGATTTAGTTCCTCCTCTACTGTCATTGGATTCACTATATTACTATTCTTGTTCATGGAGCTCCCAGTTATGCACCATGGGTAATTAGCTATGGACGGACCTGTCCTCCCTGATCCTGGTCACCTGGTAGCAGTGCTGGAAGGGGGGTGCGTTACTCCCAAGCTTATAAGGGCTCACAGCTAGGGATGCTGGAAAAATTTGAGACAGTCTAAAATGAGTTTGAATTTCTAAGAATCTGACCCATGGAATGCAATGTGGACTCCTCAGGCCGTGCAGAGTCAATGGACTTTCAGATCTTTTTTTTTTTACTTTCCCAAAATGTATACAAATTTATTCCTAGGAAAATATGCAAGTTTCTGCTGAGACGTATGCCATCCTGGAAAATATACACAGGGAATAGTTGAATGGAATAGAGGACAATATCCTAATGTAAATTAAATAAATTGTTGAGAACCCTCTTACAGACTTATTTGCGTATTTTCCTGCATAATGACAAAAAAATTCGACACAATCCTAGCGGTGTACGAAACCCCCTTACCTGGAGCCTGCTGGGGGATCTGTGGGGGGGGAGGCAATCCGGTCCTCCCCCCTGGTATCCTCCCCGGCTGGCTCCACGGTGAGTCTGCGGAGCCGCTGGCCAGGGCCGGCTGCTGCCGGACTTCCGGCTGCGGCCGATCTTTGGACGCAAATGGTGTCTGGCCTAGCGGATGCCGTTTGCGTCCCTGGTCTTTACCGTGATAGGCTACGTAAAGATTTACGTAGCCTATCATGGTAAGGGGAAGGGACACAAATGGCATCTGCTAGGCAGGACACCATTTGTGTCCGAAGACCGGCCACGGGTGGACCCGGCAGGACCCGGTGCCAGGTAGGATCCGGCCGGGTCGGACTTCGCGGGGTGGGGTGGTCCGTTCCCCCCCGGAGTCCATGGCAGAATTCTCCGCCATCCTTACACAATCCACGAAACATATATGGGACCAATTTCACAAAATAGAGACATCCCTATGCATAGCTGTTAGTTAAGATGAGGCACCCATGCCCTGCCTCTCTCTTCAGAGAGCTTGTTCTGCCCTCTCCCTTCTGGGGATGGCGGAGAATTCTGCCACGGATTCCAGTGAGGCCGGATTCTTTAGAATCGGGCCCCCTGGAATCCGTGGTGGAATGGCCTCCTGCCCCCACCCCCCCATGGAATCCCCCCGGGACGGCACTTACCTGGGGCTGCTCCGGCGGCGGCAGCAGTGGCGGTGGCTCCGGCGGCGGCGGCTGGTCTCCTGGCCGGCCGCGGCAGGCTGCTGCTGCTGCTGCCATTGCCATCCTTGGACCGTGATAGGCTACGTAAGAATTTATGTAGCCTATCACGGCTAACGTAAAAACAAACAAGCAAACACGCAGCGTACGCAAATGGCGGTGGCTACGATGGCCTCCATTTGCGTTCCCTATTTTTCGCCGACTTATCTTACGTAAATATTTACGTAGGCCAGAACGGCAAAAAATAAAGGAATGCAAATAGCGTCCACTACGCTATTTGCATTCCCCCTTTTTCCCCGCTGTTTTATCTTACATAAATATTTACGTAAGATAAGTCGGCGAAAAGTAGGGAATGCAAATGGCAGCTGCCGTAGCCGCCACCATTTTTGTACGCTGCGTGTTTTTTTTTTGGATGTTAGCGGTGATAGGCTAGGTAAATTCTTACATAGCCTATCACGGCTGTCTAGCTGGATGCAAATGGCGGTGGCTACGGCGGCCACCATTTGCGTCCACACCAGGCTATCTGCGGCGGGAAATCCAGCTGCGGACGGCCCTGGCCGGCTGCTCCGTGGCCTGGCCGCGGAGCGGAGCCGGCCGTCGAGGATTCCGGGGGGGAGGACCGGATCGCCTCCCCCCCGTCGAGGATTCTGTGGGGAGGGATGGAGCAAAGGTAAGTGAGTTTCGTACATCCCTACTCCCTTCCCAGTTAAGTCACACAGTGTAGCATCTCCAGCGGCCATATAATGAAACTGCAGGCACCTTCGAACAGGAAGTGAGTGGGACCTGGGTTCAGGAGGAAACAGGAAGTAAACACACACCTCTACTTGGTGAATGATTGACCTTAACCCCTTTTCCAGTATGGGTGTGTGTGTGTGTGTGTGTTGTGTAGTTGCGGGGGGCATAAATGGAAGAGAGGAGTAGATGCAAATGGCAGTCCCCCCGCCCCCCCCAATATTATAGGACTGCTGGGATTTTTCTTTTAGTAGCACAAGGATTGAAATGGGTTTTCAAGACATATAGGGAGGAACTAATGGAGACAGAGTTTCTCCACTCTTCCCTTCCTTGTCATGCTGTGGAGACGACAATCCGAACCATTAATTGCCCAGACTTGCTGAAGTGATGGTATTGGCCATTCTCCGTCTGGTTTGTGCTTCTGGAAAATGCTGGGGTGTCCACATTCCAGGAACTTCCATTTTCTGCTGTTCGATTGACACATCAGAGCTTCTGCCCTTGAGCTGCAGTTTTGATTACAAGTAAAATCTGCCAGCTCTTGAATTTAGTTTAACTTTTTTTTGTGTTGTTTGGGATCAAGATGAACAGATTCCGGTGTCTCTCTGGCTGGTTTGTTCTGCTACATGGACTATCTCTTCTAGACATCTGCATATTGCTTGCATTATTTTTTAAAATGTGTGGTGAATTTATCAGCCCATCTATCAGCTGGAGAAAGAGCAGTAGCAGGGAGCTTGCCAGAAAGAATACTCCACTGCAGCTGAGAGCCACTGTAGTTCATAATTCTATCTTCTTAGGGCATGGGGCCTGCTCCATGCATTGTGCTACCGGGGCATACTAGCTTGCTAAAATAATGCAAAGAACTGTGTTGCTGGATTAGATTATGTCCATCTTGTCAAGCATTCCAGCAAGTTTCCAGCTATTCCTTTGGGAATGTGAGCAGTGCACGAAGTGAATGGCTTTTCCCCATTACTTGTCCCCAGCATCTGGTTTTGCGAGTTATATGGTTTCTGTACATGGATCCTGCCATGTGGCTCTGTTTGCTTTTAGTTCATACCATCATGTTGTTGTTATTCAGTTGTTAAGTCATGTCCGACTCTTCGTGACCCCATGGACCATGGCACGCCAGGCCTTCCTGTCCTCCGCTCTCTCCCAGAGTGTGCTCAAGTTCCTATTCATTGCATCGGTGATGCTATCTAGCCATCTCATCCTCTGCTGTCTCCTTCTCCTTTTGCCTTCAATCTTTCCCAGCATCAGTGACTTTTCCAGTGACTTTTCTCTTTGCATTTGGTGGCCAAAATATTTGAGCTTCAGCTTCAGTATCTGTCCTTCCAATGAGCACTCAGGGTTGATTTCCTTTAGGATTGACTGATTTGACCTCCTTGCAGTCCAGGGGACTCATAAGAGTCTTCTCCAGCACCACAGTTTGAAGGCATCAATTCTTCGGTGCTCAGCCTTCCGTATAGTCCAGCTCTCACAGCCATACGTAACTTATGGGAAAACCATAGCTTTGATTATGCGGACCTTTATCGGCAAGGTGATGTCTCTGCTTCTTACTATGCTGTCTAGGTTTACCATAGCTTTCCTCCCAAGGAGCAAGAGTCTTTTAATTTCATGGCTACAGTCACCGTCTGCAGTGATCTTGGAGCCCAAGAAAGTAAAATCTGTCACTGCTTCCATTTCTTCCCCTTCTATATGCCAGGAAGTGATGGGGCCAGATGCCATGATCTTAGTTTTTTTCATGTTGAGTTTCAAACCAGCTTTTTCACTCTCCACTTTCACCCTCAACAAGAGGCTCTTGAGATCCTCTTCGCATTCTGCCATTAGGGTGGTATCGTCTGCGTATCTGAGGTTTTTGATAATTCTCCTGGCAATCTTAATTCCGACCTGTGATTCATCCAACCCGGCGTTTCTCATGACCATACCATGCTAAACCTGCTCAAAAGTTTCTAATGCTATGGAGAAAATTGCTACATTTTAAGTGCAGCATTAATTACATACCCCACTCCCACTCCCAGATTAGCCATTTCCCTATTCCTGGTTGATTTCAGAGTTTTGAAAGAATGCACGATTAAGCAGATAAGGCAAAGACTTCACAAGAAGCAATGCATAGAAGAGAATTTGATAGCACGCATAAATGGATAAGATATAATGATTTACTGGAACTGTCACAAGGAGAATATAAGTTAAAATCAAGGGAAAATGTATTGGAAGAAGGTCATGTGTATTAGTGGTTTTCATGTTTGCAAATTAAAGAAAGGTTTAAAATAGATGAGAAAAATGGTGGATTTGAACAAACAGAATCTGAGTTTGAAACAGCACTGTGTACAAATGATTAACATGTTATTGCTAAACTGTATAAATTACTGTTAAGGTATGAGACAGAGGATGAGCAAGTAAAAGATTGTATGATAAAATGGGCTCAAAATGTTGGTCGTAATATATCAATGGAAGAGTGGGAAAGTATGTGGGGAAAAGTTTTAAAATTTACTTTATGTACAAGTCTTAAAGAGAATTTTTATAAGATGATGTATAGATGGTACATGTCACTGTTTAAATTGTCTAAAATGTATAAAGGTATTTCTGGAAAATGTTGGAAACGTGAAGATCAAGAGGGAATGTTTTATCATTTATAGTGGACTTAAAAAAGCTAAAACATTTTGGAAACGAATACAGTCTTTAGCAATATTAAAGACTACTATAGAATTAAAGCCAAAAACTTTTTTATTGGGACTAACAGATAAACACGTAAAAGAGAAGGAGGGAACCCTCTTTCTCTACATGATAACGGCTGCAAGGTTATTGTATGCACAAAAGTGGAAGAATGAAACAATACGAACTGTGAGCGAGTGGACCATGAAAATGATGGAACTGGCAGAGATGGCAAAACTTACTATTATAATTAAAGAAGGATCAACAACTAAATTTATGTTAGATTGGAAACCTTCTATAGAATTTGTACAAGAAACAGAGAAAAATGATATCTATGTATGTGGATTTTGAACTTTGAGATGTTAATTCTCTTTTGTTGTTGCTGTTAAAATTAGGAGAGAAATGAGATAATGACTGTGAACTCAATGTATGATATACAACTAACATAAGAACTAGAGAATAATAATGAGCATTTGTTGTGTAAGGGGAGCCAAAAGTAGATATCTTACAATCTTAAGAGATATTTTAGTGTATGTGTATTGTGTGTTTATGTTGTTGTTGTTGTGTGTGTGTTTTTTTTTTAATAAAAACTATTATATCAAAAGCAGATAAGGCAAAGGCGAAACAAAAAGTGCATTCATACTGGTTAGCTGGAGATTTAATTTTGTACAGCATGATTATTTGTCAACTCCTTCAAATGTAATTAATTCCCGAAAGCAGGTTAAGGTAATTGCTGTTCTTGGGGAGATAAGGCGTGGATAGACGTTAGTGTCCAGTCCCAGTACTTCCAAATATGCAGGCCTACCTCCGTCCACCTCCCAAGATAGATTTGGCTCTATTAGCCAAGATCTGTTATTGGCTTGGTCTGTTTGGTGTCATTGTCTTTACATTCATGAGAATTGAGCAATGACGCATGGTCAGCCACATTCTCATGAGCCTTCTACATCAGGGCTGGGGAACCTGGGGTCCTCCAGGTGTTGCTGGACTCTAATTCCCAACAGCCCCAGCCAGCCTGCCCAATGGTGTGGGACGATGGGAGTAGTAGTGCATCAACATCTAAAGGGCCATAGGTTCCCCAGCCCTATTCTACCTCTTCTGACAGGGTGGTTCTCAGGCTTTGAGAGGGGGAAATACTGGGCAAATGGCCTGTACATGTGATTACTGGTTCAAATAAGGTATCACTCATGTAGGCATGCTTCGGAACCCTCTTTTGGATAACCCACCAGATAAATGAAATTGTGACCCAGATGCCTGAACATGGCTGGTCTTTTAGCAGATCGTTTTCTCTGTATGGTTCTGCTAAATGACACATATGGAGGAATCATAGCTTTTTTACAGAGCAGATAATAGCAACCTAATCACATGAGAGGACTGTACCATGTGCCCCTTTGAAAATTTGTACAGGCTCTTTCTGCAGCTTCTCCTGATGTGATGCAAATTGTAGACTCTTTATTGTATACTTTGCTTTCTTTGTGAAAGCCTTCTGATTAGAGTTGTCGCAGAGGTGTTTGTTTAGCTCTGTGTGAGCACTAATTGGTAACCCGGGACTAGCACTAAAAATAGATGGAATTTTAAATCTGTCTAATATAGTGCACTTCAGCAAAGGAGATCGTTACCTTGTCGTGGTGCTGGAGCTTGAGCATCTCAATGATGTCATGAGCTAAACCGTGAAGGGACACCCAAGACGGGAAGGTCATGGCAGAGAGGTCAGACTAAATACGATCCCTGGGGAAGTAAACGGCAACCCACCCCAGTATTCTTGCCATGAAAACTAAATGGATCAGTACAACCAGAGATATATCGGTATACCATCGGAAGATGGGACTCCCAGGTCGGAAGATGGTCAAAATGCTACTGGGGAGGAACAGAGGATAAGTTCAACTAGCCCCAGATGTGATGACGCAGCTAGCTCAAAGCCGAAAGGACGGCTAGCAACTGATGGTGCTGGTGGTGAATGACAAATCTGATGTTCTAAAGATCAACACACCATATGAACCTGGAATGTAAGATCTATGAGCCAGGGCAAATTGGATGTGGTTACTGGGGAGAGGTCGAGATTAAATATAGAAATTTTGGGTGTCAGTGAACTGAAATGGACTGGAATGGGCCACTTCACATCAAATGACCACCAGATCTACTACTGTGGACAAGAGGACCACAGAAGAAATGGAGTAGCCTTCATAATTCATAATAAAGTGGCTAAAGCAGTGCTTGGATACAACCTAAAAAATGACAGAATGATCTCAATTCGAATTCAGGGTAAGCCATTTTAACATCACAAATCCAAATACACGCCCCAACCACAGATGCTGAAAAAGCAGAAGTAGATCAGTTCTATGAGGATCTGCAGCACCTACTGGATAGTACGCCAAAAAAATATGTTATTTTCATTACAGGAGACTGGAATGCTAAGGTGGGTAGTCAAACGACACCTGGAATTACAGGCAAGCATGGTCTGGGAGAACAAAATGAAGCAGGACATAGGCTGATAGAATGTTGCCAAGACAACTCACTGTGCATAACAAACTCTCTCTTCCAACAAC
The DNA here is from genome assembly GCF_057233095.1 of Heloderma suspectum. Classification (NCBI taxonomy): domain Eukaryota; kingdom Metazoa; phylum Chordata; class Lepidosauria; order Squamata; family Helodermatidae; genus Heloderma; species Heloderma suspectum. The sequence goes on from NC_139458.1 coordinate 425,970,754, forward strand.
CTAAGAGACGACTTTATACATGGACTCCACCAGACGGTCGACGCTGAAATCAGATTGACTACATCCTTTGTAGCCAAAGGTGGCGGACATCTATGCAGTTGGTAAAAACAAGACCTGGAGCTGATTGTAGTTCAGATCGCAAACTTCTTATTGCACAATTTAGAATCAGACCAAAGAGAATAGGGAAGACCCACAGATCAGTTAGATATGAGCTCACTAATATTCCTTATGAATATGCAGTGGAGGTGAAGAATAGATTTAAGGGACTAGATTTAGTAGATAGGGTCCCAGAAGAACTATGGACAGAAGTTCGCAACATTGTTCAGGAGGTGGCAACAAAAAAGTCCCAAAGAAAAAGAAAACCAAGAAGGCAAGATGGCTGTCTGCTGAGACACTGGAAGCAGCCCAAGAAAGAAGGAAAGCAAAAGGCAACAGTGATAGGGGGAGATATGCCCAATTAAATGCAAAATTCCAGAGGTTAGCCAGAAGAGATAAGGAATTATTTTTAAACTAACAATGCGCGGAAGTGGATGAAGATAATAGAATAGGAAGGACAAGAGACCTCTTCCAGAAAATTAGAAACATCGGAGGTAAATTCTAGGCAAAAATGGGTACGATCTAAAACAAAGATGGCAAGGACCTAACAGAAGCAGAAGAGATCAAGAGAAGGTGGCAAGAATATACAGAAGATCTGTATAGGAAGGATAACAACATCAGGGATAGATTTGATGGTGTGGTCAGTGAGCTAGAGCCAGACATCCTGAAGAGTGAGGTTGAATGGGCCTTAAGAAGCATTGCTAATAACATAGATGACAGTATCCCAGATGAACTGTTTAAAATCTTGCAAGTTGATGCTTTCAAGGTGATGCATGCCATATGCCAGCAAATTTGGAAAACACAAGAATGGCCAACAGATTGGAAAAAATCAACCTATATCCCCATACCAAAAAAGGGAAGCACCAAAGAATGTTCCAACTATCAAACAGTGGCACTTATTTCACATGCCAGTAAGGTCATGCTCAAGATCTTGCAAGGTAGACTCCAGCAATTCATGGAACGAGAATTGCCAGATGTACAAGCTGGGTTTTGAAAAGGCAGAGGAACTAGAGACCAAATTGCCAGTATCCGCTGGATAATGGAGAAAGCCAGAGAGTTTCAGAAAAACATCTATTTCTGTTTTATTGACTATTCTAAAGCCTTTGACTGTGTGGATCATAACAAATTGTGGCAAGTTCTTGGTGGTATGGGGATACCAAGTCATCTTGTCTGCCTCCTGAGGAATCTGTATAACAACCAAGTAGCAACGGTAAGAACAGACCACGGAACAATGGACTGGTTTAAGATTGGGAAAGGAGTACGGCAGGGTTGTATACTCTCACCCTACTTATTCAACCTGTACGCAGAACACATCATGTGGCGTGCTGGGCTTGATGAAGCCAAAGCTGGAGTTAAAATCGCTGGAAGAAACATTAACAATCTCCGATATGCAGATGATACCACTTTGGTGGCTGAAAGCGAGGAGGAGCTGAGGAACCTCATGACGAAGGTGAAAGAAGAAAGTGCAAAAGCGGGGTTGCAGTTAAACCTCAAAAAACCCAAGATTATGGCAACCAGCTTGATTGATAACTGGCAAATAGAGGGAGAAAACGTGGAGGCAGTGACAGACTTTGTCTTTCTAGGCACAAAGATTACTGCAGAAGCTGACTGCAGCCAGGAAATCAGAAGACGTTTATTTCTTGGGAGGAGAGCAATGACAAATCTTGATAAAATAGTTAAGAGCAGAGACAGCACACTGACATCAAAGGTCTGCATAGTTAAAGCAATGGTATTCCTCGTAGTAACCTATGGCTGCGAGAGCTGGACCATAAGGAAGGTTGAGCGAAGGAAGATAGATGCTTTTGAACTGTGGTGCTGGAGGAAAATTCTGAGAGTGCCTTGGACTGCAAGAAGATCAAACCAGTCCATACTCCAGGAAATAAAGCCAGACTGCTCACTTGAGGGAATGATCTTAAAGGCAAAACTGCAGTACTTTGGCCACATCATGAGAAGACAGGATACCCTGGAGAAGATGCTGCTGCTAGGGCAAGTGGAAGGCAAAAGGAAGAGGGGCCGGCCAAGGGCAAGGTGGATGCATGATATTCTGGAGGTGACGGACTCGACCTTGGGGGAGCTGGGGGTGGTGACGGCCGACAGGAAGCTCTGGCGTGGGCTGGTCCATGAAGTCACGAAGAGTCGGAAGCGACTGACCAAATAAACAACAATATAGCGCAGCCAACATGATGAGTCATTTTAGAACTCTTAGAACACAGATTTTTCTGCAAGTTCTCTAAAAATACTCGTAATTGGTAAGCCATTTCCAAGTGAAGCCACACCAAGTTCATCCATCACTGCTTCTGTTCTTCTTGTAGAAATGTGGTAATCCAAACTAAACTGCCTTGACCAGTTCCTAAGAGTAAAAAAACCCACAGACTTCTAAGAGCCTTGGCTTTAAATGGGCAAACTTAGTATAACTATAGTGGGAGGCATACAGTGTCTTTCACTTTTTGATGTTGACTAACTTGAAGTGTCTAACCCGTTGGCGACTTCACTGTGGCATGTGATGTGGGGAAGCAATTTTTGTGTCATTAGCAGAAACTTGATAGAGTGTAAGATGCAATTTTCCTTGCCCCCATCACTTTGTATTTCTGAGCCAGCTTCAGCTTTCACTCTTCTTCAGGTAGACTCTCTCTGTGTGAATTTTTAATAAGGGTACAAAATAAATCCCTGCACCATGGTCAGATCTCCACAGAGAAATGTCATTGGCTTGGATACATTCAAGCATTATAGCACCATAAGTCTGTTTGATGCAATGCAGTGGGTCTTTTGATCTTTTTGCTAGGGCGGAAGAGATTATTAAATAAAAGGGTGCCGTGTTCCATAACCAGTGTTTTGATATGCTGCTTGATGCTCAATAGGGTCATCTCTTCACTTAGGTGTGGGCAGAAATGATGTTTTATTTTTCTCTTTTGTCCTGTCAATCCATTAACTGCTTAAACCATGGAAATGTGAAGCAAAATTCTTTCACATCTTTTGGTTCTTCTTATAGGAATGGGCAGCCTCAGTTCTGTTGAAACCAAAGGCGCAGAGGTTCTTTGCAGCCCCACTTGTGTTTTATAAGAACGAGAACTCAGGAATGCAATTTCTCATTTAAGAGAGCAAGTGGAGGGAGGGCGATGTCTGAGTGGGAAGGAATTATGTCATTGGCCCTGCTGGTGTAGTTGGCCCAGTCTATTTTAAAGAGCACCTCCAGGAATGCCACTCGACGAGATCAGCCTCAGAAGGCCTTCTGTCTGTCCCATCAGCCCAGACATATAGGCTGGTGAGGACTAGGGAGAGGGCCTTTTCTGTGGTGGCCCCCACTCTGTGGAATTCCCTCCCTAGTGACCTCTGCCATGCCCCCTCTTTGATGAGTTTCTGCCGGGCTTTGAAAACCTGGCTGTTCAGGCGGGCATTTGGGGTGGGTTAGGGTTCTTTAGAGCAATGTTGTTTTGTTCAGTTGATTACGTAAATTTGTTGTATTTTGTGTTGTTATTTGTATTGTATGCCACCTAGAGTGACTAGGTAGCCGGCCAGATGGGTGGCTAAGAAATATAATACATACATAAATAAATAAATAAATAAATAAATAAATATTATTGGAGCGGTTCCATGCTATTGTAGCAAAGTCAGTGTGAAAGTTTTCCCCAAATTCTGCCTAAAGTGGAATTTGGAATGTAATTACAGTTCTGCTCAGGCTGAACCATGGGGCAGTATGAAATGGTAGTCCTATGTAAACTAGGCCCATTCACGTCAATGGGTCTACTTTGTATAGGAGTAGCATTGGATACTCCCCATGTGCTGAAATTAGGGGAGTGTTGGCCGCACTACTTCTTGGTTTTCGATCTGCTTCTTTTTACGTTGCCATCCATCTCTTCGTAACTATAACATTACAGATGCCATGGATATTCTCATGCATTCATACAAAGATCAGAGTTGCCCCATGATGGATTTTGTAGTCTGCAGTAGATTACAGAACCCATCATACAAAGTGAGTATGAATGTCCAAGGTGACTAGCATCTCATATATGTGACAACATCTGGGGCATGCAGAACTCCAAAGATGACAGTGCAGCTGTGTGCCAATGGACTCTGATGGTTGAAAGGGAGGGTTTTTTTTAATACAAATTTTTATTGAATTTCAGTAATATTAACAAAGAAAAATAAAACATGACCAAACCAAAACAGAAACTAAAATAAAACAAATTCCATCAGGATTACATCTTCTTAACATATAGCAATGGGTATACAGAGGTCACAGGTAATTCTTGTCAGTGCTACTAGATATTTTATCAGATGGGCTCAGGATTATTCTTCATCTGTTTTCTTCCTTATAAAAGCCAAGGGGTTTTATAATGCGAGGGAATCAAATATTGATGTTCTGTTCTGTTTGTATATGCGATAAAGTCAAACCATATCGCATGGAATAAATCGAGTTTGCTTTGACCCCTGGCCACCTTCAACTTGTGCGATATTTTTTCCATTATGGCAATTTGCCAGACCATGGCATACCAATAATCTAATACCTGGAAGGCAAATCCCTTCCAAAAACTACCTATCGTGGATCTGGCAGTGAAAGGGAGTTTTGTAGAAATCGATGGCCCTTAAAATATTCACCGTCTGCCACAGAGGAATTCCATCTGGGTTATCCCTCACCCTCTGCTTCTGTTTCAAAGCCAAATGAGGCAGCTGGGATCAGCTGCCCAGAAGAAATTGTATTGTAGTTGTATTGCAACAGCACATGTCACCTCTCATGTTGGCTCTGCGTCTGTCTTCCAAGTGTGGGATAAGAGCATTGCAACAACCAGGATAGGAGCAGGGAAATGGGCTCACAGCAGCAATTTGCCCCTGTGAACAGGAAGAGTTAAATTGTGTCTCTGCACCAGGGAATTCCAGTGCGGTGTTTTCAAGGTCCCCAGTTCAGTTCTTTGGGAGAAAGAAGAATGGATGCTTTCGAACTGTGGTGCTGGAGAAGACTCTTATGAGCCCCCTGGACTGCAAGGAGGTCAAATCAGTCCATCCTAAAGGCAATCAACCCTGACTGCTCATTGGAAGGACAGATCCTGAAGCTGAAATGCAAATATTTTGGCCACCTAATGCAAAGAGAAAACTCCCTGGAAAAGACCCTGATGCTGGGAAAGACTGAAGGCAAAAGGAGAAGGGGACGGCAGAGGATGAGATGGCTAGATAGCATCACCGATGCAATGAATATGAACTTGAGCACACTCCAGGAGAGAGTGGAGGACAGGAAGGCCTGGCGTGCTATGGTCCATGGGGTCACGAAGAGTCGGACATGACTTAACAACTGAACAACAACAACAACAACAACAACAACAACAACACAAAATGGTAGTGTGTGGGGCACAGTTAGGAAGGAGCTCTGTGTGCCTCTCACCTAGAGACTGGGCTACTAAGCCAAACACAGCCAGTCTTGCAGCCATGTACAAGTGACCCATGAGGGGTTGAAAAGGCCACTTTGTTTTTGCTGTCTCCCTGGGTGTAAACAGAGAGAGGTCAAGTGTACAACATGTGACTGGTGGGATGTGTTTGGATGGGCATGCCACCCCTGACAGTGAGTGGACCAGGCCTCAGTGACAGGGGTCCAATGGTAGATTGCCCCTTTTCAGGGATTTGGCAATGTACAGTTTTCCCCTCTCCACACATATCACTTGTCCTAATGACAGACATTGCCCAAGTTTATAATAAAGCTGGATTCAAAATATATTAATAAAATATTGTATTTCTAAATCACCTTGAAGCAGCCAGTTGTATACAGGTAAAACAGACAGTGCCCTGCCTTCCAATGTAATAAAGAGAGCTCCTGTGATGCTATGGAATCTTCAGCAACATTTTGGGAGGGAAGTGTCCGTCGTACAATGGTGACAAACTATATTTGTGAAGGAAGTAGGTTGGTTTCATGTTGGGAAAACCTGGAGAAAAAGAGGGTCCATTCGCCATTTGCAAGAAATGGGTTGGTGGGGGACAGATCCCGCGAAGTATCAATAGTTATTCACTCTCAATAAATGGGAATTATACAGCAGCAGGAACATTGAGCACACTCCGGGAGAGAGCGGAGGACAGGAAGGCCTGGCGTGCTATGGTCCATGGGGTCATGAAGAGTCGGACACGACTGAACGACTGAACAACAACAAACTGTGTTGCATATAGCCTCTATGTTGCTTAGTGCATAATCCTTTCCAGATAGTCACCAGGCTCTGAAATTGGAGGCTGCTGACTATCCTGTGCAGGGCGCCCCGCCTGGAGTACAGAGGGGATCCTCTCTTCCGTGCTCTGGCTGCCCTGCATTTTTGCCTAGATGGGTGATTTTGCTCAACTAGCCGTGACTTCTGGGAAGGGGAGGGAACGGCCTGGAGACCCGACAGGAAGCTGCGTAATGCAGGTTCCACAGTCTCCTCCCTTCCCCACCCCTGGGACCACATCCTTTTCCTCATCTCTGTGCTCCATTTCTGATACATAGCAGGCATGAAGAGAACCGCACCGTGGGGCAGGGAAGTGCAGTTTCTGGGAATCCTTGGTTCCCAGAAACCAAAAAATCCTGTGGCCCTCTAGAGAGTGCCTGGTGGCCATAGGATTGCTCCCTCCATATGTTTAAGTATGTTTAATCCCTGATGACCAATGCTCCTTGCCCAATGACTGAAATGCTCTAGAACGGAGGTTTTTTTAATCATAGCTGCTCACAATGGCTTACCTTCCCGAAACATATTTGACATCACACTATTGTTTCCTGAACTCATAGGGATATGAGGGGGTGGATTCAGATGCGTATTTCTGGACAGGACATGTGCCTACCCATGAGTCCATGCTATTTCTGTGTTTATCAGTAAATCTTTAAATGCAGTAAATCTGCATGAAAATCCGCATTGAAATATATATGTAAATACACATTTTTATATGTAATTTTCCTCTCAAAATACGCATTTCTAAAATGTTTCCGAATAATACATTTTTATGTGTGTTTTTTGTGGTTAGAACTGCGTCAAACACCAGCGGATAACTGTGTTCTTAATATTAGTCTGGGAGATGCAGATCAAGTCTGTTAGTATTGGAATTCACAAATAATGAATTCCTCAAGCATCCCTGTAAACTCTCTGTCTCTCTGTGTGTGTATCACCCAGCCTTGGACTTTCTTTCAGATTATTTGATAGTCCAATAAAGAAGATGCACAGATTTTATCATTTTTAAAGTAAAATTATTTTGAAATAAGAAACAGAAAGAAAGTAGGGAGAGGAAGGAAAACACATTTATATGTTTGTTCAGTTAACAAATGTTATATGGTTCGTAGTATTGCAAGCTTAAATCGCTGAATCCTTACTGTGAAACAATAAAAGCCTTTAATCACAGATTGAAATCCTCTGTGTGGTTGGCGAAGAACTGCAGTCTTTTTGCTCTTGTCTTTTTGATCAGCTTTATTCAAACGGTGGCTTGTTTGATCGTGCGAACTGGCCCATTCTCTAGAATAGAACGCTTCTGCCTTCTCTTCTTCCTTCTCCTATAATGCATTAAAGTAATCTCCAGCAGGCTGTAAAATCTGTCCTAAAATGCATTCTAATTTATGTTGTTTTGTTTATTGTTGATACTTCATTTAACATTTTTAGAATTAATTTTAGATGAGTTAATTATTCATTTTAGTCTCATTTGACCTATTGGTCAGTACACTGCTACCATTTACATCTTGTTTTGTTCCTGATGGATGTGTATATTGAGCAGTAGTAGATGGTACCATAGGGCAACATTAAGGCTCAAACAAAATGCGTACTGCCCAACCCATCAGAAAGGGAGAGAAAGGGACACGAGAAAGAGAATATCAGTTCATCTCACGAATGCCCCAGCTCTGTTGCCGCAAATAACCGTGTTTTGAGCAACTTCAAAGTAAGAGTGTGCAAGTATAAAAGTTTTTACCCAATGTAATTTTGAGAACACTTGAGCAATTAATAGGTATTGGCTATAAAACTGCCCCAGTTAAAATTGATAGATTGTTGACAGTATTAAAATTCCTTTTGTACTGAAGGTCAAAATGGGACTTTTCTGGCAATAGCGCTCAAGGTATTAATTGATGAATGGGTGTGTGGAATGATTTAATTAATTAGTGTGTGTGTGTTTGTGATTGTGAATTGGTTTCAGTCAATGACATTCGTTGTTGGGAACAGTTTTGATCCAATGGATGGAGAGATGGTGTGCAGTCCCCTCCACCCTAGGGATGTCTGTCACTGTGGAATCCTTCCCTTTGGGAGCTCGACAGACTTCCAGTGAGGACCTCACTCAACTTGCTCCTCCGGGCTGAACTGTGGGGCTTTTCCCCAAATCTGGGAACTTTCCCCATTTTTTAAAACATTATGTAAATAGAAATGTGTGCAAATTGCAGGGCTGCAAATTGCGTGATCTGTGCACATTTCGGCCACAAATTGGGTAAATCACACAAATTGCACTCTGCAATTTGTGCAAATTTCTTTATTTACAGAAATTTAAAAAATCTGGAAAAATCTGCAATGCAGTTGGGCCAGCTCATGGGGGAACACGCAGAAGTCTGGGGGGCCGAGCTGATGAAAGCTCAGTGAGCTCCACCCCTCCCAGACGGATTCCTCCAACATCCCCTGCTCCACCCTGCCACAGACCAGTTGAGCAGCCTTGGCACTTCACATTCACACCACTGCTTTGTTCTCCCTCGTGAAAAATAAGAATTCTATTGACCTGCCTTGCAGAGTTGTGTCTAGAGCAGAACAAAGTGAAGATTGTAGGCTGATTCTCAGGTTCAAGGTTCTGTACCATATTGAGGGAAGGGACCATAGTCAGCACATGCTTGGCATGCAGAATTCCCATGTTCAATCCTTGGCATCTCTTAACTAGAGATGACATAGCAGATGATGGGAAAGGCCTGAGATCCTGCAGACTAGACCAGGGTTACAGAGTCTCAAGCCTGGTGGCCAAATCCAGTCTGTCTGGAGTCCCAATCCAGCTCTCTGGCATTCCCCAGAAGGCCATGCTCCCATCCCCTGCCCCTGCCCCCTTTTCCTGACCACCAGTTATTGCAGCTTTTGCAGCCCACCCACCACAACTCTAAAAGATTGAAATGCCTCTCCTAAGAAAGTAAGAACATAAGAAGAGCCATGCTGGATCAGACCAAGGGTCCATCTAGTCCTGTTCACACAGTGGCCAACCAGCTGCCCATGGGAAACTCACAAGCAGTACATGAGTGCAACAGCACCCTCCCACCCATGTTCCCCAGCAACTGGTATACATAGGCTCACTTCCTCTGGTACTGGAAGTAGCACATACCATCAAGACTAGTAGCCATTGATGGCTATTAAGCCTAAGGCTTAGTTACCAGTGAGGCCTAAGGCTTAGTTATCAGTGAGGCCTAAGGCTTTGTTACCAGCAAGGCCTAAGGCTTAGTTACTAGTGTTGCCTAAGGCTTGGTTACTAGTGAGGCCTAGCTACTAGTGAGGCCTAAGCCTTTGTTACTAGTGAGGCCTAAGCTTAGTTACTAGTGAGGCCTAAGGCTTCATTAGAACTTTGTGACCTATGAAGCCAAATGCTGCCAATGCGGTCATGTATGTAACGTAGCTGTTTGATACCCCACTTCCTCCTCACAGTCCCAGACCTTTGGTAGGAAAAACCAAAGAATTGAGTTCCTGGTCAGAAATAGGCCTGGGCTGTGTAGGACTTGGTGGGTCACAAGTCTTTGCTTTATTGTGGCCAAAATATGGACATGGGGTGAGGCTACTAGGGAGAAATTAATTTCAGTTCATTTCTGATCAGGTTTTACCCAGTTTGCACCTTTTGGACCGAACACGGACTCAGATGCATTCCAAGCTTGCAATATGAGTCGCAGATCCAAACAAATGCATTCAACAGCATGCATACATTTTAAAAATGCACACAACAAAAGTGTGTACTTCTGAAAAATGCACAGAAACGTGCTTTAATCACTGGGAGAAGAAGGCGTACATTTAAAAGATGCACACAGTTGATACATACATTTGAAAAAATGCACACGAAAATACGGACGGATTTTCATGGGAAAAGAAAGAAAGCTCACAAAATGATATAATTTCGAGTCAGAACAAGCTTTGAGATGGAATTTGGAGAACATCACTGAGCTCAAGTTTTGCTGATTCACACATCACAGGTAGGAAAGCTCCAATTTCCATTGATTTCTATCAGGGAAAACAAATAGGTCAGACTTTCCCAACCTGGTGTATTCCAGGTATTTTGACGATGATTCCCAGCATTCCTGATGAAGAAGTGGGAGACAGGTTCCAGTGCTTGAGAAAACAAAATGTATTGTGCTCTACGTGTTCCGGAATAATTCTTTCTTCAGGAGCTGTTAAAAACCATTTTGCCCAATGGCTTTTAACAGCTCCTGAAGAAGGAAATACTCTAGAACACGTAGAGCAAAATGCATTGTTGTTTCTCAAGCACCAGAGTCTGTCTCCCCCTTCTTCATCGTTAGTCCATGGTGCTCTTTCCCTCTTCACTTCTACTTCCAGCATTCCTGAGCATTGACCATGCTGGCTGGAGCTGATGGGAACTGCAGTCAAAAGCATTGGAAGGGCACCAGGTTGGGGAAAGCTGGAACAGGTTGTAGTTGGTAGGAGAGGCGAAACCTGGGACAGGCCAAGGACAAATTAGCGCCCCCTCTGGTCGTGTGACTTAAGTGCATCACTTCTAATTTGCTCCTATTTGTGAATGGCTGCTTATTACTCCTATTATAAAATGTAAAGTGCTGTACTGGGGGACAGGGCAAAACTTGGCCCTGTCCTTTGGAGGCCTGGCCATACACTGTCATTGAAAGGGATCCTGTGCAGGGAAGTGCCACATGCTTCCCTTGCAGGTCTTTGCAATACGTCTGCATCCTCTTTCCATTCCAGTTATGGTGGACATTTAGCTAATATATGATGAAAAGGAATTGGCCATGTCATTCAAGGAAGTGGCCAGAATTCAGCTGGTGTGTACTGGTGATGTCACGTAGACTTTTAAGCACAAATTGCAAGCTAAACTCCCCCCACTATTGAAACCCCAGCATTCAAGAGATGGGCTCATGTTTTTCTACTCTTCTTTAGATTGATTGCACTCTTCGTCTTTATAGTCATCACAATAATGCTTTTGGATTGAAACATTTACATGGAATCGTTTCTTCTGCACAAGTTTTTGTAAAATGCCAAATTTAGTTTATATTGAACTGGCAAACGCGTCAAAAAGCACATTGCCTTTTTGATAGCAAATCATCCCATCTGGATTCTTCTATTGAATTAAAGGTCATGCTTGTTTTTCAAACAGTTGCATAAATGTTCAAAGGACATGGAGACACAAATGTCTTGTGGAAATTCTTCCCAGAGAGTTTACATTATAGGCAAGCGGTATAGAATTATGTGTGAGGGTTGGATCTGAGCCCATAGAGTCCCAAAGCAGCTCTGATTCTGAGGAGGAGATACAATCCATGGGAGAGGAACTCTCTCAGATTTCAGAGGCACAGCTGGAGGGGGAGTCTCCCCCGCTTACATTCCTGGGAGCCGACAGTGACCTTGGCATGGAAAGGGAGGGACAACTTGAGCTCTTAGACGTGAGGCGCAGGCACAAGCGAGAGGTTGCAGGAGCTGAGCTTAGGTACTCAGCTCGATTGGCTCAACGTCAACAGCTGCACCCCGAGGCCTCACAGGAGAGGGGGAGAATTTCCCCTCCTACTCCTTAAGTTCAGAGAGTTGCTGCGCTTTTCCCCAAACGGAGACCAACTGATGTCCTAACTCTTAGAAACCCCTAGTAGGCCGTTCCTTTGTATTTCCCCCAAGTTCTCAGGCAATTAAAGCCTTGGAATTAAAGCTGAATGGAATTAAAGCCTTGAAAAGCAGCCCTTCTGTCTGAGTGTTGATTCTGGCTATTGGAGGATTCAGAAGGCAACAGGGGCAGTCCTGACATTATGTAATCGGAAGAGGCATATTCTGTGGCTGGGAATGAATTATTTTTATTTGTTCATATTTTGCAGTGATTGTGTAGAGGCAGATGGCCACAAACTGTGACCCATGGGATGGGTTGGGGTGAAATGTTTAAGTAAAAACTCCTGACTACTTGGAGGCTGCGTTGCACATTATCAGAGAGGCATAATTCCTCCTTTCTTTACCTGGATGACATGCTGCAAAGTTTGAGTTACCAGCTCATGTGGGATAGATAGATCACAATGGACATCACCATTCCATCAAGTCCAACCCCCCACCCAGGGGGTTGGCCTCGATGGCCTTGTAGGCCCCTTCCAACCCTACTATTCTATGATTCTATGATTCAAATCAGTGCAGGGCTAGTGGTGGCGATGTGAGAGCTTGACACATGATCTACCTGTCGCATGTAATTCTGTATGCTGCATAACTGATGATAACCACTTTAGACATCTCCATTGGAGGGGAAGAGAGGTGTATGCATATTTTGACATATTACATTGTATATTCATATATTATATAAATAAATTTGTGTTAGATTTGAATCCTTCTCCATTGTTGTTGTTGTCGTCATCGTCATTCTTAATTTTTGCAAGTGTGGGGCCGGACCATGGCAGAGTTAAGCAGAAGGGAAACATGCCAACATTGTCCAGTGCATAGGCTCCTATATTTCGTACTTTGCAAACTGTCAAGGGTGCTTGTTGTAAGAAAGACCCTATATATTTTAAAGGTATTCCCTCTAAAGGTAGCCATGCAAAATGTATACAATGCAACAAAGAGAAAGAAAGCTTGGTTGTAATAATGAAACAGTGTAATCCTATACACATTTATCTGGGAATATGTCCCGTTGAATTTAATGGGGCTTCATTTTGATGCATCGGATTGCACCATTTGCTGTAAATTAACATGGTTCAGTGGTCAGATTTGCACTGTTATTTAGGAAATATATGAAAAAGTACCAATGGGATGCTTAATTGAAATCCATGATTTAGAGTGGCCTTTTTTCTTGCTGATTTGAAACATGATTTAAATCACTGAACTTGCATCACAATGATTTAAAATCAGACCTCCTGTGTAATGTGATATCTCTTAACATGTAGATTTTGAAGAGTCTTTGAACACAGCCTTTCTCTTGGACCATGTAGCCCTAGGGAGCATTAGTAGCAGGGAAATGGAGACAAGGGACCATGGAGCCTGGGTAGGAAGGAGGGGGAGCTATTTTGGGTCCAGTGCACTGAACTTACCAATCTGCTTTACACTGAGTCAAGCTCTAGGGCCATCATCTAGACCAATATTGTCTGCTCTGACAGGCAAGTGGGTCTCCAATGTCTCAGGTAGGGATGGATGAATTAGTTTGGTCCAAATGTTTATAAGGACTTATCCAATTTGCAGCTCCCAAACCTATATATGAACCACATTGCAATTGCACACTGAAGTCCACATTTTCAGAATTTTGTGGTGCAATTCGCAACTCAAAAAAAATGTGGGCATAAATGTGTATATTAGGGAAAATGCGATCAAAAAGGCATATATTAGGGGAAGGTTCACACAAAGGACACATATTAGGCTAAAATCTCTTGTGCACACTAGGAAACACGCATACAAAAACGTGTATATTAGAACAAACGTGCATGAAAATGTCTGTGAATTTTTGACAGAATTTTTTGGGCTGGATGTTTGGAAATAGGCCAAAACAACCGTATGGCTGGGAAAACGAGAGACTTGGCAAAACTGAAATGGACAGATTTGCCCTAATCTCATCTGGAGAAAGATCTTCCTCAGCCCTTCCATCAAGTTCCTTTCAGGGGAGATGGTCCGACTGAACCGGAGACCTTCTGCATGCACAGGATGGGTCTACTGCTGAACAGTTCCTGCAGCATGTGAGCAGCACAGCCACAACACCTTCCATCAGAAGCAGTATTTTTCAAGCTCATTTAATTTTATTCATTCAATTAGTAGAAAACCATGGCAAGTTTGTTTTACAGCAGTTAATAATAATAAACAGATCTTCCCTATAAATGTATAATAGATTATATTGAATCAGTTTTTCCCAGGGTTAGGAATCTCTTGTTCCCTTCTGTGACCTGGGTTTCAAGAAGTTATCCCCTGATTGCCTGATGGGTTCATTCCAGGAATCATTCCCTTTTTGTGTCCGGGGTTGGGGCCCCGTGAAAGGATTATCTGGGTTAGGTACCCAGGAATCCAGAGTCCCTTCCCTTGTGTTCAGAACCGTGGAGATGGCAATGGAGAAACCATGTTGAGGATCTCAGTCACGGTAGTAGTGTTTCGCTTTGGACTGTTCTGGAATTACATAGAGCCTTATAGCTACTGACCATCAGCTATATGATTTCTGAAGAGTGTAACCATTAAGCTTTTGCCGTGGGATTCCCTGCAATAAAGAAATCTCACTGATTTGGGTGTCCAGTGACAGATTGCCTGAGCGTGTGCGCTGGGGGGATCGGGAAACCTGACACTGGGCTTCCCCACCCCATCACTGGCTGAGCAGCTCAATCCAATTCTTTCCTCCTCAAGTCATCCAATTCTCAATTTAACATCAGCCTGGTTTATAAAGCTTTAAACCCATTCGAGAGATCTGAAGAACTGACATTTCAAGCAAGCGCTGGCTCTTTTATAGGCTGTGAACAAAAGGGCTTGAACAGATGCGTTGGAAGATGTATTGTGAAGGGTATCTTACAGCTGAGAAAACATGACATTCAGCAAAGTGTGGCTTTTGTATAAAAAGTTTTGGTAATTTTCTCTTGGAATAATGTTACAAGGGTTTTTACCAGTTGTAGGGAAGTGCCCCCCCTCTCGTTTCCATGCAGAGAAATGCTTCATGTATCAGACTCACCAGAAAAAGATAATTAAATTCATGTGGCCGACTTGAACACAAGTAGATAAGAATCCCCTTCATGGATCACTGCCTTGTTGTGGCAAAGGGGCTTGCATAACTCAGTGAAGCCATAAGCTATGCCGTGCAGGGCCACCCAAGACGGACAGGTCATGGCAGAGAGTTCTGACAAAATGTGGTCCACTGGAGAAGGAAATGGCAACCCACTCCAGTATTCTTGCCAAGAAAACCCCATGGAACATATCACAAGGCTAAAAGATATGACGCCGGAAGATGAGCTCCTCAGGTCGGAAGGTGTCCAATATACTACTGGGGAAGAGCAGAGGGTATTTCCAAGTAGCGCCAGAAAGAGTGAAGCAGCTGGGCCAAAGCCGAAAGGACACTCAGCTGTGGATGTGTCTGGTGGTGAAAAGAAAATCCGATGCTGTAAAGAACAATATTGTTTAGGAACCTGGAATGTCAGATCAATGAATCAAGGTAAGCTGGAGGTGGTCAAACATGAGATGGCAAGATTGAACATCGACATCTTGGGAATCAGTGAACTAAAATGGACAGGCATGGGCGAATTTAATTCAGGTGACCATCATATCTACTATTGTGGGCAAGAATCCCTTAGAAGAAATGGAGTAGCACTCATAGTCAACAAAAGGGTGGGAAAAGCAGTACTGGGGTACAATCTCAAAAATGATAGAATGATCTCAGTACGAATCCAAGGCAAACCATTCAACATCACAGTAATTCAAGTCTATGCCCCAACCACTGAGGCCGAAGAAGCTGAGGTTGATCGGTTCTATGAAGACCTCCAACACCTTCTAGAACTAACACCAAAAAAAGATGTCCTCTTCATCATAGGGGATTGGAATGCTAAAGTAGGAAGTCAAGAAATCACCGGGATAACAGGCAGGCATGGCCTTGGTGTACAAAATGAAGCAGGACAAAAGCTAATAGAGTTTTGCCAAGAGAACACGCTGATCATAGCAAACACTCTTTTCCAACAGCACAGGAGACGACTCTACACATGGACATCACCAGATGGTCAATATCGAAATCAGATTGATTATGTCCTTTGCAGCCAAAGATGGAGAAGCTCCATACAGTCAGTCAAAACAAGACCTGGAGCTGAATGTGGCTCAGATCATGAGCTGCTTCTTGCAAAATTTCGGCTTAAATTGAAGACCGTCGGGAAAACCACTAAACCATTCAGGTATGACCTCAATCATATCCCTTATGAATATACAGTGGAGGTGAGGAATAGATTTCAGGGATTAGACCTGATAGACAGAGTGCCTGAGGAACTATGGACGGAGGTCCATAACATTGTTCAGGAGGCAGCGACGAAATCCATCCCAAAGAAAAAGAAATGCAAGAAAGCGAAGTGGCTGTCTGATGAGGCTTTACAAGTAGCTGAGGAAAGAAGGGAAGCGAAAAGCAAGGGAGAAAGGGGAAGATCTATCCAACTGAATGCAGAGTTCCAGAGAATAGCAAGGAGAGACAAGAAGGCCTTCTTAAACGAACAATGCAAGGAAATCGAGGAAAACAACAGAATGGGAAAGACTAGAGATCTCTTCAAGAAAATTGGAGATCTCAAGGGAACGCTTTGTGCAAAGACGGGCATGATAAAGGACAAAGAAGGCAGGGACCTCACAGAAGCAGATGAGATTAAGAAGAGGTGGAAAGAATACACAGAAGAACTATACAGGAAAGATCTTAATGTCCTTGATAGCCATGATAGTAATGTCCTTGATAGCCATGATAGTGCGGTCACTGAACTTGAGCCGGACATCCTCGAGAGTGAAGTCAAGTGGGCCTTAGGAAGCATTAGTAACAACAAAGCTAGCGGAGATGACAGTATTCCAGCTGAGCTATTTAAAATCCTAAAAGATGATGCTGTTAAAGTGCTGCATTCAATATGCCAACAAATTTGGAACACTCAGCAATGGCCGCAAGACTGGAAAAGGTCAGTTTACATTCCAATTCCAAAGAAGGGCAACGCCAAAGACTGTTCAAACTACTGCACAATTGCGCTCATTTCACATGCCAGCAAGGTGATGCTCAAAATCCTACAAGCTAGGCTTCAGCAGTATGCGAACCGAGAACTACCGGAAGTACAAGCTGGGTTTCGAAGAGGCAGAGGAACTAGAGATCAAATCGCCAACATTCGCTGCATCATGGAGAAAGCAGGAGAATTCCAGAAAAATGTCTATTTCTGCTTCATTGACTACGCTAAAGCCTTTGATTGTGTGGATCACAACAAACTCTGGCAAATTCTTAAAGTGATGGGAGTACCAGACCACCTTACCTGTCTCCTGAGAAACCTGTACGAGGGTCAAGAAGCAACAGTAAGAACCGGACATGGAACAACCGAGTGGTTCAAAATTGGGAAAGGAGTACGACAAGGCTGCATATTGTCGCCCTGCTTATTTAACTTATATGCAGAGTACATCATGAGAAATGCCGGGTTGGATGAATCAGAGGTTGGAATTAAGATTGCTGGGAGAATTATCAACAACCTCCGATATGCAGACGATACCACCCTAATGGCAGAAAGCGAAGAGGATCTCAAGAGCCTCTTGTTGAGGGTGAAAGAGGAGAGTGCAAAAGCTGGTTTGAAACTCAACATTAAAAAAACTAAGATCATGGCATCTGGCCCCATCACTTCCTGGCATATAGAAGGGGAAGAAATGGAAGCAGTGACAGATTTTACTTTCTTGGGCTCCAAGATCACCACAGACGGTGACTGTAGCCATGAAATTAAAAGACGCTTGCTCCTTGGGAAGAAAGCTATGGCAAACCTAGACAGCATAGTAAGAAGCAGAGACATCACCTTGCCAACAAAGGTCCGTCTAATCAAAGCTATGGTTTTCCCAGTAGTAATGTATGGCTGTGAGAGCTGGACTATAAAGAAGGCTGAGCGCCGAAGAATTGATGCTTTCGAACTGTGGTGCTGGAGAAGACTCTTACGAGTCCCCTGGACTGCAAGGAGGTCAAATCAGTCAATCCTAAAGGAAATCAACCCTGAGTGCTCATTGGAAGGACAGATACTGAAGCTGAAGCTCCAATATTTTGGCCACCTAATGCGAAGAGAAAACTCCCTGGAAAAGACCCTGATGCTGGGAAAGACTGAAGGCAAAAGGAGAAGGGGATGGCAGAGGATGAGATGGCTAGATAGTATCACCGATGCAATGAATATGAACCTGAGCACACTCCGGGAGAGTGCTCAGGACAGGAAGGCCTGGCGTGCTATGGTCCATGGGGTCACGAAGAGTCGGACACGACTGAACGACTGAACAACAACAAAGATAAGAATCAAATCCTATAGCTGGATAATAGTTCATGGAGGGATAGAGAAAGTGTCCAAAACAGCTGAAATATCCAGAAATGTGTCCCATAGGGATGTATGAGAATTTTGTTTTTGCTTGCAAAGCATGCAAGCATGCCCTGTTTGAAGCCCCCGATGTGATTGTAAGTGAATGCCTGCCAAATATGTTTGCAAATTGCTGGACGTATGCCCGTGTTCAATTTGCACAATTTTCCTCAGTTCAGCTTTGCACAAATTTCCTAATGTGCGCAAATTTCCCCCTGCAGATCAAAACCCTTGCTTTAGGCTATGGAGAAAAACTGCACACATTTGGGGAAATTTGCGTAAATGTCATGTTCAATTGTTGTTTGATTTGTGCAATTTTCCTGCTCGCACAGAGTATAAAACCTTGACAGAGAAGTTTGATTGTATGGCCACTTGGTGAATAGTGATTGTGGGAAAGGTCCAGTTTGCATGTTGCCTGCTCCCAGTCCATGGTGAGTTGATCATGTGCATCTAGTATCATGAGGAGAGTTTTGGTAGGCATTGACAATTTGTTGTTGCAGCTGGGGTGTGGGAGGGAAGAGAAGTGACGTTCACTGTCATGTAGAAAAACAACAATTGTCATTACATACTGGAAACTATTCTGCACATGGTGTCAGGTGCGCTTGACTGGCTCACCATGGGTAGGATCATCCACGCAAAAGAAGGAGGTATCAGTAGGCTTGAGGGAATCTCAAAGGCAGAAGTATGAGAATTTTTTGGGGAAAAACCCTCTGAAAGAGATAAGAAACCCAAGGACAGATCAGTGAGGCCTGAGCATGCTCAGTGGGGCGGAAAACCAGACCATCTGGGAGAGGGGCTGGAATAGAGTATCCTGGAAAAAGGTTATGGCTGGCTGGCTGGCACCCTGAGCAGGAGAATTCCACGCTGCAGTGCTTTGTTGCAGATCTCCTTGTCATTAATCTAAAATGTAAAGCCACTGGAGAGTGATGGGTGTGCTAGAGGGTACACTCTCGGTTCATGTGGAGCAACATTGAGCCCAGTAACTGTGGCTGACACCTTGTCTGAACTGAGAATGCACCATAGGACATGTCCCAGACTCCTCTGCAACACCCAGGACTTGCAGCGTAGACATATTGTGGTTCTTCAGGAAAAAATGCAGTGTGGAAATGATTCCTTGAAAGTTTTAAAAACACAGAGCTTTGGGATTGGGTGTTTTCTTTTTCTTTTTAAAAGACTTTGGAAGAAATTGATGTCTAAACCTATAATTAATAATTGGCAACACTGAACAGAAGCCATTTGCACTGGATTCTGCCAGAAAAATCTAGACATTGAAGAATAATTAGAGAATTTTGGCTCTTGTGGGCTGCTAATTAGGTTACATCTATGCTGTGTAAGATTTTTTTGTCTTTAAAGATGCCTTGACCTATTTTGCTACTGAGAGAACAAAATTAGCCAGGGTAAATCTTATTCCTTTGGGCAAACAGCTAGAGATATGGGGTAAAGGAGGAAGAAAAAATCTTGTATATTTGTTCTGAATATGTAATAGGAAAGGAGAGGGGTGGGGGATGTTGTAGACTGCTCCCTTAAGGGTAAGATAATATAATCAGTATACCATTGACCACTTTCAGTGGTTGGTAAAATAAGATTGGATGGGTTAAAATGAAGATGCTAAGCTCTTTTAGGCTTTTTAGGCTTTAGCAAAGCTAAGCTCTTTTAGGCTTTGCTGATTTTAATGGGAGACTTCAGCATGTGCTTATACCCATTGAAGCCGACAGGACTGAAAAGTGTTTAACTTTGGCTGGAGTGTGCCTTTTAGTATTGTATATTTTAAGGATGTTTGTTTGGTTTTCTCAAACCTACTGTTGTTGTTGTTCAGTCGTTCAGTCGTGTCCGACTCTTCGTGACCCCATGGACCATAGCACGCCAGGCCTTCCTGTCCTGCGCTCTCTCCCGGAGCGTGCTCAAGTTCATATTCATTGCATCCGTGATGCTATCTAGCCATCTCATCCTCTGCCGTCCCCTTCTCCTTTTGCCTTCAGTCTTTCCCAGCATCAGGGTCTTTTCCAGGGAGTTTTCTCTTCGCATTAGGTGGCCAAAATATTGGAGCTTCAGCTTCAGTATCTGTCCTTCCAATGAGCACTCAGGGTTGATTTCCTTTAGGATTGACTGATTTGACCTCCTTGCAGTCCAGGGCACTCGTAAGAGTCTTCTCCAGCACCACAGTTCGAAAGCATCAATTCTTCGGCGCTCAGCCTTCCTTATAGTCCAGCTCTCACAGCCATACATTACTACTGGGAAAACCATAGCTTTGATTATACGGACCTTTGTCGGCAAGGTGATGTCTCTGCTTCTTACTATGCTGTCTAGGTTGGCCATAGCTTTCCTCCCAAGGAGCAAGCGTCCTTTAATTTCAGGGCTACAGTCACCGTCTGCGGTGATCTTGGAGCCCAAGAAAGTAAAATCTGTCACTGCTTCCATTTCTTCCCCTTCTATATGCCAGGAAGTGATGGGGCCAGATGCCATGATCTTCATTTTTTTAATGTTGAGTTTCAAACCAGCTTTTGCACTCTCCTCTTTCACCCTCAACAAGAGGCTCTTGAGATCCTCTTTGCTTTCTGCCATTAGGGTGGTATCGTCTGCATATCGGAGGTTGTTGATAATTCTCCCAGCAATCTTAATTCCGACCTGTGATTCATCCAACCCGGCATTTCTCATGATGTACTCTGCATATAAGTTAAATAAGCAGGGTGACAATATGCAGCCTTGTCGTACTCCTTTCCCAATTTGGAACCAATCGGTTGTTCCATGTCTGGTTCTTACTGTTGCTTCTTGACCCTCGTACAGGTTTCTCAGGAGACAGGTAAGGTGGTCTGGTACTCCCATCACTTTAAGAATTTGCCAGAGTTTGTTGTGATCCACACAATCAAAGGCTTTAGCGTAGTCAATGAAGCAGAAATAGACGTTTTTCTGGAATTCTCTTGCTTTCTCCATGATGCAGCGAATGTTGGCGATTTGATCTCTAGTTCCTCTGCCTCTTCGAAACCCAGCTTGTACTTCCGGTAGTTCTCGGTTCGCATACTGCTGAAGCCTAGCTTGTCGGATTTTGAGCATCATCTTGCTGGCATGTGAAATGAGCGCAATTGTGCGGTAGTTTGAACACTCTTTGGCGTTGCCCTTCTTTGGAATTGGAATGTAAACTGACCTTTTCCAGTCTTGTGGCCACTGTTGAGTGTTCCAGATTTGTTGGCATATTGAATGCAGCACTTTAACAGCATCATCTTTTAGGATTTTAAATAGCTCGGCTGGAATACTGTCATCTCCGCTAGCTTTGTTGTTACTAATGCTTCCTAAGGCCCACTTGACTTCACTCTCGAGGATGTCCGGCTCAAGTTCAGTGACCGCACTATCATGGCTATCAGGGACATTCAGATCTTTCCTGTATAGTTCTTCTGTGTATTCTTTCCACCTCTTCTTAATCTCATCTGCTTCTGTTAGGTCCCTGCCTTCTTTGTCCTTTATCATGCCCATCTTTGCACAAAACCTACTGTACTGTAACCCTAAACTCAGGCCTTTGGCATGGAGCAAGCTGGAATTCTGAACGAATTAATATATTTTATCAGCAGAGGCCTGACAGTGTCAAACTCACCGTATCTGATTCCAACTCTCTGCTGACATTTCCCAACCTCCATTTCCAAGAGGGCATGGAGAGTTGGCAGTTTTTCTACTTCCTCTATTTTTACACCAATGCTGGTTCCTTTTGTGCAGGTGAACAACTCCGTTGGGGGATATCCAGCCACGTTAAATTAATTTTTACATCATGTCAGGAAAAGCCGTGCAAAATGGAATCAACCAACCAGTGAATCCATCAATAAAACACCTTGGCTCAGTTCCATTTTTTTGTTAATTTTTGGAATCCTCCAGAGCTACTACAGGTTCTTCTGCTAAAATAACACCTGTAAAGCCTCATCTCTGCAAAAATACAGTGAAAAGCCCTTTTACAGCCTTTCAGCATTGAGTCAGCACATACCAGCCAGGATAGGAACTAAGCTGAGAGATACTCAGGGAACTCCATTTGATATATGGCACAGAATCATACCATTTTAGAGTTGGAAGGGCTCTTGGAAATCATCTAGTCCAACCCGCCGATCAGTGCTGTGATACCAGATGCAATTACAGCTAGGGATGGACAATTCCGTCTGCTTCATTTTCTGTAACGTTCACATTTTTTAAAGCACAGGTTTGTTCTGTCCCATTAACTCATTGGTTTGCACATCTTTTAAAAGTTTGCACGAACATTCACATGCATTTTCGCCTCCATTTTTGTAGGTACAAATATTAGTATGCTTTTTGGTATGCAGTTTCCCCCAATACATACAATTTTTGCAAGCACTTTCCCTTAATATGTGCCTTTCTATAGGCAATTTTCCCTACCATACTCATCTTTTATATGGATGTTTTGATCGGAGGGCTGCATTGCAAAATTTGTAGACATGTGAAAACCAAAGGGTAATGGTGTTCCTGTTCATATATTAGTTCAGGAAGTGCAAATCAGGAAGTGCAAACCAAATGCATTTTGCTCCCATCCCTACGTACAACCTCCCTGACAGATGGCTGCCCAAACATTGTGTAAAGACCTCCAGTGAAGGAGAGCCTACCACCCCCCCTAAGCAGATCATAGAGTCATGGAATAGTAGGGTTGGAAGGAGCCTACAAGACCATCGAGTCCAACCCCCTGCTCAGTGCAGCAATCCAAGTCAGATTGACTCACTTCTGAACACCTCTTACAATTAGGAAGCCCCCCCCTCAATATTTAGCTGAAATCTGCTTCCCTGTCATTTCCACCCATTGTTTCTAGTCTTGCCCCTGGGAGCAGCAGAGAATAAGTCTGTACCATCTTCTGTGTGACAGTCCTTCAGACATTTGAAGACCACTGTCGTATCTTCCCATAATCGTCCCTTTTCTAGGTTAAATTTGCTAAGCTCCTCCAACCATTCCTCATAGGACTTGGTTTCCAGACCCCTCCTTGTCTTAGTCACCATCTTCTGGACATGCTTCAGTTGCTCTCCACCAACCTACGTGCAGCCCACCAACCATGCACTGTATCCCTCGCAGAAGGTTTATTGATGACATGATGGTTGTGTTCAGTTTGGTGGGCAAGGCCTGCATTGTTGCTGATGTGCTCAGGTAGCTGCCAAGATCCCACTGCCAACCCCAGACTTGACACTGCTGAAGAGGATCAGCTGTTCCATCCTTCTGTTCAGTGGACAAGGAGAAGGAGGGTCCTGGCAGGAGTGGTTAGGTCCACTTGGGTTCATCTTGCTGCGGTCTCCCCAGAATCTAGAGCTAGCCCTGTTGTCGGAGCAAGAGGGGTAGCATCCTAGGGCGTCCTTGCGCTCATGGGAGCGACCACTCACGCAACAGGGTTTTAACACTTGTAAAAATACCCCAAAATGAGCAGAGACACTCATTTCTGGAATGGAGCAGCTCAGCTGATCTTGCAGGAGGGAGTTCTGCTGACCTGTAGCGATCCGGAAACAAGTGTTTCTGCTTATTTCTGCAGTTATTTTTTTAGAATCATGAAAAGCGAAAGCCCCTTTGTGCAAGTGGCCACTCTACTGAGTGCAATAGACCCAGCAGAGGGGGAGCAGCCCACTGGATACTGCCCAAGATTTGTAGGCCTTCCCTACCTAGGGATGCTGGAGAAATTTGAGATGGATTAAAATGAGCTCAGATTTCTAAGAATCTGACCCGCAGAATCTATTATGGACCACCCCCCTCAGGCCGTGCGGAGTCTGTGGACTTTTGGATAATTTTTTTTTTACTTTCCTGAAATTTAAGCATATAAATCCATAGAAAAGCATGTACGTTTCTGCTGAGGAAACGTTCAATGGAATGGTGGACAATACATTAAATGTTACGTACTGAGGTATTATTTATTTATTTATTTATTTATTTATTTCATTTCTATACCACCCAATAGCTGAAGCTCTCTGGGCGGTTCACAAAAAATTAAATTATGTAAATTATGTAAATTTATGTAAATTATGTAAATATTTTTGTATTTGTGTATTTTTCCGCATGACGAAGAAAAATATTTGCATCCATCTGTGGGTGGACAACGGAATGAAAGGCATCTGACAGTCCGTGGAACACAGACTGAGCGGATTTTACACAATCCGTACATCCCTAGCTCTAGCCCATGTCCTAAACACTCTGAACCAATCGTTAATGTAGTAGCCAGATTGATGAAGGGGCTGTGCCCAATGAACTGAGATCAGACAAAAGCTTGGATAGATTTCATTGCTTCCCAGAGGTGGGTACATAGCTGCTAGCCAGTAACACTGTCAAATCAGTCCTCTCTACATCCAGGGTTGAATATTTTCATGTTCTACCAATATGGTAGAAATAAATGCATACTGTCATGTGGCTCTAGACATTAGCATCAATTTAAGGGGTGGGGGAAGGAGGCAAGAACACATGAAATATACCACATGGGCCAGTGAAGGCTGGTGGCTCTGATTTTGGCGGGGCTGAGATTCCATTCTGGATTTCAGTCAGAACCAGCCAGAACTCTAAAGGAGCTATCTGAGGTGCTGAACCTATTTTGGGGATGGGGTTCAGCTCCTTGGATAGCTCCCTTAGAATTCTGGCTGGCTCAGACTGAAACTCAGAATAGATACACAGCCCCACAGAAATCCGAGCCACCAGCCGCCACTGACATAGGCATAAATGTTTCAAACCTACGCCCCTCACCCCTAAACACCTATTTTGAGTTCGTAGTTTAAATATTGATCGTATGCAGAAGGTTAGTGCAACTTTTGTTACGAAGAGAGCAATGTTCCTATGACGTTTGGCTCTTTTTGTAGCTTATTATGTTTGCTAATTGGCTGCCTGTTTAATGCTGTATACATTATACATCTGGGGGTCTCCAGTGTGGTGTGTGTGGGCAGCAGGGTGTCACCAGGTTCGCTGCCCTCCCCCCCTTTTTTTTAAACTGGGAGATTGGCATGCTGCAAAGCAAAGAGATGCCCTCCAGCGCCATTGTCGTTTGGGATCAAAAGACTGGTTTTGTGTGTCTGGAGTTCAGACTTCAGCTCCACCTTGAACTTCAGTTCTTGGGCAAGTTGCTTTTCTTCTAGTCTTACTAGTTGTCTTCTAGGTAATGAGTGTTTTGTGGCTGGCCATGGTATCCATTTTACGATTCGACTGTCCACCTCCCCCATGGCAGCCATTTTGTGAGCACCCATGATACTCTGAACATTCCAAATGTACCCAGCAACCCAAAGAGGTTGGGGACCCACATATATTCTGTGCGGTGTCTGTTATAACTTAGGTTTCATGAATGAGGGCAACAGAGTATCTGATGAGAGGCTTGTCTGAAACCCCCACATTTGAGCCCTTTCCATGCATTCCCTGAATTATGGGGTGGAGGGGTGAAATGCTGACTTTTCACACCTCCAGAACTGTGGGTTCCTGTGGCCATGCCTTCAACAGCCACACATTCCACTGAACACATGAGAGGGATCCTCTGCAAGGACAGATGTACATGCATTGGGAGAACGATGCCAGAAACCTAGATTATACAGGGTCCTGATTGTGTGGAAGCACCTATGTACCTACAGCTGTTTATCCCCTTTCATGTATTCATTTGAACATCTGGATATGAGAGGCATCAGAGAGGATGCTGTTGTGGCAAGGCTAGCTACCTTGGTCTTTCTCCTCCTTATTTATTTATTTATTTTTTTACAATATTTGTATATTGCTCCATTCCTAAAACAGATTTTGGAGTGGTGAACACAAACGGTAAAACAGTAAAATCTTTCATGCGCTCAGCAGATGTCATCTGGCGCTTTCCTTGAAAGGGAAATAGCAGCTGATATAAAATATTTCATACAGTTCAGAAATGTTAAGTGCTTTTAGGACATTATTGTAAAATATATTTCCACCATAATTGTGATGTGATAGTAAAACATAAGTTGTATAAGTCCATCTTGGCAGGTTGTAAAGGAGTATTTTAGATAGTAGTTTTGTAATAGGACCTGATATTAAAGCTCTCATATAAGTGTGGCCCTTTATTGGAATAAAAAGGGTAATTAAAAAGATAGTATTGCAAAAAAGCATTTGAAGAATTAAAATCAAAGTTCTGGCCAGATAATGGAACTGCGATCTACATTTGAAAAGATTTTTTTTTTAAAGCCATTTGCTTTGATGCATAGAAACAACCATTTTGTCAATTGTTATAATTTTAGATGACTGATATAATAAAATCAAATGCTTCATTTTGGGGGGGAGACAATACTGAATTGTTTGCTAGTGAGGGAAAAAAAAACATTTTGTTGCATAATACAATGGCTTACTAAAGACAAGATCATTTAAACTCGAAATACAAGATGACAGTTTGTTACTTATTTCTTTTTTCTGTTTTAGTTTTCCCAAACGTATCTGCATTCTTTTTGTCAGGAGCTGATTTGTTTTCATTTGTAGTTTTAAATTGAGGTCACGTTTCCTGGCCCTCTTACCTTAGAAACCAAAGGGAGCTTATTTTTCAATCCCTTTCCACCTAAGCCATATTGAGGTAGCAGCTGAAAGCTGTTACAGGGCTCGGCTTGAAATATATCCTATAGATTTGACCGTAGCCCAGGCTACAAATGATGGTGGAAGACCCACATTTTTCAAAGCAGAGTTGCCTTTATTTATTTGTTTAATACATTTCTGTACTGCCCTTCGGCCAGAAATAAATTTAAAAGGTTCCTTGGGCAGTTTACAATGATAAGCTACAGTCTGCAATAAAATAAATAATAAAGCAAAATAACATCAAATCATCATTAGAAAAAAAACAATACTAACTCAACAATTAAAAGCAGCATTGAAAATGCTTAGAACTCAGGACTTAAAAAGCCAGAGAGAATTTAAAAAGTTGGGTGCTGGGATGAGCCACTCGGTGAAGGGAGTTCCATAAATGGGGCACTCTGAGGAGAGCCCCCACCAATGACCACAAGCTAGTAGTGTGCAAAGTATAGGATGGGTGTGCAATTTAAAAGGTCGAAGTGGCTGAACCTTCCCCACTTCTGCTCTAGTGCTGACACTACATGTCTATAGCTGTTTTTCTGCTGGCTGGGCCTCTATACCAAAAATGAGCCTGTTTGCGAGAGAGTGGCTGTGAAATTGAAACTGAAGTCAGGGGGCCATTTGCAAATTGCCCCTAAAGAGTATATGCATTACCCCGAAAGAGGCAGATTTGCATAAAATTTGCATATGCTGATTCACATGTACTGATGCTAATTTAGAAATATATATTAAATACAAATACAGTCCATTTCACCATAATGTGGAAGGCTGTGACCAGGTGACCTGTGTGCCTTGCTCTGTCTACTTTCCACGTGCTGTTGAGGGGCAACTTCAAGGCTTCTTCCTTCTCTGATAGTTCTTTATCTTTATGCTGGACTTGGACTGGTCAGCCCTTCAAACAGAGGACGCCTTTAAAATAAAGGACAGGAATATTATGGAGGTTCATATGACAAATGCAAACCTGCTGTAATTGAAGTAGGAAATGTATTTATTTTTATTTTATTATTGCATTTATTTATTATTTTATTTATATTCTGCCTTTTCACCTCTTGCAAGGAACCCAAGGTGGTTTACATGGTCCCCCTTTTCTCCGTTTTATCCTCAAAACAAAACAACCTGTGAGTTAGGTTAGGCTGAGAGTCAGTGACTGGCCCAAAGTCACCCAGTGAGCTTCATGGCCCAAGTGGGGACTAGAACCCGGGTCTCCCGAGGACCCAGTCCAACACTCTGTCCTCTACACCAGGGGTCCCCAACCCCCGGTCCATGGCCCAGTCCCAGTCCGTGGCCTGTTAGGGACTGGGCCGCAGTTGGGATGTGGGAACCCCCCCTTACCTTGGGTCCGCGGGGAGAGGAGGCGATCCGTCCCTCCCCCCCCCAGGAATCCTCGCCGGCCCTGGCTGGCTCTGCTCCGCAGCGAGTCCGTGGAGCTGCCGGCCGGCTCCGGCCCTGTTCTTTGCAGTAATAGCCTATTACTGCAAAGAACAGGGACCCAAATTGTCCCAGTGGCCGGGAGTCCTCCCCTGGCTAGAGCCAGCCGGCAGCTCTGCGGACTCGCCGCTGAGCGGAGCCGGCCAGGGCCGGCGAGGATTCCGGGGGGAGGGAGGGACGGATCGCCCCCCCCATGGACCCAAGGTAACGGGGGTTCCCACACCCCTACTGCGGCCCGGTCCCATCCTCCCCTGGTCCATGGAAAAATGGTCTTTCACGGACTGGTCCCTGGTCCCAAAAAGGTTGGGGACCACTGCTCTACACCACACTGACTCTAACCAGTACACCACAGTCTAACCACTACACCACAGTGTAGTTGTGAGAAGCCCAGTTACTACGTTAGGGACACAAATGTGTGAATACCGGCCTTGGGATCAATCAGGACAACTGCCGCTTAGAAGACAACCCACCCAATTGCACACAGAGGTCAATGCAACCTTGACATCCACTGTCCTAGCAAGAATAGGATTGACTGCTCCACCGGTAGCAACGAGAATGGGCCAGTAGGCAAAGGAAGCCAGAAGGAGAGAACTTTAGGGCCAAACTACACTTTACGCTTTTTGTCTAGTGTGCAGGAAGTCTTGTTTTTTTTTTTTTGATAAAGTCACATGGGAGGGGACAATTCTTACTTTGAATTCAGCATGCGATGTGGGGAAACTTATCTCTCCACTCCTGAACTGTGTTCCAAATGAAAAAAATAGCACCCTCTGGACAGTTTGGAGGTTTAGAAGAAAAGTTCCTATTGACCCCAGTAAGAATTTGCCCCCTAAGGTTTCAAATCACATGGTGTTTGAGTCTGTGTTTTTCAGTCAAAATGCTCTTGGGAGTGAAGAGATAAGCCCTCTCTCACTGCATAAAGTAAAACTCATCCCCCGTCCTACATGAGGGTAATTAATCTTAAAAAAAACACCAAACTTAACCCCGTGCTATACCAGAGCCATGGCCACATTTAGCAATTTGAGAAACTGCCCTGGACACCACCACAGAATAGCTGCCATGGGAGGCGTGGTGAAGGACAAGTAGCTAGCCCCAAAGACTTGAGTACAAGGCAGAGGTGGAGTCTGAGCCCCAACACACGAATGAATTCCTTTGGACCCATTGTTCTCAGCACCAACAGAAACCTATATCACAGCAATCCCAGTGGCTAGCAAGAAAATGTGTTAATTTTTTCTAAAAAGTGGGAGGTGTAGGACACCTTGGTGGGTGCCATGAAAGGCATCCAGGGCCACAGCATTGCCCGCAGTCACCATGTTGCCATGTAGTTTAGCCATTCGGGTATTTGGGTTTCACATCCTAGTTCAGCACTTTGACCACTATGCAGGGATGTGCAAACCAGCCAAACTTGAGGTCTCCGAAGTCCTCCGAG
Source organism: Heloderma suspectum (assembly GCF_057233095.1). Classification (NCBI taxonomy): domain Eukaryota; kingdom Metazoa; phylum Chordata; class Lepidosauria; order Squamata; family Helodermatidae; genus Heloderma; species Heloderma suspectum. Next base: position 426,000,354 of record NC_139458.1, read on the forward strand.
TTAATCTCGAAGGTCATTTCGGCTCAAGTCTATCAATTTGTGAGCTTCGTTTGTTTCTTTTCTCATGAAATCCATGTGTATTTTCATGCATATTTTCCCAGATGTACGCATCAGTTGTGCCCATTGCTGGAATGTATGTATTCTTCTCGCATTGACGAAAGCAGATTTGTGCACATTTTTCAAAAGTGTGCATCTTATGTGCATTTTTGAAATGTATGCACGCTGCCAACCCCCTTTTATTTTTACTGTGAATCACATTGCAAGCTCGGAAATGTATGGAGCCTGACCACAGATTGCAGTCTAGTCCATGTTTGGTCCAGAAGGTGCTCGCTAGCTAAATCATGATCAAAAATGAACTGAAATGAATTTCTTATGCATCTTTTCCACAATGCCATGTTCACTCTCAAGCTTTGGGAGTAAAAAATAAAGCTTTTTCATGTGGGTGTGAGTGCTTCGCATTTGAATTCAAGCCAAAAGCATGCTTCAGAAGTTTGGGAAACTCTGGCCTTTGCCTTCCTTGGGATATTGGACTCTCTGCATTGATGGTGGGAAATGTAGTCTTTGACAAAGACGTTTTTCAGCATCTGTTGTGCCCAATCATTTCCTCCTTGTTGATGTTTTTACAGAGTCTCACTGAGTTTTGTTTATGCTTCAGGAAGTGTGTGTGTGTGTGGGGGGGGAACTTGTAATTTTCTTCAGACTTTGGCATAGTTCCAGGGAATAAAGTGTATGTGTCTCAGCTGTCTCGGAGACTCAGTGCTCAGTAATTGCTACTATTAGAGGAGGAATGGGAAAGGAGGAGGTACTTGAACTTCTCTCATTGCTGCATCACAAAGGTTTATGTATTTGCTAAATCCACGCTGAGCAATGGAAAGTTGCCTTGTGCATAACTTATACTAAGGAAAATGGCCCTTACTTACTTTCCTCCCACTTCCTATTGTAATGTACCATTTTTAGGAGTTTTAAGGTGCAATCCTGTGCATGTTTAGACAGAGAAAAGTCCTACAGCTCCAAGTATGCCCCAGCCAGCCATGCTGGCTTGGACATGCTTGGAGTTGTAGGACTTTTTTCTGTATAAACGTGCATAGGATTGTGCCCTTAATGACTAATTTACCAAAGACAGCCATATATCACAACATAGGGTCACCTAATCTTAATATGTAAAGGTAATGGAGCATCTACCTAAGTGCCAAAATGGATAAGACCTGGGAGATGATCAGATCTCCTCCTGACTTAAAAAAATAAAAATTAATAAAAATTAAAGCAGTCATAGAGGATGTTGATCAGAGCAGTGGCCTTGGGGTGATGGTGGTGTGTTTAACCCTTCTCTCCAGCTATAGACAGGTGAGGCTTTTTTCTGAGCGTTTTATTACAAATAAATCTGCCCCTTCATGATTACATCCAGCTAAATAGAGAGTGAACTATTTCTGCTACATACATCAATCCCTCCAAAGCATCTATTATACTCTCTGGGAGAGAAAATTATAGGGACAATATAGGGTCTTGTCTCCACCACCCCCACGGGTAAGGACTGTTAGCAGTCTTGAGTGGGGCAATTTAGATGGGGGAAATGGAATGGATACAGGGTTAAACACCCACTCCTTCAGCACCACTGATCTGATGATCAGACCACACTCACACACTCAGCTGCCACAAAGAAAGAGAAGAACTGAGTTCCAGTCATGAATCTCCTATGTCATGTCTCTTTTAGCCAGGAGTCAGTGTTGTGATCTTTAAGGAAACCCTGATATCGTGAAAAGGAGCCTTAGATAAATAGAACTGTATGTGAATAGAAGCCCTGGCAAGATCAGGGTTCCAAATTGCAGACCTAATCCACCTGTAGTTGTATGTGTGTAGCATCTGTATGTATGTTAACCATCCAGTTGGTAATGTGAGTCTTCTGCAGACCTAACCCACCTATAGTTGTATGCGTGTAGCATCTATTCTCTCTTTGAGCTCAGTGTGCAGAGTTTTGGGGGTGGGGCCATTAGGGTCTCCCACTTTCCCTCCATGCATTCATTCAGTGTGTGAAACAAAGGTGAGGATAAGGCTTTTTTAGTTAACACATGTATGTTGCAGTTGTAGAATGGTGGATTTCAGAAATCATGCATCCTGGTTTAATTTTGGAATCCTTTGTCCTCTATTGCTATCGTCGTGGTAACTAGCGCATAGATTTTTCCCCCCAAAGGTGCTCTATCTGTCTCAGCCACTAAGTCTGACAAATGATCGCTCTCTGTATCAAGGTATTGGATCTCTTCAATAAAACTCCTCTTTCAGTTATTTACTGCAAACAATTAAATGCATTCTCTTTCAAGTGCTGTGAGCATATCAAGCGCCCTACTTGACTTCGTAGCCCATAGTAATTGAGAACAGGGCCATTAACTAATCATTTCTACACCCAGGGCAAGTGTCTTATTCCTACACAATTAAAAAAAAATAATCTGGCAGGCTATATATAACAAATGTAGGCTGTGGTTCTATACACACTTGGGGAACATGGGCGGGAGGGTGCTGTTGAACTCATGTCCTGCTTGTGGGATTCCCGGTCGACAGCTGGTTGTCCGCTGTGTGAACAGAATGCTGGACTAGATGGGCCCTTGGTCTCATCCAACAGGGCTCTTCTTATGTTTTTATGTTCTTACTTGGGAGTAAGCCCCATTGAACTCAGTGGGACTTACTTTTTAGTAGACATGTATAGGGTTGCCCTCTTAGTTTGAAATCTTATAGCCACTTACCTAGAAGTAAGTCCCATTGAACTCAGTGGGACATACTTCTGAGTAGACATGTATACGATTGCACTGTAAAAAAAATATAAAACAGGAGTTATTTTTTATTGATTTTTAAAATTTAATTTTAAAGAGAAAAAAGAGAAATCCGCAACTTACTAAGCAGGCAACATGTACTAACATTTCCTCTTCACTATATCAACAAAAATGGGTTACCGTTCATAATTTGTTGACTGTTGCCAAACGATTTAAACCACTTTCATTGTTGCCCATTGGAGCAGAAGACTATCTGACTATCTGATAATCTAGGTTAATTTGTTTAGAATGGCAAAATCCCATTTTCCTGCTTTGACTCTTGTTGGGAGAGATTGGTAAAATCTGGGTGAGTTAAGAATGACTAGAGAATTAAATTTATTTATCTCATTTGTCATTCAGGGAGCTCAGTGCAGTGTCCAAAATCCCCCCCCCCATAGAGTTTAGGCTGAGAGCTCGTGACTGTGTGACCCTCTAACTGCTACACCACGTTGCGTAACAGGGCCTGTTCTACAGTGAGCTCAGAAGCTGTTGAGCAGAAGCAGCAGCTGATCAAAGTCACTTGCCAAAGTTTCAGATTTTGTCATTCCCTGCCAGGAGTGGGTCTGAACGTGTTCTGCTGTGTTTGGCTGCAGGCACAGAGCCAATGTGACATGGGGCAGTGGTAACACTCTGTTGGGACTGCTAAATCACCATGCCTCTTAAGAAAGTGGATACCTAGCTTTTTGTCTACTGTGCTGAAAACTGAAAAGAAAACACTGTGTGTACATTATTTTAATACAAGTGGGAGCTACAAAAAAGCGTGGAAGTGTGGAGTCCTCCTGTTCAGTGTTCCAGCTAGCCATCCCCTAATCCGGGATACCCTGTCCTCTTCCCCCCGCAACAGTCAATATTTCTTGCCCACTGAACATGCACAGTCCTTACTGAGGTGTTTTGGATTTCCCCTTTTAGGTCACCCCCCAAGGTGATTTTTTCAATTTCTGCAAACCTTGGGGGTTTCCCTGAGCTTGTTGTTACCTTTGTTTTGTGTGTGGATGGTGCTGTTTTGGCTACGTAATGTTCCACATTTGGAGAATGAGTTCACTATTAGTATATAGAACTGAAGCACCTGTTGGCTCACCTTGCAATCCTGCCTAGGTTGTGCCTGTGGGATGTGCCCCTTGTTATGCTACTGATTCAAAAAGTAGGAAAAAATTGCCTAGAATCGGGCCTACCCTACTTGAGACAACAGAGCAGACCGGGCAGCAATATCCTCTCCCAACTAAGGCAAACTGGCCATTGAATGGTCCAAGCCGTCCTGCTCTAAACTGAGTCCTGGCTCTTTGTTAGCGTAAACAAGAGACTGTCAATGAAGCAGGCAATGGTCAAGCGCAGGCAAGCAGCCAGATGCATGGGGTCAGGCTAATGCAGGAGTGGCCAAAAGAGCAGTTAGAGGTCAAAACACAGTGGCGCAGTCAGATATATTACTCAGTCCAGAAGCAGAGTCAAACTGCTCCAAGGGTCAGTATCACAGGGCAGGGTCTGGGAGGCACGGCACTAGCGCTGCAGGAATGGTGTTGTTCCCAACACTGGTTAGGCAGACACTGAAGGTTTTTAACATCAGCGCCTGTTGCCCTACCCAGGGCTCAGTTGCAGCTCTCTGGTCAGAGCCCTACTCAGGAGCCCCTTTCCTCCTAAGAAGACCTCTGCTGCAGCCTGGCACTTTGCCGAGGTTCTCCGCGCTGGGCCTGCCTTCTCTGGTATCATTGCTCCCTGGGATTTGGGGGGTGCTCGCCCTCCTCCTCTGAGGCAGAGTTCCCCTCTTCTGGAGTGGCTGGGACCTCAGCAGGTTCCTCCATGGACTCAGGCCCCTGGTGCAGTGTGGGCCATGGCAGGAACTGGGCATCATCCTCTGTTGGGGCCTCTAACTAGGGATGCTGGAGAAATTTGAGACGGATTCAAATGAGCTCGGATTTCTAAGAATCTGACCTGCGGAATCTACTGCGGAGAACCCCCCAAAGGCCATGTGGAGTCTGTGGACTTTTGGATGATCTTTTTTTACTTTCCTGAAATTTACACACTGAAATCCGCAGAAAAATACGTACATTTCTGCTGAGGAAACGTTGAGTTGAATGGGGGACAATACACTAAATGTTACGTACTGAGGTAAATTATGTGAATACTTACGTAAATATTTACGTATTTTTCCGCATGACAGAAAAAAAAATTCGCATCCGTCTGTGGGCAGATGACGGAATGAAAGGTGCCTGACAATCCACGAAACACAGACGGAGCGGATTTTACACAGTCCATACATTCCTGCCTCTAACTTTTCCTCCTCAAGGGAGGAGTCCAATGGGGGCATGGCACAAAAAACCGACAGGCACCCCTGCAGTTTCAAGGCTTGCAAGGAATCGCTGCTCTTGTCTTCCTCCACTAGATGCAATTTGTACTGCTAGCGTGCGCCAAGATGGAAACAAACCAGGAAGTGAGTTTGTTGCCTAGTAACAGCTGTGCATGTTCTTTCTGCCCATCCTCTGTGCTCCCACAGAAGAGGCCCTGGGCCAGGCCTTGGGGGTACTGAGGTCCAGGTGGTTTATCAAATTAAAATCTCATTAAAGACCCAGATTTTAAATCTGTAAATCTCTGATTAAAGAATTAATTGATTAAGCACACTGATGAATCAATAAATGCTTTCAGCTCTTCTTGTCTTTCAGCAAATTACCACAGAAAGTTGGCAGACAGATCAAGCTGGTTTAAATGTAATTGGTCATGTTTCAGTGCAAGTGAATAACCTTTTGAGGTTCTCCACAGTGCTCTAAAGCTCTTGCAATTCATGAGCCTTATTCCTCCTCCTGGAAAAGCTGGGCCGCCCTTTCCATTTTGGGTGGGGGTGGGGTACCACTGCCACTTAGTGTGTTGTTTTTATTGCATTGGATTTGTAAACAGCCAGACTGCAAAATCATAGAAACATTGGAGGATGATACCTTATATCAGGTCAGACTATTTGCCCATCTAGCCGAGTATTGTCTTCTCCTGGGCTTTCTAACATGGTGTCTGTGTGCTCCAGTGCGCCCACAGATGCCTCTCTTGGCACCCAGCAGTCTCCCTGACCCACCTGATTTTTTAATTTTATTTCTTTATATATATATATATATATATATATATATATATATATATATAACTGGGAGGCTGGCTTTCTTCAAAGCAAAGTGCCTCCCTCCAGCAACATCTATATTTGGGTTCAAAAGAATGGGGAAATGCTGAGCTGCACTTTCTGTCATGACCCCTGGCTCTCAGGCCTTCCAGTGTGCAGCAGAGGATTCCAATGGGGACACAGCACAGGCTTCTTCCTCAGGGGCTGGACAGTAAGCACCTTATTCAGGGCCGTACCAACCAGAAGACACAGCCCTGCCATAATCCTTTGGCTCAAAGGATGAATCCCTGGCAGAACATAGAATCATAGAATCATAGAATAGTAAGGTTGGAAGGGGCCTACAAGGCCATCGAGTCCAACCCCCTGCTCAATGCAGGAATCCAAGTCAGAGCATCCCTGACAGATGGCTGTCCAGCCTCGTCTTGAATGCCTCCAGTGTGGGAGAGCCCACCACCTCCCTAGGTAATTGGTTCCATTGTCGTATTGCTGTAACAGTCAGGAAGTTTTTCCTGATGTTCAGCCGGAATCTGGCTTCCTGTAACTTGAGCCCATTCTTCCATGTCCTGCACTCTGGGATAAGGATGGACGAAAGTCCCTTACCTGGTCCCGCAGCTGTTTTCGGTGGGGGGGAGGCGCTCCGTTTCTCCCCTCGAAATTCTTGGCAGGGGGGAGGCGCCCCACCCCTCCCGGCCGAAATTCAGGCCAGGGGGGAGGCGCCCCATCCCTCCCCACTGAAATTCTGGCCAGGGGGGGAGCGCCCGTCTCCCCGGCCACGAAATAAAAAAGTAAAGTAAAAAAACAAACAAACCATGATAGGCTACATAATGATTTATGTAGCCTACCATGGCTAGATTTTCAAAGTCAGCCGTGATAGGCTACGTAAACATTTACGTAGCCTATCATGGCTGACTGCAGGCCAGGGACGCAAACGGTGGCGGCTATGGCCGCCGCTATTTGTGTCCCGGCAGGAGAAGAGGTTTCGCAGCCGGAGAGATGGGGCACTCCCCCCTGGCCAGAATTTCAGCGGGGAGGGATGGGGCGCCTCCCCCCCAGCCAGAATTTCGGCGGGGAGGGATGGGGCGCCTCCCCCCCGCCCAGAATTTCGGGGGGAGGGACGGAGTGCCTCCCCCCCACCGCGAAGCAAGCTTCGGGATCAGGTAAGGGACTTTCATCCATCCCTACTTCCCTTAGAACTAAGAACTCAAGTGCAACATGGTCGCTTTCCCCCAGAGATCCTGTAACTGCTACTTTATCCACTAAGTCATCTCTGTTGGTTAGGATCAAGTCAAGGATAGCCGATCCTCTAGTTCCTTCCTCTACTTTCTGTAGGAGGAAGTTATCCGCCACACAAGTCAGGAATTTCCTGGAGGGGCCATGTTTTGCAGAATTTGTCTCCCAACAAATATCGGGGAAATTGAAATTGCTGAGAATGTTGCCTTCCTCCCATTACTTCTGATGATTAGAACACTTTACATCGGGCTGTTTCGCAGGCAGCTTCCTATTAGGTTGGCCACTCAAGCATCACCCCAAAAAGAGGAGATGCATCACCAAAAAAAGAGGACAAAAGAGGGTATATATTTGCATAAACTTTGCAAATTTAGAAATTTAAGTATACATCTCACCACAGGAAGGAAAACTGTGATCTGCTGTCTGCCCAGGTGCTAATGGGCAACTTCATTGCCCATTTCTTCTTTAAACAAGATTTGGACTGGGAAGCCTTTCAAATAGGTGATGCTTTCAAACAGAGGACTGTCCTCTGTGATGTAGGACACATGGCCACCCTATCTCCTATCTGGGTTCAGAGCAGGTCACTACCCACTTCATTTTAACAACATAATAGTGTATTGGGCCCTCCAAACCATTCTCTAGCCTGATAAGTAAAGAGAACTAGGTTGGCAAAAGAGGATTCCCCAATCTGTTACAGGCCATTGAGTTTCCGAAAAAGAAAAAGAAAAAAGGAAAATCCTGGAACTAAGTTGCCAATTTGTTCTGCAACAAACCAGCAGGCGGGGTGAGATTTTAACAAAGGTGGCATGAGATCAATTTTATAGTGCTTTTTTCAGTCATTGAAATGGCTTCAGCACAGAATGAAAGCAAGGTTAAGAAAAACAAAGCAAAAAAAGAAAGAAAAAAGGTTGGACATAGCAAGGGAGGTGGTGAGAAAATCACTATGTCTGCCAGGCCCTGGAATCAATTCCATCTGTGAATCAGAGGTGTGAATGCAAAAGCAAGTTTCTGCCTTAGTAATAAAATAAAAATAAAAATGATACGGTTGGCCTGAAGGGGTTTAGAGAAGTATTTTGTTACCTAAATTGTCACGTACAACATTTCCCTGGATCTCTAAATGATTTTGTGGCTACAGATATGTTTTTTTAAAATAAAAAGTGTAGAAATTGCATGCCAAAATCTGCAAAGGGATTCAAAATTAATGCCATTCCTTTCCAGAACTTTAGCTATGTAAGAAATATTCAAGGCACAGAAGAGTGTATATATGCTTATTCCTCTGTTTTTTTGCTATTTGCCTTTAAGGGCACATGTTTAGACAGAAAAAAGTCCTATAACTTTCAGAATTCCCCAGCCAGCCATGATGGTTAATGTAGTAGACTAGGAGTAGGGAGACCCAGAGCATCTCTACACCAGCCTAAAATCCCACCGTTTAAATGGGGCTTTCTGCTTCTGTTTTAAATGTAGGATCACAACAGACTCCCTTTAGACATGCTTCTGTTCCCCCTCCTTCTCCCCTGTATCTGAATCTTCCTTATGTTTCATTATACAGCCACTGGATGGCGCTGTGGTCTAGCGCCTCTTATTGTGAGTTCCCCTCTTTTCACGGAGGGAGCTCTAGCAGAACTCAAGCATGGTAATTTGATAGCATTATCTCCGATCTATTTAAAAATGGAATAAGGGTCATTGAGGGCGCAATTCTATTCAGATAGGCGGCCGCCTCTGAACTCGGAGGCGACCGCCTATCCAGTGCAGGGCAGGAGAAGCACGGAGGGGATCATTCCCTCCATGCTTCTCCTGACCTGCATTTTCGGCTAGACAGCCGATTGTGGCTGCCTTGCCACAGGAGGGCACAGTGGGGGAGGAGACTGCTATATGACACATTGGATGTGTTGTACAGGCAATTCTGCCCTCCCCACCCTGGAATGCCCTCTGGGAACACCCCTTTTTGGCTGCTCTGTACTCCTCTTGCGAGCGAGGAGGACAGGGCTGTTCCACACTGCTTGCGAGGCAGCGTGGAAGTGGGGGGAGGTCCGTTCTCCTTTAACTGACCTCGGAGCGCGGAAAACCAGATATCCTATGGCCGTCTCACCGCTGACTAGCGGCCATAGGATTGCTCCCTGAGTGAAGGATATGCCCTGGAGATTCATGACATCATCTAAAGGGCCCGCAAATGTCTGTGAGTGGGCAATCTCAGTAGCAGGATAAAAGCTCCATGTGAAGAAGCCCCCAGATTCAAATCCCTACTGAGCCATGAAACTTTAGGTTGATCACTACCTCTCAGCCTAACCAACCTCTCAGGATTGTTGTGAAGATAAAATATAGGAAGTGGAGAGAACTTTTTATGCCATTCTGAGCTCCTTGATGGAAAGTTAGGATATAAATGTAATAAACAGTTTATTGATTTTTGAAGGGTGTACAACCATTGAGACCGCGGAGGTCCCAATGAGTGTTAAACATAAATTATTTTGATTCCCCAAAGGTCCAAAAGAAAGAGTAAAGGGGGAAAAATAGAAAAAAAAATGACATTTGTTATTTCCCGTGTTATTTAACATTGAAATGAAACTTCTGGGAGTTTTTGTCTGAATATGTGGATGAAGATGGTTGCCATGATGTGGATGACACGCACCTCTATCTCTCCTTTTCATCAAATCCAGGTGAAGCAGTAGCCCTCTTCAGGCATTCATTCTCCCACATTGAATGAATGTGTGAGGAGAGGAGTGCTCCAGCCCTGCGCTGCTGTGTGGTGAGAGTGCTGGACTGGGAGCTGGGAGATCCGGGTTCTAGTCCCCACGCGGCCATGGAAGCTCACTGGGTGACTTTGGGCCAGTTGCCAACTCTCAGCCCAACTTACCTCACAGGGTTGTTGTTGTGAGGATAAAATGAAGAGGAGGAGGATAATGTAAGCCGCCTTGCGTTCCTTGGAAGAGGAAAAAAGGCGGGATATAAATGCAATAAATAAATAAATAATAAATACACTTCGTGATTAAGATCCCTGATTTTCCAGGGTTCTTAATCACGCGGAGAGCCCTCGCAGATACAGGCGTCTGTCCTGTTCAAACTGTCGCCCTCCACTCTTACAGGGTGACAAAACACAATGACGAAGAGGGGCAGGGCAGGAGCGCTCCCTCCCTTCACGCACTTTGGACAGCTCCTTTAGAGTTCTAACTGGTTCTGGCTGAAACCTGGAGCAGATTCATGGCCCCACTGACATCAGCGCCACCAGCCTCCACTGAGTGTTTAGCTTTTTTGGATTTAGCATGCCTGAATAGGGCTAGTAATGGACTGGATGAGGGCCAATAACTAAGGCTCAATCCAGGCAAGACAGAGGTACTGTTAACAAGTGGACTGCCTGTCCAGCAGTGTTCCACATGTTCTGGTGATGGTTGAACTCCCCGTAAAGGATCTCATTGTTAATGGGTGGCATAAAAATGCAGTCATGAGAAAATAAATAGAAATAATCCCATTTTAGTTTTTCTGCTTTTCATTGTTGTCTCTTTATTGCTCTTTATATTTTATTTGAACTTTTATTTGAACATTTAAAAAATACTTTTGTTTTTACATCAAGATGTGTACCGTTGGTGGGATTGCAGTACAGACCTTCTTTTTTGAACAAGAAGAGTGTTATCTAGCTGGGACTTTTCATCTGAAAGTCTCTTGGCCGGCTCAAATTGCAACATTTGATGTGCAGGCTTCCTGTGGAGTGCAGAGCAGAATAGGAAGAGGACTAGCACAGGGTGAAATCTCCAGACTGCATTGGCAGCAGAAGGTATTTGTGCTTCCTGGGCCCAGATAATATGAAAAGCGACATGTCAGTCAAGACCAGTATTTTTTAGTTTTATCTCCCTCAAGGAACTCTTTCCACATTTATTTGTCTGCAAACACACCTGTTTATTGCATAGGACTGGCGGGGGGGGGGGGCGCTCTCAGTTTGTGCAGGGTGTGGGTAAGGCCTTCTGGGTTCTCCCAAGAGCCCTGCACAAATGGAGAATATGCTCTAAAACTGGGCTGGGCAGAAAGTAGATCTCTAGATTTTTGGACCAACTCCCATAAGCTCCTGTCACCATGGCTAATGGTCAGGAATGCTGGGAGTTGAAGTCTGAAACATCAGGAGATCTACTTTCTGTCCACCCATGCTCTCAATGCTACTGGGATTGTGCACTGTGGGTGAGATGGTTAATAGTGGACAAGCAACCTTTCAGAGAACCTTGGCTTCTTCTTCTTCTCACTGATGTGCTTCTGAGAAGCTCCTGAGAAACTGGGAACACAGTTTGAAAACTGCTGATCTAGATGAAATTTGACCTCACAGTTGCCCCAAGCCTGGCAACAATAAACCATTGATTGACTTGAATGAAGTAAATTTGAGGCTTTGGGAAAGACTGGGCCTGGCATCAGCATGTGACACTCTTGGGCAATTGCTGGGGCTCTGCACTCCAGCAGGGTCTACAATTAATGCCAGTTGTGCCCCTCTTTAAAATATTTTCCCCAGAAAGCTCCAGTTTTTGCCAAGTTGCTGGGTGTGGGAGCCACTGTTTCAATTTCCCACAATGCCTCTGTGCCCTGCTTGGTTGGGGGCATGGAGGGAAATTTAAATAGTGGCTCCCACATACAGCTACCCAGTGCCGATCAGAGTACTGCTGCAAAGCCCACCAGGGCCTCCAGCATATTAGGGGAAGGGCACAAGAGGGCACTTTGTCATGGGCCCCCTCAAGCCAACCCTGGAAAAAAAAAATGCTAAGCCTAAACTGCAAGGAAGAGAGAGACTTTCCAATTAAGACCGGCTAGCAGAATGGTAGGCAGCAGTATTGCAACCGAAACCCTCCCCATGACCTGAGTTTGATCCCAGTGGAAGCTGGGTCCCAGGTAGCCAGCTCAGGTCGATTCAGCCTTCCATCCCTCCGAGGTCAGTAAAATGAGTACCCAGCTTGCTGGGGGAAAGGTAGTCACGTCTGGGGAAGGCAATGGCAAACCACCCCGCTATAGTCTGCCATGAAAACGCCAGCGCAAGCGGCGTCCCTCTAGGAGTCAGTAATGACTCGGTGCTTGCACAGGAGGAACCTTTCCAGGACTAAAAAAAAACCAATTCCTTCTGTAAGTAATCTGAATTAAAATACCTAATTACAGGGAGATGTGTAATTACTAGCAGTGTCTGGAAGGTGTGTACATCCCGAGGAGGATTAAAGTGCACCTGTTGGCTGGTGTATAAAAATAACTGTTTTGTCTAGAAGAGCGATAATCGGGGTGGAGGGGGAGGATGTAATCCCACTTGTAATTTGGTTAGCAAAGGATAAAGTTTACAAGTGCTAACACTTCATTTAGCAATCATCAGAGCCTAACACTTGGCACAGGGTTCCAGTGAATTAACCACACATACACGCACAAATTGCACATTTTGTTCTGGAAAGAAATGAGTAAATCAGATAGCCATGGAGCTGTAATTACAGAGGAGAGAAAGAGGTCAGTTAAGCCATGGCAAAAGTTAAAATAGGCTATGTACATATTTTTAAAAATCTGATTATATGATACAATATTTAGAGAGCAATCCCATGGCCCTAGACAGCATCTAGGATAGTTCAGATTCCTGGATCCGAGGTCAGAGACAGGGCTCTGACCTTGGACCCAGGAGTCCAGCTCCCCTTCCCCTCCCTCTTGCAGCTGGCTCGGAAAGTACCTCATTGGCTGCCTCTCCGAGCTCGTAAAAGTGACCTCAGGAGGGAAAGGGGGCGGTTTTGTGGGCAGGGAGGGGATGGGCCTGAAGAAGTGGGGATATGAGTTATCCCCACCCCTCCCCAGCTTCCTTCCCTCCCCTTCTGCAGAGCCCTAGCTAGATGGGCAAAAACACCCATCTAGCAAAAACGCAGAGCGGGAAAAGCACAGTACCCTCAAGATACACACCTGCTCTTTCAGGGAGAGTGCAGTCGTGTCCAGAACAGGCTGAACACCCAGTTCCCAAACATGGGAACCACCTACCCACAGGGCCTCCAACGTGACAATTTGGTAGCATGCACACAAAACTGAAGGCCTGAAAACCATTAACATGCTAATTGTTAATATGCTGTGCATAAGGTATGTATATATTTCCTAGATATAGCCATCTGAAAAAGAAATACAACATTGAAACTCCTCAAATTGACCAGGGTTTTATCCATAGTTATGTTGCAAATTTTATGAAATAGGGAATTTGTAGACATGGACATTTTCCCATCGAAATGGGAAATTTTCTCTGGAAAATGCTCAGTCTAATGAATCCCTGTTGAGAAAACATTCCTCAGCCCTGTGGCTAGGAAACACTTCTGCTGGAGAGTCTGTTCTATTTAAAGAGAGATAAGCCTAGACTAGACAGAACTCTGCTGTGACTGATGACATGAGACTCAATAAGATGATCCTAAGAAGGCATATCAGTAAATGAGCCTAGGAAGCCGAGAAGTTGAGGAGCTAACTTGTAATGCTAGTTTGGTTTGCTATGTGTATCCCCATTGCCCTGGCATTTGGATGTTTGCCCACTCTGTGTTGCCAGGCCTCTGGTTGGGTTGATCAAGGATGACATATCTTGTAGATGGTGGCAGGGCACACTTGTGATTGGACAAAGTGAGGCTGATGGACACAGACGAGATGGAACCTTGTCCCTGCTGTGGCTGCAGTGGGTACAGTCCAAACCCATCTGGAGTACACCAGGTTGGGGAACACATGCTTTAGAAGGCCATCCCTTACTTTGAGATTCTGTATGAGTGCCTTAAAGAGATCTGATCCTGCAGGAGACTGTACTAACTGGGGCTCCCAACGAAGAAACTGGAGCAGTTATCCTTTCTTGTGTTCTTGCTTATCTTTGGATAATGAAGCTCTGCATGATAACCTACGACTGTTGCTATTTTGCATGCTCTGATTGAGACAGACTTGACAACCCCAAACGCACCTGGCAATTTTCTTCACCAGTTAACAGCTGAAGCTTCCTTTGCTGTTGGGCAGAAGGGCTTGCCTCCACCAAGCTGGCAGGGGAGAGACCCTGTGGCTGCAGTTGGCTAGCAAGCAAAGAAAAAAATGGTAGAACCTTGTGCTCTGATAACTTGATTGAAGTGAGAGGGTATACATCTCAATTAAATAATGCTGGTTGTAAGAATAAGCATAGTCATAAGGAATGCTTCTCCCTGTGTCGTAATAGTATAATTTATTGGCAGTAGTTTGAGGACACACAGCAGAATGTGCTTTTTCACACCACACTTAATTAACTTTGGGGAGCTGTTACTACAAGATGTGGTGATGATTGCTCACACATGTGATTTTAATTGGCCTGGCCCAAGACATTTTGGCACTTGAGGCAAAGGACAAGATGGCGGCTCTCCCCACTCCATGTATAAAAGTCAACCAGACTGCCAGCCCGAGGGTAGCAGGCTAGGTTAGTGGGCTCAGAGCAGGCTGTGTGGCACACCCAGGTCTGTCCTCCAATGTCTTGCTGCTTCTTCACACCCCTCAGCTCTGCCACCAGAAGCAGCTGTCTCACTTAACCGTATGGGAGGGCTGGCCCTTTATTATTATTATTTTTTAAGGAAAATACAAATTTATAGTAGATGAATTTATCACTGACTATGAGCCATGGTAACTAAATGGAACCTCAACACACAGATGGAGTCGCTCAGAGTCGTTGTGAATTCGACACCACAGTTAAGGCATGTAGATAATCCATTAGTAGAGGCGTCCAGAGCACTATCTGGTCCAGTTTTATTGGATGAGTTTCAGTTCTTGAGGCATGAGGATGTGGACAAGGTGCTTGGCCAAGTCCAGTTAACCACCTGTGTGCTCCACCCTTGCCCTTCATGGCTTATCACATCAAACAAGGAGGGGATGTCTGGCTGGGTCCAGGGGGTTGTAAATTCCTCCTTGAGCAAGTGAGTGGAGCACCCCTCTTTAAAAGAGGTGGTAATTAGGCCACTCCTGAAAAAGCCTAACCTGGACCCAGAGGACGTTAACAGCTATAGGCCGGTGGCCAACATCCCCTCCCTGGGCAAGCACTTGAGTGGGTGGTTTCAGGACAACTCCAGGTACTCTTCAAGGAAATGGATTATCTACATCCATTTCAATTGGGCTTCAGGCTTGGTTTCAGAATGGAAACTGCCTTGGTCGCCCTGTGGGATGAGCTTTGCCAGGAGAGGGACAGGGAGAGTATGACTTTGTTGATTCTCTTGGACCTCTCAGCATCTTTCGATACCATTGACCGTGGTATCCTTCTGGATAGGTTGTCTTGGCTGGGAGCTGGAGGGACTGCGCTGCAGTAGTTCAGCTCCTACTTGGATGGCCGACTCCAGAAGGTGGTGCTGGGGGATTGTTGCTCTGTGCCTTGGCAATGGCAACTGTGTCATGGGGTCCCACAGGGTTCTATTTTATCCCCCATGCTATTTAATATATACATGAAACTGCTTGAGGTGGTCATTTGGAGGTATGGGCTGAGGTGTCATCAATATGCGGATGACACTCAGCTCTGCCTGTCTTTTACATCAAATCCAGGTGAGGCAATGGCTGTTTTGAATCAGTGCCTGGGCATGGTAATGGACTAGATGAAGGCCAATAAACTGAGACTCAATCCAGACGAGATAGAGGTGCTGTTAGTGTGTGGTTCTTCTGCCCGGCTACATGATGTTCAACCTGTTCTGGAAGGGGTTGCACTCCCCATAAAGGATCAGGTTCAAGTTTGGGAGTGCTCTTGGACCCAGAACTATTATTTGAGGCACAGGTAAACTCAGTGGCACAAAACACTTTTTATCATCTTAGGCTGATGTACCAACTGTGCCCTTACCTGGACAGAGATAGCCTAGCTACAGTTATCCATGCTCTGTTAACCTTTCACTTGCTGGTGACAAATGACAGGACTAGGCCCTGAACATGCCTGGCTTGTGAACTTCAAGCGGCATCTGGCTTGCCACCACTGGGAGACAGATTTTTTTATGTAAAGAGCTTTCGTCTGATCCAACCAGACAATTCTTAATGCTCTTGCTTTCATCTAGACTCCTCGTCCTGCCTGAGAAAGTTTACAGCAGCATTCAGGGGTGGGGGTGGAAATATAACAAAATAAAGCAGCAATAAAGCTACACCAATAGGATCATAATGGCAATATAAAAACCCTTGAAAATGTATTTGCTGGAATAAATGAGAGAATGAATTGTCCAAGCCTACTGAAAAAAACCTTCCTAAAGCAATTAACTGTTTTTCAGCCTTAGTTTCCTGTTTGTAAGATGGGAACAGTAGTAGCTGCAGTCAGCACAGAGCTCTTCGGAACATAGGACCATCATTCCATCTATTCCAGTATTGTTGGCGCTGACTGGCAGCGACTCACTAAGGCTTTAGGCAGGTTTTTTTCCCAGCCCTACTGGTTGATTCCAGGAATTGAACTTGGGACACTTTCTGCAGGTAAAACTTGTGTTCTGCCCACTGAGCTGAAGCCCCTCCCAGTATGAGACCAGGATGATAAAGCACTTTGTAGAATTTGTAATGCCATGAAAAATGGGTTAGATCCACGATCTGCCTTCTGTTGCATCTTCCTGATTTTCAGGGATCCTCCCCCCCCACTTCCAATAGCTTACCTCATTCAGCTGGGTCCACCAACCAGAGGGGTTACCCTGTGTAGCATGTTCTGGTGGTTGCAGGAGTTGCTGTGGGGAGGAGGGGGCAGAGAAGTCTCCTTCCACCAGCCCAGTTGTACATGGCAACTTTGGATCTAGCCCAGTACATTTTGCTTTTGAGTGGCTTTGTAAGGCAATCGCAACCAAGCTGTTTTGTATTTCTGACATTGCTGCTATTT
The DNA here is from genome assembly GCF_057233095.1 of Heloderma suspectum. Lineage (NCBI taxonomy): Eukaryota > Metazoa > Chordata > Lepidosauria > Squamata > Helodermatidae > Heloderma > Heloderma suspectum. Next base: position 426,017,263 of record NC_139458.1, read on the forward strand.
TGATCTTGAGCAGAGAACATGCTTTATAAGCATTGCTCAGCTGGAGAGAGTTGTAGTTAAAGGCTTCCCATTAAAGGTCAGTTTCCTGGAGTAAGGAATGGGAATGTTTTAGAACACAACCCCCTTGCACCTTCCCCTAGCTTTCTCATAAGAACATAGGAAACTGCCTTATATCACGTCAGACCATTGGTCAATCTAGCTCACTACTGTTTACCTCTCCAGAGTTTCAGTCATTCCCAGCCATACCTGGAGAACCTTTTGCATGGAAAGCAAATGCTCCACCACTCAGCTGCGGCCCCATCTGTAAAGTGAACACACACAAGAGGGCCTGGGTAGCAGTTCTTCCTTCTCCATCTTTCTTCTTCTCCTTCACCTGCCCTATACCAGCCATCAGTTGTCAAACACATCCCAGATTTCATAGAATCATAGAATAGTAGGGTTGGAAGGGACCTATAAGACCATCGAGTTCAACCGCTGCTCAGTGGAGGAATCCAAGTCAGAGCATCCCTGACAGATGGCTGCCCAGCCTCATCTTGAATGCCTCCAGTGTGGGAAGACCCACTATCTCCCTAGGTAATTGGCCCCATCACTTCCTGGCATATAGAAGGGGAAGAAATGGAAGCAGTGACAGATTTTATTTTCTTGGGCTCCAAGATCACCGCAGACAGTGACTGTAGCCATGAAATTAGAAGATACTTGCTCCTTGGGAGGAAAGCTATGGCAAACCTAGACAGCATAGTAAGAAGCAGAGACATCACCTTGCTGACAAAGATTCGTCTAATCAAAGCTATGGTTTTCCCAGTAGCAACGTATGGCTGTGAGAGCTGGACTATAAGGAAGTCTGAGCACCGAAGAATTGATGCTTTCGAACTGTGGTGCTGGAGAAGACTCTTACGAGTCCCCTGGACTGCAAGGAGGTCAAATCAGTCCATCCTAAAGGAAATCAACCCTGAGTGCTCATTGGAAGGACAGATGCTGAAGCTCAAATATTTTGGCCACCAAATGCAAAAACTCCCTGGAAAAGACCCCGATGCTGGGAAAGATTGAAGGCAAAAGGAGAAAGGGACAGCAGAGGATGAGAAGGCTAGATAGCATCACCAATGCAATGAATATGAACTTGAGCACACTCCGGGAGAGAGCGGAGGACAGGAAGGCCTGGCATGCTATGGTCCATGGGGTCACGAAGAGTCGGACATGACTTAATGACTGAACAACAACAACAAATTGGTTCCATTGTCGTATTGCTCTAACAGTCAGGAAGGTTTTCCTGATGTTCAGCTGGAATCTGGCTTCCTGTAACTTGAGCCTATTATTCTGTGTCCTGCTTTCTTGGATGATCGAGAAGAGATCCTGGCCTGCCTCTCTGTGACAACCTTTCAAGTACTTGAAGAGTGCTACCATATCTCTCCTTAGTCTTCTCTTCTCAAGGCTAAATATGCCCAGTTCTTTCAGTCTCTCCTCCTGGGCTTTGTTTCCAGTTCCCTGATCTTTGTTGCCCTCCTTTGAACCCTCTCCAGCTTGTCTGCATCCTTCTTAAAGTGTGGTGTCCAGAACTGGACACAGTACTCCAGATGAGGCCTAACCAGTGCTGAGCAGAGGGGAACTAGTACTTCCCGGGATTTGGAAGCTATGCTTCTATTAATGCAGCCCAAAAGAGAATGTGCCTTTTTTGCAGCCACATCACATTGGTGGCTCATATTCAGCTTGTGATCGACAACAATTCCAAGATCCTTCTCGCTTGTAGTGTTGTTGAGCCATGTATCCCCCATCTGGTAACTGTGCATTTGGTTTCTTTTCCTACATAGGTGCAGAACTTGGCATTTTCCCCTATTAAATGTCATTCTGTTGTTTTCTGCCCAGCGCTCCAGTCTATCCAGATCACTTTGAATTTTGTTTCTGTCTTCCAAAGTGTTAGCTATCCCGCCCAATTTTGTGTCATCTACAAATTTGATCAGCATTCCCTGCACCTCCTCCTCCGAGTCATTCATAAAAATGTTGAAGAGCACTGGGCCCAGGACTGAGTCCTGCGGTACCCCGCTCATTACCTCTCCCCAGTTTGAGAAGGTCCCATTGATCAGCACTCTTTGAGTCCGATTCTGTAGCCAACTGTGGATCCACCTGAGAGTTTTTTCATCTAGCCCACTTTGAGCTAGTTTGCTCATCAGGATGTCATGGGGCATTTTGTCGAAAGCTTTGCTGAAGTCGAGGTATATGGTGTCCACAGCATTCCCACAATCCACAAGGGAGGTTACCTGATCAAAAAATGAGATCAGATTCATCTGGCGGGATTTGTTCTTGACAAATCCATATTGGCTTCGAGTAATCACTGCATTATTTTCAAGGTGCTTACAGATGGATTGCTTTATCATCTGCTCCAGAATTTTCCCAGGGATTGATGTCAGACTGACTGGTCTGTAGTTCCCAGGTTCCTCCTTTTTACTCTTTTTGAAGATAGGGACAAAATTAGCCCTCCTCCAGTGATCTGGCACTTCACTGTCCTCCATAATTTCTCAAAGAGAATAGACAGTGGTTCTGACAGTTCTTCTGCCAGTTCCTTTATTACTCCAGGATGCAGTTCATCTGGCCATGGAGATTTGAACCCATTCAAAGTAATTAGGTGTTCCCTGACCACATGTCTATCAATCTCAAGCTGCAAACCTGCCCCTTCAGCCTGTACTTCACCTTTGCCAGGGGGGGTCATAGACCCTCTTTCAGGAGAAGACTGAGCCAAAGTAGGAATTGAGCACTTCTGCCTTTTATTTGTCATCTGTTATCATTTTTCCATCCTTATTTAATAGCTGAACCACCATTTCTTTCCTCTGTCTGTTACTATGCATGTATCTGAAGAAAGCCTTTTTGTTGCTTTTAGCATCCCTCACTAACCTCAGTTCATTCTCAGCTTTAGCCTTCCTGATGCCATCCCTGCAATTCTGTGCTATCTGCCTGTACTCTTCCTTTGTTGCTTGGCCTTCTTTCCACTTCCTATATATGTCCTTTTTTGTTTTCTGGTAATCTCTAAGCTTTTTGTGAAGCCACGTTGGCTTTTGCTGCTGTCTTCCAGCTTTTTTTCTTGTTGGAATTGTTTGTTACTGTGCCTTTAGAATTTCCTTTTTAAAAAACTCCCACCCATCTTGGACTCCTTTTCTCGTTAGAGTTGCTTGCCATGGGACCTTACTTATCATTGTTCTGAGTTTATTAAAATTGGCTTTCCTAAAATCCAGGGTATGCGTTTGGCTAGACTAGGCCTTTGCTTCCTTTAGAACCAAGGACTCAAGTATAACATGGTCACTTTCCCCCAGAGTTCCTGTAATTGCTTGGATGGGGATTTTTCAGCCCAACTTTTAAATTTCCACTAAGTCATCTCTTTTGGTTAGGATCAAGTCAAGGACAGCCGATCCTCTAGTTCCTTCCTCTACTTTCTGTAGACAAAAAGTCTACACCACACAAGTCAGGAATGGAGGGGCCATGTTTTGCAGAATTTGTCTTCCAACAAATATCAGCGAAATTGAAGTCCCCCATTACTACTACATCATGCTTCCTTGAAACATTGGCTATTTGCTTTTCAAAAGTTTCATCCTCATCTTCTCCTTGACTGGGTGGCTGGTAGTAGACTCCGACCACCATGTTCCTTTTATTCTTTGCTGCATTTATTTTAACCCAGATGCTCTCGATGGGGCTACCAAGCTCATCCTCCTGTACTTCTGTGCAGAGATATGTATTTTTAACATATAGTGCAGCTCCACCTCCCTTTCTGTTCCTCCTGTTCTTTTTGAACAAGTTATATCCTTCAATTGCTGTATTCCAGTCATGGGAGTCATCCCACCAAGTTTCAGTTACACCTATCAAGTCATAATTTCCCTCCTGTATTAAGAGTTCAAGTTCATTCTGTTTGTTTTGCATACTCTGGGCATTAGTGTATAGACATCGAAGACCATGTGCTTCATGGTCTGGCTTTCTTCCTACATGTTTGTGAAGACTTATTGGGAGCTATTAGAGCTGTTCTCTTCATTGCGGTGCATGAGCCTCCATCCATTGTTACCCCCAACTTTATGTCTCCCTCCCCTGTAGGATTCAGTTTAAAGCCCTCCTGATGAAGTTCTTTATGCTGTGGCCAAACACATTCTTCCCAGCTTTTGTGAGGTGCAACCCGTCCCTTGCCAACAGTCCATCTTCCAGGAAGTATAGCCCGTGGTCTCAGAATCCAAATCTCTCTCATTGGCACCACCTTCGTAGCCAGTCATTCACCCGGAGTATTTTTCGTTCCCTTTCTGTCCCCTTGTGACTACTGGAAGGATGGATATGGTGGGCTCTCCCACACTGGAGGCATTCAAGATGAGGCTGGACAGCCATCTGTCAGGGATGCTCTGACTTGGATTCCTGCATTGAGCAGGGCGTTGGACTTGATGGCCTTGTAGGCCCCTTCCAACCCTACTATTCTATGATAAGAAAACTACCTGGGCCTGAAAGTTCTTGAGTTTCCTTCCCAAAGCTTCAAAGTCTGACATGATTTCTTTGTCGCTCCGCTTGGCGGATTTCTTTTCCCCACAGCTTCTGGATTGGCTTTGTATTGGTTAATGTCAAAATCTTGCCTCAGCATTATGCCGTCAGTGTCAAAGGGTGTGTGTGTGGGGATGGAGTTGCCACCAACCATTGGCCCAAAGTGTAACTTGAAGAAAATGTGGGGGGCCTTTCTTAGGTAAAGCATCTGCTGGAATTTTCAATGGAAGTTAACGTTGGGTCAAGATTTGCAAAACCTCTTGGATGGGGATTTTTCAGCCCAACTTTTAAGTTTGTATTTAACTTGAATAAATTTAAGGCAAATTTGAAGTGGTGTGCGTGTGTTTAAAAAAAAAAAACAGTTCAGAATTTTGTAGATGCTTAGAAGAATTTTGATAAGATCAACAACTTTCCTCAGTTGTTGTATATGGCAGTGATAGTGATCCATACGTTTGGTCCCATGAGTACCAAATCTCACTTGATATGTTTTCTCTGCCAGTCACATGATACTGGAAGGCAGGGTTGTGTGGTGCCCCATCCCTAATCAGAAGTCCTCAAGCTTCTCAACATTTAAGCCATCTGAAAGGCCCCAAAGCGCAGAACTACTTCTGTGAAACTTTGCAGATGGCATGTGCCAATTTCCAAGTCATTATAGGTTCACCTATCACTTGCTCTGACAAGTCTGACATAGCAGAACTCATAAAACCTTGGATCACCTCTTTCCCTGTTGTCCCAGAGCCCTATTTTTAGTCTGTTACTGCGTACTATATGTTAATTACTTCTGACAAACTGCAGCGGATTGCCTTCTTGTTCTTTTGCCATTCGCATGCACTCCCAGCGCGTGCACATATTTTAATCTCCAGCAAGCTCCGTGGTGGACAGGAGTAAAACCTCATCTGTTCCCTATTCATTTTTATTTTATAGGCTCCCTAGCAGGTGAGCTGAGCTGGATATAATAGAGCAGTCATCTCAGCAGCAAAAGCATGGCCTCCAAAGATTGCTGAGTACATAGCTTTGCTCTTTAAACACAATAGTTGCCATCTTGGTTATGATTAAAATTCTTCTACTGCCATATAGGATAGATGGACCTAGATGAGAGTAAACATAAGGGTAGGGTCAGTAACATGTTGGGTTTTATTTTTTCCCTCTCAATCTGGAGTACCGGTGGACTCTCATCCTTATGTAGATATTGGTTGTAAAAGCAGGTTTAGCATGGATACATCTTCCATTTGTCTAGATATTTTGAGTATTCTTAGGTGTGCCTCTACATGGGTGGGGCTCGAGGTGTGCTGGTACAGTCAGGGCCAGAAATATCGGAACAAGAATAACTGTTTTGGCAGTTGGCCTCTGTACACCACCACATTGAAGTTGAAAGGAAACACACCCAGATGGGAGCGAAGTCAGGACTTCCAGCTGTAAAGTGGGGCACTAAGCATTCAGGAAGTACAGCCAGTGGCATACACACACACCTGTCGTTGGGGGCTCATAAGTAATGGAACGAATGGCTGACAAGCAGCTGCATGGCCAGGTGTGGCCTGTTTCCTGGGTTCCCCATGACCAATCAAGCAGATAAAAGGCCTGGAGGTGGTTCTGAGTGTTACATTTGCATTTGGTGGCTGTTCACTGGAACTCCCAACATTAGGTCCAAAGAGGTGTCCATGCAAGTGAAGGAAGCCGTCATTAGGCTGAGGAAACAAACTAAACCAATCAGAGAGATAGCAAAAACACTGGGAGTGGCCAATACAACAGTTTGGAACATCCTGAAAAAGAAGGAATTAACCGGCAAGCTCAGCACAGCAAAAGGCTTGGAAGGCCATGGAAGACAACTAAAGTGGATGACCGCAGAATTCTGCTCATGGTGAAGCGGAACCCTTTCACAACATCTAGCCAGGTCAAGAATGCTCTTGCGGATGTAGGCGTCTCATTGTCAACATCTACAGTCAAGAGACAGCTTTATGAATGTAAATACAGAGGCTTCACAACAAGGTGCAAACCACTGGGAACGCTCAAGAACCGAAAGGCCAGATTAGCCTTTGCCAGCAAACATCTAAAAAAGCCTGCCCAGTTCTGGAATAAGATTGTTTGGACTGATGAAACCAAGATTACCTTGTACCAGAACGATGGGAAGAGAAAAGTATGGAAAAGGAAAGGAAGAGCTCATGATCCAAAGTATACCACATCATCTGTCAAACATGGTGGAGGCAGTGTTATGGCATGGGCTTGTATGGCTGCCAATGGAACCAGGTCACTGGTGTTTATTGATGACCTGCCTGCTGATCAAAGCAGCAGGATGAATTCTGAAATGTATAGGGCTATACCTTCCACTCAGATTCAGCCGAATGCCGCCAAACTGATAGGACGCCGCTTCATATTGCAGATGGATAATGACACAAAAACATACAGCCAGAGTTTCTCCAGGCAAAGAAGTGGGATGTTCTTCACTGGCCAAGTCAGTCACCTGATAGAGCATGCTTTTCACTTACTGAAGACAAGACTGAAGGCAGAAAGACCCACAAACAAGCAGCAGCTGAGGGCAGCTTCAGTGAAGGCCTGGCAAAGCATCTCGAGGGAGGAAACTCAGCATTTGGTCATGTCCATGGGTTCCAGACTTCAGGCAGTCATTGACTGCAAAGGATTTTCATCCAGGTATTAAAGGCAACCCTTAAGTTTGAAATGATGTTGGTTTGTTCCGTTATTTATGAGCCACCAATGATGGGTGTGTGTGTATGCCACTGGCTGTACTCCCTGAATGGTTAGTGCCCCACTTTTGTCAAACCCCTTGAATTACATCCGGAAGTCCTGATTTTGCTCCCATCTGGGTGTGTTTCCTTTCAAGTTCAATGTGGTGGTATACAGAGGCCAACTGCCAAAACAGTTATCCTTGTTCCGATATTTCTGGCCCTGACTGTGTATCAGCCAATTTTGTGATTGGTACAACACAGAGAGAATGTGATTAGAAAAACATGGAGGGAGGTCCTTCTCCAGTGCCCCTCCCAAATAAGATGAGGTAGTGGCTACTAAGGAGAGGGACTTTTTGGTGGTGGCAGCCCGGTTGTAGAACGCCTTCCCAGAGGTGCCTACAATGTAGGCCTGGTGCCTACATTGTGGTCTTTTCAGGACCAGGTGAAGATTTTTTTATTTCCCCAGGCTTCTTAGATCTTCAGAGTATTTTTAAATGTGCTTTGTTGTGTTTTTAGATCATTTCCTGATGCTGGTTTTTACTCTGGTTCAGTCTGTTTTAAAATTTTAAGGGTTTTACATTATGTTTATCATGTTGTATTTTACCTTTTGCGAACTGCCAAGAGACCTCTGGATATTGGACGACATAGAAATTACATATATACTTACATATATAAATATTAGAGTTCATTATGAGTGTGCTGCGAACCTCCCATGCGACACTCTGCAACCTTTAGAAAGTGTTGTGCAACTTCTGCAGTCATCATTGTCCAGTTTCAGCAAGGAAGGAGATGTTTTCCCACGGAGCTCTGAAATGGAGTAAATAGCAACATGCTTTCCTGAGCTGTAGCTATCTGACTATCAAGGGTATGGTGATGGGGTAGAGTTGCATCATCACACCCCCATCACTTTTTGTGATGCATCATTGCTCCAGTTACTTCACTGACACTCCTCTTTTCCATCTTATATCTATTTAATATACAAATTGCAGAACAGTTCTTTATCACACATTAGGTAGCAGCAACCTCAGGTTCAATGCTAAATGAGCTGCAGCCTATTCCAGTTCCCTGATAAGTCTATCTTATGTTCACACATTAAATATAAGATTTGCAGTGGTCTTTATTCACCCTTTTAACAAACTCTTCACTGAGGGTAACTGTTATCCCCCCCCTTTTTTTAATAATAAAATCTGTGATGGAAGTGCCTCTGAGCATGTGCAGAGCACCTTTCCCTCACTACCAAGTAAGCAGAGCCTACCCCTCTGGCATTTAGATTGGGAGATGGCCTTCTTAATCTGAGGGCTCTCAGGTCTAAGTCAGCTTCATCCTGCAGAGCGGGGCTTCAAAGTTATGCTTCCAAAATTCATGTACAACTGTTATTCACTGGACCATATGGAGACTGGGACATCTGCTAAGAAAGACCTAAACTCTCAGTCCCCCACTCTACAACTCTGGGCCTCAGTTATGCCAGGAAGCAACAATCTACTTTGCACCTCTTTTAACTGGATTGCTTAAATCCAAGAGTAATAAACTAGTGTCAGTATAGCAGCTATCCAACACAGTTCAGGGAAGAATACATCCCCATAAGAGCTGCATAGAAGAACGTATTGAATAACCCAATTTTATTATTTGTTTGCTTAATGTATGTCTTGCCTTTCCACTAAAAATAGAGCTCAAGGTAGCTGACAATAATGAAATATGGATAAAATGTAGCATAGCTACAGATAAAAAACAGATAACTACAGATAAACTACGGAGAACTACAGTTAAAATGTAACATAATAAATACACATACGTCAAGAAGAAATAAGAAATAAACAGCACCCACCAGTTTCAGTAATTAATATTGAATAATTAAAGGCACACTCCTATGCACCTTTGTGCCCTAAAGTACTCCCAATTCAAGTCAGGAAAGCTCCATCAAGCTTGCCCATCCTTGAGGTGGGACTCACAAACACACCCCTCCATCATTGGAGGCCAAAGCCCCTGGGAGTTGCAAATGTCCATGATTTCCAGGCTGTGAAAGCAGCCTGGCTGACAGAGACCAAGAGACTCTCCATATATAATCTCCTTGGCTGTACTGGGCACCACTGCAGCTAAGGAGACTCCCCACTGGAAGGAGGGGTACGAATTGGGCTACCCAACTGTTCAAATTGAGCAGTCCAAAACCACATAAAGAATTGGAACACTCCATCAGTCAAACTGATTTATGGGCTGAGGAAGCTGCTGTTCATCCATCTTTGCTCTAGAATCACTTTTAGAACATGGATTTGAGCATGGATTTGGATTTGAGCATGGACATGGATTTAGGACATGGATTTTATAATAAGGGTGGGCACCCTGTGGCTGCAGTGGCTTAGTGGTTAAGACGCTGAATTGCAGACCGGAAGGTCGGCAGGACAGCAATTCGAGACCCGAGTGCTGCATGACGGAGTGAGCTCCCGTCTTCAGTCCCAGCTTCTGCCAACCTAGCAGTTCGAAAGCAAGAAATCGCAAGTAGATAAATAGGTACCGCTTCGGCGGGAAAGGTAACAGCGTTCCGTGCACCTTGGTGTTCAGTCATGCCGGCCACGTGACCACGGAAGCGTCTTCGGACAGCGCTGGCTCTTTGGCTTAGAAATGGAGATGAGCACCACACCCTAGAGTCGGACACGACTGGTTGGGGACACCTTTACCTTTACCTTTTACCCTGTGGAATATGGCCCATGGGGAGGGTGAAAATTCCCCCTGGACCCCTTGTAGTTTCTCATCCCTAATCTATAAGAACCACATGTTACCACTTGACACATTTGGTGGTGGGGGTGGGGGGAAAGATTAATTAACACCTCCCACCCCTACACATAACTGAGAAAAAAAATAACTTGCAAACTGGTCCTTGGCTTCAAAGGTTAGGTTCTGTATCAAAAAACTGAGCCAATCATATCAAGAGTTACAAGTCTGAGTTGGCTTCTAGTTGCAGCCAAAGCTTGGAAATATTATCCTAGAAAGAGCACAAGAGTGCAGAAGGCTTTTGCTATATATCTTGGAGTTCATAGCTCCTGCTGTGAAGACACCCAGCCAGAAATCACCTAAAAACATAAGAAGAACCATGCTGGATCAGACCAAGGGTCCATCTAGTCCAGCATTCTGTTCACATGGTGGCCAACCAGCTGTCAGCCGGGAATGCTCGAGCAGAGCATGAGCGCAACAGCACCCTCCCAGCCGTGTTCCCCACCAACTGGTGTACATAGGCTCACTGCCTCTGGTACTGGAGGTAGCACATGGCCATCAGGACTAGTAGCCATTGCTAGCCTTCTCTTCCAAGAATTTGTCCAACCCCCTTTTAAGGCTATCCAGATTGGTGGCCATCGCTACATCCTGTGGTAGCAAATTCCATCGTTTAAGTATGCGCTGTGAGAAGAAGTCCTTCCTTTTCTCTGTCCTGAAGCTCCTACCAGTCAGCTCCATGGGATGACCCTGGGTTCTAGTATTTTGAGAGAGGGAGAAAAATGTCTCCCTATCCACATTCTCCACACCAAGCATAATTTTGTACACCTCTATCTATAATGTCTCACCTTATCCTCTTCTTTTGCAAGCTAAACAATCCCAGCTGTTGTAACCTTCTCTCATGGGGAGATGCTCCTGTCCCTTGATCATTTTAGTTGCCCTTTTCTGCACTTTTTTCCCCAGCTGTGCAGCATCTTTTTTAGGTGTGCTGACCAGAACTGGACACAGTATTTCAAGTCTGGTTGCACCATAGATTTGTGTAAGGGTAGTATGATACTGGCAGTTTTATTCTCAATTCCTTTTCTAATTATACCTAACATGGAATTTGCCTTTTTTACAGCCGCTGCACACTGGGTTGACATCTTCATTGAACTGTCCACCACAACCCCAAGATATATTTCTTGGTCAGCCCCTGCTAGCTCAGATTTCATCAGCTTATACTTGATGTTGGGATCTCCTAGTACCAATTAGCTTCATAGGATGACTCCGGGTTCTAGTATTATGAGAGAGGGAGAAAAATGTCTCCCTATCCACATTCTCCAGCCCATGCATAATTTTGTAGACCTCTGTCATGTCTCCCCTGACCCTCCTTTTTTTCCAAGCTAAACAATCCCAGCTGTTGTAACCATCTCTCATAGGGGAGATGCTCCTAGTAGTTCTGACCTCTGGGGTGCCAAAGCAGACTTGTGTGTGTAATCCGAGTTTTTTTTCTTTTTTTAATTTTAGAATCAACCTTGTCCTATGTTAGGCAGCTGGAAGCAAGAGTAAGACAGCTGGAGGAGGAAAATCGCATGCTGCCCCAGGTGGGTGATTTCTATTGCTAGGCACACTAGCTTGTAGCTCAGGCCCATAGCTAGAAGTTTGGCACAGACTCGGGTCTCGGTATACTTCACTGTGCTGAGTGTCAAAGCCTTGAAACCGTGGTTGAGCTTGAGTGAATTTGAATGCCGTTTATGTGATGGGTAGCAAATTGAATTGTCATCAGGGCTCTTTGCAGAACTCAAGATCAGAGAACTCAAGTTCAGTGGGGAGCAAAGCATTAGCCAGGTGGAGAGCAAGAGGCCAGCTGTGTAGCCCGAGGAGGCAAAGAGGCAAGCTCCGGAGGAAGCATCAAGGGCGAGGAAGGGTGGAAAGAAGGAGCTCATTCTGGTGGGATTCAAGTTACTCAGACTGGTGAATGGGTCCCGCAGCTCACACTTTATAGAGCTGGGCAGCGGTGGCTGGTGACTCCATTCAGGGCTTTAGTTACCACCAGCCGAAACTCTAACAGTGCTATTCAAGGTGCCAAAAGGTGCTGTTCAAGGTGCTGAACCCAATCCCCAAAATGGTTGCCAACCAGCTGCTCATGGGAATCCCACAAGCAGGGCATGAGCGCAACATCACCTTCCCACCCATGTTCCTCAGCAACTGGTGTACATAGGCTCGCTGCTTCTGGTACTGGAGGTAGCACATAGCTATCAAGACTATGATAGCCTTTTCCTCCAGGAATTTGTCCAACTCCCTTTTAAAGCCATCCAAAATGGTGGCCATCACTGGCTCTTGTGATAGCGAATTCCATAGTTTAACTCTGCGCTGTGTGAAGAGGTCCTTCCTTTTCTCTGTCCTGAATCTCCCACCAATCATCTTCATGGGATGACCCCGGGTTCTAGTATTTTGAGAGAGGGAGAAAAATGTCTCTCTATCCACATCATGCATCATTTTGTACACCTCTATCATCCCTCCCCTTACCCTCCTTTTTCCCAAGCTAAACCATCCCAGCTGTTGTAACCTTCTCTCATAGGGGAGATGCGCCAGCCCCTTGATCATTTTAGTTGCCCTTTTCTACACTTTTTCCAGTTTTACAATATCTTTTTTTAGGGGCGGTGACCAGAACTGGACACAGTATTCTAATGCTCTTATGTTCTTACCTGTGTGGGAGTCAGTGCAAAGAGAACATCAAGTAAATGTATACAAGGGGGATTCTTTTTCTCAAGCTAATTATGAAATGGTGGCAACAGAAGTCCCTTTCAAGCGCAGCTCTCACCACTTTGCAGGCTACGCTGGGCTTGTTTTTACATACAAATCCATGTTTTCAGAAAACTGAAACCAATGCAATTGACTAAAACCTCCCATTATGGCAATCAACTGCTGTCACCTCCTTTTGTTTTAATTTCTCATTAACGAACATTGTCGAGTGCTTCCGCTTCGGGTGGTGAAGATTAAATTCTTTCTCACGCTTTATCTCTGTTTTTTTCAAGTGTTGATACTGTGCTAGCAAAATCTCACTGGAAGCTCAAACCTGTGCTTCAGAATGAATATTTGATTAAAGAAGTTTGAAGTTACAAACAGCTTTCATGAATTTGTCAGTCTTTTCCCCCCCCAGTCACTTTCTACAGAAAGTTTTAGATGTTTGAGAATATATTTCAAAATACTGACACGATTGGCAGCTCCATTCTAGAAATCCAGTTTCAGTTGTCACAGCACATATAATTAGCACTGTTCCAAAGCTTTCAATTTTCAGTTTTTCGATGATTTCAGGGGAATTGGGAACTGGGAGCATAAGTGGGAGAAGAAACAGTGGTGAACATTTTAAATGTTCAGAGGCAGAGGTCTTAGCAGTTAAGGTGGAGGCAGCAGTCTCTCTCTCTCTCTTTACACTTTCTTTCACAGAATTTTCTGTTCTCAAATAATATGTCAGTTGGAACGTTGCTATGTCATGATGTAGCGTTATTCCTGGTGCATTGTTGGAAAAAAAAAGTTGGCACTACCCTGGACTACTTCTGGTCTAGAACCCCTTGACAAGGGTATGATGTTCCAGGGTAATAACTCAGAGATAGCTACCTCTAAATTCTGTGCTGAGTAAGAGTTAGCAATCCCCATTTGAACTGGTATAGAAAAACAAAAGCTCTTCTCTGAAGCATTGCAGGAAATTGAAGTGCTGGCTCTCAGCCACCTGGCGCTCACATAAGTTGTGGGGTTTGTTCGGTGCTGGCACCAGCCCTTGTCACAGGCTGCATCACCCATTCGGTGAGGAGCTGCCCATGTTGACAAGCTGCTCCAGCACATCTATAGCAGAGGTCCCCCACACAGCACCCACAGGCGCCATGGCGCCTGCGGGAACCTTCAACTACTCCTGAAAACCTCTCCATTCCTTGCTCTCTTCAAAAAAAGTATTTCTGATTTTAAAAAAATGTAGGGTGCCAAGTTCTCTTTCCTGTTCTTGAGCCTGCCACTGATCAGCTGTTCCGTGAGCAGGAAGAGAAGAAGAGAGTTGCTTCCTGGCCCCACCTAATCTTCCATCTCTGCATACCTTTCCCTTTTGCGCACTCTCTCTCTCTCTCTCTCTCTCCACTCCCAGCCCCTATGTTTGCTCTTTCTCTCTCCAAACCCCTTTCCCCTCTATTTCTCTCTCTTCCACACTTCTAGCTGTCTTTTGTCTCTCCCTTCCTCGCTCCTAGCCTTGCCCTTCCTCTTGCTCTTTCTCTCCCATTTATCTTGCTGTTTCTCTCCACTCCCAGCCTCTAGCCTGGCTCTTTCTCTCCCCCAACCCCTTTCCTCACTATTTCTCTCTCTTCCATGCCCCTAGCCTTCTTCTTTCTCTCCCTTCCTAGCCTCTAGCCTTGCCTTTTCTCTCCCACTCACCCCTTTATCTTGCTGTTTCTCTCCACTCCCAGCCTCTAGCCAGGCTCTTTCTTTCTTTCCACCCAAGCCCTTTCCTTACTATTTCTCTCCCTTCCCCTTCCCCATCCCTAGCCTTCGCCTCCCACCTTCCTATCTCCTAGCATTGCTCTTTCTCTCCCAAGCCCAGCCTCTGGTCTACCTATTTCTGTCCTTCTCACCTCTTTACCTCACTGTTTCTCCCCCTCCTAACCTTGCTCTTTTTCTCCCCTGTACCCCTTTGCCCTGCTATTTCCCCCTCCTTTCCAGCCTCTAGCCTTGCTATTTCTCCCCCCACCACACATCTCTTTTGACTAGCCAGGCCCCCATGACAGCCATTATGTGACAAGCTGCATCCTCCCTGGGAACCATTTTGTGGTGGTGCCCACAGCAGTTTCTCGAATTCCCAAATGTTCCCATGGGTCCAAAAAGGTTGGTGACCCCTGATCTATAGCATGTGTGAACAAGCACAGAACGTTGCACAGTTCTGTGTGAGGTAGCCAAGACATTGCTTCATGTTTCATGGGCCAGGACGTGACTTATAAACACTTAACACTTCCAACTGGTGCCAGACTGGATAGGATCCAAACTCCTTCTGAATCTGTGACCATAGATGGAAGTTTTAAAGCAAGAAAACACCCCCTCCCTTCCCAAGATCCACAGCAGTCTGCTGGATCCTTCTCCTACAGATCATGTCACAATGAATTGGCTGTCCGCACAAAGGCATGTGTATCATCACTTCATGGCAGTGCTTACCCATGCACAAAGCTATGTGAGACTGCTGTCTTGAAATATAATCGGGGAGACTGGGAAACAGTGTGGCAGGTATTTAGAGAGGCTAGTAGAAATGTGCTTGGCAGGAATTGCCCTGCAAATTGCATCTTGAAAATGTCTTGTGTGACATCTTACACTTTCTCAGGAATCATCAGTATCTTAGGCCTGGTACCCTTCTTTGGTTTTGGCATGACTTTGACAAGTCATCGCAACTTAATTTCTCTCTCTCTTCAGTTTTAACTTTGTGCCCTGGTGGCTGCATCAGAAGTTCCTAAGAGCCACGTATGAGAGGCCATGCATGGGCTAGATGTAAATCTATGTTGTGTTGTGTTTCTGGCAGTGATGCTTCTCACATGACTGGCTGAACTGGTGGGATGGCAGAGCATGGAATAAATATTCCTGAACATTCCAACCTCTCAGGGAACAAAGCTGTCCAGATGTTTGAAGTTTAGCTTCTGTGACTGTGAGGGAAGGACGTTCCCAGTCATGGCTTTGAATAAAGCTGTGGAGAATGGCTGTTCTTCCTCACTTCAGGTATTTGGCAGGGTTGCCATGTGTCCTGCTTTACAGAAGATAGTCCTCTATTTGAAGACATCCCCTATTTGAATCCTAGCATAATCCAAGCCCGGTTTAAATATAAGGAGAGCGTATATAAGAAGGGAGAGCAGGGCTTTGAAGTTGCCCGTCTACTTGAACAGTAGTTTGTCCAGGAAGGTCCCAGTCTTCCTCATTATGGTGAGATGTATTATATTCCTGTTTAAAGGATATTAATTATTTCCAAATGTGCATCTATGTACATAACTTGGCACTGGCACTTTTCATGAAAATTGGCATTCTCTTTTGTACTTTTTTGGGTGATACCTAAGTGGCCACCCTAATACTCGACCTGGAGCTTAGGCAGGCTGGAGCAGAGGTTTTCTCCCCTCCATCCCGAGCACTGTCACCCCTGTCTCTGACTGCCAAGCTCATCCACTAAACTGATAGGCAGAAGACATGCATTCAGGAGGCACAGTGCACGATCGTCAACTCATTGCCACCACTGTTGTTGAGATGGCCACCAGATCAGAGGGGCCATAGGCATAGCTCAGTGGGGGAGCACTTCCTTTGCGTGCAAATGGTTCCAGGTTCACTCACTGGCATTTCCAGGTAGGGGACTGTGAAAGACCACTGAATGAAAACTGGGAGAGCTGCTGCCAGTCAGTGTTGGCAATACTGGGCGAGATGGACCAAGGATCTGACTCAGTATAAGGCAGCTTCCTATGTTCCTAAATCTGGGTCTCCAATGTGGTGCCTGTGGGCACCAGTGTGCCCATGGACACCTCTCTTTGTGCCCCCCAGCCCCCCAGTGTGCCCCCCAGCCCCCCTGCTGACCTTTTTATTTTAATTTTTCTTTAATTAAAAACATTTTTCTTTAACTGGGAGGCAGGCATGCTGTGAAGTGAAGTGCCCTCCCCCCCACTACCTGTGCCATCTTTATTCGGGTGGTTTTGTGTTTTGGAGCTCAGACCGCACCTCTGCTTTGTACTTTGGTTCTTGGGCAAGTTATTTTTTACTTTAGTCTCACCAGTTTGGCTTCTGGGAAATGAGTGTTCTGTGAATGGCCATGCCCACCACAGCAGCCATTTTATGAATGGGCAAGCCCCCATGGCAGCCATTTTGTGAGAGTTCCCACATCACTCTCTCAAAATTCTAAATGTGCCTATTGACCCAAAAAGGTTGACAACCCCTCTCTGAGATCAAATAGCTCCAGGAAATGCTTACATCAGTTCTATCAGTGCCAACAAGCCAAAAGGAAATTCTCCATTTTCCAAGACGGTGTATTACTACTGAGTAATGCTGGGGATCAAAACAAAAGAAAACCGAAAAGAACACTAGTGCCTACTTCTGAATGTACTTGATGCTGAAGATTGTTGACAGAGAAATTACTGACTTATGGGTTTACAACTGGCAGTTTGATAGCCCTTGGAAATTTAAAATCTAAACTATTAAACAACGAATATGGGATAGAGAACTATTTAAGTTCTGTCACCTAATAACACTTCTCTGGGAGTAATGTACTCGTGCCTGCAAAATTACCTGACCAATTTAACAATCTCCAAATTTAGAAAAACCTTTACATTAGCTTGATTTAATGTTTTACTATCTATGCTTTTAGAGGGAAGATACTGAAAGGTCCCATACCATTAATATGCATGCCCCTGTGATAGAGGGGAAGTGGAAACTGTTGGGCATGTTTTATTATATTGTTCTTTTTATTGAGGAATTTGCTGTGCTTTTATAGCACCTGTTATAAAAAAATGCCAGCCAGATCAAATGAATTTTGTCTTTCTGTTCTTCTTTCTGATCAGGACTCTCAGATTACAGATAAGGTGGCCAGGTTTTGTGCAGCTGCTACTGGTTGCCACAAACTTTTAGTAAAATAGTACTGTTCCAACAGGCTGATACTCTGGGGTCATTTTAGGTTTCTCTTTTTTCTTTTTTTTTTAGTTTCTGTATCATTGAACACATTGTGTGTAAATATTGTACAGTTAAGGTGCTAATCAATGATCATAATTAAATTTATCTATCTTGAGGCTGGCCATTGCTGGTAGGAGAAGCAGCTAAACTATGTTGCATTCAACACACACTGGCAGAACAGAGATAGGCTTGAATTTATGTGCAACACAAATCTATATGTATTTACTCAGAAGTAAGTCCCACGGTTGCAGTGGGGCTGACTCCTTGGTAAACATGCACAGGATTGTGAATACTTTGCTTGCTCAACACATCAGGAAAAATCATGTCTCTGAGCATGCTGTCAATGCATGAAGATCAACTTTCTTTGGTCAAACTGCTTCTGTTTTTTTATATAGAGAAAGCCAGAAACCTGTTAGAAATAATATATAGATACTTAAAAATCTAGTCATATGCCTTAAAGTGTCACCTTTTAATAGAACAATAAGCCAGTGAAAACTATTGCCAGGACAGCAGTATCTGAATGAAACAGAAGGATTCCACCTTTGTTACTAGAAGTATACAAGCAAATGTACAAGCACTGGAGGAATTGAATTCTCAACTTCCATGGCAACGCAGCAGATGTCGGACAAAGGAGAAGTAGTGATGTATTGTGCTTTTGCAGAGGTTAGGCAATGAATCAAAAAGGGTGGGGGTAGTATCTTTGGGGATGATATTTTCGGCAGTTGAGTCAATGACAGTGGAAATATATTTCATAATTACCTTTGAGTAGGGCAAATTATTGTACATCTTACCTCATTCTGTTTCTCATTAGTGTTGGAATAGAAGTTGGCTTCCTGGCAGGCCCCAGAGAACAAAAAGATGCATAGGTGAAGAGATCCCATGTATGGGAGTGACTTCTGTTCGTATATAAGATTTTGACTGGCACTGAAGCCTCAATGGTCATTTCATTGCATAGGCATTTCAAACTTTAAAAATAGCTCAGAAACTACAAAGCGATTGGGGAGCAACGTGGGAACCCCCTGGTGATGTGTGGGAGGGGGCATAACCTTCTTGGGAATCCCAGAGGGCCAGATGTTGTCCCCAGGAGGGTTTGATTTGGTCCCTGGGCCTGAAGTTCAACACCTCTGGTCTAGGGCTGGAGGGAAGGGGAGGTAATAGCACTCATCAAATATCTCTCAGAAAGAAGGTGGCAAAGACTTGTACTCCACAGCACCAGAGGGCAGGATGAGATCTACTGGGCTTAAATTTCAGGAGGGTAGATTTTGGTTGAACATTAGGAAGAACGTCTTGATACTGAAAGCAGTGCAAAAATGGAACTGTTGCTTAGAGGGCTATTGGGTTGTCCCTTGCTGGAGGTTTTCAAGCAGAGGCTGCCCATCTCTTGGGGGTCCTCTAGCCATGGGTTTTCTGTGTCAAGCAGGGGGCTGTACTAGATGGCCTTCAAGACCCCCTTCAGCTCTACCTTTCTAAGGGTGCAATCCTATGCAGGTTTAGACAGAAAAAAGTCCTACAGCTCCCAGCATTCCCCAGCTGGGGGCTATAGGACTTTTGTATGTCTAAACCTGCATAGGATTGCACCCTAACGGACATTTGAATACTGGATTCTTCTCTCAGATCTTCAGTGCTTCAGTGCCCTGCTTGTTGCAGGGCGTTTATATTTCATTTCGCTCCTCCCTTTTGCCGTGATGAAACTGAAGGAGACATGCAGAGCATTCCCATGTCATCTCCCATCCAGACCTTGGCCAAACCCAGGCCTGCTTAGCTTCAGCAAAGTTGCTGCCTCATGTATGTCCGGGCTATGCCTGACTTAATATCGTATATTATACTTGATGTCTGTGTCGCAGGAGTACCTGAAGTGTTCCATCTGTAGGTATTAGTATGTGCTTTGAGAGTGAATATTGTAAGGGATGGAGGCAGAGTTAGTAAATAAAAGGGAGCAAACTCTCTCTCTCTGTCTCTCTCTCTCTGTCTCTCTCTCTGTCTCTCTCTCTGTGGTGTGTGTAAGTCTGCAGCCAATGACAGCTGGAGCCCCTTTCTACATCTGTGTGGAAAGGCTGTTGCTGCGGGATCCTGTGGGTTTGGTTTACACTCCCTAACCAAAGCCTCAGTTCTTAAGTTAGGGGACCTCTTTCCGTGGTGCGATCCCACACACTACCTGCCCCACCGTTTAGGTCTGTCCTAAATGATCTTCAGGGTTGAAAAGGGATTGTTTGAACTGCATGGGATGGAGGCTAGTAGGAGAACGGCAACCTGCAACATAAAAAGCATTTTGAGTGTATCTAAGTTATGTGCTCCCATTTATTTCAGTAGCACTTGTGCAAGAAATCTTTTGGGTGTATTGTGCTATCCAAAAGTAAAAATGAGACATTAGTAAACACAGTTGTACCTTGTTATCTGTAATGTCAGATCCTTCTGATGGATGAATCATTGATGTGATCTCAGGCAAGCAAGTTCCACCCACTCTCCTATGTTGTTAATAGTGTGGTTGTTTGTTCTTATTTCCCCCACCACCTTTTCTATTACCCTTTTTCTTTCCATTTTGGTTTTCCATGCCCTCTGCCCTGTCAGTAGGTGTGTGTGGTTGTTGTTTTTTTTTTAAACAAAGTACCTGTTTTATACAGTTCTGTGTTAAACAGTCTCTTTGCTGGCCTTTCCTGCTCCTGGAGGGCTAAGGTGCAAGATAACATTGCTAACTCTCAGGGACACATTATCTTATGTTTCAACACCTCCAGCATTTTCTGTTTCACTCTTCTGTTCTTTCTTTCCATTAGTTCATCACTTTGGATTTCACCCTTGGTTTTCCTTTGACTTCAGTTCAGCCTCTCAGTATATTTTACCCCTGCCTGGAGTGTTAAATCTACTCGTCTACACCTAGCTAGACGGTTGTCTACAAAGTTATATCAGCGTTTGAGGTGTGTGTATGTGTATGTGTGCGTGTGTGCGTGTGTGTGTATATATATATACACACACACACACACACACACATATATACACACACACATATATATATATATATATACACACACACACACACTCCTTCTATTTCACAGCTTTCAAATTAAAAACAATTGAAAATACATAATAAAATGACAAATATAATAACATGAGTGACAATCACCAGCAGATTAAAAAAAATAACTTTAAAATAACCAGGATCAGTCCACTAACAAAAAAGATAATGAGAGATGGGGCCAAAGGATAGTATCCAATGTTAGTTCTACATAGAGTAGACCGATTGAAATGAATTGGACTTAAGATAGTCATGACTAACTTAAGTCCAGTTCATTTCAATGGGTCTGTTCTATGTAGGACTAACATTAGATCCTACCCAAATCAATCTCCCTTGGCAAGGCAATTCCATAGGCTTGGTGCAGCCTATCTTACATCTTGAGCACTCATACTTCTGCTATGATCAAGACCCAAGAGCCCCCCCCCCAGCCAATCTTAAAGAATGGGTAGGCTCATATGGAAGGCAACAGTTCTTTAGATAACCTGGTAACATAGTTCTGTGCATTGGCCACAATCCAGCAATGGGAATAGCCTCCTTTGTGTTCCAGTATTGGGAAAAAGACAGGGTATAAATGATTATGATGATGATTGATGATAATCTGTGCAACTCTGAGCCCCAATGTGTAAGTAGGGGGTGATCTGTCAAAACCAGGCAGTGGGTTTTCTCATGCCTAGATTGTTCCAGGTCCAATGTCCAGAATTATGTATGTGAGAGCTAAGCATACAGTTGAGGGGCTATCAACATCCAATGCAAAATAGCAAATACATAAAGATAAGTAGTCTAATCTGTTTTAATTGAAATCAGTTAATATATTAAATAAAGTGAACAAGTAAGTACCAAGTATGTTCTTGTTGATGAATACAATAGAAAGTGGCAGCAAGCTGACTTCTTACTGGATGAATTGGGTAGTATAATGCCATTTCATCTTATACTGCCATAAGTAAAAAGGTTATAGACTTGCTTTATTGTTCTTAAATGACTGCTAAATTTAGAGAGATGGAACCTGGAATATCTTGGGCACTAGGCCCCTATAGGTCCCATCTAGCCAAACCGTTGATGCTGACCAGTGCTGTGTGTCCCTCCCGGCCACCCCGCCAGAGTCAGTTTATGAATTGAAAGAAGGCTAGAGACTACTGTTTTAATAAAAAGATCTTAGTTACAATGCCAGTGACAAGCCCGGTCTATAATGCCAATAGATACAGTCTTCCTTTGTTGGAAGTCGCCACACTCCCATTCTGTGAACTGTGTGCGTGGAAGCTGAAAACTGATAAGGATCAATTAATTCTCACCCAGCTTTATTGCAATGGCAGTCAAATCATTAGAGAACATCCCCTCCGTTTTACCAAGAACTCAGAAGTTCATCACTTTGCAGGAAAGCTCCACTTAGAAGCTGATTGAATGGTTATTCTTGTAATATGGCAGCTTGCCTGCACAGCTTGGGTGATGGCCAAACTATTCAAGCATGTCACTTGCATCTGTAGTCCCAAATGCAGACTGAGACCTGTTCCAGCCAAGTTGAGAATTTATGGTGAGGAAGGCTAGTGCCATCCCCAGGCATCACTGAGCAGCTGCCAGGGTCCCAACGCCCTGGTGGGCCCCACTGCTGATGCATATCCTGGGCTCCCTGTAACTTTTTCTGTCCTGGCCCTCAGAGTGCTGCCAGATGGCTGGATGTAGCTACCCTTGTAAGTTCCCACAATGACTCCCCAACTTAGTGGTGTTCTGGAGAATTTTGGGAAACTGAAAGAGTGTCGAGGCACAGTCACCCAGTGCAGCTTAGACTGCTGCCAGCACAGCCAGATAAACCCGCCACAGTCCACGGACAGAGGAGAAGACACTTTGACAAGACACTTTGACAAGAACTGATCTACAGCAGAGGTGAAGAATCAGCAGAGGTGTGGAGAGCAGGTTACAGACTGCTGGTCAGGAAGCAATATTGCAAGGTTTGGTAATGCTCTCAGGGACAACAGGTGATACTCCAAAGCTCTTCCGTGGAGAATGACCTCGGTACTTGGGACTGTATGTGCCTAAGTTCATAACTGCCAGAGCCCTGCCCTCAAGGGGAGTTGCAAGGACTTTAAAGGGGTGGTGCTCTGGTTCATAGCTGTGCACTGAAGCCCTGTTGAATGGCCTCAGATCTATGTTTATTTTATTTTATTTATTTTATTTATTAATCACCCATCTGGCTGGTCACCCAGCCACTCTGGGAGATGTACAGAGTGTATAATAGAACAGTTTAAAACAATAAAATTCTACAGCAAAAACATATTTCTAAAAATACCCTAACCCACCCCCAAATGCCTGCCTGAACAACCAAGTTTTTAATGCGCGGTGGAAGCTCATTAAAGAGGGGGCATGGCGGAGTTCCCTAGGGAGGGAGTTCCACAGAGTGGGGGCCACCACAGAGTAGGCCCTCTCCCTCGTCCTCACCAGCCTAGCTGTCCTGGCTGATGGGACAGAGAGAAGGCCATCCGAGGCTGATCTTGTTGAGCGGCCTGTCTGGTGTTGCTGGAGGCGCTCCTTAAGATAGGCTGGGCCGGAGATAGGCTCTGTCCTTTTCTGTTTCCTTGCAGACCTAAAGGAGAACAAACAACCAGGAAGAAGGTGGTGGCTGGAACATTGGAGTTGCATTATTAGATCTTTGGTCTGTCTCTCCCAGTATGGTGTGCTTTGACTAGTAACAATTATCCAGCATGTCAGATGAGGACCTTTTCAGCCCTCCTAACTGAGATTTTTTTGTTTTGTTAATTGTTTTGCAGGAGATTGACTTGTTTGACTTATACCTCCCCTTTCTACCAAGGAAATGGCACTCAAGGGGGCTGACAATGATAAAAACCAAAACATTAGAATAAAAACTTTGTTAAAATAATCGTAAAACAGATACACTAAAAACACAATTAAAAACTAAGCAATACAAGAATAAAATGGTTAAATTGTTGTGAACTGTCCAGAGAGTTCGGCTGTTGGGTGGCATAGAAATGAAATAAATACATAAATAAATAAAAACATCCCCTGACCGATGAGCTTACATGCCAAAGACCTGCTTGAATAAAAATGCCTTTGCGTCAGTAACAAGACAGTCCCTACCCTCAGCTTTACAATCTAAGAGACACAACACAAAAGGAAAACAAAAGGAGGGAGGAGGACAAAAAGCAAACTCAGGCACTATATCTTACTCCACAATGTCAGCTGGTAGTTAGTTGTTCAGCAGGCCGTGGAGATGGATCTAAGCACAATGGAGTGTACTTGACCGCTGCTTCCTCTCTCTGTGCTATATTCCTGCTGTGTTCACAGTGCACTTCTGCAGGGTCGTATCCCTTCTTTGGATCTAGATTGAGATATTTCAAGTGGATCATGTCCAGTAAGCGTCTTTACCCTGTTTGTGGCTGCATGTCAGTTTATTAGAGTACAGTAAGAGAGCTTCAGTACTTGGATCAGAATGACAAAGTCCACTGTTCTATCGCACAGCAGGTGTCTGTACTGATTGGTTGCAATGGATGCAACCTTTTGTGTGCTTTGTGATACAGTTAATTTAGATTTCACATGTGTGTACTGCTTGCTTTGCTTAGTAAACAGAGTAGATCTCATCTGAGACTCTCTTCCTTATTATTCTACCATCTTCATTTAACTTACAAACCGTCCTCGGTGAGAATGTGAGAATCTGTGGAACCCCACAGGTGAGAATTTTGTTTGGTTCTTTTTTTATATTAGAACTTACCAAAGTCTCAGGTTTTCCCATAAATGGGACAGAAAGAAGTTGAGATTTAAAAACAAATTAGAATGCAGGAGAAACCAAAACTCAGCTTTAATGCTAATGGCATTTTAGAAATGCAGATCCCTGCTCCAAGGAACTTACAATCTTATGTTCAACACAGAGGAGGCAACCCTTGCTAGAGAATCCAGAAAACAAATGCAAATGTTCAGCGGGGTGGGTTGTTTGTGTTGTTTTGGCCTGATTATTTGCTTTCTATTTGCTCCAACTGCATGAATACAGCTTCTTCTTCTGTGCCTGTTGTTCTCATGGTTTCCAAACTGTTGCAGGGGTTTGGAAACCAGTTTACAGGCGCCTTCATTTGTTTTGGGTGAGCTAAAGGTTAGGTTAGCTGGGGTGGGGGGAAGAGAAGGACCGGCTTTGGCATCGGAGACAGACCGAGATGGAATGCCAGTCTGCCCAGCAGGAAACAATATGCCTCCTTGGCTGACTGCTTTTGCTGTTGAGATGAGACAGCCCGGTAGCTAGCAGAAGCCCTTTTCCACGTGCATCTTTCTATGCTAAATGAGCAATTGCTGCTGGACAGAACTGTGTCTGTGGGGAAGCTTCCTATGGAGGCTGAAGCGCCTGTCCTCAAGATACAGATGTGCTACTCAGTCTTTTTTGGTTCTTGGCACTTCTTGCACATCAGTGGGAAATTGCTGGGGGAGATGGCAGCTGGCCAGCCTTTCTCTGACAGAGGCTAGATGACAAATGGAATACAAGCTCCAAGTCAGTGCACTGGGCAAATGGGCTGGTTTTTCCACTCATCCCAATCTTTATCAAGTGCAGAGAGAAAATGTCTTTTTTGTTTAAGCTAGTGCTTCAAACAGTGAAAGGCCAAACAAGAGAGACCAGTTTAACTCTGAAAGGAAAACTTGGCACGGAAGCTCTAGTCTGTTCTAGTAGTGAGACCTTCAACATGCAAGCCATGTGCTCTGCAGCTGAGCTGTGATGCCTTCCCAAATCCGGGAAACACTGCTCTGTCCCAAGACTTGCAGAAAACCAACTTTTTCTCAAACACTTATGCAAAAAGTCTGCATTTTTAAGGGTCAGCCCTAGGGAAATGCATATGATTTTCTAGATTGCTATTATGACTGAGCCGTTGTTAAAAATCTTCCTGTCATGATTTCCCTCAGGGAGATTTCCTGCTTCCAATTTCCTGTTCACTTAAAAAAATAGCTTCAGGTTGCTTGGCGGTGACAGGAATTAGATGTGTTTATAATACAACGGAGAATTGCTTTACATTGTTATTGATTTAGCCTCTCTGCTGTCAGCTTTGTGTAAAAGAAAAAGAAGAAAAAAAAGAGAGTGCTCTGTATTCCTCAGCTCTTTCCAGTTCCATCTTATGTAAAGGCAGAGCTCTAGCCATTTTGGGTTGGGCCAAGAAGCCATTTAAATCCAGCATTTTCATCAGAGACGTGTTCAAACTGTGTTGCAGGCAGCTGCTGTCGTAGCACCGAGCGTCCTGAGACAGCCGTCAAGGACCTGAGCAACTTGGGAGCATCCAGTGGGGTTGACGTGGGCTGTGTTTGGGGGGCCACCCACCTGTAACCTGGCCCTTACTTCTACACTACCAGCAGCTGGTGGCTGCAAGGCACTTGCTATTTTAACATTTCCAGGCATTACTCCAGTGGGTCGCTACAGGGCATTTTAAAATGGTGGGCAGTTCATCGCCACCCTCCCCAAGAAGCCCATGGGGGGGGACTTGGTAATTTGCCAAGGGGACTCTCGAACTCTGGTGCCAGGAAACCCTGGGGTTTCTCAGACACGTAGTGATCCCCCCCCCCCGAACAGCTCAGTAATGATAGACAGGCTTCCTTGAAAGATGGCATGGCCACCATTGCCAACCTTCCCCGGAGCGTCCAGTGGCAGGGGAGTGTTCTGGGTATCCCAAGACAGAATTTCTGTCCATGGCTGAGTTATAAAGAGGATGAATGGGTCTGGCCGACACTGTGCACTGATTAAATTGGTGCCCCAGAGCATTGGTGGGTAGGCTTATGAGGTCTACTTTGTTTTTATTTTTTTACTAGAACACCAAGATTCACCAGCAGCTAGCAGCTATGCCTTCCCCCCCCTTACTCAAGGGTAAGCACAGAGGACCTGATCTGGATCAGGATCGTGCTGTGTGGGATAGGGTGCTTTAACGCTTTGTGTCCCTCTGCATTCATTTTTAATGGATCTTTTATTTTTGGCAATGCAGATTTTATGTGCGGGTGGGGGGTGCGCGATCCTCATCAGGACCTCATAGGGGGAAGAAGGGTTAAGGTCCTCCTACTGGCCACACTGGAGTCTCGATCTAGATCAGATCCCCCAAATGTTTGAGCAAGGAAAAACAATGCTGTGTAGAGTTTAACCCTTAGTGTGAAGAAAAGAGACTCTCTGAGTGAATGCTCAGCACAAGCGTTTGTTTTCAGTGCCGGAACTGAGTTTCACAACCCTTTTTCCCTGATGCGCACACACACACTCCTGATTCTACCACCACACTTCCTTTGAGCAGTCTAATGTAGCTCAGTGTGACAGAGCACATGCCTTGTGTGCAGAAGGCTCCAGGTTCAATCCCCGGGTTCTCCACGTAGGGCGAGGAAAAAATCGTGCCTGAGACCCTGGGGAGCTTCACCTTCCACACATCACCAGGGGTTCCCCACCTTGCTTCCCAATCGCTTTGTAGTTTCTGAGCTTACCCAACATTTTTAAAGTTTGAAATGCCTATGCTGGTATTTTTTTATTTTGCCTCACCCCCTTTTGCATTTGGTCCACCCCCTTTTGCTTTCAGCCCCGCCCACCCCTGGAACGCAGCCCCCAAGAGTTTCTCCAAAAATGAATTCAGACTTTGGGCTGAAAGAGGTTGCGCTTCCCTGAGGGGAGGGGCCACAGCTCAGTGTGATAGAGCACCTACTTGGCATGCAGAAGGTCCCGGCTTCGATCCCCGGCTTCTCCAGGTAGAGCTCAGAAAGAATCCTGCCTAAAACCCTGGGAAGCTGCTGCCAGTCAGTGTCAGCAGTACTGGGCTAGATGGACCAATGGTCTGGCTCAGTATAAGGCAGCTTCCTATGTTCCTATGTTGTAGCTATTGTTAAATATTTTGGAGTCAGAACTCCTTGCCAGTCTATTGCAAATCATCCAGAGATTTACCAGTAGATCCCAACTGTCAGGGAAGTGTTAGAGGACACAACAGTCAGGAAGCAAAACAAAGACTTTATTTGTTGTTCAGTCGCTAAACCGTGTCCGACTCTTCGTGACCCCATGGACCATAGCATGCCAGGCCTTCCTGTCCTATGCTCTCTCCCGGAGTGTGCTCAAGTTCATATTCATTGCATCGGTGATGCTATCTAGCCATCTCATCCTCTGCCGTCCCCTTCTCCTTCAATCTTGCCATCTCATGTTTGACCACCTCCAGCTTACCTTGATTCATTGACCTTACATTCCAGGTTCCTAAACAATATTGTTCTTTACAGCATCGGATTTTCTTTTCACCACCAGACACATCCACAGCGGAGTATCCTTTCAGCTTTGGCCAAGCCGCTTCACTCTTTCTGGCGCTACTTGGAAATACCCTCTGCTCTTCCCCAGTAGTATATTGGACACCTTCGGACCTGAGGGGCTCATCTTCCAGTGTCATCTCTTTTAGCCTTGTGAAACATTCCATGGGGTTTTCTTGGCAAGAATACTGGAGTGGGTTGCCATTTCCTTTTCCAGTGGACCACATTTTGTCAGAACTCTCCGCCATGACCTGTCCGTCTTGGGTGGCTCTGCACGGCATAGCTTATGGCTTCACTGAGTTATGCAAGCCCCTTCGCCACAACAAGGCAGTGATCCATGAAGGGGAAAGACTTTATTATCTCCTATTAACAAGAACAGAAAACTTTCTGACTCCCGACTCTACCCAGATGCAACTAAGTCCAGTGCCACCTAGTGACTAAGCTGTACAATGACATTATCCATACACACCTTTGCTCACTCCTGCCCTAGAAAATGCACCAGAATCCTCCGCAATGCGCAGGTGTTCTGTGGCAGACACACAAATGTCGCTTAGCAAGTGAGTCAGTGTGGTAAGTGTCCCCTGAAGGCAGCAAGCTTGAAAAACCACTCCTTCAGGAAATCTTGTTAAAAATAGTCATTCGAATAAGTGCTATTATTAGCTTTGCCTACAGGGTGCAAAAACATAAATGAAAGCTGCTAAGACTGAACTGTCTGCATCCAAAAGAAAAGCTTGCAGCCTTTTTTTTACCAGGTGAAGTTATTCAAAAGTGCTCTCTTTGGCTGCCACCAGAATCTGGACATCCAGGCACAGGAATTATCATTATATTTATTTATTATATTGATTTATATCCTGCCTTTTTCCCAATACTGGGACTCAAGCCGGCTTTACAACATTAAAAACATGTACAGCTAAAACATATAATAAGAAATTACAAAAGTTAAAAAATATAATTAAATCATCAATAATATTACAATTGTATAAAATATCAACATTTTAAAAGACAACAAACAATATAAACAATAGTATCAATCCATCATATTCTCACAGGTCCAGACCATCTATCTCCAAAGGCCTGCCGGATCAAAAAAGTTTTTACCTGCTTGCTGAAACATACCAAGAGGGTGCCACTCTCGCCTTCCTGGGAAGGGAGTTCCAGAGCCTTGGGGCAGCCACCGAGAAGGCCCTCTCTTGCGTTCCTACCAGGCGAGCTTGTGATGGTGGCGGGACCGTGAGAAGGGCCTCCCCTGAAGATCTCAGGGCATGAGCAGGCTCATAGGGGAGAATACTGCATTGGATTCCTGCACTGAGCAGGGGGTTGGACTCGATGGCCTTCTAGGCCCCTTCCAACCCTACCATTCTGTGATTCTATGATTACAGTCTTTCAGATAACCTGGACCTGAGCCATATATATAGGGCTTTACAGGACATGACCAGCACTTTGAATTGTGCCTAGAAACAAACCAAGGATCAAGGATTATCCCATAGCAGTAAGCCTGGGTGACTGGCAGAGGCTGTGCCTTAACAGAGGTGGTAATCCCTTTCCCTGCCAAGTCATCACCTTTACAAATCATCATTGCTTCAGCCTTGTCTCGGTTCAACTGGCTTATCCACACACCTAGTATCTAACTTCTCCCAGATCCTGGGCAGGCTCTAGGGCTGCTTCCAATCTAGCTGTTTTGTCCAGAACTATTTGCCTTTTCTTCACTCACTTTTAATGAATCAGCCAGAAGACACTGTCCCCAAATCATTGTTCTCCGGTCATCCACCCCACTGCTTCCAGCCAGGCTGTTCTATTCCATTTGGAACCTCATTTATTCCAACTTCTGTGTTGGTAAAATAATGGAAAAGCTGTGCAAGAGCTGGGAGGTGTACATCAGTGTACCCCACCCAGGGCCCGCCCAAGACATTTTTGCCGCCTGAGGTGAAGAACAAGATGGCTCCTTCTCCCATTCCATCCACAAAAGCCAACTGGACAGTTTGTTCAACACTGACAATGGAACAGCATCCCCCACTGCACCTGAAGGAGCATGTTAGCTTAGGGGACACAGGACAGGCTGCTTGGCACTCAGCTCTCTCTTCCAACACCTTGCTGCCACCTCCCAGCATCTGCTGCCTGAGGTGACCACCTCACTCTGCCTAATGGTAGAGCCGGCCATGGTTATATCTCAGGCCTGTGGACCAAATCTGCTTGCCTCGTGACCCAGTTTGTCTCTCAACTGTCACAGTACTGTCTTAGCCCTACCGTTCTATCCCTTTCCCTATTAGTTTTACAGCCACCCCCCCCAGCACATCCTTGTTCCGCTGAAGCACAAGCACCATAATAAATTAATACTCGGATCTGAGTTCCACTTTTTAGCACTCTGTGCATGTGGGGGGCGGGGTGGGGAATGGGGGGCACTCTTGGAGGCTCCATTCAACTGAGGAGGACTCCCCCCTGCCTTCTACGAAGACTGCTCTGATTTGTGGTGCTTTGAAAGCAGTGGGAGGCCATGTACGGCTGTCCAAGCATTCCGATAACACAAAGCTCATGTGTCCCCATTTATTTATTTACAAGATTTGTATACTGCTCTACATCCCATAAATTATCTGAGTGGTGAACAATAAAAAGGGGAGAAAAGTTATAATAGTGATAATTGAAATTCAGAATTAAAACCTTTAAAATCAGATTGTGATAATAAAACCATGGCTGGTTAGTCAGGGAAGACTTATTTAAATATAAATGTGTTCGGCAGACACCGGGAATGAAACAACATCTGTGCCTGTCTGACATTGAGAGGTAGAGAGTTCCAAAGAGAGGCAGCCAATGCAGTAAGGCTGTACTCCAAATGGATTCATGCCATGCGGAGCCACCAGGAGCGCCTCATCTGGTGACCTCAGTGACAAGGCAGGTGAATAAGGGACAAGATGCTTTCTCAAATATATAAGCTGTATTGACTCATCTTCACCTTGAACTAGGAGAGTGGCCCCATTAACACACAAGGTCCCCTGGTCAGGTCATCAGCGCGTCTTGCTTTTAAAATGTTTTTTAAAAGCCCCGCACTGCTTGCTCACAGAGGCGATAGGCTCTCTCTGCAGCTGCCCACCAGCAACACCTCTTAGAAAGCCTTAGAGTGACACGATGCAATGGGATGCCACGCTGCTCCCAAGGCACTCCAGGGGGCCACCTAAATGGAGGTGCTTTCTGAAGCGATTTGGGCAAATTCTGCATTTTCTCAGAATCAAAGTAGCTCTTTCCACGGTACACGCAGTGCTGTATTCCTCCGCTTTTGAAGTGTATATGGGAACTGAAGTCGCATTCGTTGGGGTGGGGTGGGGAAGTTCCGCCTCAAGTAGGAATGAACATCAGCAATTGCGTAGGTGTGTGACAGCCAATGAGCGGAGGCTGGCTACCCCTTCCTCATATGTTCAACAAAGTGCAGTGCAGGACTTGCTTACGGGCAGGCGTTCCTGACAAGCCCTGCATACCTGCCCCCCCCCCCGCATTTCTGAGGCAGGCAGGCAAGTGGGCAGCTGCTGCCTCCGGAGACTGAGCAGACACTGAGAGCAGAGAGCACAGGGCTGGGGAGGAGGGAGAGCAATGAGCACATAGTCTTCGATGTATATTAACTGCCCAATCAACATCCCCCCCCTCCAAACAGGCTCAATGAAGTGCTTCTGAGTACATGTTTATGAAAACCATCCGCCCTGGCATCCACCCTTTCTCAGCTACGCAGCATCGAATCAACAGGCATCCACCGTTTCTCAGCTGTGCTCCTGCACAGCTTCAGAACAGCAGGGCTGGCTCCTGTCGCCACTCTCAAGCTGAATGACTGTTTAAAGTGAGAGGCAGCAAGCTGCCATTTCTCAGCTGTGCTCCTGCACAGCTTCAAAACAGCAGGGCTGGATCCCTCGCCCCCACTCCCAAGCTCGACTACTTAAAGTGAGAGGCAGCGACATGGAACTGAAGGCAATGAGTTACTTCCAGGTAGACATGTTTACCCCTCTGCTCTCCCCCCCCCCGCCACGCTACTTTCCCTTCTGCCAATCAGCACCGCTTCCACTAGGCTGCACTGAAGCCAGCTGAGGCCACACGGACTCCCACACTGCACTGAAGCCGCTGTGATGGGAAAATCTGTCACAAAATGAGTTTGAAAAAACCCTGGATTTAGGGCAAGAAACGCCGGACTAGCTATGGGAAGCAGCGTGCGTCATCTGCCATGATGGACTTGGGGGTGGAGTAGAACTGGAGTAAAAACCCCATGTAGATGGGGCCCAGGAAGTGCAACAGTGGGAAGCTGCAGAGAGCGCGCGCGAGAGAGCGCCTTGTGCCTTTGTGAATCATATTGGGCTTTGAAAAAAAATGTTTAGAAAGCAGGAAAAAATGGGAAAACCCCCAGCCAACTCAGAAGAAAGCAAGAAAAAATGGGAGAGCAAGAAAAATGGGGAAAGATGGGGAAAATAGAAAAGAAATGGGGAGAATGTGTGCAAAATGGGAAAGCAAGAAAAAATGGGAAACCCTCAGCCAACTCATAAGGTTGGTAGTGGCAGAACACATAGACAAGCTGAAATTTTGGAGACATTTGTCCCTTGTCCTTCATCATTCAGAGCATCTCTACACCAGCCTAAAATCCCACATTTAAAAGGGGGCTTTCTGTTTCCATTTTAATTTCTGGATCACAATGGACTCCCGTTACATGCACTTCCTTCTCCCCCTCCCCTTTCCTCCTCCTTCTCCCCCTTCTCTGAGTCTTCCATACATTTCATTGGCCTAGCTCCTCTTCTTGTGGCTTTTCCTTTTTCATGGAGGGAACTCAAGCAGAACACAAGCAGGGTAATTTGATACCTCATTATTACCTATTTAAAAACAGAATAAAGGTCATTTAGTGCAGGAGACGCCCTGGCGGTTGATGACATCATCTAAAGGGCCCGTAAATGTCTGGGACTGAGCAATCTCAATAGCAGGATAAAAGCTCCATGTGAAGAAGTCTTCAAGGATGGGGTTACCCACCACCAACCCAATGGATGGTTGAAAAATACAACAGATGGGAAATGGTAGAAACCATGACCTAGTTCCTTTACAATGCATGATCCCAGGGCTATAACGTTAACCACATAAGGAGGTTGTGAGAACCCACCACTTAACCCCACAGCCAAACTACATACTACATGGGAGAGTTGTGATCACACCTGGCTTAAAAACATTAACAACCTGAAAACAGCTCTGGGTGGTGGTGGTGGTGGTGGTGGGCAGGTTAAATTAGTTTGAGGCAGCAGTATTGAACTCTTCTCCTCCACAGTTTCTCCAGTCCAACCCACCCTCCTGAAGTTGCTTTTAGACCGTAGTGGGAGAAGGGATCTATACTGTGTTTATCATTTTGCCCCAGAATGTAACAGCTTGGGTGAGGTGGGGGATTTTGATCTGGGAAGCAGGAAAGGGAGGTTAAAACTCCTGTGTCACTATCCCAGTCTAATTCAGCCTCTCCCCCCAGTGTATTTACAGCACAATCTTATGTGTGTCTACTCAGGAGTAAGCCCCATTACTCCTGAGTAAGTAAGACCTAGTGGGTCTTAATTCCAGATAAGTGGGTATAGGATTGCAGCCATAAGGTGCATGTGCGTGTGTTTTAAAGGTCAGGAGATCAGGCAATGGATCTCCTCTGTGATTTAGTTCAATCCTTTTGATGATATAACAAGGAAAAAAATGTGCAGCTGGATTCTAGCCAACTGCTCAGCATCTCCCAAGGATCTGATATGGCTGAGGGTGTCCAGGCTGTTACTGTGAGGCTGCTGCAAGGGTATTTTTAGCATTTTGCCGAAGCAGACGGCTGGATTAGGTTGCTTCAGCAACTGCAGCATCACCTTGAACTCCCTCAACACCGCAGGAAGCTTCTTGAACCTTACATTCAGAAGGGTTTGCATACAGCTGGTGAAACACTGGGGCAATCAGGGAAATCATCCAAAAATGGCCTTAGAGACAAGATGCATTAATGAGTTGTTAAATTGTGCACCCTTTATATTAAAGGGAAACTGACAGGGTGAGAGTCTGCCACCCCACCCTGTTGAAATCCTTCAGCTAAAAGGCATTTGGAGATCATATAGGCTGCTGGTCCACAACTAGTTCTCTTGGAGGACCAGTCTGAGATGGAAGTGAGGGATGATGGGCCGGCACCCTAAATAGCATTCCCCACACAGCTTGCCTGTTGTTACAGATCAGCCTTTTCTCCTTTTGTGTCTCTGTTGACAGCTGAATGGGCCAGGTGGCGCCTCCCAGGGGCTGGGTTTGGCCCAGGGACCTCTAGTTACTAATCCCTCATGTGGGCCAGCTCTATGTTGGGTGGGGCCCTCTGTGAATTAAACCACACCACTGGTTAAGCCACCTAACCCAGAAACTAAGAAGCAGTCAGCAAGCATGTCCACGGGATCCAAAGGCCTTCACAGAACCACATGGAAGTGTAGCCAAAGCGTGTGATGCTTATTTTGAATTTATATGTGAAACTGAAGGCCTCCCACCTGTCCACATTTTCGCCCCCCACCCACCAATGGCACACAGCACCTCCTGTCTCTACTATGTGAGGAAGGTTTTTCTCCCTCTCCTTCCTGCTTCCTTAACATCTCTGCCTCCTCACCTCCAGGATACTTCTGCTCTGCCTCCCTTATTTCCCCAGCAGCTCCTCCTGTTCCTAATCCCTTTGTGAGGTTTCTTTCCCAACACCCCTGACCTCTCTCTGCCCTATCGGTAGCTGCACTGATCTTCCACATTCCGTGACTAAGGCCTAGTTCTCACCCAGGCAGTGAATCTTTGCTTGGGCCAGCCCACTTCCAGAGTGCAGGTGTGAACTCAAGTGTCTGAATGTTCCCCAATACCGAAAAATAAAGCCCCTCCACAGAGGAAACTAGCCAGAGAGAGACACATTGTAGCTCGTGCTGAATGAAAATGCCTTCCCTTCTGGAGTGGATTTTCACGGACATGAGTGGTGAGGAGTTAAGTGTGAACTTTTCATGGAGCTATATAGAGTGTCTAGTAGCATATGTATATTTATTATTTATTTAATTTATTTATTGCATTTATATCCCGCCTTTTTCCTCTTGCAAGGAACCCAAGGTGGCTTACATTCTCCCCCTCTTCCTCTGCATTTTATCCTCACAACAACAATCCTGTGAGGTAGGTTGGGCTGAGAGTCTGTGACTGGCCCAAAGTCATCCAGTGAGCTTCCATGGCCGAGTGGGGACTAGAACCCTGAAATCCCGGCTCCCAGTCCAACACTCGAACAACTACACCACACTGGCCCTCGGTGTATAAGCATATATACTTAGGGAGCACTCCTATGGCCACTAGACACTGTCTAGAGGGCCATAGGATTGTTTGTGTTTTGGGAACCGAGCTTGGAGCCAGGACTCTGCCTTTGGTTCCCAGAAACCACACTCCCTGCCCCCTCCCCCTCGTAGCCAGTGCGGTTTTCTCTGCACCGGCTATGTCTCCACTCTCAGAAATGCAGTGCGGATAGGGATGTCAGAGAATTCCGCCACGGATCTTGGTGAGGCTGAATGCCAGTGCATTCGGCCCCCCGAAATCTGTGGTGGAACGGCCTGCCCCACCGCCCCTCCGTGGATCCCCCCTGGGATGAGACTTACCTGGGGTGGATCTTCCGGGCAGCGGCGGCTGCGGCGGCTGGTCTTCCGACCGGCTACCACCGCTGCCATTTGCAGTCTTGTCATTTTTTTTTGGTTTTTTTTTACAGAGACATGATAGGCTACGTAAAGACTTACGTAGCCTATCACATCCTGGTTAAAAAAAAACAAACGCGTACGCAAATAGCAGCGGCTACAGCCGCTGCCATTTGCATTCCTTATTTTTCACCGTCTTAGTCTATGTAAATATTTACGTAGGCTAAAACAGCCAATCAAAAAGGGACGCAAATAGCGCCCACTACGCTATTTGCGTTCCCCTTTATTTTCGCGGTAATAGTCTACGTAAATATTTACGTAGACTAAGACGGCGAAAAATAAGGAACACAAATGGCAGTGGCTGTAGCCACCGCCATTTGCGTATGTGCTTTTTTTTTTCTTTAACCCAGAGCCCTCTGCGGCTGGAAATCCGGCTGCAGACGGCCCTGGCCTGGGCCTGGCCGGCTGCTCCGTGGAGCCGGCATGGAGCACAGCCGGCCGTCAAGGATTCCGGGGGGGAGGACTGGATCGCCTCCCCCCCCGTCGAGGATTCCGGGGGGAGGGACGGAACGCCTCCCCCCCCATGAACATAATCCGCGGAAAGGTAAGTGACTTTCGTACATCCCTAAGTGCAGAGATGGGGAAAAGGGGGCAATTCTGGGGGTGGGGAGGGGAGGAGACTGTGGAAGCTGCTTTATGCAGTTTCCCTCCCCCTCCCTGAAGCCATGCCGAGATGGGCGAAATCGCCCATCTAGGCAAAAATGCAAGGTGGCTGCAGCTCTGAGGAGAGGATCCCCTCTGCGTCCAGTTGCCCTGCATGATAGTCGGCAGCCTCTTATTTTGGAGGCTGGCAACTATTTGGATAGCATTGTGTCCTAAGTAGAGTGGTTGGCAACTATTATGGAGTTAGAGTTGGTTCACATAACTGTACATAAATATAGTGAAGGTCAGTGCTTCTTGCTACTAAGACCAAGCAGATAATGCTCAGCGGCTATCCTGTACATTTCATACTTTCTTTCTAATAAAACTGTTCTTCTCTGGTATGGGAAACTTCCTTTCCTGCCAAGAAGTTAAGGCCCTCCTTTTTCTCCTTGGTGAAGAGAGGGGTGTGTGTATGTGTGTGTCTTCTGATAGTGTCTGGAACTTAAGAGAGACACCTATAAAATCCAAATACGCTGGCTTGCTCTTTTTTCTCATCTGAAAAGGGGAGGGCATGCTACCTGCTCAGGAAAAACAAACCCGGGGTCGACGAGTCATATGAGTCATATTGGTACCCTCATATCTGTTTAGTGTGGGTCCTGAGTGGACCAGGCCCCAGGTTTAAGACATCTTTGTTCACAGTCCCTTGAAGTAGGTTGTTTGGAGGAAAGAGGAATTTTGAGTGTGTGTATGTGTGTGTGGGGGACTTATTCCTCTGTGCTCCTCATGGCCGGGTGGGCATGATAGTGATTTCCACAGTAGGCCACCTGTGGTGGCTTAGTGGTTAAGACGCTGAACTGCAGACTAGAAGGTCGGCAGGACAGCAGTTCGAGACCCGAGTGCTGCGTGACGGAGTGAGCTCCTGTCTTCAGTCCCAGCTCCTGCCAGCCTAGCAGCTCGAAAGCAAGAAATTGCAAGTAGATAAATAGGTACCGCTTCGGCGGGAAAGGTAACAGCATTCCGTGCACCTCAGTGTTCAGTCATGCTGGCCACATGACCATGGAAGCGTCTTGGGACAGCACTGGCTCTTCGGCTTAGAAACGGAGATGAGCACCACCCCGTAGAGTTGGACACGACTGGTTGGGGACACCTTTACCTTTATGTGTGTGTGGGGGACTTATTCCTCCATGCTCCTCATGGCTGGGTGGGCGTGAAAGTGATTTCCACAGTGGGCCACCATTCCCCCCGCTCCCTAGAATGCCACTCTGAATAACACCATGACGTAGCATTGTTCTGGGCATTCTGGGGAAATGCGTGAAGGGGGAGGCTTCTCTCACCCCCTTTCACCCCTTCCCCACATTGGGCTTAAAGTTCCCAATAGAGAACATTGGACTCAGCACTACTTACAGCCCCGTTTATCCTGACACACGAGGGAGAAGCATTTCTGAGTGCAGGAGGGGTATTGTGAAGAGGAGAGTATTTGGATTGGGACCACCGCACGAGTGTACGGATAGGGATGTATAATAATTTCGTTCCTGTTTGCAAATCATTTGAATGCATCCCATTTGGAATCCTGAACGTGAGCAGGGATGCAGTTCTTGGGAATTTTTCATCATTTCCCAAACTGGTGTTTGTATTTGAAAGTGCGCACTAGCGCACATCCCCCCCCCCCATTCATATTCATATTCTTTGATGAGCTTCTGCTGGGCTTTAAAAACCTGGCTGTTCAGGTGGGCATTTGGGGTAGATTAGGGTTTTTTTAGAGCAGTGTTGTTTTCTTATTTTTTTTTCCAGTTGATTATGTAAATTTGTTATTAGTAGTGTATGCTGCCTAGAGTGGCCAGGTAGCCGGCCAGGCTAATAAATCAAATAAATAAATAATAAATAAAATATTTTCACATTTTAGCCTATGGGGAAAATGCACAATTTGGTTGGGAAAAACTGCACATTTTTACAATGAGAAAAAACTATACACCATTAAAGATGTGCATCTTTCCCAATGGAAAAAAGAGGCAAAGACAAACAAGGCAAAACAAGCTTTAAGGAAGAATTCAGAGAAGCTCAGTGAACTCAAACATGGCATGTACTCCCATCCCTAGGTACTGGGGTTAAACCTTCCCAGTCAGCCCCTTCCCTCTATAAATCCTACTCTCTGCACAGGGGCTAAAGAAAACAAACGAACAACTCAATTGGCACCAGTTGAGTTTTCTCTCTCTGTCATTCTTTAGCCCCTGCATAGGGGCGGGGTGAATTTCAGGGGAAGGAAAAGCAAGTCCCCATACCTATGTGTTGGAGTCCTGCTCTAGATTGAGGCCCTATGTGCTTAAACATGAATAAAACAACGTTAAGATCAGCTACACGTTATGCATTTAATGTAGTGTGTAGCTTAACCCTTACACATGACCTTCTCTAGATCGGGGCTAGAGATTTTGTTTCCCTAGGCTGAAGCCATATCACCATCCTGCTAGGAAACTGATAGGACCTTTTTGTGGCCTGACGAGAATCCAGCTTGACAAGAGCACAATGAATGCAGGCTGGGGAGTGAAATAAATATTTAGAACGTGTACGTGTCTGACGGGAATTAAAGCAAAGAGGAAGGGGCAGGAGTGGGGGATTGTTCTGTTTTATTAGCACGGCACACGTTTCACTATTAAATAGTTTTTGATTTTCTACTAAGGGTCCCATTAGGATGCCATCAGGGGCAGATGGGGATGTCTGCTCTCCAAGCCATCCAGCTAGCTTCAATGAACAGGCCTCCTCACCTTCTCAGCAGCCTGAAGCGGTGGTTAATGCCCTCAAGGTAACATGCCTTGCTGTGTTTGGCACATTTGTGCGCCAAATCTGCCATCTGTATGTTCTGTGACCATCCATTGCACCCAACACATCAGCATCTTTCAGAGGAAAACCATGATGATGAGCCCCGAACTACTCTAATCTCCCATGTCTTTCTCCATATGCGTCACCCATTATGTATCACCCATCTCGACTTGAGCTGTCAGCCAGTGTGGCTTGTCCTGCAGCATAGGAAAACCTGCCTTTGCAGAAATCCCATGAGCAGCATAGAGCCCCGTCTTCCTTTTGGCACTCTATTGGCAACGTCTTGGCCACATTCACACAACCATGTTTTTGTATAGTGAGGTGTGGAAGGTTAGTCCTCTTAGCCAAGAGGATGCAAACAACCCACTGGATTGGACCAAAGGTCCATCTAGACTAAAATTCTATTTCCCACACACACTCCAGGAAACTCACAAGCCAGGATATCATGAAGCCACAAACTTCCCCTGTTGTCTGCTCCATCATCTAGTATTGGGATATAGTGCCTCTGAACATGCAAGTTCCATAAGCCATTGATTGGTCTATCCACCATGCATGTGTGTAATCCTGTGTTAAAAGCCATCTAAGTTGAGGCTAACACCATATCTCATTCCAGGAAAGTACTTGTGTTTTGTTTGAACAGGTACTTCCTTTTGACTGTCCTTAGTTTGCTGCTAATCATTGGGTGACTGCAAGATCTGCTATCATGAGAGACAGGGGAAAAATTCTCTTAACATTGTTCAGAACTGCATCAACTTCTATCTTGCCTTTGGCCTTCTCTTGGAGGGAAGAGAACTGATCATTTCAGTTTCCTGTTTCTGCAGTGGCAAGTAGCTAGCTGCATACCACTACTTTGTTAATTTTGGAAACGTCTGCTGGAAAGAAGCCAATATGGGGTCAATAGGAAATCTGTATCACACCATGCTAAAATGGCCATCTCCAAGATCCTACAAAATGGCCTGCAGTCCACCACGAAGAGCCCTTCTAGCAAAGGGGTGGAGAATTCTTTTAGGGTGGGAGGCATTTACTGTGGGCTGGATGATGTCAGTGGGCTGGATGATGTCAGTGGGCAAGGCCATGCCCACTGATGTCATCTGGTCACTGCGGAAGCACCCGTGCGAGCTTCTCCTTTGCACAGCATAGCCAGCCCTAACCGAGGAACTGGGTGGAGGAATGCTCCTCCACTCAGATCCTTGGCTAGAGGTGGCTTTGCCTACCTTGTGCCTTCCCCCATTGGGGAGAACATGGGGGCAGGCAAAGTGCTTCATGCAGAGGTCCCAACACATCTAAGAATATTAAAGGCTGTTACCGTACAAAATTTATCTGTGTAATAACTTCTCCACAAAAAGAAACAACTACTGGATGTTGCCCTAAACGTTGCCTTTGCCAAAACATATATTTAAAAGAACCATTTGCTGTATTTCACTGCCAGCAATTAGATGAATTAGACAATTTCTTATTAAAGAGACGTTGCGGTGTCCTGTAGACACAGAGCAAAAGTTTTTGTTGAATAAGACGCAGCCAAAGAGCCATAGATGCAACAGGTAAATGCCAAAGCGGTGATCCACTGATTAGGCATTTTGTGGTGGTGCCCACAGCAGTATCGCAGATTCCCAAATGTGCCCAAATTGGGGCACCCCTGCCTTACCATGCCACTCATCTTCCCATTTGGGAGGGTGAGTGATGTACTAAGGGGAATCCTGGAATCTTTGCTGTTAGTTCCAATCAGAGATAACAGTGGGGATTCCTCTCCATGCTAGCTTGCAGGGGGTGGAGCTTGCAGAAGGATGGGGAAACCTCTATGGGCTGGATGGGAGCCACAGGTCTGAGGTTCCAACTCCTTGTTCTAGGAAGTAGCGAGTGAGAGGGTTCATAGAATCATAGAATAGTAGGGTTGGAAGGGGCCCACAAGACCATCGCGTCCAACCCTCTGCTCAATGCAGGAATCCAAGTCAGAGCATCCCTGACAGATGGCCGTCCAGCCTTACCTTGAATGCCTCCAATGTGGGAGAGCCCACCACCTCCCTAGGTAATTGGCTCCATTGTTGTATTGCTCTAAGAGTCCGGAAAGTTTTCCTGATGTTCAGCTGGAATCTGGCTTCCTGTAACTTGAGCCCATTATTCCGTGTCCTGCACTCTGGGATGATCTAGAAGAGATCCTGGCCTTCCTGGGTTAGTTCCTTCCCTCCCTGTTTGGAATCCTCTTCCATAAAATACAATGAGTTGCTATTATGGCAGGAGTGGGGTGGGGTGAGGGAAGGGTTTGCAGGAAATTATCCCCTAATTCTTTTTGTCCTCACGGGTGGGGAATGTCGAGGAACATTTCTGAGGAGAAATGACTTTCTCCAATATTTTCTGTGCAATTCAGAAAAAGAAATAGTTTAATATTTCATATTCTGATGAAATATTTAACAGGTTCATAAGAAAGGCAAGCTAAAGTATGCATTATGCACATATGCACTGTGTCGTGGGTTCCAAATCTTTTTTGTTTCTTTTTCCAAAGGTCCTGCCTGCCACACACACGCACTGCATTACCACCTACTTTTGCGAGGTCCAGGTAACACATGAAGGCTACTTTATCCGTGGGATGGTTTGGAAACTGATCTTTGTGAATTCCTATACAAAGAGACCTGATCCTCATGTCTAATGTGTGGATTGGACTTCACACTTCCCCAAATGTTGTGATCCAGTTCTCACCCATTTAAGTGTATCAGAGTGCATTAAGTTGGGGCTACACTTAGTAAGCCTGCCAGCAAGAGCATGAATTCTTCTGCCTGGTGCAGGCATGGCTGATGGTACTACACCCACCAGTAGAGCTCTTTACTCTGGTTGGCTGGCTGAGTAAATACATCACATCTCTTCCAGGAAAGGTGACTAAACCTTCAGCCTTCCCTTCCCCCCATGCAAAACAGTTAATTTACTTTCTTGCTCCCCCCAAATACCCCCCCAATATTCCCCCCAAATACTCCTCTGATTCATGACCTCTTCCCCCCACCCATTCATGAAAGCAACCTGGTTTGCTGAACCAAGTAACAGTATTTTAAAGCAATATTTTAATGTGTATTTTCTCTTAAAGCCAATTTGCATACACATTTTGAGAGGAAGATGCACATTGAAAAAGGCTTCAAAATCCATATTGCAATAAACATTTTTTTTAAAAAAATGCAGACTAATGCAAACAAACAGAATTATGGGCAATAACATACATAAGAGACAGACCAGAATTAGATAGGATTCTTCCACCACTAGGT
Organism: Heloderma suspectum; assembly: GCF_057233095.1. NCBI lineage: Eukaryota > Metazoa > Chordata > Lepidosauria > Squamata > Helodermatidae > Heloderma > Heloderma suspectum. The sequence goes on from NC_139458.1 coordinate 426,059,384, forward strand.
TGCCTGCCTGATCTTACTGAGCCTTAGAATTGTCCTGGAACATATTATAGTATTATTCCCATATTACAGAATTTTGGGGGTGGGGGGCGCTGAGGCAGAGAAATTCCAGCTTGCCTATTCTTGAGGTCTGGTGACTTCTGGAAATGACAGCTGAGGAACATGGGGTTTGTAGTTTCCCCATTCAATTAGGGGCACAGAGGAAACGACAAATCCCATTCTCCCCCAAAGGAAAGAGCTTCCTGAGCCTGTTCAGAAGCATCATTTCCAGTTAAGGAAAGACTGGCAGCTCTTCTCCTGACTTTAGCAAGCCCATTCCATGAGCAGTTACACATCTGGGAAGCGCACATTAGGTATGAGAAGCAAACCCATTTCTCCCCCATTTCTCCCCCATTTCCGGACAACAGCACTTAACGTGAAATACATTTCAGCAATGGCTCTGTACAATAGCAAGCTCAGCTTTCGACAAGTGCCCCATAATATCCTGATGAGCAAACTAGCTCAAAGTGGGCTAGATGAAACAGTGATCAGGTGGATCCACAGTTGGCTACAGAATTAGACTCCAAGAGTGCTTATCACCAAGATCTTCTCAAACTGGGGAGAGGTAATGAGCGAAGTACTGCAGGGCTCAGTCCTGGGCCCAGTGCTCTTCAACATTTGTATTAATGACATGGAGGAGGAGGTGCAGGGAATGCTTATCAGATCTGCAGATGACACAAAATTGGGTGGGATAGCTAATACCCTGGAAGACAGAAATGAAATTCAAAGTGATCTTGATAGGCTGGAGCGCTGGGCAGAAAACAACAGAATGACATTTAATAGGGATAAATGCCAAGTTCTGCACCCAGGAAAAGAAACCAAATGCACAGTTACAAGATGGGGGGTACTTGGCTCAACAATACTACAAGTGAGAAGGATCTTGGAATTGTTGTCGATCACAAGCTGAATATGAACCAACAATGTGATGTGGCTGCAAAAAAGGCAAATGCTATTTGAGGCTGCATTAATAGAAGTGTAGCTTCCAAATCCCGGGAAGTACTAGTTTCCCTCTGCTCAGCACTGGTTAGGTCTCATCTGGAGTACTGTGTCCAGTTCTGGGCACTGCACTTTAAGAAGGATGCAGACAAGCTGGAGAAGGTTCAGAGGAGGGCAACAAAGATGATCAGGGGACTGGAAACAAAGCCCTGTGAGGAGAGACTGAAAGAACTGGGCATGTTTAGCCTTGAGAAGAGAAGACTGAGTGGAGATAGGATAGCGCTCTTCAAGGACTTTAAAGGTTGTCACAGAGAGGAAGGCCTTGTGTGATGAATAAATGAACTGTAGGTGGCAGCCTTATCAATGAAGAACCATCCAGACAGGGACCAACTCTGCCCAGGCAGGCTGGCCATAGGATCCTTCTGGCAAAGGAGTACAAGGGGTTTCCATTTCCAGAGACACCTTGCTTCAGCATCACTGCTTTCCTGAGATCTGGAGGTGTTCCTGTATCCTTCACTGGTTCTGTATAGGGATGTACGAGAATTTTGTTCCCATTCGCAAATCACGCTACCACAATTTCACAACCCTGAATATGCACATGGATGGAATTCTGTGGATATGCACAAGAGCGCACTTCCAAAAAATGTGCATTTGTGCACTTCCAGAAATGTGCATACACATACATGCACAACTATGCACATGTGCAAATCCCTCCCAAATCTTCACTTTCATGCTTTAGCCTATGGGAGGAAATGCACATTTTGGATCGGGAAAAATGGACATTTGAAAAAAATGTATATTTTTTGAATTAGGATTTTAAAAATCTGCTCGCATTCAGGATGCAAATGAGGTGAAATGAGCTTCAAAGAAAAATTCAGAGAACCTCAACGAGCATGTTTGCCCATCCCTGGTCCTGTATCCTTGATTTCCCTCCTGGCTTGCTTCTGCCTTCTGGTTTCTCCTTGGGTCCTGACTACTGGCTTTCCCCATGGCCTCTGGCTTGCCTCAGATAGCTGCCAACAGCCCTGCCCTGACACACCCCTACTCAGGTTTCACCGCAGCCCTAATCTGTAGGTCTTAATCTGTAAAACTGTAGGGGATTGGTCTTAATTTCAGTGTAGACCGCAGCTCATAAATTTGCCAGAGTACCGCTGTCCCTGACATGTTCTTAGAACAAGCTCTCTCATGGGGAGACCTGGGACTTTGCAGGCAGGGAACTCAGCTCCACCCCAGAGAATGTATAACCTGGGGCAAGGATTTCTGCATGCTGTGTTGACAATTATATTTTCAATTTCTGTTCTGAATGGCTCCACTACACCACAATTATCAATGCTGCCTGCGTATCCCTAACCCACAAAAAAAACATTACTGTTTTTGTTTGCAGATGAAAAGCAAATTTTGTTTTAATGCTTAAATGTGCGTTTATGCTTCACCCTTCCCCAGAATGCACTCGAGTTTAGAAGCTCAGGGAAATGTAGATAAAGACTATAACCTCTGTGAGACAAGGCGGGGAATCTATCAGAGAAATGTGCACTGCAAGTTTTAATATGCTTCATTTTGTATCCTCTCTTTGAAGCTCAAAATCGTATTCAGAGAAATGTTATGAATTTTTTAAAATGCTGACAATATGCCTTGGAAGTATTTTAATATGGAAATGAAACCAATTACCCTTTAATTCTCCTGTAGTGTGAATTTATTGACTTGATGTGAGCGTGAACATTGTGTTGCTTAGGTCAGCTGTGAATGTTGTACATTCTCCCTGTGTAGCAGGCAGTCCAAAGGCTAAGAAACCAGCTTTGGAGGCAAAAACATCTTCTGCTTTATTCTCTTCAAAGGACATTTGTGACTGAAAGTCCTGTTTGGTGTGATGATGAGCGGGAGCAGGGGTTCTCTTTGTTTATCAGTCTGGGTTCATAGCTAGTCTGATTCCAAAAAATCAGAGGGTGGCCATGATTATAAAACGTAGTGATACAGAAAACATGGTTCATACAGGAGAGTAATCTATACAGCCTTGCCTGATCCTTTCATCTCTCTATTAGACAACTGTGTAAAAAAGTGTTTTTGGTAAGTTAAACTCAACTAAGGAAATCTGCTTAGGGCGCAGTCCTATTGGGATAGGCAGCTGCCTCTGAACTTGGGGGCTACCGACTATCCAATGCAGGGCAGGAGCAGCGCAGAGGGGATCGTCCCCTCCGCGCTCCTCCTGCCCTGCATTTGCGGCTAGATAGCCGATTTTGGCTGTCTAGCTGTTGGAAGGGGGAGGCAGCTGCCAGACGACACATAGGATGTGTGTTGTACTGGCATTTCCACCTCTCCCGCCCTAGAATGCTCCCCGGAACACCCCGTTTTGGCCGCTCCACGCTGCCTGCGAGGCAGCACAGGAAGGGGGGAAGCTTGGTTCTCCAGGAACCGACCTTGGAGTGCAGGTTCTGAGGTCAGTTCCCAGAAAACCAAATATCCTATGGCTGACTAGGCTCTGGCTAGCACCCATAGGATTGCTCCCTTAGTTGTCTACCAGAGGAACCTGAATTTTAAGGAGACAAACCACTAATCTCCTAATACCTCCTTAAGCAAAGAACACTGTGGCTTAAAACAAATCAGGATTGGTTACCTTTTATTCAAGCATTTGGTGTTTCCCATTATTGCATTTTCTTGGTTCGTTAGGCCAGGCAAAAGGAAGATGTGCAGGTAAGATAAAAACAAAACAGAGCACAGTTACATATTGGCAAAAGCTCATTTCACTTATTAAAAGCATGGGGTCACAAAGAGTTGGACATGACTTAATGACTGAACAGCAAATGGGGTTAACAAAGGCAAATATAATCACCACATCTCAGGCACAGAGTTGCAATACAACATTTTAGGTATCTACCAAGATGGGGCCTTTTCGTCTGGAGGATAACCACCTTTGTGGGCCCTGACTCTAATACCTCACTAGGTTTGGGGGTTCAGGAGCCGGGGTCTTCTTGCATGAGATGGTTAGCCCTTCCTGTTCTGGTCCAACGGCTTCTGTGGCACAACCTCAAGACATAGGTTATCCTAGCCTAGCTGATAAAAGGGGAGGGAAATAACACAAGTACATGGCTCTAATTTGGCTGGGTCAGGCTGAACATTAGGGCAAATTAAGGTGCAAACCCAACAGCAAGTCAATAAACAGGTAAATGGTCAAGTACAGAGGTATCAGTCTTAGCAAGAGAGCAATTCAAGTCGGGAAACAGGCAATGGTCACAGGCACAGTATTACCAGGCACCAGGGTGAGTTCCAAGAGAAAGGCCTGAGGTGCAGCCAAGGTCCAAACACAGGTGAGTAGTCAAGCACAAATGCAGTCCAAGAAGCAGAGTTGAGCAGTTCAGTCAGAGAAACAAGGGCTCACAACACTGGACTGGAGTTGATACGAAGACATTGTTCCAACCTCTAGCAAGCACTAATTGAAAGCTTACATAGCCAGAGTTTTCAGAGCCCCACTCTGGGATCAGCTGCATTTCACCAGAGGCCCTCTGGCAAAAGCCCTACTTGTGAGTAGGGCCTTGCTCATGAGGAGGCCTTTACTCATGAGGGGCCCTACATAGGAGTCCTACTGTCCTGCCAATTGAAATAACGCTTGTCAGAGACTACATGGTAGCTCTGACTGTCTCAGAGGCAGAGTTCCCTTCCTCTTGTGAGGAGGGACCTGTGGCCATCTTCCCTGAGGGCCCAGGCTCCCCCAGGTCTCTTGATATTGTCCATCTCTGGGAGCTCTAGCTCCTCTGAGGAGGAGGATTTCTCCAGGGGGTGGGGGATGACATATATTCTGCCTCGTTGTACTGCCCATGGTAATTTGGCTGGCTATATATTTACAGAGTTAAATAAATAGTTGATATTTTGGAGACTTGAGTACTCTCCATCTCTTCTTGCTCATCCTGTCAGTCTAGTTTTCCAGAAGATTTCACCCTTTAGCAAAGCCCAGTCATATTATCGACCTGTGCTAGCCAGAAATTGCAGGTTCCCTTGGATTCCATATATTATAAACAAAATATGGGCAGACTCTCAGCATCGGAGCATGAGAGCAGCCTCAGTGGATCAGACCAGAGGTCTGCCTAGGTTGTTATTTTGTTTCCCAGGGTGTCCATTTGGAGGTCTCAGAAACCACACTGATGACCCCAGGAAGGGGACATAAGGTCAGTCTTGTTGAATCAAATCAAAGGCCTGTTTTCAACAGCACAGCTCACCAGGTGCCTCTAGAAAGCTCAGAAGCAGGGCATGGAAGCATAGCCCTCCCTTGTTGTTAGTCTCCAGCAATTAGTGTTTATTCTTCTTGATATATGTATGCAAACATTTATATCCCGCTTTTCCCTTCCAAAAAGGAGTCAGTTCAAGCGTTTAACAAAGTATGAAGAAAACAGAAGGAGGTGAGTATCCAGAGTAGATCACAAAGAAGAGAAATGGGTTCTCAGGATGCAAGACTGAATTTATTATAAGAAGCCCAATGCATTTCAACTTTTTTTTTCTTATGTAGGCCTTCTTCAGTGGGCTGTAACATAAATGAAAATAGAATTTAGAAACAGAACAACACACAGTTAAAATATTACTGCAATACAAATTGCCACAGGGGCTAATACATGCATAACATTCTTTTAAAAACCATATAAAGCCTACTTTAGTCCTAAAAATAACATATAGATACATGCTTACTAAAGAGAAAAGTCTGCAGAGTTATTTCAGCAAAAGATTGTCTCCTGTGTCAATCTATGTGGGGTTACCCTTGAAGATGGTTCGGAAGCTGCAGCTGGTACAGAACGCAGCGGCTCGCCTGATTAAAGGCAGCCGCCGGCGAGATCACATCACTCCAGTGCTGAAGGAGTTGCACTGGTTACCAGTTGTTTTCCAGGCCAAATTCAGGGTGTTGGTCTTGACCTTTAAAACCCTATATGGTTCCGGCCCAGCCTATCTTAAGGAGCGCCTCCAGCAACAAAGCAGGAGCTTTGTTTGGCGCTGACCAAAGCAGGGCAAAAGCACACCTGGCCACAACGAACACCCAAACATTGAATAATATGTCTGGATCCAGGAGTAATCCCAAGCTACGAACCTGATCTTTTAAGCAATCATGGCTGATAGCTTTTGAGAAACTTATCTTCCATTCATTTCTCAATGTGAAGAAAATAATCTGCCTATCTGCCTGAAGCTGATCATACTACAGGCAAATGTATTCCTGGCGGAAAAGGTTGGTGTCCCTGGATGGGATCCCAACGAAGTTGGGTTTACATTCCAATCAAATCCACAAGACAAATTAGGCACATCTTCAGTAGGAACTAACTTAGTCGGGATTCACCAGTATGGAAATGGAAGTGATCATTAAGTGCAAAGCTCGGCTTTAAGACCCAATGTCATTTTCAGAACATCTGACCATTGAAGCGATTTTAGCATTTAAGTATGATTGTTGCTTTGCACACAGGTTGCAAGAGAATGGTGTAATTTTCTCATAGCTCTGGTGGATGTCCTTCAGTCTGCACACTCAGATTTTATGCAGTGCGACCCTTCACATCAGCTGGAGTTCATTATTTCCCATGGAAATAGAGGCAATTGAAAACGGCAAGTCTCACTTTTTTGCTGCATCAGCATTATTTGCTGGGTAAATATTTTCTATTGCTCATTGAGCAGAAAACCAGTTGTTGATGCACTTTTTATATAATGATGCACTTTTTATATAACGAGAACCTTTGCTAAAGCCACTCAGCTAAGCATCAATAGTCTAGCAACAAAACAGAAGGTTGCTGTGTGATTTTTCTGCAGATGCATAGAATAAAAGCAAATAAATAAATGGAACAATAAATATGTATTTATTATATTTATATACTGCCTTTCTGCTGAAAAATAGTGTTTAATAACAGCAATAAAACACAAACCAAAATATAATTAAAACATAAAAGCAAATCAATTAAAAGCACATCAGTAAAAAAGAAATAAACAGCATCCACCAGTTAAAATCTGCTTCAGCACTATATAAAAACTTTAAAGGCTGTGTGAATAAGAACATCTTTGCCTGTCAGTGGAAGGACAACAAAGGTGGAGAAAAGGGCAACCAAAATTATCAAGGGGCTGGAGCAAATCCCCTAAGAGGAAAGGTTACAATGTCTGGGACTATTCAGCTTGGAAAAAGGGTGAGTGAGGGGAGACATGATAGAGATGTACAAAATTATGCATGTTGTGGAGAAAGTGGATAGGGAGACATTTTTCTCCCTCTCTCAAAATACTAGAACCTGATATCATCCCATGAAGCTGATTGGTGGGAGATTCAGGACAGATAAAAGGAAGGGCTTCTTCACACAGCGCAGAGTTAAACTATGGAATTCGCTACCACGGGATGTAGTGATGGCCAGCATTTTGGATGGCCTTAAAAGGGCGATTAGGCAAATTTATGGAAAGTAAGGCTATCAGTGACTACTAGACATTACCTCTGGTATCAGAAGCAGTTTGCCTCTGTATACCAGTTGCTGGGGGACATGAGCAGGAGGGTGCTATTCTACTCATGCCCTGCTTGTGGGCTTCCTACAGGTATCTATTTGGCCCCTGTGTGAACAGAAAGCTGGACCAGATGGACTAGGGATGTCACAGGCGTCCAACTGAGTATGGGAGTCCCTCCCCCCCGCGACCCCCGGACTATGCCCGCTGAGCCACTGTCCTCACTCACTCCCTGCTTCCACCCACTTGTGCCCGCTTGTGCCCTCCTGGACTCACTGTGATCCCATCTGGTGAGTGCCCGCCATTTTCCCGCCTTTGTTTTCTGTGTAAAAAATGGAGTTTAAAAATGTGCGTATTTAAATATGTGCAGTTTGGGGCCAGGAAAGCTTAATACGTGCAATATTAGAGGTACAATGCATCTAATATTGCACATATTAAGCTTTCCCGGACCCCCAAATGCACATATCTAAATATGCACATTTTTTAAACTCCCTTTTTTACTCAGAAAACAAAGGCGGGAAAATGGTGGGCGCTCATTGAACGGGATCGCGGTCAGTCCAGGCAACTCGCCAAGCTTGTGGAGGGGCTGAGCGGGGCCCGGGGGGGACGAACAGGGGTGGCGCTTCAGCAGGCGCCCGGAAAACCCGAGCTGGGGTGTGTTCGCACATCCCTAGGATGGACCCTTGGCCTGAGTCAGCATGGCTTTTCTTGTGTTTTAATGGAGGTAGCCTGGCCTCCTGTGGCAGGGAGTTCCAGATCCTGCAAGCTGCCACTGAGATGGCCCTCTCTTACGTTCCTGCCAAATGTGTCTCCGAAAGTGGTGGGACATAGAGAAGGGTCTCTTCCAAGAATCTGAAATCCTGGGCAGGCTCATAAGGTAGAACATGATCTGTCAAATATCCTGGTCTCAAGTCAAGTAAGGCTTTGTAGGTCATAATCAGCACCCCTCAAATTGTACCTGGGAATGGACCAACTGCTAGTGAAGTTGTTCTGACAAGGGATGTTACATAAAATTAACCCCAGTCAGTGGTCTAACTGCAGCATTACGGACTAGCTGAAGTTTCCAGAGGCTTTTTAAAGTCAGCCTCCTGTAGGGAATGTTCCAGTGCTCCAGATAGGATTGCATATCAATGAATATACCTGTTACATGGAAAGGAGGATGCAGGGGAACCGGGCTGTTCACATAGCAACAATAAGAGCACAGCCTCATGGATGGCAGTACCAGTGAAGGTAATTTTACCTCTGCTTTTGAAGGCCAGTCATCATTTGTACACACACCACTGTCAAAGTAGAGGCACTGTTGCTGACTAGGTCCCCTCCAATTACAACTAGCACAAGTGTTCTAATAGCCTAGGTTGTGTAATACCAGAAAACTGAATTTGTATGAGGTTGTTGTTCATCTCATATGAAAAAAGGAAATTGTGGACCACCACTTTCCTGTTGATGAAAAGGAAGGGGAAATGCCATGTGACTTTGTTCGTTTGCCATTGTGCTACTCACCTGGGAAGGCCTCTTGCCTTAGCAGTTAATTGCAGTGGTTGGCAAGCTGCAGTAACATCTATGTTGGCTTCAGGTCCGTTGGTTTTGTAATCTGGAAAATGGGGAAAGTTGGAATCAGTATTTCTCTGTATGTGTAGTCTGTCTGATTTCACTATGGAAGGGTACGCTGGTCAAGAGGAAAAGGACAGCTTGCAGACTGAGCAAGAGGTTAAAAGGAGCTGTCTTTTTCCATAGTCATGAGAGAGAGCGAAAGAGGGCAGTAACAAACACAGCAAAAGAAGAGATGGTACTGGGAGGAAAAATGGAACTTTAATACAATGGTGAAATGCCCAACACGTCTTGCTAGAGAACTTCCTTAGTGGCACAAGAATTCAATTTTTTGAGTATTTCTAGTAAGGCAACATCTCATGACAACAAGGGATATGAGAGGATATTTGGTTAGGGCTCAAGCTTGTCGATTTCTTGCCAGCTGAGCCCCCTGGAAGCCAGTCTGCAGATCCCCATGCTTGCCCTACTCAGCACGTGCCAAGTCAGGCAAGTGCAGGGATACCTGCTTAACCACGAGTGCCACTTTGCGTAGAAACTGCAGGTAAGCGACTTACAAAAATCGCAATTTTCACAGAACGGCGGCTGCAAATAGCACCATTTAGGCAAAATTACAGGTGTAAATGGCAGACCGTTTATGCCTGTAATTTTGCATAAATGGTGCCATTTACGGCCACCATTTTGTGGAAATCGCAGTTTACTTAAGTAGCTTACCCACAGTTTCTATGCAAAATGGCAACTTGCAGGAAGAAGAGGAGCCTCACGCCGCAATGCTTGCGTACTGTACAGCAGCTTGCCCAGCTCACCAAACAGGCTTCTCACCCTGAGGTTCATGCTGCTGCATCATTAGCAGTTTTTAAAAACAAAACAAAACTTGGAATACTTTTTTTTAATTTCACTCTGCAGCTTCTTAATTGCTGGCCTGAGGATTGTTAGTTCTGTTCAATTTAAGATGTGTATGCGGATATGTTTTAAAGAATTGTGATTTTATATGCTTCTGTTGTTGTTGTTGTTGTTGTTGTTATTATTATTATGTTTTTATATAGTTTGTGCACCACCTTTTAAAGGCTTTTAAGTCCTGAAAGCAGGTTTAGAAATACATACATGCATACATTTTGCAGCTGATTAATACATGGCCAATAAATACCACATGCATGCAACCTCCTGACTGCAACATATTCAAGTCCTTAGGGGACAAGACATCAGGTGACAAGACATTATCATGGCATGACTATTCCGGTGCCACCGTATGTCAGTAGTGTATGCTGGCGGAGACAGGGGTACTCCCAAGATAGTATTACTGGATCACGTGATAAAGACTTTGTAGATGTTACAACTGGTGGAAGCATGGTGAAATTGCTACAGGTACCAAATTTTGGTGGCATCCTGGTGACAGCCCAAACAGCTCTTAGTTCTTGGACCAAAGAAACCTTCTCTCTGTACTGAATTTGAGATGAATATACACAGTATATATACCCATCTAGAATATGGATGGCTTTGTGTGCATAACAGCAGGTTACTGGAGAAGATCACTGATGTGCCTTTCCCATTCTGTTTTCAGGTTGTGTGGAGGAAACTTGGAGATGCTGCAGGCTCGTGTCCTGGAATTAGACAACACTTGTCTGGAAACCAGTACAAAGGGCCGATGTGAAAGGATACCAAAACAAGGAAGAGTTTCAACTGCTGATGGATTGAATCTGTTCACAGCAACCTCTTTGCTAACCAAGAGATAACTCCATTACTCCAATCACCCTCTAGAATACAGTCTTCTTTCTGTAAGACTTTAGTGTTAACTGTCCAGATCTCCTGGCCTTCAGCATATACCGACCAGTCCAACTTGGCTTCTGCCACAAGCATTTTCAGGATATATACCAGGGAGGATTTGGCTGATAATCCACAAGGCTGTTCAGAACCTATCCAAGGAGGAAAACCCACAGAGGAAGTGCTTTCCTGAAAGAGAGAGCAAGAGAGCGCTTTGGTGGACTTCCCATGATTTTTCCAGGAGCTTTTCACCGGATTGGAGCGATGCCAACAAACTGTGCCTTTGGTCTTCACAGTTTGGAGAAAGTGGGTTCTCCCAATTAGCCCTACACTTGAGTGTATAAAGTGTTATTTAACGGTGCTTAGGCAGATTGCAGCTGAAACTGTTTCTTTTCCAGTGTGTAGAATAATTGCATTCTGAGGTGCTAAAAAAGACCTTCAGGTCTCCTAACCAGCCAGTAGTGTAGCAAAGAAAACTACAGCACTAAAACTGAGGTGTGTCCCTTCCCCCAGACAAAAAGAAGAAGACTTTTAGTTTCATTCACTTCAGCCCAATCCTGGGGCAATCCCAAAAAGGGACTCTCAAAGGGCCTGTGCTGCTCTTGTACCAAGTTAGACTTCCTGTCTGAAAGAGCAGGTAGATCAATGAGCCAAACTAATAGTTGGCCATGCCCCTCCACCCAACTGCCCAATGGCTACGATTATTGAGTCTGATTGGGGATCAGGTATGTTCTTTGGGTCAAGCAGTTAGAGGCTGAAGAAGCATTCCACAAAATAAGTTGAGGGTTGTGCAAGGGAAGACTGTCAGGGTTGAGGGAGACAGGCAAGGAAGCAGAAACATGGATGAACGGATTTGTAGTGCTCTCGAGAAGTTAGAGGTTGCTTCCAAAGGTTCACCAGACTAGAACTTGATCTGTTCAGGGGATAGGCTGGTCCGCAAAACTCCACACTTGCTAGGTTTTTCAGGATGGCCAACCGATAAAGGCATCAGCCTCCAGATCTGAAAGACTCCAGTTTCTGAGTCCTCATGATGGTCAGTGAACATACACATACACACACCTGCTCCAGAAATAACCTTGCGTATCCAGGTGAATTTAATCAATGTCTGGATGTCCAGCGAATTAACCCTGATACTAGATTATGTCTGGAGTGGGTCTCTAAGGCCCCGGCACATATTGATGACATCATTACTATGTACCAGAGTTGGGAGACTTGAGGCGCTGATGTAACCTTTGCAATGCAAATACGGATATACAAGAATTTTGTTCCTGTTTGCAAATTGTGCCAATGTGTCCCATTCACAATCCCGAACATGAGCAGGAATGCAATTCTAGGGAAATATTAGCAATTTCCTGAACTTGCATTCGTGTTCTAAAGTGCACACTTGCACAAATGTGCACTTGTACAAATATACATTTCCAAAATTGTGTGTTTGCGCATATTCACAAATCCCCTCCCTGTGTTTTCGTGCTTTAGTCTATGGGAGAAAATGGACATTTTTGATTGGGAAAACTTCGCACTTTTAAAAATGTGCATTTTTCAATTGAGAAAAATGTGCATTTAAAAAAATGTGCATTTTTCCCGGTTGGAAATGTGCATTTTCCTGATTGGAATAAAAAAGACAGTTGCATTTGGGAATGAGAACGAGGCAAATCGAGCATCAAGGAGGAATTTGCAGAACCTCAGCAAGCTCAAAGATTGCATGTTTGCCCATCCCCAGGTGTAAATGATTTCCCCTCGCTTCCCCTCTTTGGGCATTACCTACTAGGGGCATCAGAGAGGATTAAATTTGTGGCCTGTAAGCTCTTAAAAGGGGCATGGGGTGGCACTGGGTGCTCCTGTGTTCTGGGCACCTAGACATTTGGGGAGCTGGAGTTCCCATTATTCCCAGCTGCTCAGTAAGTGGAGGAACAGGGCTTTCTAGGTCACAATTCTACATCCTGCCCACAATGCCAGCCACTACTGGTGAGGAATCTGGTGGGAAAGGGTGGAGAGAACGTAGTGGAGAGCCCCCAATTTGGGGCCCACAGGCCACAGGCTTCACAGCAGCCCTGGCTATTCACCATGTGTGTGGTTCACCCCAGGCACCCAGGCCCCAGGGAATCTGCAGCTTCCATGGTGTCCAGCTGCCCTGGATACACCACACATGCATAGTAACATCCAGGGCCCAAGGTCCTAGGAAGGAAGCTTCCTTATTCTAGGGATGGCGGAGAAATCCGCCACGGACTCCAATGAGGCCGGATTCTTTAGAATCCAGCCCCCCAGAGTCCGTGGCAGAAAGGACTACTCCCCTCCACCACCCCGCAAAATTCTCCCCGGACGGACCCTACCTGCCGCCGGCCAGTCTGTGTCCGTCTGCTGCCGTTGGCTGCCCTGGTCTGCAGACGCAAGTGGCTTTCGGTGTCCGCTATGCCATTTGCGTCCCTGCTTTAGCTGTGATAGGCTACGCAAATATTTACGTAGCCTATCACGGCAAAGAGCAGGGACGCAAATGCACCCGCAGCCTGGCAGAGGAGGAAGTCCCGCTGCGGACAGGCCCGGCCGGCGGCTCCGCGGACTCGGGGAGGATTCTGGGGGGAGGGATGGATCACCTCCCCCCCGCCGACGCCCCGAACTGGAACGGTGAGTGGGGTTCGTGCACCCCCACTTTATTCTGACTCAGACCATTGGTCCATCTAGCCAAGTATTGTTGACGCTGATTGGCAGCGGCTCTCTGGGCTTTCAGGCAGAAATTTTCCCAGCCCTACCTGGAGATGCCAGGCATTGAACCTGGGACCTTCTTCATTTTGGCCCCTCCCCAAAGTGGATTGAAGGATCCTGGTACATCCTTCAACCCATCGATCTCTGCCACTTCAGCTAGATAACATGAAGTACAGTGGGGGAAAGAAGGCAGAGAAAGCCCTGTTCCCAGCCTGAAGATTGCAGCAGAGTCTTGACCACCAGGCCTGTAAGCCTCCCAAGGTTTGGATTCATTTTGCACTGGATCCTGGACAACCTGAACCAAAGGTGTGGGCAACCAAATTCCAGTGTCTATCTCCCTCCGCTTGTCACTCCCCATTTTTAATCCACCACCACTTAACTAGTTCTGCAGTAGCCAACATCTAATACCTGCTAAGTTGCAGAACTTTAGTGATTTGGTCTTGACTCCTCATTATGACATAATGGGTATGCTCCAGTGTAGATGGCTGTACGGCGTCAGCTGTTAGCAGGCCCTTCGGATGGTGCCCAGGTGTACCCCCACCCCCATCATACAATCCCATTTTTGTGCCATGTGGAAATGTTACCTGACAACAATTGGCAAATGGCAGCTGTTCCTGATTTCAACAGCACTGACTTCTGCTGTGCTGGTGCAGAGCCCCAGGTTGGGTCGTGGTGTCAGCATGCTGGCATGGGTCATGGCGATATGTTGACCTGCTGGTCAATGCACTCCTTTCCAAATGCTTATTTGCTTGTGGGGTAGGCTTTAGGATTGGATTGTAATAGGTATGAAATCTTTGACACTTGTAAGCACCCCCCCACCAGTCCTTTCTGAGTATCAAACACCTAATTTCTTATGTTTCCTTCACCACATGATATTTTACTTCACAAGAGTCTATAAGAGCCTAATTAAATAGCACTGCATTTATTGCGGGGAGTGTGCTTTCGTTGCTGATGGTCGCATCCTTTAAAGGAACTGTTGAATATTCTCAAAAGCATGTCCTTCATTAATCTGAGGTTCAGTTTGTCTGAGTTTTTGGACCTGGATGGGCTTACATGGACATTTTAATCCCGCCCCCCTATAATACCATTAGATTGTGTGTATTGAAATGCTCTGATAGCTATTTTGTGTATATATCAAAATGCAGCAACAGTTTCTCGTATGAATGTGCAACAGGCTTGTGATTAAATGCTGTTGCTTTGACTTTTTAACCATAGCTGAGTATTTAAAAGAAAACAAAATAAAAAATAGGAATGCAACAATTCCTAAGTTTTTGAACCCAAGCTGATGTCTTCCTGTTTGTTTTGTTTTGTTTTAATTTGTGGGCTTCGTTACATGTTGTATTATTGATCTGTAGGTCGTGGAATGCGGCGGCGTTATTGCTGTACAACCCTTTTATCTTATGGCAGCATGGCGTAAATTGGCCACCGATTTTACAGAAAGAAAAAAAATCACAAAGGGATTGATTTGCTGCAGTGACTCGGTTACCTTCTTGGATTTTTTAAATTTTTTTTTTAATGTCACGCCGATCAAAATCTCCACTTCCCCGTTATTCATCTTAAATTGTTGTATTCCTATAAGTATACAAGGAACAGTGAAGAAGAGAAACCCTCAAAGAATTTGTACCTGCAGTCAAGGGCCGGATCCAGAGACCTAGTTTAGGCAAGCTTAAGGGTTTCTGTGTTTCAGGTGGGGTTTTAACCTATTTTTCATTGAACAGTAGCCCTCTTTCCTAATGCCATATTACAAAGTGCTTTGGAAACTCTCATCAATCAAACAGAAACCTTGCTGCAGGGCATTGGTTGGCTGCTGTTCAAGAAAGAAAAGTCCAAAGGGCCCCCCCCCCCAATGTTTGAGTGTTTGGAACAAGTTTTGTGGTTTGTTGGATCTTGGCCAAGCTCTGCAGGAGCTAATTTGAGTGTTGCTGGGTCTTTTGACATAAGACGTATGTAAATTTTGATACTGTATTAAAGCTATTTTTTTACAATTCACCATATAATGGGGGTACCAAGCATATGTGTTCATCTTAGCAATGGTAATAAATTATTTAATCTCATGGTCATTTGCTTGCTTGATTTTGACATCAGCGTCTGAGAGCCTATGGAGGGCCATGGATGTTTCTTCCATCCTTGTTCACATTTTATCGATTTCATTTGATTTACTTGAAATATCCATACACTTCTCTTTATACCAGAGAAGCTCTCGGACCAAATAACCGTGGTTAAAAACAACTTGTTAGACACCAACCTAAACCACAAGATCTAAAAGGCCAGGACAGATGAAAACGTCTCCTCCTGGCCACAAAAAGACAAATAAGGGTATAATCCTATGGGGATAGTTGGCTGCCTCCAAACTCTGAGGCAGCCAACTATCCAATGCAGGGTGGGCAGAGCATGGAGGGGATCCTCTCCTCTGCACTCTAGCCACCCTGCATTTGCTGCTAGATGGCCGATTTCAGCTGTCTAGTTGGGGCAAGTCGGAGTGGAGGGCGGGAGGCTGGACCGCACATAGGAGGCATCATGACAATGCTTCCATGGTCTCCTCCCCTCCCTGCCCCTAAGAATGCCCCCTTTTTGCCCACTCCACGCTGCTCTTACGAGGCAGCGGGGGTGAGGAGTGAAGTTTCTGGGAACTGAAAAATCCTATGGCTGTCTAGACACTGTCTAGTGGCCATAGGATTGCATCCTAAAGAGTTCAGTCCAAATGGATTAAAGTCTTCAACTTCAAAGCTGGATGCACATGCACCATTATTCAAAACGTCCAATGCGACACTCAATTTTTTTTTTACTATATCAGCATCTCTTCTTCATTTTTGTCCCCTGTTCTCTTTTTCATACCCTTTCTCTCTTTTTCTCCTGTTGCACCCCTTCTCTTTCACCTTGCATTAACAAAAAGTACTAAGGAAAGCAAGGAGGAAGAAAGCAAGGAAAGAAACAAAGAAAGGCAAATCTTCTCCTTATGGAAGCCAAACTCAGGTGTTAGGAGACAGGCCTCTTGACAGAAATGGTACTTCTGCTGAACTCACCATTCCTCATCGCAAAAGATATAAACGTGGGCTAGTCTTGGCTCCGCCCCCATCCAGAAGCCTCTTGGGTCGTTTGCAGAAACACTGTGCAAGCACAATAAGGTTTGCTAGACTCATCTCTCTCTAATCCCTCAACTGAAGAGAAATGCATCCGTGAAACAGAAACGTTACCATGGAAACAGGATTTTGACTCCAGTTTCCCCAAAACATAAAATAAAAATGGAGTCTAATGCTATACATATAATAAAATCCTCCGTTACTGAAAACAGAATGAACATAAAACCCCTCTTCAATGGAACCCCCAGGAAGGGAAAGTACAAAGTAGTAACCTGCAAAATTTATGAGGTATTAGGAAGATCTTGAAAAAGAACCCCACCCACGCAGTACACAAAATGCTGCATTTCCTTTATAAAAGATTAAATATTCAGCCACCACAAATGCACACTAAGTACGAAGTTTGGCGGTGTTGCTGTTCTGGGCTTCAGGTTTTCTGCTACAAAGTTTTGTTCCAATCTTCAAATTGCCTGGCTTGCCCCTTGGGGAGGAGCAGGACATCCTAATTGTCTTGCCCCTTCCCAAGATTTGCCTCTGGGAGCTTTGAGAACTGATAGGTTTTAGAGCCCCCGGTTAACCGCTTTTGGGAGAATGTTGGAATAACCTCTTCTTCCAGTGATGTTAGACTAAATCTGTTTCAGGCAAGGTCACACCCTGCTTTCTAAGGGCTCCAGAACCGATTTTGCACTTTTCTGGAACCCTGCAGTACATACCTGTACAGGGATGTTGGTTCTGCATTTATCCTTTTCCCATTTACAGTAGTCCACATCATGGTGTGTGTGTGTGTGTGTGTGTGTGCGCGTGCAGCTGGGTATCTGCCTGCACCACACATGAAGCCCACACAATGGCTTCTAATATTCAAACCGAAAAACAGTGTGTGGAGAATCTGGTCTCTCCACATGGTGCATCTTTGGTAAGAATAAGCGAGGAAGGCTTGGAGATAGCTTGTCTGTGAGTGTCTGAATGTAGAAAAGATGGATAGGGTGGTGGTTCACAGATGGGTTATGGATGAGGCCTCAAAGTCTGTGCCCCTGAGCTTCAGACCAGTGGAGAGGGGGCATGTGTTCTCCTCCTCCTAAGGGCGCCTTCACGCCTTCTCATGTTCTTCTCAGAGGCATCTGGTTGGCCCCTCTTGGTATGTTTCTGTAGGGCTCTTCTTATGTTGTTATATATTCTGCCATCAGTTCCCAAACTGGGCTTCCCCCTTACTAGGTCATAGGGAGTCCTCTTTGGCTCCCGTTTCTGGCCCACTGGCCTTCTGTGTCCAACAGCTGCAGTCAGCTAAGCCTACCAGTTGCTAGGGCCAGGCTGGCTTCAGGTTTGAGGGAGGCTCCAGGAAGGTGTCCCACAGTCAGTGTTCCCCGCCCCGCCCCAGCCATGGGCACATGTGCCAGGGGCAGCTGGGTCTGAGAAGCCACTATTTAATTTCCCACAGTGACCTGGGGAGCTATGTGAAGTTGACTGCTCCGGGACATGGTGGGAAATTTAAATTAGTGCTTTGCTTCCCAGATCCAGCTGTTGTAGCCTGATAATCCCGCAGTTAGGGAACGGCAGGGTGGGGGCAAAGCAGGCATTGGCATCAGCGCTGGTGAGCCCTGCTGGGCATTTGGGCTTCAGTAGCTACCCAAGGTTCCTGATGCCATCCCTGTGCTTCTACTAGGTCAAGCCATTCCCAGTTCCCAGTGGCTGTGGAAAAACGTGCATGCTCTGGTTCCCAGTGGAGAAATAGGAGCAAAACGTGGACAACCTCCATGGCCATCCTCAAGGCAGCCCTTAATATTTCTGCAGGACATGGATATTTCTAATCCTGTCTCACTAAGAAACTCAACGAAATCTTTCAGATGACCCAAGGTTGTAGTCATCCCTATGGCCATGTTGCTTATGGCCAAGTATGTGCAGTGGCCATCTTGACTGTGGCAGCATTCCTGTGTATGTCAGTGCAGCCATCTTGAGAATGGGGATATTTTAAATATATCAAAGAACAAGCCTTGTTGAGGACAAAACAGCATGGCTTCTCCAAAGGGGAAGTCTTGTCTTAGTAAGAATATTGAGAATTCTCTGTGAGTGTCACAAACAAACATAATGATTAATTGATGGAATTCACCATCAAAAGGCATGGTGACCTAGTGGCCATCACCGTCACAAGGTGTGGTGCTGGCCACCAGCTCAGATGTCTTTTTAAAAGGATTTGATGGAGAAAGGTCTATCAGCAGCTGTGAGCTATTAGCCATGATAACTCAGTGAAGCCTCCATGTTCAGGGGCAGTTTATACCTCTGAATACCAGGTGCTGGGGTCAAACAGTGATTGACTGATACCTTTCTGTCCTGTTTGTGGGCATCCAAAAATATCTGGTTAGTCATGGTCAGAAATCAATCTTTGGTTTGATCCCGTGGAGGTTATGTTATGTTCTTATCTGATGCATGTGCAGCTGTATTACTCTTGTTTGTGTCAACATGCAAGTTGGGTAAATAGGTGCTTCCCAACCAAATACCTGATCGTTCTGGGGATTCTAAAGGTGAAGACACAGACTCAAAGCAGGGAGGGATTTCGGATGATCCCTGCTCCAATGTGGCCCATTCTTCCTGACAAGTGCTATATGGATGCACTTATATAAGTGCTGGGCCTTGGAGTTCAGTATCTGCTATGATGAGCAACAGTTCAGGCATCTGCCGCTTCTTGTCTAGGGGATGTCAGGGTGGAAACTGAGCCGGTAGAACCCCAGAGCAGTTCTGATTCTGAGGAAGAACAGCAATCCGTGGGAGAGGAGCTTGCTCATCTCTCACAGGCACAGCAGCTGGCAGAGATTCCTCCTGCCAGCATTCCTGAGGTAGATAGTGACCCTGGCAGCGAGAGAGTGTGGGAGGGGGCCTTGCTAGACGCTTGACACTGACGCTGGGAGCAGCGACAGCTGGAGGGTGCGGAAAGGAGGTGTAGTGCTCGTTTGGCGCACAAGCAACGGTCGTGTCCTGAGGACCCAAGGGAAAGAGGGAGGATCTCTCCCTAGCCCATAAGTTCAGGGTCTTCCCATGATTCTCCTTCAAATGGGGACCATATGCCTAACCTGAAGCAAAGGCTACTCTGCTGTTCCTTGCTTAGTCGCTGGTGATTAGCATCTGAAAGAGTCATTAAGTTGTAAAAGGATTAAAGCCTTGAAAAGAATCCTTTTGTCTGTGTCTTGAGTTAGCTATTAGAGTAGACTGAAAGAGGCCGCCAGGGCGCTCCTGACAGAGAAGCCATTCCAGATCCCTCCAGGGATGTTAGCTCAGTGGTCCACAAAGTGTCACTTTTCTGCATAACCTTTCCAGAAGCATTGCTTATGGCACTGACGATCACAGATGCTACAAGGAAAGCATCCATCATCCAAGATGACTTTATTGCTGAATAAAAGCCAAACGAACAGACAAGAAACTGCGATGATAGTCACTAGAGATGCAGCAAATAGCTGTGATTTCCCACTCCTCATGGAAAAACTGCATATTCACTTTTGTGGATAAAAGTCCTCAAACAGGCAACATATTGCCTCCACTCAAATAGATGGTTAGCAATAAGGACTGTCGATATGCTACAATGCTCCAGGAGTAGAGAACGAGCACAGAATATGTTTTAGGCACAGGATCAGGTTTGTTGGAAAGCTGAACTTCCAACTTGTTACAAAAGAATGTCCCTAGCCCCTATGGTGGTGAAGATAGGCTTATAAGGGTGTGGACAATGACATTTCCAGCACCAGTAGAGTGGCTGAATCCTGGATTGTTCCAGTGGTTGATGTGGGGCTTCAGTACCCTATGTAGCTCCTTCCTCATGACGACCAAAGCCAAGGGAAATGATGCAAAGTAAGAACAGCTGTAGAATGTATTATCCAAAACAAAATAAGACAAACATGCCAAATCTGACCAATTTGGATGATTTATACAGGCTGCAGATCTCCACTTTTCTTGGTGTAGGATTTGGATTGCCTGGATACAGAATTTTAATTGTTATAGCACCTAATGAAGATTGGATGCATTTTCCTTTGGCTCTTGATGAGGCTTTTTGTCAAGCAAAATGAGCATGTACTGTAACACCTCTGTTTCCTTCTATTGGATTTAGGGAAATGGGATGTATAACTGCTTAAGGCTGACTCATCTATGTCCCTTGTGTGTTGCTACGGATTGCTCCAGCGGGCAGAACCATCTGTTCAGCCATTGTGAGGGGCCAAAAAGGGTCTCAAGCCAGGTCTACCAGCAGCCTGTCTCAAGTGCCTTACCTCTTATGCCAGAGAGAGGCAGTCTTTGGGGGCTCTCGGTATATTTGGCAATTTGAGAAACTGTTCTGGGCACCATCACAAAATGGCTGCCTTGGGAGGTATGGCAAAAGACAAGTAAAAAACAATGGAGGGAAAAAATGGAAAAATCCCAGGTGCCTATAGACAAAGGTTTATTGTAGTTGTTTTGTATTGGCCCGACACGTTTCGGAAATATTAATGTCCTTCAGGGGCTTATCTTGTAGTCAATATACTAAGGCAGACAAACCTAGGGATGTATGGATTCCCCACCATCTGTTCTCGTGGGGAATCTGCGGGGGGGGGGAAGAGATAGGTTCCTCCCCGCTGGAATCCTCACAGAGTGGCTCCACTCCATGAGGATTCCGCAGAGCCAAGGGCTGCCGCTTACCTGAATCAATCAGAGCCCTTCACCTCCGCGCCGATCGCCATACAAAAAAAAAAAAGGCGATCAGCAGGATTGATGTCCCCATAGACTTATTTGAATCCGCAGCAGATTTCTCTAACATTCCTAGACAAACCTCATCCGTTTGTATTCATCTTTCCTGGGATTTCTCCTTTTTCTTGTCTCCATTGTTTTTTCCTGCAGAAGACAACTAACCTGCCCAAAGGACTGAGTTCAAGGCAGAGGTGGAGTCTGAGCTAGGGATGGTGTTGGCACCTGTTTTGCTCCGCCAATCTGTTGGACCACCGGCACCTGTGCCTGCCGAGCTGCACCTGCTGAGCCCTCCCCGCTGCTCACCAGTCCCCAGACCACCCTCCCGTGTTCAGTAAGCAGCCCGCAACTTACCCGGGCCCATCCATTTTAAAAAACATGGTGATCAGCAACCCATGCCCATTATACGCAACATAGCACTGTGAATCGCTCATATACTTTAGTTTCACAGTGCTATGTTGCGTATAAGTTTATGGGCACAGGCTGCCAATCGCCGTGTTTTTTAAAAACATGGCGATCAGGACAGAGATGGACAGGCCTGGGTAAGTTGCGGGCTGCTTACTGAACTCGGAGGGGGGCTTGAGTGCAACCCAGAGGACCAGCGTGCATGGGCAGGGGCTGGGCAGGCACGGGAGAACCCAGACGGGAGGGCACTCGTCCATCCCTAGTCTGAGCCCCAACACCTCCTTTGAACCCACATTTTTCAGAACCAACAGAAACCTATTTCCCAGCAACCCCAGCTGCCGGTAAGAACATGTGTTCTTTTTTGTTTTGAAGGTGGGAGAGGCAGGGCGCCTTGGTGGGCACCTTGTTGCCTACCTTTGTCCTACACCTATGCCAGCACTCTGACTCCTCAGGGGGCCAAGCAGAGTAGGCATTAGGGAACAGGGGGCCTTCTGGGCTGCAGTTCCAGCCTGGATACTACCAGCTGACTCTCCAGGACACACCAGGCCCAATAAAGCCTTTGCAGCCAAGTAACTTGCCTGGAGTGTCTCTGCCTGTTTCTTTGTCCTGCATTCTCCCTCCTGTGTCCTTGCAGCTCCTTCTCGCCCCTCCAGCTCTGAATTTGCTGCTTTGGGTCTTGACCTTCTGACGGGCTCTGATTCCACACCTGTCTCTGGGCCTTTGACCCTGGTCTGATCCAGGACCAGTGCCTGCCCTCTAGCTTGTCCATGTCTCTGCCAGGACCCATAGCCCTTTGAGTCTGAGGTTTCCAGTGGCAGGAGTCAGAAGAGGAGTCAGAAATGGTTCCCAGGCCATCACAAGTGCGGCACTCCACCTTGAATCCTGCACCCTGTTCCCCTGATCCCCATGAGGCACTGATGCCCTCAGACTTCGAGGAGTGGACCTCGGACTCCACCAGCAAGCAGGATGGCCCAAGAGCATTCCCCAACTAGCTCTTCACTCCCCAGCCCCTCACCATCTAGACGAAGCCAGCCACCGTGGGAAAGTGTGCTGGGCCTTTACAAAACCAGCACTTGAGGTGGTGCAGCTCCCAGAAGGACCCTCCAGGCCTGGCTATAAAATCCCACCTGTTGCTTAGAGCCAGTGCAGGGTAACTTGTTAGTACTCTAGCTGTGGTCCTGCTCTCCATGGACCTGAAATCACCCCAAGGTCTGGCCTGGTCCCTGTGGCGCTGGCCATGGTAGCAAAACTGCTGCTGTTCCAGTTGTCTGTATCACGCTCTGCCACTTTGCCCAAGCCCAGAGCAGATGATGGGATCCCAGCTCTCATCTGGACTCTCTGGCTGTCCTCATCTGCCTGCGCCCAAGCAGGGACCGTGCTGCAGCCTGCCATGGAGGTGACAGCAGTAAGCACTCATTTCTTTAGAACATTCCATTAACTGAAGAGACGGACAAATCAGCCCACATCAGTTTTTCATAAGTCCCCTCTGTCCAATTCCCATGTCAGCTTGCAATATTTTAAAAATCACATTGGTTTTCAAGCACGACTTCCCATATTTCTGCTATCCTGCATGCGACTTGCCTTAGTATCCTCGTTTTTGCATACAACCGTTGAACCGAGAACTGCATTCCAAAATTTGAGAAGTGCACAGTCCAGAGAACTGTGTTCCAATCCGCATGTTTGTCTAGGAAGTATGAATTAGATGGGTTTCCTTAAAAATGATACATAAAACAAAACAGAACAAAATGGCATGGGGAGGGGGGAGAACCCTCGCTTATAATTTAATTTTATGGGCCCGAAATGGCATATTACTGTAAATTAGATTTCTAGAAACATGTTCATCTTAACTGTCTTGCTAAAACATTTAAAAGGAAACATTTATATATAAAAAAATTAAAGATGAATTATTCATCTCATTCTCTGCAGATCGCATTAATTAATGCTAAAGGAAAGCAAAACATGCAGAGTGCTGCGTCTTTGGGCTGATTTTGTGATGAGGCAGGGCTGAGGGTATGTTTAGCCCTAAGACAAAAATTAGATTAAGGGAAGGATATGTTGACAGATGACAAACATTTAGAAGAATATCAGAATGAAAAAAGAGGAATACGGGCATCTTGCATTCCTGCGGCATTTTTCAGAGCTCTTTGCATGCGTGATCCCAGCAATCATCGTGATGGCAACCTCGTAATGCATGCCAGGCTGATGCTGAATGCAATTTGTTAGAAGAACTATCTACTGCCAATTCATTCCTCTTAAATGAACTTTCCCTTTAAAATGGCCTTGAGCACCATTGCTTATGTATTTGTTTTAAACATTGCTTGTTTATTTGTTGCATGCAAATCCCACCTTTCCTGCAAGGAGCTCAAAGCAATGTATGTGGTTCACTCACTGAAATGCTTGGAGTGCAGATTTGAACCAGAGGGTCCTCAGTCCTAGCCTGGCTCTCTAACCCAGCCTTCCCCAACATAGCGCTCTGTGTTGTAGTCCACCTCTTGTGCATCTCTCCCACACTGGAGGCATTCAAGGTGAAGCTGGACAGCCATCTGTCAGGGATGCTCTGACTTGGATTCCTGCATTGAGCAGGGGGTTGGTCGCGATGGTCTTATAGGCCCCTTCCAACCCTACTATTCTATGATTATATGATGGTCATTCCCAGCCAGCAGAATGCTGCTCTCACAATTACACCACACTGCCTTTCTTGGCTTGAAGGATAGCTGACTTCACCATCAGGATATATCAGTCACAGAAAATGTTCAAGATGCAGAACAGTTGCATCCAAGTAGGGATGCCCATGACTGGGAAATCAGTTTCATTTTCTGTTCCATGGAGTTCTGCAGGGTGCCAGACTCAGTTTGCATTTGTGGGCCGAGCTGCGGGTTTTTCCCAAACTCCAGCAACTTTGTGTGTGTGTGTTTTTGGGTGCTGAGCCATAATTTGTGCAGAGATTTGTGCAAATTTTGACTGCAATTTGTGTAAATCACACGAATTATGGCTGAAATTTGAGTGATTTGCAGAAATTGCAGGCAAGATTTCCTCAGATCACAGTTTGCCACAAAAAATATGCAAAATCTACAAACTAGCCTGACTCGATGCAGATCGAGTCAGGCTCTGCAGTGGAAAGTGGACCAAAATCCAGTTAGCCAAACCAAGGGAAGCTCATCAAGCTTCACCCCAAACAGATTCCTCTGACATCCTTACATCCAGTAAATCAGAGGCAGTAAGCCTATGTACGCCAGTTGCTCGGGAACATGGGCAGGAGGGTGCTATTGCACTCATGTCCTACTTCTGGGTCTCCCATCGACAGCTGGTTGGCCACTGTGTGAACAGAATGCTGGTCTAGATTAGGGATGGCAGAGAATTCCGCCACGGATCTTGGTGAGGCCGAATGCCAGTGCATTCGGTCCCCCGAACTTCGTAGCGAAACGGCCTGCCCCCCCGCCCCCCCCCCCGCGGATTCCCCCCCGGGATGAGACTTACCTGGGGTGGATCTTCCAGGCGCCGCCGGCTGTGGCGGCGGCTTCAGTGGCGGCGGCTGCGGTGGCTGGTCTTCCGACCGGCCGCCGCCGCCACCATTTCCAGTGTTGGGAAAAAAAAAAAAGACGTGATAGGCTATGTAAAGATTTACGTAGCCTATCATGGCTAGGTTTAAAAAAAAACCAACAACGACGTCTGACTTTAAAAAACAACAACAACGCGCGTACGGAAATGGTGGCGGCTACGGCCGCCGCCATTTGCGTTCCTTATTTTGGGCTGTCTTAGTCTACGTAAATATTTATGTAGACTAAGACAGCGAAAATAAGGGGGAACGCAAATAGCGTCCACTACACTATTTCTGTTCCCCTTATTTTCGCCGTCTTAGTCTACGTAAATATTTACATAGACTAAGACAGCCCAAAATAAGGAACGCCAATGGTGGCGGCCGTAGCCGCCGCCATTTCCGTACGCGCGTGTTTTTTTTTTTTTTAAGTCAGACGTGATAGGCTACGTAAAGATTTACGTAGCCTATTACGGCTGTCTACAGGGACGCAAACGGTGGTGGCTACGGCCGCCGCCATTTGCGTCCCTGCTAGCCAGCGGCCGGATGTCCGGCTGCTGGCGGAGCCGGCTGGCAGCTCTGCGGAATCCCCGTGGAGTGGAGCCAGCTGGCCAGAATTCCAGGGGGAGGGACGGAGCGTCTCCCCCCCTAGCGGAACCAGGTGAAGCCAGGTAAGGGCAATTTCGTACATCCCTAGTCTAGATGGACCCTTGGTCTGATCCAGTAGGACTCTTCTTATGTTCTTATGTTCTTATCCAAGGAACGCCACACGCCAGTGAATGTGAACAATATATTTCGGGCAGGGGGAGTGGACTGCATAGGGTGCAGTCTAGAAGGAGCTGTGGAGGTCCTTCCACTTCTTTCATGTCAACATGATAATAATCAGTATTTTTTATTAAGTGCTTAAGTTTTTACTAAATGCTGTATGAAGAATGAAATAGGGCCCCAGTTGGGATAGCTTACAAACAGCTTTCCCCAACCTGGTGCTCTCCAGATGTTTTGGACTACAACCATCCTCCTTAACCATGGACCATGTTGGGATTTGTAGTTGGAAATAACTGGAGGGAACCAGGTTGGATAAGCCTGGCATACAACCTAACAGACATGACTCAAAAGGAGAATGAGACTGTCAAAGGAAGAGGGAAACAAGCCAATTCAGAGTTTGGGTACATTCATTTGCAAAAAGACCAGAAGGAATAGCCATGGATGGAATCTCTTCTGAGAGGAAGGAACCTGGTGGCAATATGTCCTAGCTAGGTTGACAGACAGATGATGAAGATGATTACTCCACTGTTACTCCTAACAGCTCAAGGTGGTATACATGGCTTTCCCTCCTTTATCCTCACAACAACCCTGTGAGGTAGGTTAGGTGTGCAAGAGTGCAACTAGACCAGGGGTAGACAAACTTTTTGGCCCCATGGGCACATTTGGCAATTTGAGAAATTGGCCTGGGTACCACCACAAAATGGCTGCCATGGAAGGTGTGGCTACCTACAATGGCTAGTCATTGTGGAGCCTGGAGGCATTCATGGGCAAATCAACATCCCAGCTACTGCAGACCCTCACTTTGCTCTGAAGCGATCCCAGCAGTCGGTAAGAAAACATGGTCTTTTTTTTTTTAACCCATTAAACACTGTGAGGGAGGTGGACGTTTGAACTCTTGAGCAGTATCCAACTGGGGCCTTCTGTGTGCAGCCAGGCTTGCCAGTTCCAGTCCATGTGGGGCCAATCCCACCAGCCCTGGTCCGCAAACATCCCCTACCGCTTGTACGATGTGACATAGCACTTCTGGAGGCAAGCTTCGAAACGAGCAGGGCTCCGCAGGCTTCCCCCCTTCCAGAAACAGGCATTTCTGCTCTCTTCAGGGTTTCCCCCTGGAAGCCCTACATTGCACTGTGCAAGCAGTAGGAGCTGGAGTTGGCAGGGCTGGCCATGCTCGGAAGGCCCCAATTGGATCCTGCCCCTTGTCTCCCAGCTCTAGGTGTGCCCCTTGAACGACTAAACCACAATGACTCTCTCACTACCAGAGCTGTCTCTCCCTCTCCTAGCAATGGCGGCCCAGTCAGCTGGTAATGGATATCAACCCTGGGAGGAGGGGAGCAAAAGGATGGTGACTTTCCGATAGTACCGTTCTCCTTCCCTCTCGTTCCTCGACTCCTTACATCAGTTGTAAGTGTGTGACTCATTCAAGAGGAGGCTGGACAGTCATCTTTCAGGGATGCTCTGACTTGGATTCCTGCATTGAGCAGGGGGTTGGACTGGATGGTCTTATAGGCCCCTTCCAACCCTACTATGTTCTATGAATTAGACATCCTATGTCAGCCCTTTGGCAATTGCTAGCACTCCATGCTAAAACAGCATCAACACACAGAACCCTGGAGGTTTGGTGACTGAAGTCATTCAACTGGGATCAGAATGGTATCACAGAAGCCACAGCCTGATGAAAACACCTTGCACTGTGCTCCAGTCAGCCCAGCCGCTGCCAGATGATCCATATAAGAGAAAGCTGCCAAGTGCCCCTCTGGGCAATTGCTGACCCCTGCAATTCAGCTTCCTGCAAGCCACTCTGCTTGCCTGCAGTACCAAAGCCAGGCTATGAACAAGAGAGAGCAACTGCATCTTTCTCGTTGCTGCAGCGCGTCCGGCTGTCTATTTTAGGGATGTACGAAAATCACTTACCTGTTTGCGGATTGTGTTTATGGTGGGGGAAGAGGCGTTCCGTCCCTCCCCCCGGAATCCTGGATGGGGGGGAGGCGCTCCGTTCCTCCTCCCCGGAATCCTCCGCGGCTGGCTGTGCTCCAGCCAGGCCAGAGCCGTCCGCAGCCAGATTTCCGGCCGCGGAGGGCTCTGGGGAAAAAAAAAAAACGCCTACGGCCGCCGCCATTTGCGTTCCTTATTTTTGACGTCTTAATCTACATAAATAATTACGTAGACTAAGACGGCGAAAATAAGGGGAACGCAAATAGCATAGTGGACGCTATTTGCGTTCTCCTTATTTTCGCCGTCTTAGTCTACATAATTATTTACGTAGACTAAGACGGCCCAAAATAAGGAACGCAAATGGCGGCAGCCATAGGCGCCGCCATTTGCGTACGCCTTTTTTTTTAAAAAAAAACCCAGTCGTTTTAGGCTACGTAAGTTTTTACGTAGCCTAAAACATCTGGGTAAAAAAAAAAAAAGGCATACGCAAATGACGGCGGCCGTAGCCGCCGCCATTTGCGTACAACTTTTTTTTTTTTTTTACCCAGACGTTTTAGGCTACATAAAAACTTACGTAGCCTAAAACAACATTTTTTTTTTTTTTTAAAGGCCACCGGAGCCGCCGCCGCCCGGAAGATCCACCCCAGGTAAGTCTCATCCCAGGGGGATCCACGGGGGGGGCAGGCCGTTCCGCCACAGATTTTGGGGGGCTGAATGCACTGGCATTCGGCCTCCCCGAGATCCGTGGCGGAATTCTCTGCTATCCCTAGTCTATTTTAGTCTTCAAAGCAGGAACTCTGGAGGAGAACCCAGGCAGCTTGCAAATCGAGCTCACAATGTGATGTGCAGACTGCCCCCCAATGTGTTCGACAGCATGTGTACATTTGAAAAATGTACACCAAAAAAATGCGTACTTTCAAAAAATGCACACAAATTTAATCCATCTGAGAAGAATGCGTACATTTCAAAGATGTACACAATAAATGTACATTTGGAAAAAGGCGCATGGATTTTCATGCGAAAAGAAAGAAAAAAAGACACAATGCTCGCCATCTGAGTCGGATTTGAGTTGGGATGAGTTCTGAGATGGCATTTGGAGAACTTCAGCAGGCTCAACTTTTGCTGATTCACACATCCCAATTTGTTCATGAAAGTTGAATCTGCCTGATTTTCGGGGCCATCCGCCTGCCATGAGTTTCACCATTCACACGGTCCCCTAATCCTCTGTGTAAGATTTTTCAGGGGGATGAAACATCACTCCCCAAAGAGGCCCACCTAGCACCTACCTTAACATCGTTTTGGCACCAAGAAAACACCCCAGGGCTTTTTACAGGCATTTAAAATATTGCTTTAAAAGTTCTATATTGGCATAAACATCTCTGCATTGTGCAGTGGCATTATCGTTTGCTTGATTTTATGATTAGGGATGAAGTTAATCTCTGCTTTTTAGGGGTTCTTTCATATTACAGCTTCATTGTTGTCAGATCTTTCATTTAAAGGACTTGTGATTTAATTAATTAATTAATTATGTTTATATCCCACTTCTTTCCTCCTTAAGTAACCCAAGGCGGTGTACATAATCCTCCTCTCCGTTTTATCCTCACAACAACCCTGTGAGGTAGGTTGAGCTGAGATTCTATGAAGATTCAGTGAGATTCCATGGCTGAATGGGGAATAGAACCTGGATCTCCCAACTCCCAGTCCATCACTCTTACCACTACACCACACTGACTCCATGGTTTTAATTCTTTGTCACCCAGAGGACTCTCCTTATGGGGCAACTATTTAATGTAATAAATACTATAATAAGCCTCAAGGTGTGGGAGCAGCTATCTGGGATTATTCAGTCATGAGGGAAAGGCATCTGTCTGAAACCTGCTAGACCATTCTTAGTAGTGCTGTAGAAAATTCCAGCCTGATCATTTAGGAGGAGGAAAAACCCTGTTTGGTAACCAAAATAAAAACAGCGAGATACGGCACCAATAATTTCAGGGAGATCGAAGACAAGCCTTTATCTTGCACTTATTGTAGTAATTGTGATAGTCTTGGAAAGGTTGTCCCACAGTTTGAATGTTATCAGGAACCATCTTTGTTCCCAGTTGTTAGCTCTCTCCTGAAAATGAATAGGTACTCAGTCTGAGAAATGTCAGAGCACTTTCACAAGGACTCTGTCGGGAGAGAGTTCAATTTAAAACAAAACAAACAAAACAAAAAAGCCTATTCAGAAAGTTGGAACACATCCTTAAATGGGATGTAAAGCTTTTAATGGTTATTCCTATTAGGGATAGGGGAGAAACTTGTTATGTTCACATTTTAATTTGAACTTAACCTAATTTTGCACTTTCAACCCAATACATGAACTGAAATTCAGTTCAGTTATCCTTTGAAATTCACATTTCTCCAGATTTTGCAGAGGAGTTCTCCAATTAAAAATGTGTATATTCAGGAAACATACATGCAAAAATGTGCACATTAGTGAAAACTATATTAAGCATGCATTATATTAAGATTATTCCATGCAAAATACATTAGGCAAAATTGTGTACAAAAATGCATGTACAAATGTTCATGTCAACTTTTTAAAAAGCCCTCAAAGTTCAAGATGAGCCAAATTTAAGACTGGAAAAATGACAAAATGCGAGAAATTGACAGATTAATCCATCCCTAGTCCTTACGTACACATTCATGGAGGATAGTTTGACCAATGGTGGTGAGTAATGAAAACTAAATAGAGACTCCATATTCAGGAGTACTTGTCAGGATTCCTTTAGCCCCCACTTTATTTCAATGCTGAAGACAAACACAGATGAGAGGCTTCAGTCTACAGCTTTTAATCCATTACTTCACAGGGTCATGCAGGTGCAAATTCTCAGTGACTCTCAGTCTACAAAGGAATGCCTTCAGGGGAATTCAAAAGGAAGTTAAGAGAGTTGCCCACTGTTTGAAGAGGAAGGCGGTTTCACTAGCCTAACTTAAGGGGGGGAGGAACCTCTCATGAGGTTTCTGAGCACAGCTTCTCATGCAAGGCCAATCGGGTAGACCGTCTAAGTTCCGCCCTGGCCTTCTCTCTCTTTGCTCTGTGCCTGCACCCAGCATCTATTAAATCAGACTCTCCAGCCCCCCCTCCTTCTGTTCGCTGGCTCTCACAGGGGTATATGAAGGGGAACCCTCATCCTCAGCCAGCTGGGCGTTTGTAACCTGATAAGCTGGCCTAGTCATGTCTGGACTAGCCTGGGAGAAAACCTCCCCCATGTCTGGCAGTTCTCCTTCAGAATCTGAACTGCTATCCCACTCCCTGTGCTCAGAAACACCCCTGACAGTACTAGACCTCTGCATACCAGATACTGGGGACAAACAACAGGAAAGGGCCATTGCCTTCAATGTATGTCCCCCAGAGGCATCTAGCTTGCCACTGCTAGAAACAGGTGGGGCACCTATTCCCCTCCAGATGTTGCTGGATTACAGCTACAACCTGGGTCAATCTGGAGCCCACTCCTTGTGTGAAGGAGCTCTACACATGCATGCTGGCATGTACATAGGACCTCTTCTCATGCTTGTTGAATGCATTGCAGGCAGGTGTTCTAGGCAGCGATAGCCCCCACAGATCTGAACCCCCCTCACATATTCTTTTAACATGGGTGCAGAACCCCAGGTCTGGAGCTAAACCTAGCTCTCCTGGGCCCCCCTTCCGGCCCTATGGAGTTCCCCAGATGGTCCTGCTCCCTTCCCATGGCCCCATCCGTTTTCCTCAACCACCAATCCTTTGGTGGTTTCCCAGCTTTTGTGCAGTCTGCACCCCATCCCTTCTCAAAGAGCCAGTGTGGCGTAGTGGCTATAGCGTTGGACTGGGAGTCAGGAGATCTGGGTTCTAGTCCCCACTTCGCCATGGAAGCTCACTGGGTGACTATAGGCCAGTCACAGACTCTCAGCCCAACCTACCTCACAGGGTTATTGTTGTGAGGATAAAAAGGAGAAGAAGAGGATTATGGACACCACCTTAGGTTCCTTAAGGAGGAAAAAAGGCAGGATATAGATGCAATACATACATACATACGTACATTACTGGCAGCAGGAGTGTTAAGCTGGAACACGCTGGTGTTTTGGCCCTCGCCACTGGAATGCAGCCCCTGAGAGCTTCACCAAAATGGAATTCAGCCCTCAGGTTGAAAGAGGTTTAACATCCCTGTTTAAACACATGACTGGGTTCATTAGAGCCCCCTCCCCTGCTTACCTGTCACATGCCACTTTAATAAAGTCTCAATGCAATTTTAATAATACAAAAGAGCTTTTCCCTTGAGCTACGAATGTGCAAAATTTGGAGTAGACATTAGTTGTCTGTTTTTTAGTTTTACATCTCCCCCCCCCACAACATGACATCGTATAGAAAACCATCTGGGTCCCCCCTGACAACACACGCATGCACGCACTAGAACTAGGCACTGACTGGATGTTGCCTACAGTAGCTGTTGGAAGTTGTTTTTGATGACAGAAGCAGGATAAGAAACCCAAGTGAAAGCTCCAGGAACTGAGAGAAGGACTCGTGCTTCCCTCCTCCTCAAAGAAGCCTCAGTTCAAAAGGGCTGATGCCTAGAGGGGGTTTTGTTTGTTTGTTTTATTTCTTTTATTTTTTATTTGCCTGAGGAGACCTGAGTGCATCGGTTGTGCAAAACTTTGCACTTGGCAGAACTATTATCTGGAATCCTCTCGTGGTTTTCAAGGGAACCCGTAACGGCATAATAGATTTTCAGTTGTAATAATGGGAATGAAGAAGCATTGTCTCTTGAACCTCTCCATGGACAGAGCTGGATTAAGGGCACTCCACCATCCTCTGGGCCCTGCACCGTTAGGGATGGCACAGATGCCTGACTGGGTCTGGGAGTCTGTCGGGTTCCCCCTGCCTGCACCCCCGGACCATGCCTGCTGAGCCCCTGGCCTTGCTCACGCCCAATCGACCCTCCCGGCTGCTCCCCACACTCACATGGACTCGTCCGCGAGTGTTTGCCATTTTGCCAAGGTTTTGTTTTTTACAAAAAAGGGAGCAAATTAAAAATGTGCATATTTAAATAAGTGCACATTTGGGCTGGGAAAGCTTGATCTACACAAATTAGAGACATTGTGCACATATTTAAATATGCACATTTTTAATTAGTTCCCTTTTTCGTAAACCCCCCCCCCAACCCTCAGAAAAATGGCAGGCACTTGCGGATGGGACCTGGGGTGACTGTAGATGGTTGCCAAGCTCCTGGGGGCCTGAGCATGGCTCTGGCAGGGGGGAACTCCAGCAGGGGCGGCCACCAATGCCAGACGGGGGTGGACTCCCACATCCCTATGCACCATTCCAATTAATGGGCTTTTCATCACCCCAGCAAAATCCTTTGGGTTGTTTAGGAAGAGGTCAGGATGACTGTTAAGCTGGCATGAATAAAAAAGACTTCAAAAGAGGGGGAAGGCTTGTATACACCTGCTTGAATACAGCTTGCATAGAATACTTCTTTTCTCTGCTCATGAGACCCAGGAGCCATGAGAAACATCAGCAGAAGTCAGAAGACTGGTGGCTCCGATGTCAGTGGGGCAGCAAATCCACTCCAGGTTTCAGTCAGAACCAGTCAGAACTCCAAAGAAGCTATCCAAGGTGCTGAGCCCTATCCCCAAATAGGTTCAACACCTTGGATTTTATTTATTTATTTAGATAGTTAGTTAGTTAGTTATGACATTTCTATACTGCCCAATAGCTGAAGCTCTGCTAGAGTTCTGACTGGTTCTGACTGGAACCGCAAGTGGATTCACAGCCTCACTGATTTGGAGCCACCTGTCAGGAGTGCCCTACCTGCCTTTTGCAGTCCCCTCCAATAGCCAACTCAGGACACAGACGACGAGGATTCTTTCCAAGGCTTTATTCCTTTATTCCTTTATGACTCTTACAGATACTAATCACTAGCGACTAAGCAAGGAACTGCACTGGGGTAGATAGCAGAGTAGCCTAAGCTCCAGGTAAGGCAGTTGGTCCCCATTTGAAGGAGAACTGCAGGAAGACTCTGGACTTATGGGCTATGGAGAGATCCTCCCTCTTTCCCTGGGGTCCTCAGGACACGACCGTTGTTTGAGCGCCAAATGAGCGGAGCACCTCCTTTTGGCGTCCTCCATCTGTCACCGCTCCCTGCGTCTGCACCGAGCGTCCAGCAAGCCCCCCTCCTGTGCTCTCTCACTGCCAGGGTCACTATCTATCCCAGGAATGCTGGCAGGAGGAATCTCTGCCAGCTGCTGTGCTTGTGAGAGATGAGCAAGCTCCTCTCCCACGGATTGCTGCTCCTCCTCAGAATCAGAACTGCTCTGGGGCTCTATGGGCTCAGTTTCCACCCTGACATCACCAGCCTCTACTGGATGGTGGAGCTTTCTGCATCTATGGCAGCCCACCAGCTGGGCTCCACTGGTGGTAAGGGGGAAGAGGGGGAATTCCTTAGGCAGATCCAGGGCAGATCAGGGGAGTTTGCCAAATCCAAAGCTGCCTTGTTCCCTGGACACTCCTGGAGCTCTACCCACCCCAGAGCTGGTGTAGTGCAATGCGAGAGAAATTTTCCAAGATTAAAACCAACAAAGCAAACAACAGAACAGCCCGCCGCTGTTAGCATGCTCCACGTGTAGCGCTCTTATCCTGTTCCAGACTGTGCACCCACAATGCTTGAGTGTGTTTGGTGGATCCTTCACCCCTGCACAGGCCTGTGATCCTTGGTAATACGGCCAAGACAATTTCAGCACATCATCCGAAAGACAGCCAAGTCCTGCACCTCTGCTGTAGCTGTCATAGCTAGAAAGACAAGTGCAAAGGGTGATGCTGTGGAAGAAGAAATTTCCACAGGTAGCACATTTCTCAACCCTGAACGACAAGCTGCAGCTGTCAAAATTCTCTTTTCTACAGTACAGGAGACTTTCCGTCAGATCACTCCAGACCCAGCTCTCTCAGAACCTCCCTGCTATAGATCTGTTGCATGAAACTTAAGTCTTGAAAAGCGAACCGTGTCGATACTATGATAAATCACACATTACTGATCATACCATACAAAATTAACAGTGAGCTTTCCCCCACCATGAAAGGTCAAGGAAGAATATTGACTGCCTATCATTTTAAGGAGATGTGTTCTAAATCATATTTAGCAAATCGGAGTCCTATGATATTTTCACTCATTACAGAAACAAGCTAAGCAGCCAGGTCCATAAATCAGAGCAATTGCAAGATGGAAACATAATTAGCCTAATTATCCCAGGCAGTCCATTATGGATGAGGAAAACTGTAAGTCTGACTGCTGGATCCTTCGCCTAGGAGCACACAAATGTGTTTTCAAAATGGTTTCTGTAAAAACTGTATATTATCATCCATATTTGTTGTTTTATTACATATTCCTCCTGCTCAGATATGTTTTGACAAGGAAACAATAACAATAGATTAACATTAGATGCTATGCCACACAGATGCAGGAAGCGTTAAAGTAGTGATTGAAGATCACAATTCTCCTAGGAAATCAGAAGAGCTTCACAATTTTCTAGCTATATGAGAGTCTGCATTTATTTTTCTTTTAGAGGGTGCATTTATTCTGTGTCTACCAACTCTGACCAGAGCTGTAATAATTGCTCCCAGCCAGTGCGAAGCACATCATGGGGGCACATGATTCTGATACCATGAAGCATTGGAAAACACCAATAAAGCAACGTTTTCCCCCAAAGCCAGCTGGACATGGTGGCTGGTAAATACCATTGATTTGACATGGAGTAGTAGTAGTAGTGGAGGCGTCGAACTGCTAGGTTGACAGGAGCTGGGACTGAAGACGGGAGCTCACTCCGTCATGCGGCACTCGGGTCTCGAACTGCTGACCTGCCAACCTTCCAGTCTGCAGTTCAGCGTCTTAACCACCAAGCCACCGGAGGCCGCGGTGGCTTGGTGGTTAAGACGCTGAACTGCAGACTGGAAGGTTGGCAGGTCAGCAGTTCGAGACCCGAGTGCCGCGTGACTGAGTGAGCTCCCGTCTTCAGTCCCAGCTCCTGTCAACCTAGCAGTTCGAAAGCAAGAAATTGCAAGTAGATAAATAGGTACCGCCTCGGCGGGAAAGGTAACAGCGTTCCGTGCACCTCGGTGTTCAGTCATGCCGGCCACGTGACCACGGAAGCGTCTTCGGACAGCGCTGGCTCTTCGGCTTAGAAATGGAGATGAGCACCACACCCTAGAGTCGGACACGACTGGTTGGGGACACCTTTACCTTTTTTTTAGTAGTAGTAGTAGCCAATATGACCTACAGGAACTTCTTCATGCCAAACAGCCAGAATGTCTGCTGACCAACAAGACCATCACATGTCCAACCTGAACCTATAGAAATCTATGATGCAACCACACCTGGAATACTGTGTACAGTTCTGGTCACCATACCTTAAAAAAAACACTGTAGAGCTAGAAAAGGCGCAGAAAAGGGCAACTGAAATGATCAAGGGCATGGGGCATCTCCCTGAGAGAAGGTTACAACAGCTGGGATTGTTTAGCTTGGAAAAAAGGAGGGTGAGGGGAGATATGATAGAGGTCTACAAGATTATGCATGATGCGGTGAATGTGGATAGGCAGACATTTTTTTCCATCTCTCAAAATACTAGAACCCAAGGTCATCCCATGAAGCTGATTGGTGGGAGATTCAGGACACATAAAAGGAAGAGCTTCTTCACACAGCACATAGCTAAACGATGGAATTCACTACCACAGGATGTAATGATGGGCACCAATTTGGATGGCTTTAAAAGGGGGTCTGATAAATTTCTGGAGGAAAAGGCTATCAATGGCTGTCTTGATGGCTATGTGCTACCTCCAGTACCAGAGGCAGTGAACCGATGTACACCAGTTGCTGGGGATCGTGGGTGGGAGGGTGCTGTTGCACTCATGCCCTGTTTGAGGGTTCCTGGTTGACACAGCTGGTTGTTGACTGTGTGAACAGAATGCTGGACTAGATGGCCCCTTGTTCTGAACCAGCATGGTATTAGGGCTGTGCAGGGATCCCCTGATCTGACTCGGAAGCCGCCAATTCAGCTCAGGCAGATTTGGGGGCCCCCCAACCTGCCTTGGCCCTGAACGTGAAGCAGGATTCAGATGCTGAGCTCCACTTTGGTTCCCCCCTGATTCCCCCAGACAAACCCCCTTACCATGCTGCCTCCTCTGCTGCCTTCTCCGCCGCTGTCCTTGGTGCCACCACCATAGTCGCCATCCCTGTTGCCTTCTCTGCTGCCGTCCTCGGTGCCAAACCACCAACTGCTGAGGCCTGGATGCGCATGGCAGCTCTTACTGGAACTTCTTGGAGGGTGCCATTGTAAAAATGGCACCTCCCTGCAGTAAGAGTTGCTGCGCGTGTCCAGGCCTCAGCAGTTGGTGGCGGCGAGAATGGCAATGGTGGCAGCAGCCGCGGTGGCTCAGGTAAGGTCCTGGAGGCGCCATGGGGGCTGGGCCAGGGGGCGAAGCTCTGAAGCTCACTGAGTACTTTGGAGAGCCCCAGACTGGCTCCAGGTTGCTTCGTGCCCCCTCCGCTTCACCTCGGAAGGGGAACAAAGTGACCCGAAGCAGCCTGCTTTGACTCGGGGTCTGGGTCTTGGGCCAAAGCAGTGCACAGCCCTAGCTCTTATGTTGTGTGGATAGGCGTTGGGTGCAGTCAGAGGACAGGTCCAGGTAGTGCAAATAAGAAGGAGACATTTGCTCTGAACCTTTTTCTTTGGCCAGGGTGGAGTTCTTTCCCTGCTTAGCCGAATTGCCAGGCCCTTTGACACATAGCTGCTATGGGAGGAGATGCACGTTCTGTACAAGGAGTTTGTCTGGGCAATATGTATCAGTGTTCAAATGCACTGAGGACTTCTACAATATGATGCTAAAAATGTTCAGCTGTGTTGGTAGTTCAGGCTCTAAAAGCTGTTGTTCTCTACCAGAAGGTGGCTGTTCAACATCATGCAAAACCAGAGAAGGGTTTCCTTTGCATGTGCATTCTGGCTGGAGGCTGGCTAAGTACTCTTTCCTCAACATTGAACTGTAACGAAACCCCATGCAGCAGGAATTTGTGTGCATCAGTTAAACACTGCAAAAATGTACACTTGATGTGATTGTAATGTATGATTGCATCATGATCTTGTGTGTGTGTGCGCGCACACTCATGCCAATTGTGTTTCTCCAATGTGCAGGAGATTGTGTCACATGTGCGCATCTGAAATATATCACCCCAAAAGAATCTTGATGAAACTGTATGTTTGATCATATGAAGACTGCTTTTTTGGCAGTGTTTTAACAATGCACACATGTGCATTGCTAGCATAGAAATGCTGGTGTGTGTGTGTGTGTGTGTGTGTGTGTGTGTGAGTGTGTGTGTGTGTAGCATGACTGTACTGAAAGAATTAACTGTGTACATCCCAATTCCAGAATTAATTTTAGAAATTCCTCTTGTTGCCACAAGGGTTGCTCCTGGTTATTTGATGGAAGCAGTGACGGACTTTATTCTCTTGGGCTCCAAGATCACCGCAGACGGTGACAGTAGCCATGAAATTAGAAGACGCTTGCTCCTTGGGATGAAAGCTATGGCAAACCTAGACAGCATAGTCAGAAGCAGAGACATCACCTTGCCGACTAAGGTCCGTCTAATCAAAGCGATGGTTTTCCCAGTAGCAACGTATGGCTGTGAGAGCTGGACTATAAGGAAGGCTGAGCGCCGAAGGATCGATGCTTTCGAACTATGGTGCTGGAGAAGACTCTTATGACTCCCCTGGACTGCAAGGAGGTCAAATCAGTCCATCCTAAAGGAAATCAACCCTGAGTGCTCATTGGAAGGACAGATACTGAAGCTGAAGCTCAAATACTTTGGCCACCTAATGCAAAGAGAAAACTCCCTGGAAAAGACCCTGATGCTGGGAAAGACTGAAGGCAAAAGGAGAAGGGAATGGCAGAGGATGAGATGGCTAGATAGCATCACCGATGCAATGAATATGGACTTGGGCACACTCCGGGAGAGAGCGCAGGACAGGAAGGCCTGGCATGCTATGGTCCATGGGGTCACGAAGGGTTGGACACGACTGAACGACTGAACAACAAGAGGTCAGAAAGTGTAAATTGCAGCTTTCTTGCCTTGGCTGATCCTGTCTAACCAACGTTCCAAGATAAAATAGCAGCCCCAGTCTAACTGTAGCCTCCACCTGAGGTGGGCAAGTAAAGCCCCCCCCCCCAATCAGGTCACTGTTGCCACCACTCTCCCAGCAGTCTATTAGCACAGCTTACCCTGGGGTTCAGGTCATGTCCCCCTCCCTCCACAAATGGGTTGGAGGTTTCCTGATTTTTCTTCACCTATTCTAAGATTTAAATTAGAATTAGATTTAAATTAGAATTAGATTTAAATTAGAATTAGATTTAAATTAGATTTAAATACCTATTGTAAGGCTTAATGAGAGTTACTGGCAGTAAGTGCTTTAGAGTAAATATATATTTTTAATTTTAGTATTTCCTATTACATTTATATCCCACATTTTTTCCTCTTGCAAGGAACCCAAGGTGGCTTACATAATCCTCTTCCTCTTCATTTCATCTTCACAACAACCCAGTGAGGTAGGTTAGGCTGAGAGTCAGTGACTGGCCCAGAGTCACCCAGTGAACTTTATGGCCTTGTGGGGACTAGAACCCAGATCTCCCAAGTCCCAGTCCAACATTCCAACCACTACCCCACACTGGCTCTCCATATGCTACTATATTTGGTACTTTGACCACACCTTTTTTTGCCTTTGGCCCCACACACTACTGGAATATAGTCTCTGAGAGCTTTTGTGAAATTGAATTTTGCCATTAGGATGAAAGAGGTATGATAACCCTGATATAGAGTAATGCTGAAAGCCAAGAGGCTCAACCAGGTTCCCTTGTGCACTGAGCATGTACCCCAGAATTTGCCCCAGAATTCTTTGTATCATGCAGGGGCTAGGGATGTGTGAACCCACCCCAGCTCGGGTTCTCCAGGCTCCTGCTGAAGCACCAACCCCACTCACCCCCAAGTGCCCCTCAAGCCCCCATGAGCTTAGCAAGTTGCCTGCACTCACCCCAGGCCTATCCGGTGAGCATCCACCATTTTGACACTTTTTTTTTTTTTAAACAAAAAAGGGAGCTTAAAAATGCACATATTTAAATATGTGCAGCTTGGCACTGGGGAAAGCTTAATATATGCAATATTAGGGGCATTATGCCTCTAATATGGCACGTATTAATGTTTCCCAGCCCCAAACTGTGCATATTTAAATGTGCATTTTTTTAAGCTCCCTTTTTGCCTTAAAAAAAAAAAGTGGCAAAATGGTGGGTGCTTGCCCGACAGGTCGGGATGAGTCTGGGTGGGGGCGAGCAGGGGAGAGCCAGGGCGAGTGGGGGCAGGGGCTCAGTGGGTGCAGTCTGGGGCTTGCAGGCAGGGTGTGTGACAGACCCCCAGACCCAGTAGGGTGTCTATGACATCCCTAGCAGGGGCTCCTTGGCAAAGTTTGTAGGTGTTCCTCACTGGAGACGTCATGGCAGAAAAGGTTCTCTGATGTTGGAAAGTTTGAAAACTATTGCATTCTATAATACAAATGGATCACCCGTTTAGGAGCCGAAGAGAAATAAGTATTGAAACATTATACACATAGGGGTCCTCCGCTCATAAATTGCTGCTAACTAGCTAGAATGTATGCCTTCCTTGACAGGTAATGAGATGGTAAATATGCCCAATGAAGACAGTATGTGAAATGTTGGTAAATATAAGGCCTGTTATTTGCATTTGGAGCTGACATTCTGGGTGAGTAATAGCTGGCAATGGTGATTATTGCTCTAACTTCAGATTCAAATACCGGGAAGCCTGAGTCTCCTCCAGGTCCACAAATTACACCTGCATTGCTCAGCTCGTTCGCCTGCCTTGGTCGGGACCTGCATACAAAACAAAAGCAAAATCTCAAGTCATGCTGTTTGGGCAGGTTCAGCTGAGGGCATGCTTTTGCCTGCGGAAACTTTTCAAACAAGTATTGAAGGACAAAGGCTGCAAACCTGTATCCACTTCCCTGGGGTGAAGCCCCACTGAACTCAACTGGAATTACTTCTGAGTAGACATGCATAGGGTTGGGTTGCATTAGCGCCATCCTAAGCATGTTTACTCAGATTCAAGCCCCACTGTTTTCAGTGGGGCTTACTCCCATGCTAGGGGACATAGGATTCCAGTCTAAAAACAGGTCTGCAAAACTCATGAGCCACGAAGCTGAGTGCTGCCCACCTGCTCTGTATAGGGATGTAGAAATCTGCCTATATGCGGTCTGAAGGATGTCCATCATGAGGAAATCCGGCCCTCTTGGGGCCTGACGGATTTCCCCGGAGCCCCTGGCTTTGCTTGCAGATTTCAGCTTTATTTTTTTTTCTAAAAAAAAAGGCAAGACACACAAATTGCAGCTGCAGTTTGTGTACCTTGGGCAAATTACAGATGTAAGCAAATTGTGGCCATAAAATGCTTAGTTATGTGTAAACAGCGGCCACAAGTTGCATTCTTGCCATTTTTAGAGAAAGAAATAAAGCCGAAATCCGCAAGCTGTGCACAACCCTGCTTCTCTCCCTGCCAGTGCCAACACTGGGAGGAGCTGGTCCATTGCAGATTCCACAGGTCAGATTCTGAGTAATCTAATGTCCTTTCAATCCATTGAGGATTTCTCCAACATCCCTAGCTGTGTAGTGTACTCAACAAATGGTAAAGTCTTCATCTGGTTACTTTACTGGGACTTTCCCCCCATTGGCTGTTCCCCACAGGGTTTTTTTTTTTTTAAAACAGCTCTTCACTGAAATACTGAAAACTAGGGCTGTGCACTACTTCGATCCAAAGCCTGAATAATGAGTCGAAGTGGGCTGTTTCGGATGTGCCTCTGTGTGGTACGAGGTGGAGCAGAATAAGAACGAAGCACCCTGGAGCGCAGCACCTTGTATACAAAGCACCTCGTCTGACTTGGTGATTCGTTCTGAGCAACCCAGACAGCCTGGCACTAAAAGTATCAACTTCAGAAAGTTCAGCAAAGGGTTGAGAAGGAAGAGGAGGAATGAGGGAGGGAGCTTTGACGAATGGAAACTCTAGTTGCCAGATCAGGGCTGAATGGAACCCAGCAATCTCCAGTCAGAGACAGTGGTGGAGGAGGGGGGAAGACTGAATGACTGGAGAAAAATGGCTGCATTTCAGAGACAGAGATCATTCTGGTGGTGTTACTTAGGGATATGAGAAGTGAGAAGTGAGAAAGCCCCCCCCCCTGCCACCCCTGCTCTGCTTGCTGGTTCCTCTGCCTCCACCACGATTGCCATGTTCTTAAAAAAACATGGCGACTGGAAGTCTATGTGCACATAGACTTATAGGCAAAAAGTGCTGTGAGTCACCCAGGCAGGAGGAGGAGGTGAGGCACACGTTCCTGCCATTTGCTAGCTGCCCCCTTCTCATGAGCAGGAGACTGCTAGCGGCCCTTGGGGGTGTTTCCACCAGTGATTCACCCCTTGGATTGACAAGGCACAGCGCCCCTTCATTATAGAGATCCTGAGGGTTAAAATGGGGGCTGGTTTCTGTCTTTGTGTTGGAAGAAAGTAAAACAAGGATCTATGAAATCAAAAAGGGTTCCTCATGATTTCATATGATTTTTAAAGGGCAAAGTCCCCAAACCACCATCCAGTTGCAGAGCACATTTAACTGAGGCAGAAAAAGCACAGATTCACCACTTGTGGGTGCAGCCATGGTGCAAAAACAAGCATCCGAGGCTCTTGATTTCATATGATTTTTCACACCATTTGAAGTGAAGCAGAAGATCTGGGATTCTTACTCTGCGTAGTTGGACAAAGATGAGTTCTGTGCTTTGATGGGGAGGGGGGGGTTGGGCAGGGGGGACCCAATGTAAAAATTCAGAGGATCCATATTGAATTGGGCATCTTATCCTTGGCTTTATAACATGACAATGCTATGACGCCTCAAAATCTATCTTTTTCCCCCACTCAGTCCATGGGCATAGATTTGCTCTGTGATATGATGGTGTTTGGGGGTATCTTTCTTGCAAAAATCATGGGGATCCCTAAGAATCCCTGCCTCGAATCCATTTTTTTTTTCCACCATGGCTGCACTCATGAGTAGTGGATCCATGATTTTTATGGTTCCTTCCATGGAGGCAGATGTGCTTTGTGT
This sequence comes from Heloderma suspectum, assembly GCF_057233095.1. Taxonomy (NCBI): domain Eukaryota; kingdom Metazoa; phylum Chordata; class Lepidosauria; order Squamata; family Helodermatidae; genus Heloderma; species Heloderma suspectum. The sequence continues at coordinate 426,102,412 of NC_139458.1, forward strand.
TTGGAGGGTGGTTTTGTGGTTCTCCCCTTTAAAAATCATATGAAATCAGGAGGATCCGCTTTTGATTTCATGGACCCTCATTTTACCCAGTCCCCTTTGTGTTTACTGCTCTTTCCCAGCATAAGCATATGTCTGTCTACTCAGAAGTAACTCCCATTGTGGTCAATGAGGCTAGCTCCTGAAATGCAGGTGCGTCTTCAGGGGAAAGGAGAAAGGGAGGGAGAGGGGGTGAAGCCTCTCTTATTGGTTGATCAGCCCATGCCAGTCCACTCCAACCCCCACACCCACCAGGAAGTATGTTCTGTGAAGCAATTTTTACTGGCGCAGAGCACTCCCTCGTGGAGCCCTGCATGGACCACATTGCAGCAAAGCTGATTCCTTTTACATTAAAATCTAGTACTCCTCCATTAGCTTCTCCTTCTGTTGTGGTGGAAACATGGCCATAGACAGCCGAGCAGGCAGGTGACGGTGTGGCGCTGAGAGGTATAGCTTTTTGCATTGAGAGTTTTTATGGAAAAACTCAAAGTTCAGCTGCACCTAGCACAAAACATACCAGGCCAAACTGTCTAAAATTGGGCAGGTGGGATCCCCTCCATGTGGGCAGAGATGTCCCCAAGTTTCATGAATTTATCTTGAAAACTGAAAATGTTATGGCCATTTGTGTTTTCCCATGCAAGTCAATGGGAAAATGCGCATATTGAATGGTCTGGATATCCGAATCTCATATCAGATCTGGAACTGAGTCAAAGTGGAAAGGATCTGAATTGGTCCGAGTCAAAGCAGGGCTGATTAAGAGGGTCTGAAGTGGCAGCCAAAGCAAAGCGGGGGGTCCATGCACAGCCCTGCTGAAAACTGATTTTTCCTCTGAAAATACTTGAAAACTACATGGTGAACCAGGCTGAAGAAAGGGGGACAAGCAGACCAGGGTCCCGCTCAGCATGATGTCAGGTGCATCCATGAGCAAAATGAGCATGTGCAAGATGATGTCCACACAGTTGTAAGAACACAAAATGTGTGATGCAAGGCACCGTAGGAATTCTACAAAACCTGTGATGAAAGGCACTGTACAACTAAATACATATGCATGAGTATCTGTGTTCATCTAACCTCAAGATTATACACCCCTATGAGTGACAAGACATGTATATAAACCTCTGGGTTTAGAAGAAACACAGAGCCTGCCATAGAACATAGAGATGTATGTGAAGTTCATTTCAGTTCATTTCTTAATCAGGATTTACCCAGTTTGCACCTTCTGGACTGAACGCCAACTTGGACACAAATCTACGGTTGAAGTCCATACATTTCCAAGCTTGCAATGTGATTCGTAGATAATGTTTTTTTTTTAAAAAATGTATCCAATAGCATGCATATATTCGAAACATGGACATGAAAAATGCGTACTTTTGAAAAATACACATGGAAATATGCATGGTTTTTCATGCGAAAAGCAAACCAATTCTTTTAATGTTAAATGGACTTGAGTTGGAACGAGCTTCAAGATAGAATCTGGAACACTTCAGGGAGCTTGGGATTTGCTGATACACACATCTACACTGTGACACTCCCTACACTGAGACAAGTTGCTCAGGCAGCAGAATTTCAGAGAAGCTTAAAAGCAGAAGATTGGTTAGGGTCCCATGCATCCCACACTCTGGCTTTCCACCCAGCCACCCCATTCTCTGGCTTGCTCACTTCCTACCCTGCAGGGATGTTTGTTGCTGGGAAATCCAGTCCTAATTTGGCTTGACAGAGTTCCACGGCATGTACGACTTGCTTTGCATCTGTTAGCCAACTTGTGGGCTGTTCCCTAGACTCTGGGAAGTGCTTTGTGCAGCTTTTGGAAGGTTTTGGAACTGGCACAATTATGGCTGAATTTGCACAAATCACGGCTGAATTTGCACAAATCACACAAATTCAGCCACAATTTGTGCAAATTTGGATCTAATTTGCACAAATTGCTCAGAACTTTGCACAAATTGCTCAGACATTTGCACAAATTGCTGAGACATTTGTGCAAATTGTAGGACCTTCTCCCCAAAATGAAGTCCAGGGGGTCGAGCTTAGGAAAACTTGTTGAACTCCACCCCCCACAAATAGATTTCTCTGATATCCCTATTAGCCTGCCTTTTTCCCTTTCAAAGGCAAACTGCTTCCTCTCCTAGGCTCCTGCTGGTATGGTGGGAGAACAGGAATACGATATGTCACAAGGAAGCAACAGCAGCAATTTTACTTCTCAGTGCCAGCTTGCTAGCTCTACGTGCATCACTAGGCATAAACTGGCTATGCATGTTGTCTTGATTTTCATGGAGAAAGGGAGGGATATTGCTATAGCCAATAACAGTTTGCGCTTGAATCCCTCTCTCTTTTGTTGTGGCAGGGACCTGCATGAACCACCATGGGCTTTGTGTGTGTAAGGAGAAAGTAAAAAAGGATGTGTGGCAGTATTGCTACTGATTAAATGCATAATAATAAAGGTATGGCTTTCCCACAACAAGTGAACTAGTTCATGTCTTCTAAAAGCCAGATGTGGAATTTCAAGTGAGTAAGTCCCCATATGAGAAGGGCAGTGTGGTTGGAGCATTGGAGTTAGGCCAGGGGAATATGGATGCATATTCATATCCTTGCTCGTCCACCAGGCTTATTGGGCTTCATCACCAATTCTGTCTAACGCACCTCTTCCGATTGTTGTGACAAAGTGCATGTGCATGTGTATGTGGGGGTATTTATGCTACCCTGAGCTAATTGGAGGGAGGACTGGTAAAAATGGCATGAGATTAAGCCCCCAGTCCTTTTGGGATCTAGCAGTGCCTTAGGCAGCTGATCCAAGCAGCAGATGTATTAATTTTGTATTTTTACTGATGAGAAGGAGGAGAGGCACTTGTCCGATCATCTGCGAAATAACTAGACCTGTTTGGGACACTATTTATTTGCAGCATTTATATATTGCTCCACATCGAAACAGATTCTGGAACACTGAACCATAAAATATAAAATCCACAAAACACCACACACACACACACACACACACACACACACACACACATGGAATACCAATAAAAACTGTGGCTGGTCAATCAAAAAAGGCTTCTTGAAATAGTAAGATTGGAACCACTGTAGCCCAGTGCCTGCAATGCCCAGCCCATGGAATTGATCCAAGAGGATACCATGGATTAGGGTTGTGCTCCCGCTGTCCCTCTTTCAATAAAGGCCATCCATCATGGGGATCAAAGCTGATGTGGTGCTGTAACCAGGTTGAAACCCAGACTGGGATGGGTTTAGCTAAACAGTATCCTCCAAGAGTGCCTGCAGTTGCTCCCCCATGACCCTCTCAAGTATCTTTCCTAAGAAAGGGGCATTTGCTACTGGACAGTAGTTTTCAAATACCATTAACACTATGCACCTTGACTGGAGGGTGTGTGTGGGGGTGCCATTTGCTGCTCAGCCTCAGGCAGAAGCAAAGTATCTTGGGCTGGCCCTGGAAGAAAGCAACTGATGATGCACAATCTGAGTAAAGCCAAGCAACGTCTGGAAGGGCAGGTTGGATTTCTATGGAAATCAACAGTTTGGGACTTGGAAAATAGAACTCAGTTTAGGGATGGACAATTCTGTTAATTTCAGATTCTCTCTTTTTCTCATTTTCCCAATCTTATATTCAGTTCATCCCATTTCCCCATCAGTTTGTTTTAATTTTAAAAAAAACCCAATCCGCACAAATATCCATATGCATTTTCATGTGCATTTCTCCTAATATATGCATTTTGGTATCTATTTTTACCCAACCTGTGCATTTTTGCAAGCAATTTTTCCTAGTCCGAACCATTTCTGTATGTTGTTTTCATGAATAAACACATTTTTATGTGCATTTTCTCCATATATATGTGTATTTCTATGCATTTTTTAAAAAAAATAGAGGGCCCTATTGCAAAATTCAGGGAATTGTGAATTTTGAAGGATAGCTGCATTTCAGTTCCTGTGTTTGTTCAGAAGTGTGAAATAAGGTACTGTATGTTTAATTTGGAATGCAAACTGAATGCATTTCTGCCCTCATTTGTGCTCAAATTGCATCTGCAGGTTTTTTGCATTGCTCATGCAAACCTTGTCTTCCTCCTGTCCCTTCCATCCTCTTCACCACTGTTCCTGGCTGGCTTCCTCTATCTCATTAAGCTGTGCTGTTGATTACAGGGGGTAAGATTCAGCTTTACAGAAATGTGCCCAAGCAAGCAATATTTTTTTGACCTTCATCTTTCCCTTCCCTTCTGCTGTAACATGCAGTTTAGTTTTCAAGGGAGGAAATAGTTCTCACCATGTGTGAAAAATAATGGTGTTCTACTGATGCAGAAATGAGCAAGAAAAATCTGTGGGTGGAAACGGATCTTTTTTTCTCCTTCCTCCTTCGCAGCTGTGAGGTGGGTTTGCTCGAGGGGTCTTTTGCATTGCAGTGCAAACTAGCCAGGAAGGGACTCCCTGGCAAGGCAAAACTTGTGGTATAAAGGTCAAGTTTCTTAAAGAAGAGCAGTAGTTTTCAAACTTTCTGCCCTTCAGAGAAAAATTTCACGTTGACTGCCCTGCTGTGGAACTCCAGTGGAGGATTCTGGGTAGCACTGAGCTGAAAGCGTTCTCCTCTTTCTGAAAGCGTTCTCCACAGAGGAAAGCGTTCTCCACAGAGGACTTTTGGTTCAACATTTGTGAGTGCAAGAGAGCAGTTCAACTGGAGTCTGAAACTTAGGGGTGTGTGTGAAAATTTTCTTATTTTGAGGGGGGACTTGCTACTGCCTCCAGAACTCTTCCCAGTAGTTGTGGGATACCATTTTTTCTCCTCGAAGATCCTAGAGTGACACCACAGATTGAGGTAGCATCGCTCCCGGGGTCTTTGGGGAGGAAAGAAAAGTCAGCTGCTAGTAGGAGCCATGACAGTGAGCAGTGAGTTCCCCACACACTACCAAATAAGTGGAAATCCCCCCTCCATTTTGCCCCTCTGAAATTTTGCCAGCCACATATGGGGTGGCGAAATGGGAAGGCATTTCAGCTCAACTCTAATTCTGAGTGATGTTTTGGAGCAGACACTTTATGTGGGGCATCCCACCATTAACCCACCTGCACTCAAAATGCAGCCTAGATCACCCGCCGTACCGTTTGACCACAAGGGAAGTTTGACAGTGGCAGGCAAGCTGTTATTCAGGTAAGTCTGCCCAACATTTCTTTAAAAGCTTACAAGAAACCCCAGGGTTCCCCAACAAACAGTGTGAAAGCCACTGGTGGAGCGAGAAGTGCCTCCAGGCATTCTGGGAGGTGGGTTAAAGCAATCTGTGTTGCTGTTTGGTTATTATTTATTTGTATTTAAATGTCTACTGTGAGACACTCTGTCAACACAGCTTACAGACAGTGATTAAGACATAAGGCAACGTGCCCAATATAATAAGATACTAAGGCAATAAAATGAATATTAAAATGTAACAACCTTTCAATCATAACAACATTCCTAAAACTAATATTGCAAAACAATAGTACAGCAAATAGTACTGCCAACTGCAGTTGTATCTCATTTGTAGATCTTAATTCACTTGGGTGAAGGGTTTTGTATGTATGGTAGAAGATGCTCCCTAATGCATCCCAGACACAGGCCAACTCCAGCATCTTGAACTTGGACCAGAACCATAGTAGCAGCCAATCAAGAGCATAGCAAATCAGTATTATATGAGTTCTTCAGTCTGCCCCAAGAAAAGGTGGGCGTTCCGCATTCTGAACCACTTGAAGATTCTGATGTATTTCCAAGGGCTGCCCTTTATACAGTGTGTTCTAGTAGTCAAGTCAAAAGCACACAGGACAGTGCAAGACAGTGACAAAGTCCTTAGTCACCAGAAAGGCTTAAAGCAGGTATATTAGCCAGTTCTGAAAAAATGCGCTGTTGGCCATTGCTAACACCTGAGTGGCAATGAACAATGCTGGGTTCAGGAGCAATCCCAATCTGTAAACCTGTTCCAGAAGCCAGAACTGTGACGCTACTGCGAATCGGCATAACTGGGGTGAATGATATGCATCCACCACTACCATCTTCACCACATCTGAATTAAGCTATTTCATATGTTCTTCAGCTGTCAGGGGCTCCTTGACGGCCTCTCTCAGCGTAATCCAGTAGCCAAGTCCAGACACAGACAAAGGGATTCTTTTCAAAGCTTTATTCCTATTTTAAAACTTAACAACTCTACTGTTAGTAACTAGATATGAGCAGCAGAGTACCTATGCCCTAAGTGGGAACAGTTGGTCCCCGTTTGAAGGAGAATCACTGGCAGACCCTGAACTTATGGGCTAGGGAGAGTCCCTCCCCTTTTCCCTTGGATCCTCTGGGTGCAACCGTTGTTTGCGTGACAACTGGGTACTACGCCTCCTTTCCCTCCATTTGGCGCCGCTCCCTGCGTCGGCGTTGTGCATCCAGCAAGTCTTCTTCCCGCGCTCTCTCACTCCCGGGACTGCTATCTATGCCAGGAATGCCGGTGGGAGGAATCTCTGCCAGCTGTTGGCCCTGGGAAGGATGAGCGCGCTCCTCTCCCAGGAGCGGCTGCTCTTCCTCAGAATCAGAACTACTCTGGGATTCTATGGGCTCAGTGTCCACCCTGACATCAACATGTCAAGTGTTCATGGATAAAACTGCCACAGAAATTATTTTTAAAAAATGACAACAGTGTTTGGCTTAAATACTACATTTTTTCCCATCATTTTGAGATCCTGGTCTGAAATTTTGGCAGCAGTCTGAAATCTGACATACTTTCGATGAATGTTTTAAGAGTCATGCTTACATGAATTTTCTTCATGCGTTCTTACATACGCCTGACATCTTAATATTTTTGTGCCAGTCTATATTCTTGTGCTATATGAATAGTTTTGTACTAGAAGCCATCCAGGATGCAAAAGACACATTGGTGTCAGCCACACTATCCATATTGAAACAATATATTAACACTTTCATGCTAGGTTTCATTCTCACAATGAAAACATTCATGCACGAGTAGGAATGTTTTGATTTATTTATTTATTTATTTATTGCATTTATATCCTGCTTTTTTCCTCCAAGGAACTCAAGGCAGTGTACACAATCCTCCTCCTCTCCATTTTATCCTCACAACAGCCCTGTGAGGTAGGTTGGGCTGAGAGTCTGTGACTGGCCCAAAGTCACCCAGTGAGCTTCCATGGCTGAGTGGGGACTAGAACCCAGATCTCCTGACTCCCAGTCCAGCACTCTAGCCACTACACCACACTGGCTCTTTGGAGTTTTAAGACTCTAAAATCCATAATGTAGTGTAATTATGTGAATTGCAACTGAAACATGTATGCAGAAACCCACATACATGCCTAGGACTTGTAGAAATCAATGACTCTCCATGAACTCCCTTCCCCGAAAGGTGTTGAACCCAATCCAGGTAAGTGCACATGCAGTTGGGGGAACACAATGACCCTTACTTCTGAGTAAACATGCATAGTATTGGCTTTCAACCCCACTGCAGGCAATCCCATCAATGTACCAGTGACTGTCTGGCAATCTCCTTTTTTTTAATCTCACAGCAGAAAACAAGAGGTTTCTCAAACCCATATGAGCCACCGTTCATGGCTGTTGGTTTGCTGCAAACAACTTAGTAGGTTACAAGTTGTGCAGATCTGCTGTTTTCATTCCATGGTGCTGGTTCTCAGAAGCCCAGTGTGGAGAGAGGCATTCAGCATAGAATGACTCTCTCCATCTCCAGGTGTTCAAGGTGCTTTTGCACAGGGGCCTATGCAGATATATCTTAATGCACACAGGGTTCCTATTCACTAGAAGTGAGTAACCTCTGACCCTCCAGATGTTGTTGGATTACAACTCACATAATCTCTGATGATTGGGGATACTGACTGGAGCTGATGAGAGTTGAAGTCCAACAACATCCTCACCCCTGCTCTCTATCTCCCCCCCCTTTTTTCCCCAGGGTATACATTGTGCATAAAAACATGAGAAGACCTTCCTGGATCAGACCAAAGGCCATTCAAGTCCAACATCCTGCTTTCTATAGAGTCCAACAAGATGCCTCTGAAAACCTTTGAAGCAGGGCATGAGTGTAAGAGCCCTCTTCTTTAAGGTTATGTTGGTGGCAGTGAATTGTGGAAGTGAATTCTAGGGATGTACGAAAGTCACTTACCTTTTCGCAGCTTGGCTTTGCGGTGCGAGGGAGGCACTTCGCTTCTCCCCCCGAAGTTCAGGCGAAGGGGGGGAGGCTTCGCGCCTCGCCCGGCTGAAATTCAGGCCGGGGGGGGGGAGGCTTTCAGCCTCGCCAGGCCGAAATTCAGGCTGGGGAGAAGCGCCCCGTCTCCCCAGCCGCGAAACAAAAAGTAAAAAAAAAAGACCCCGTGATAGGCTACGTGATGATTTGCATAGCCTATCACGGCTAGATTTCCAAAGTCAGCCGTGATAGGCTACGTAAATCGTCAAGTAGCCTATCACGGGTGACTTTGAAAAAAAAAAAAAGCGCGTACGCAAATGGTGGCGGCCCATGGACGCCGCCATTTGTGTTCCTTATTTTGGCACATCTAGTCTACATAAAGATTTACATAGACTACGGCGAAAATAAGGGCAATGAAAATAGCGTGCCCTTATTTTCGCCATAGGTGACGTAAATCTTTATGTAGACTAGACGTGCCAAAATAAGGAACGCAAATGGCGGTGCCCATGGGCCGCCACCATTTGCGTACGCGCTTTTTTTTTCTTTTCAAAGTCACCCGTTGTAGCAGCCATGTCGGGGGTCAGACTAAGTGGTCTCATGTTCTTGCTGAGCTAGCATAGTTTGGCAGGAACAGCAATGTAGAGACTTCCCCTGTCAGCAAGCTGAGTCATGATTTTGACTTTTTGCTTACTGCAAGAGTGTATCCTTGTTCTCAAGATAGACTGTCCTATGGCCCATTTCCTGTACTATAAACAACTGTACCAACTGTAAAACCACAGGAGAGGGGGTGGGAGAAAGGGTCGCTTGTGTGTCATCATCTCTATAAAAGTAATGTGTGGCTATGCCTCGGGGCTTCTGGCTCTTTGGAAGTGATTCCAGCCTTAAGCCCGCACGTTAAATAAAGAAGTACTCATTTTCCTTCACTCCGTGGTCTCTCTGACTCTGATTTCTGCTACATAGATGGTGCTGTGACTCGGATGTGGCAGGCTCTGAGCCAGACAGGTGGCACTTGCCTGCTCTTCTTTGCCGCACCAGGAGGGAGACCTCGGCGCACATTTTCCCATCTTGGCGCCACCGACCTTTTTGTCGGGTGAATGGGAGACCGTTTGCGCAGGGATCTCCTGAACGGCTGTGAGCATCAAGAGAACCCCAGCGAGTGGAGAAAGGAACTTGAGCCATGCCTGTATTGCAGCTGCAATTGAGTTGAAACCCACATTGGAAGCCTTCAGGAGAAAGGCAAGTATATAGAGTAGAAAGTGGGCCCCGCCTTTAGGGAGAAAGGCCACTGGGCAGAAAAAAAGGGGGCCCCACCTTAAGAAAAAGGTCAGTGTTGGTAGAACCTACTCCTTGCGGGTAGAAGGGGGGCCTGATCACACCCCCGAGCGGGTGCCAGTACTCAGCGCGGACAGGACTCAGCAGGAAGCTGAGGAAGCTGGGGAAGCTGTTTTTCCGCTCTAGTGAAAAGTGGGAAAAGTGGGTGGCAGGGACATATGAATGCAGTGGAGAGATTGATGATTGTGTGAGTGGCTACTGCGGTTTCTGACGCATACCGTTGACCGTCCGGGTGCCCAGGCCAGTAGCAAAGTGCGTGGTATGAAATTCCTTTTGTGTCGGCCAGTGAGACCCCTTACTCACTGACCAATCCCCTTTCCCTCCTTGTGTCTGTCTTTATCTTAGGAGAGAGGCTATGGGAGGTGGGGGAAGCAAGACTTGCACCCCCTTGAGATGTATGTTAAAAAAAAAGGAAAAAGATTTTTTAAAAAGGATTCAGAATAGAGAGAGGGAATAGCAAAAAAGCTCAAGGTTGAGCTGAGAGAAAAAAAAGAACAAGATCTGAGGCTGTTAATCAGAGAAATGTTGCAAGACAGCCTGGCTTTTGACCAAGCGTGGGAGTGTGAGGCCGAAGAAGTAACCGTTAGCCTAGTGCGCTGGGAGAGGAGCAGGAGAATTGCCCACAATGCTCTGAGTTGTGCAACATCATCACCTCGCCTAATTGAGATAAAATCCCTAAGAAATGGAAACTGAAAATGAAGACCCAGAAGATGAAGGCGCAAAATGAAATAAAGGTGAAGGATCTGCCCCCAGGGCACAGGCTAGACCCCTCTTCGAGTGGAAAGTGTGCCATAGGATGGTCCCAAGGCAGAATGAAGCGGAGAGACCATGATGAAGATCTCTGTCAAGGTAGCCGTGTTTAGCTTTGAACTGTCCTAGAATTTCATAGAGCCTGTAGACCATCAGCTATATGATTTCTGAAGTGCGTAACCATTAAGCTTTTGCCATGGGATTCCCTGCAATGAAGAAATCTCACTGATTTGAGTGTCCAGTGTTAAACTGCCTGAGTGTGTGTGCTGAAGAGACCGAGAAACCAGACAGCTGTTCCTGGCCAAGCCAAAATTACGCTACTACCATGCTCCTGGAAGCTGCAATAAACTGTGTAAGCTGGGAGACCCAACCTGATTGAGAAGAAAAGAAGATATTGGAGTAACTGTCTTGAAAAACAGTGAAATCTGTGTAGCTGGCTGGCTGACGCTGTCAGTGATGTTACAACCTTAAATTAAGACTGTTTTCCTGTTTGAGACCCCAGCGAAGAAAGCTAACCTGAGTTATTTGTTGCCCGTGCCAAAGCAAAGATGTGGCTGCCCTGTACCTCATCGTGTCCTGTTTTAAGCTTGGGATTTACAAATACAAACAAACTGGGAAGCTTGCCTTTGAAGTCCTGCAGATCACCCCACCGCCTCCCCGAAGATTAATGGCTGCCTGAAAAAAATGCAAGTATAAGGCGATGCCCATCACCCACCCAGTGTCCTGAGTTTCGGCACTTTGCTTTCGTGTACCAGATTAAAGGAAAGAGAAAAAAGAGTAAGTTTTTAAAATGTCAAAGTCTGTATGAGCTTATCTCCGTCAGCGTTCTCAGAGCCAGGGGGAGTCACCCAACTCCCTAGCTGGTCTGGCCTTGGCAGGCAGAGAAGCTAGAAAAGATGTCTGTGAGAACCTGATGGAAGTAAAATAAAATTTACAGAGGAGTTGCTCAGGTTAAAGTGTCACGGCTAGAGAGCTGAGCTGTGTCGCTCTGTTTAGACAGAGGCCTTGCTAAAAAGTTAAAGGCCCTTGTCTGTCAGAAGGGGTGTAGGGCCACACTTCCCCTTTTTTAAACTGATGCAAAAGTGGGGAGCCTTTGCTGGAAACATCTCATCTTCATTGCCCAGAGCCTTCTCTGTTTGGCTCCATCATCTGGGCTTTTTAGAGACACGCTGCACATGGACTAAAATTTTGAATTGTCAAAGACTTGCCATGGACAGTGCTGTGAAGCTTTTCATAAACTTGAACTCTCATTGCTGTAGACTGTGTGTCTGTGTTTGTAGTCAGCTCAGTGTACAGCAGGCTAAGTTTGATCTATAACTTTTAGATTTCCTTCTGCCAGAACTCATGCAGCATAGAGTTGCCGATGCAAAAATGGTGACCTAGAACTCTTTGCGTGTGTGAGTATGCCCGTCCCTTGATTTTAATGGGCCCTGAGCTTTCAGCCAGAAGAGCAGTATGATTGCTAGATCTGCTCCATCATGCCTTACCATGCAAAAAGTGTTTTCCATTCATTGTGTTAAATTGCAAAAAAAAAGTTTATTGTGTATATTTTATGATTTCTTAGATATCATAAAATATATGTGATATTTGCCGATGTTTTTACTGTTAGTTGCGACTCCAAATGATACTGAGTGTGGTTCCCAATGGTTGACAAGTAGAAAAAGACAGAAATAGAAAAAGTGGCAGACAGATAGAAAAGGGAAAAAAAGAAGAAAAAGGAGGCAAGAAGCAAAGAGGGAAAACATTTATAAAGAAAAAGCGTGGCCATAGCTGCCCCAGGGTAAATTGGAAGCAGCTGATTATGCCTAGAGCTTATTACCAGGGTATAAAGTAGCCACAATAATGTAATAGTTCTTTAAGATGAGAAAATATAACTAGAAGGAGAAGAAGAGCCTATCCCAAATGTGTGTCATTGGGACTAGTGTAGGGCAGAAAAGTTTAAGTAAGTGAGTTTAACTTGCAAAAAGACAAGGCTGGTGCATAGAGCGGAAAGTTTTACATAAAAAGTTTGAAACCTGACCTGCAATACAGGCAGATCAGCAAAAGAGAGAAAAAGCAAGAGAGGGAGAGAGATTTCTCTCTCCCAACACACAAGCGGGGCTAAAGCGCCTCACCCAGTATCAAACTCTGCTGTTAGAAGCCATGAGGGCAAGAATAAAGAAAGCAATTAATATAACCAAAGTGTCTAAAGTGCTGCAAGGTGCCACCGAAGCCCCCAGAGCGTACTTGGAGCGTCTTTTAAATGCCTATCGCCAGTATGCCCCCCTCGACCCAGAGGCCCAAGAAAACGTAGACGAAGAAATGAAAAAGACCCGGCAGAGGCAGAAGATTCTTAAGAAAAAAACAGTGTGCCCAGTGCGGACAAGATGGACATTGGTGGCGTGAATGCCCAAATGAAATAAATCAAATACACGAAAGAGAAAACCAAAGGGGCCAGAACGGGCGAGGGAGGAGACAGCTTAGTTAGCAACCAAACTGGAAAGCAGGGGTCTATAAAAATGTATAAAGAAGCCCCCTTCATTAAAGTGGCTAAAGCCAAAAGTCTTAAATAAGACAGACCGGGCCCCCTTAATCTCAGCCCCGGGAAGCCCCTACTCACTGCCACTGTGAGCGGCCATGACATTGACTTCATAATTGACACTGGAGCAGCATCAAGAGCAAGCAAACGTTAGCCTTAAACAAGAAGTCCAAACACTGGGCAAAGTTCTTCAAGCCCAGCATCACTTTGTCTTAGAAAATAAGCCCCAATTCCCATCACAGGGGTTCGTCCTTTCCAACCAGAAGATAAAGTATGAGTTAAAGAGAGAAAAATGACCCTTTGACTCCCAGATGGAGAGGACCAAAAACTGTTATACTTTCCACCCCCACAGCTATAAAAGTAGCTAGAATTAAACCCTAGATACATTGGACATGAGTCAAGAGAGCGAAAGGAGGGGAATGGACTGTAAACAGACATCCTAAAAATCCTTTAAAAATCATTCTGAAAAGGCAGTAAGAAGACTCAGGCTAGACCTTACTGTGGGCACACCTGGAGACTGTCCACCCAGCGTACGGTCAGACCTGCACCTGGAGAATTGAAGAAGGGGACTAGACCCTGCTGCAGCTAGCCAGGTGAATAGCTGCCCGGCGTATGGTCAGATCCCAAAGAAGATCAAACATGCATGTTGTAGTGTTAGTAGTGTTGTATTGTGGCCCCATCACTTCCTGGCATATAGAAGGGGAAGAAATGGAAGCAGTGACAGATTTTACTTTCTTGGGCTCCAAGATCACCGCAGACGGTGACTGTAGCCATGAAATTAAAAGATGCTTGCTCCTTGGGAGGAAAGCTATGGCCAACCTAGACAGCATAGTAAGAAGCAGAGACATCACCTTGCCGACAAAGGTCCGTATAATCAAAGCTATGGTTTTCCCAGTAGTAATGTATGGCTGTGAGAGCTGGACTATAAGGAAGCCTGAGCGCCGAAGAATTGATGCTTTCGAACTGTGGTGCTGGAGAAGACTCTTACGAGTCCCCTGGACTGCAAGGAGGTCAAATCAGTCCATCCTAAAGGAAATCAACCCTGACTGCTCATTGGAAGGACAGATAATGAAGCTGAAGCTCCAATATTTTGGCCACCTAATGCAAAGAGAAAACTCCCTGGAAAAGACCCTGATGCTGGGAAAGACTGAAGGCAAAAGGAGAAGGGGACGGCAGAGGATGAGATGGCTAGATAGCATCACGGATGCAATGAATATGAACTTGAGCACGCTCCGGGAGAGAGCGCAGGACAGGAAGGCCTGGCGTGCTATGGTCCATGGGGTCACGAAGAGTGAGACACGACTGAACAACTGAACAACAACAATTGTGTTTCCCTAATAAGATGTAAAAAAGGGGGGGCCTGCCCCTGGAGAAGGTAGTTTGTCTCAGCAATTTGCTGATAATTACTGGCTTCACTTAGCTAACATCACTGGGATAAAGTATTTTTGTTTACCAAAAGATATACTTGCAAACAGGCTTATTAGCATGTCTAATACCTGTCTGTAACCATCCTGAAAGAATTCAAAAAGATACCATGTTAAGAGTTTATAGTGTAAGTTTAACTTACTCCCAAAATGCTGATTGGGGCATGGTTGCAAAGATCCTACCCCCTACAGAATTTACGCACCCCCATTGTTGCTGGAACAAATGCTACGTGTGCGCGAATGCTCAATTGTCAAAAATCTTCCGGAAAATGTAAAGCTATCCCTGGTCCCCCCCTTCCACTGTAATGAAATTCAAAATGTATCTTTTAATGAGGCCCACATACTTTTGCCTCATGGATAGTTTTGGACATGTGGTTCCCGCACTTGGTCATTTATTCCTGCCAACTTGTCCGATAACCAACCATGTTGCCTCAGTCGCCTAGTGCCATTCCTTCCCCCGTGGCCTAAAAAAATCCATCAACGGCAGCCTCAAGCACTGCAACTGACTGAAGATTGTAATAGTCATGTGCAGCTATACTCTGACTCGGAAAAATTGGCCTTAGCAATGTCACTAGTTGGTGTTCCAGGTTTAGCATTGGCTGATGGTCTGAAAATCAACTGGTTAGTGTGCAGCTTGGCCAAAAGTATAAATGCCACCTCATGAGCATTGTCATTATTAAATAAAGAAGTTGCGTGATCTAAGAGGTGCAGTTCTAAAAAATAGAGCTGGTATAGATTACCTCTTCCTTCTTCATCATTTGGGTTGTGAGACACACCAAAAGCTCTGTTGCTTTAACTTAACTGATAATGGCAATGCTGTAGATGAACAGATCAACAAACTGCACCAAATAGTCGCTGACATCAAAATAGAGCAACATAATTGGCTCAACTGGTTGACCTCTTGGCTTCCAGATCTCAGCTGGCTCAAAGCATTATTTGTTCTGATTTTACCAGTAGCAGTGGTAGGGGTACTGTTATGCCTCTGCATCCCCTGGTTTATGCGTTGCTTAAACAATCTGTTTATTGCCTCAGCCACAAAAACAGCTGCCCGCTATGCTTTAATAGCTCAACAAGATATTAAGTAAGAAAGTTGCCATAAAAATCCTGTTATGCCTTGCCAACCGAGATGTCTACTTGTGTAATGAAATGCTATAATTGTAATAAAATTATGCATTTAAGGGGGGAATGTAGCAGCCATGTCGGGGGTCAGACTAAGTGGTCTCATGTTCTTGCTGAGCTAGCATAGTTTGGCAGGAACAGCAATGTAGAGACTTCCCCTGTCAGCAAGCCGAATTGCACAACACAGTCATGATTTTGACTTTTTGCTTACTGCAAGAGTGTATCCTTGTTCTCAAGATAGACTGTCCTATGGCCCATTTCCTGTACTATAAACAACTGTACCAACTGTAAAACCACAGGAGAGGGGGTGGGAGAAAGGGTCGCTTGTGTGTCATCATCTCTATAAAAGTAATGTGTGGCTATGCCTCGGGGCTTCTGGCTCTTTGGAAGTGATTCCAGCCTTAAGCCCGCACGTTAAATAAAGAAGTACTCATTTTCCTTCACTCCGTGGTCTCTCTGACTCTGATTTCTGCTACACCATGATAGGCTACGTGACAATTTACATAGCCTATCACGGCTGACTTTGGAAATCTAGCCGTGATGGGCTACGTAAATCGTTACGTAGCCTATGCACGGCTGTGCATTCTTTTTTTTACTTTAGTTTTTTTTTTTTTGCAATGGCGATGGTGGTAGCCATTCGGGAGACTGGCCGCCACCCCCGCCCACGCCGAACCGCCGCCGAACCGCTGCCGGGACCCGCCGCCGGGAGGGACATTCGCCAAAGGTAAGTCCCGTCCCGGGGGGGGTGGCGGGGGGTGGCGGAGAATTTCACCACCGATTTCGGGGGGCCGAATGCGTTGGCGCTTGGCCCCCCGAAGATTTGGGGAGAAATTCTCCTCCATCCCTAGTGAATTCCACAGTTTAACTATGCACTGCATGAAGAGGTCCTTCCTTTTATCTGTCCTGAATCTCCCACCAATCAGCTTCATGGGAAGAACCCATTGGGTTCTAGTATTATGAGAGAAGGAGAAAAATGTCTCCCTATCTACTTTCGCCATACTTATCATGCCTCCCCCACCCTTTTTCTAGCCTAAGAAGCCCCAAACACTATCACCTTTCCTCGCAGGGGAGTTGATCATTCTGATTGCCCTTTTCTGCACCTTCTCCAACGTTACGATATCCTTTTTGAGCTATGACAATCAGAACTGTTCACAGTACAGAGGATTGGGAGCCTATGCCTGTTCAGCTATATATTGCACAGACCACTGTGCAATCAGAAGGCCAGATGTGCATGGAGGTCAGATGCAGATGGAAGTCATGGGTGGAGCCATGGATGCAATTCCAGTCCCCTCTAGTCCTCCATTTCTACATCTTCATCAGGGTTCTTCAGAGTACAGTAACTGAGAATTCAGTTTTGAACAACTGCGTTAGTAGAATCCCTGTGCAAATAAGATATCTCAGTGTTTGCTAATTATACAAGAGGGAGAATTATTTTGGACAGTGAGAACAGGGAGGGAAAAGAAAAGAAACCTAAGTGGAGGGGTGAGGTGGAGAATCATGCTGTACTTGGATGGAAGAACAGTTGGATTTACAGTGGTTTGACAGACACTAGATGGAATGAGCGAGTGAGGAAGTTTGTGCCTCTGAAACAAAGCCTGAAAAGACTGTGCAGGTGCTAACAATTCTGCCCAGAGAGAAACGCAGTAAAGCTAGGTTACTTGGTAACTAGGAAAATGTTTGAGAAGAAGCTTGGCAAAACATATGCAGAGATCCAGAGGGGTTACTAGAGCTGTGCTTACACTGATTTCTTTCAGAACATGCAGTCCTGAAGCATTTCCAAAGGTAACTGTGGTTCGAACCAGGGTCAGGTCTATCTCTGCATGTGGTGTTAAACAAAGCCATGGATGGTATATAGACTTACATGGTGAATCTTCATTTCTTCCCACTGTACCTATTTAATATGCATAGAACGTCTTCTCCCACTATGTGGACAGGTTGCTGCTGGTGCATGCTGAACAGGGCTGGTCCTGCCAGGCAACAGAATGAGGCAATGGAGGCTTTAAAAAAAACAAACAACAGCTCGAGGTGTGTGTGTGTGTGTGTGTATAATTTTGGGAGGGAAGAAGGTGGGAGGGAAAGCTTAAACCTCTCCCCCCTGTGTCCAGTGCCCTGGTCCAGATCATGGCCCCGTATGTGCACTTTCAAGAAAATAAAAACAACACAGGGAGGTGCACATGACATTATAATTAATGTAATGACATGAGTCGCACATCATTTGTTAAACCGTGATTTGTTGAGAATAAAGCGGGAGTGAGCAAACATGCTAATCTTGCTGCCCGGTTACTCCCATTGCAGCTGGGTGGAGCTGAACAACCCAGGGAAGCTCTTGTTTATCATGACGTACAAACCTGGAATTGTGGGTTGCTGGGGGAGGACCAACCCAGGCTTGTAACCCCTGGTTTGTTCTTTGGTTACAAGTCTGGGTTGATCTTCCCAACAACCTGTATGCCCTGGCCGTGGGCTGCTAAGGTTTGGAGGTGCTGGGATAATGATAAGCCAGATCCAGGTTTGCTTACAAGGAGCCTTTATTGAGTACTTACAGCACACAGGCGTACCCAATGGTTGGATCAGACAGCTTCTCTGAACACAGAGCCATGGGGTCATGTTAACAGTGAGGCAGCATGACAGCAGCAAGTGTTAATTAGCGTTCATCTGCAACTTTCCCAGCATAGCCAAACAGTACTTGTTCAGAGGGAAAACAATCAGAACTTTCCCAGCATAGCCACCTGTAAGTTGGCATAAACATAGCCTCACTTCTCAGGCACATCCTAGGCATGTACGAAAGGCACTTACCTTTCGTGGATTATGTTTATGGTTTGGGGGGAGGCATTCCGTCCCTCCCCCTGGAATCCTCACCGGGGGGGGCGCTCCATTCCTCCCCCCCCAGAATCCTGGCCAGCCGGCTGTGCTCCGCAGGGATTCTGCGGAGCCGCCAGCCGGCTCCGTCAGCAGCTGGACATCCGGCTGCTGGCTAGCAGGGATGCAAATTGCGGCGGCCGTAGCTGCTGCAGTTTGCGTCCCTGCAGTCAGCCGTGATAGGCTACGTAAATGTTTATGTAGCCTATCACGGCTGACTTAAAAAACACACAAAATAAACACGCGTATGCAAATGGCGGCGGCCATGGCCACTGCCATTTGCGTATGCTCGTTTTTTTTTTAAAGTCAGCCGTGATAGGCTACGTAAACATTTACATAGCCTATCACAGTTTTTTTTAAAACCTAACCGTGATAGGCTACGTAAATCTTTACCTAGCCTATCACGTTTTTTTTTAAAAACAACTGGAAATGGTGGCGGCAGCAGCCAGTCGGAAGACTGGCCGCCGCCACTGCTGCCGGAGCCGCCACCGCCGCTGCCGCCGCTGCCGCCGCTGCCACCGCCACCAGGAAGATCCGCCCAAGATAAGTCTCATCCCGGGTGAGTGGCGGGGGGGGGGTGGCAGGCCGTTCCGCCACCAATTCCAGGGGGCCAAATGCGCTGGCATTCGGCCTCCCCAAGATCCGTGGCAGAATTTTTGTACATCCCTACCTAGGCCCTGAGAAGATACTAGCCCTCGTTAACATGGAATGTGCTGAGGCCGCACTATCAACCTTTGACTCATCTCACATGCTCAGAGGCCCACTAGCAAGGAAATTGTGCTTAGAATGAACCTAAGCAAAGCATTATGGATCTCTAGGACCCTCTAAGACTACAGGTGAATTGGTTACACTCCTTGGGCTATTACACAACCTACAATTCTGGGTATAGATGTCATGATAAACAACCCAGTGAGAGTTGGTAACTGGCTAGATGAGACTCATTTAAACAAACCCTCCAAACGAGACCAATGTGTAGTTTGACCATAAGCCTGCAACTAAACCTAACTGAAAGAACAAATGTGATGCAACCTTCTTTCAGTTCTGTCTGCCTCCGCTTCGGGACAGCTGTCCTCACTGTCCCACAAGCTTCAGCCCCTAAATTCATTAGGTAAAAGTAGGAATGTCATGGGAGTCTGAGGGGGGTGGGTGGAGTCTGACGGACTCCCCCCTGCTTTGTCTCCCAGACCCTGTTCACTGAGATGCCACTGCCGCCCACCTCTGTTCTCCAAGGGCTGCACTCCACAAGCACCCAACTCCTTAGAGAGCCTCCCTTTTGCAGGGAGATGGGAGACTCACCAGCAAGTCCAGCACCTGTCATTGCACACAAGTCTCCCTTCTTCCTTGCTGGGGCCCCAGAGGGAAGAAGGATGACTTGCTCCCAAGGAGGGGCAGTGCCAGTGGACAGGTCCAGCACCTGTCATTGCATGCATGTCTCCCTTTGCGCCCCAGCAGGAAGAAGACTTGTGCACAAAGACAGGTGCTGGACTTGCCCTGCTGCCTCTCATTGCCATTGCTGCCTCTCATTGGCAGCTCACTAAGGGCCGGCTGGCCCCAGGGTGCTCTCTCGGTGCTCTTTGGGCTGTCCAGAGGTCATGTGGTGGGGCTTTGGGGGGGTGGACGGTGGCAGCGGCGGTTCCGCGAGCACCCAGCGAGCATGGACGGAAGTAGATCCATCCATCCTTAGGTAAAAGAGACACCTAATGTGCCTAATTGGTTCCCTTTACTCAACCAGGAGAAGTAATGAGGAAATATGAACAGTATTAGCAGTGCAGAAAGGTGAACAAGATGTGGGATTTTTTAATTTAAAAACAAACAAATTAATGTTTATTTTTTTAACACAAGAGATGTTTTATCTTATAATTAATCACTCAGTTCTCGGTCTTACCCTGCCTACTTGTAACTTCTATTCCCACAATCCCACTGTCTAGATGTATCTTCATCAAACCCTAAGGCCCTCATAGACTCATAGAATAGTAGGGTTGGAAGGGGCCTACAAGGCCATCGAGTCCAACCCCCTGCTCAATGCAGGAATCCAAGTCAGAGCATCCCTGACAAATGGCTGTCCAGCCTCGTCTTAAAGGCCTCCAGTGTGGGAGAGCCCACCACCTCCCCAGGTAATTGGTTCCATTGCCGTATTGCTCTGACACTCAGGAAGTTTTTCCTGATGTTCAACCGGAATCTGGCTTCCTGTAACTTGAGCCCATTATTCCGTGTCCTGCACTCTGGGATGATCAAGAAGAGATCCTGGCCTTCTTCTCTGTGACAACCTTTCAAGTACTTGAAGAGTGCTATCATATCTCCCCTCAGTCTTCTCTTCTCAAGGCTAAACATGCCCAGTTCTTTCAGTCTCTCTTCATAGGGCTTTGTTTCCAGTCCCCTGATCATCTTTGTTGCCCTCCTTTGAACCCTCTCCAGCTTGTCTGCATCCTTCTTAAAGTGTGGTGCCCAGAACTGGACACAGTACTCCAGATGAGGCCTAACCAGTGCTGAGTAGAGGGGAACTAGTACTTCCCGGGATTTGGAAGCGATGCTTCTATTAATGCAGCCCAAAATAGCATTTGCCTTTTTTGCAGCCACATCACATTGTTGGCTCATATTCAGCTTGTGATCGACGACAATTCCAAGATCCTTCTCGCTCGTAGTGTGGTTGAGCCACGTATCCCCCATCTTGTAAGCCCTGTCTCCCTTAACTCCAACCTTTATCTCTATCTAATCAACTGCTCCTGCCTTATGTAAACTCAGTATCTACACACACACACACACACACACACACACACGTCCTTTCCACCTTTCACTCACTCACTACCAATAAATCTGAACTGGCCTGGGTTGTATTTAATACAGAAAACACATATAAACATTAATAAAGATTCTACATGGCAAGCATTGTGATTTCGACACAACAATGTATTCACCAGTGCCTCCAGTTCCTTCCTCCATTTCCCCTGTGCTGAATTTTAGATTGTAAGTTCCTTGGGGTAGAGATCTGCTCTCATCTACTCTATGAACTGCCGTGCATACTGTTGTTTATATATGTATGTGTGTATCGATATCTCTCTGTCTCTGTCTCTCTATATAAAATCCCATTTTTCCTGTCTATTTTAAAATATTAATGGGCAGGAGAAATTAAAATGATGTGTGATGTGATTTATTCACCTCACCTTCCACTATACCCTGGCCATTCCATACCCCATCTTCCCTGTACACTGCCTCCCTTGCCTTAAATTATCCAATTTTTTCTTTTCCACACCACTAGGGGGTCCCTTCATGGATCACTGACTTGTTGTGGCGAAGGGGCTTGCGTAACTCAGTGAAGCCATAAGCTATGCCATGCAGGGCCACCCAAGACGGACAGGTCATGGCAGAGAGTTCTGACAAAATGTGGTCCACTGGAGAAGGAAATGGCAACCCACTCCAGTATTCTTGCCAAGAAAACCCCATGGAACGTATCACAAGGCTAAAAGATATGACGCCGGAAGATGAGCCCCTCAGGTCGGAAGGTGTCCAATATACTACTGGGGAAGAGCAGAGGGAATTTCCAAGTAGCGCCAGAAAGAGTGAAGTGGCTGGGCCAAAGCTGAAAGGATACTCAGCTGTGGATGTGTCTGGTGGTGAAAAGAAAATCCGATGCTGTAAGGAAAAATATTGTTTAGGAACCTGGAATGTAAGATCAATGAATCAAGGTAAGCTGGAGGTGGTCAAACATGAGATGGCAAGATTGAACATCGACATCTTGGGAATCAGCGAACTCAAATGGAAAGGCATGGGCGAATTTAATTCAGGTGACCATCATATCTACTACTGTGGGCAAGAATCCCTTAGAAGAAATGGAGTAGCACTCATAGTCAACAAAAGGGTGGGAAAAGCAGTACTGGGGTACAATCTTAAAAACGATAGAATGATCTCAGTACGAATCCAAGGCAAACCATTCAACATCACAGTAATTCAAGTCTATGCCCCAACCACTGATGCCGAAGAAGCTGAGGTTGATCGGTTCTATGAAGACCTCCAACACCTTCTAGAACTAACACCAAAAAAAGATGTCCTCTTCATCATAGGGGACTGGAATGCTAAAGTAGGAAGTCAAGAAATCACCGGGATAACAGGCAAGCATGGCCTTGGTGTACAAAATGAAGCAGGACAAAAACTAATAGAGTTTTGCCAAGAAGAAGATTTCGCTGATCATAGCAAACACTCTTTTCCAACAGCACAAGAGATGACTCTACACATGGACATCACCAGATGGTCAATATCGAAATCAGATTGATTATGTCCTTTGCAGCCAAAGATGGAGAAGCTCTATACAGTCAGTCAAAACAAGACCTGGAGCTGACTGTGGCTCAGATCATGAGCTTCTTGTTGCAAAATTTCGGCTTAAATTGAAGAATGTAGGGAAAACCACTAAACCATTCAGGTATGACCTAAATCATATCCCTTATGAATATACAGTGGAGGTGAGGAATAGATTTCTGGGATTAGACCTGATAGACAGAGTGCCTGAGGAACTATGGGCGGAGGTCCGTAACATTGTTCAGGAGGCAGCAACGCAATCCATCCCAAAGAAAAAGAAGTGCAAGAAAGCCAAGTGGCTGTTTGATGAAGCTTTACAAGTAGCTGAGGAAAGAAGGGAAGCGAAAAATAAGGGAGAAAAGGGAAGATATACCCAACAGAATGTAGAGTTCCAGAGAATAGCAAGGAGAGACAAGAAGGCCTTCTTAAATGAACAATGCAAAGAAATCGAGGAAAACAACAGAATGGGAAAGACTAGAGATCTCTTCAAGAAAACCGGAGATCTCAAGGGAACGTTTTGTGCAAAGACGGGCATGATCAAGGACAAAGAAGGCAGGGACCTAACAGAAGCAGATGAGATTAAGAAGAGGTGGAAAGAATACACAGAAGAACTATACAGGAAAGATCCTAATGTCCCTGATAGCCATGATAGTGCGGTCACTGAACTTGAGCCGGACATCCTAGAGAGTGAAGTCAAGTGGGCCTTAGGAAGCATTAGTAACAACAAAGCTAGAGGAGATGACAGTATTCAAGCTGAGCTATTTAAAATCCTAAAAGATGATGCTGTTCATACATTCAAGTGCTGCATTCAATATGCCAACAAATTTGGAACACTCAACAATGGCCGCAAGACTGTAAATGGTCAGTTTACATTCCAATTCCAAAGAAGGGCAATGCCAAAGAGTGTTCAAACTACCGTACAGTTGCGCTCATTTCACATGCCAGCAAGGTGATGCTCAAAATCCTACAAGCTAGGCTTCAGCAGTATGCGAACCGAGAACTACCGGAAGTACAAGCTGGGTTTCGAAGAGGCAGAGGAACTAGAGATCAAATCACCAACTTTCGCTGGATCATGGAGAAAGCAAGAGAATTCCAGAAAAACGTCTATTTCTGCTTCATTGACTACGCTAAAGCCTTTGATTGTGTGGATCACAACAAACTGTGGCAAATTCTGAAAGTGATAGGAGTACCAGACCACCTTACCTGTCTCCTGAGAAACCTGTACGAGGGTCAAGAAGCAACAGTAAGAACCAGACATGGAACAACCGAGTGGTTCAAAATTGGGAAAGGAGTACGACAAGGCTGCATATTGACACCCTGCTTATTTAACTTATATGCAGAGTACATCATGAGAAACGCCGGGTTGGATGAATCACAGGTCGGAATTAAGATTGCTGGGAGAATTATCAACAACCTCCGATATGCAGACGATACCACCCTAATGGCAGAAAGCGAAGAGGATCTAAAGAGCCTCTTGTTGAGGGTGAAAGTGGAGAGTGCAAAAGCTCTCAGGTTTGAAACTTAACATTAAAAGAACTAAGATCATGGCATCTGGCCCCATCACTTCCTGGCATATAGAAGGGGAAGAAATGGAAGCAGTGACAGATTTTACTTTCTTGGGCTCCAAGATCACCGCAGATGGTGACTGTAGTGATGAAATTAAAAGACGCTTGCTCCTTGGGAGGAAAGCTATGGCAAACCTAGACAGCATAGTAAGAAGCAGAGACATCACCTTTCTGACAAAGGTCCATCTAATCAAAGCTATGGTTTTCCCAGTAGTAATGTATGGCTGTGAGAGCTGGACCATAAGGAAGGCTGAGCGATGAAGAATTGATGCTTTCGAACTGTGGTGCTGGAGAAGACTCTTACGAGTCCCCTGGACTGCAAGGAGGTCAAATCAGTCCATCCTAAAGAAACTCAACCCTGAGTGCTCATTGGAAGGACAGATACTGAAACTGAAGCTCAAATATTTTGGCCACCTAATGCGGAGAGAAAACTCTCTGGAAAAGACCCTGATGCTGGGAAAGATTGAAGGCAAAAGGAGAAGGGGACGGCAGAGGATGAGATGGCTAGATAGTATCACCGATGCAATGAATATGAACTTGAGCACACTCCGGGAGAGAACGCAGGACAGGAAGGCCTGGCGTGATGTGGTCCATGGGGTCACGAAGAGTTGGACACGACTGAACGACTGAGCAACAAAGGGGGTCCCAGTTCTAGGCCTAGCAGCCCCCAATAGGGATGGCATGGGAGTCCAAAAAGGGGATGGGGTCTGATGGACTTCCCCCCATCTGGCCTCCTGGACCTTGCTCGCCATGCCCTGGGGCACTGACAGACCCAGCTGCCGAGCACCCCGGAGCTAGGGGCTGGTCATGCTGAGGACTTGGCAGTCAAGCCCTCGTGTGCATAAAGCACAAGGGCCTGACAGAGTTCTTGGCATGGAGAAGAGGGGTGGCTCACATGACTCGGCGGGGTGAGCAGGGACCCACGCCGAGCAGGTCTGGGTTGTGTGAGCTGGGGGGGGCAGCTTATCGAGCTCCCCTTGCCTTGGACAGAGATGGGTCCATCCATCCCTAGCCTCCAACACTCAATTTTTAATGCTCTGGGACATGCGTATGTGTGGTGCATGTATGTGAATGTGTGCATACATGAATGTGTGTGAGTAGTGTGTGCATAATTGTGTATGAGTGGTTTGTGCATGTATGCATGTATATGCATGTGTATGAATAAATGGATGTGTGTGAGTGGTGTGTTCATGTATGAATATATAGGGACGTGTATGAATGAATGGATGTGTGTGAGTGGTTTGTGCATGAGTGTGTGTGAGTGGTGTGTGCATGAGTATATGCACATGCACACCTGTGTGGCCCCCGCCACCCCAGCAAACACTGGATGCCCCTGTTATACAGGACAGAAAAATCCTACTTGCTTTTTCAACCCTCCATCTTTTGGGGTGACAAGGAGTTGTCAGCAACACTACGCTCTTTCTGTTCCATAGCAATGGAAGTAAAAATGCCAGTTTGCATTCTTATGGCATGTCTTTGTCTGCCTCTGGTTTTCCTGCCATGCAACCAGTTGAAACATTTTCCCGCACGCCTTTCTTTGCTGGAAGCCCTGCAGGGACTTTCTACTTCCATGAATGAGATCTCTGTTAACGGAAGGGGCTCGAAAGCTTGTAAAACCGTGTTTTGATCTGGGACCAGATGAGTTCTCGGCTCCCCTTATCCCATAGTCATGATCTGTTTGTTTTGTGTATCATTTCCAGCCTGTCAGAAAAATGCCTTTTTTTCTGCTGCTGACAATCGCAACAAAAAATGTTCCGCCATATGATATGCTTGCTTCCAATTATATTGGCAAAGTCACCACATGCCAAGTGCTGCCATCCTTGGTGGCGGGGGTGGAGGGGGTGGGGGGAGATGGGAAAGCAGCAGGAACATTTGGCAATCCCAGCAGTCCTGATGAGCAGAAAAAAGCTGTGGCTGTGCAAACGATTCATGAAGGTTATCTCCCCGAAGTCTCTCCGAAGCCCCTTTAAGAGGTGTCAAGACACCCTGCCCCTTGATTCAGGGTTGGCCTTGGCTAATAGGAGACTGCAAATAACAGAATGTAGGATACCATGTAGCGACCTCCATCACAGGCTATGTTTAGGGGCTCCAAGGCAGGTTCTTTCTGATACACCGCTCTGTCCCCCCACGGACAGGGACAGCTAGAGGGTTCACAAGAGCAGCTAGGGGGCTGTGGCTGCTGCTGCCCTGCATCTGCCGCCTGAGGCAATTGCCTCACTCTGCCTAATGGAAGTGCCAGCCCTGGGGCCTTGGCTCAGTGGTAGAGCACATGCTTTGCATGCAGAAGGTTCAATCCCTGGCATCTCCAGTCAGGGCTGGAAAAGTCTCTGGCCTGAGACCCTGGAGAGCCACTGCCAGCAATACTGGAGTAGATGGATCAGGGTAGATGGTCTGAGTCAGTATTAGGCAACTTCCTATGTTCCATAGAATATAGCTCACTGTCCCCCTCCTGAGCCCAGTTCCAGTTCTGGAAACTCCATTGCACTCCTGATGAACCCTTTTCCCACATCCATGCTCTGAGCTCTGCCTTGCTTAAGAGCCTAAGAAGAGCCCTGCTGGATCAGACCAAGGGTCCATCTAGTCCAGCACTCCGTTCACACAGTGGCCAACCAGCTGTCAACAGGAATCCCACAAGCAGGACATGAGGGCAACAGCACCCTCCTGCCCATGTTCCCCAGCAACTGGTGTACATAGGCCAACTGCCTCTGATACTGGAGGTTGCTTCCTCCTTACCCGACAGCAGTGGTAAGAAGCCAGTCCATCTGCAAAGCCTCCATTCCTCTCCGGCACCTGGGATGTTGAAAGGGCAGCATCCCACATGGTGGGGAGTCTGTGACACGTAGGGATGTAGCAGGATTTTGTTTCAGGTTCGTTACATATCAGAACTCGCAACTGTGTTTGCAGGATGGGTTCATAACATGCACTTTAAAAATACTCATTATGAATATGTATGTATGTACGTATGTATGTATGTATTCATCGTTATGCTATAGATACTGGGGAGAAAGTATGCCTCTGGCGCACCCTTTAAAAATGTGCACCTAACTATGCACTTTTCCCATTAGAACAACAACAACAAAAGCTTGCATCTGGGAACAGGACCAAGGGGGACCAAGCTTCAAGGTGGAACTCAGAGAACCTCAATGACCTCAAGCATCCCTAATCCTCCCATCTCTAGTGACATGTAGTTTCCATACTGTCTGATATCCTTACTGAGTAGTCAGAAACCCTGGGAAACTATGGGTAGTATCCAATAGGGGCCATGTGTGTATGGCCAGTCCTGCCAGGCCCCAGTCTACATGCACACAGCCCCACCAGTCCAGTCCCCATGCAGCCACGATATTGTGCTTCTGGGGGCAAGCCCCCCAAAGTGCAAAAACACTCATTTCCAGAAAGGGCAGGTCATGCCCCTTCCAGAAATTTGCTTTTTGGCATGTGTCGGGGCTTGCCCCCAGAAGCACAATATTGTGGCTGCATGTGGTAGGGGCCATGCATGGACCTAGGCTGGCGGGGCTGTGAATGCATGGACTAGGGCTGATGGGGCTGGCTGCGCATGCACAGCCCCTATAGGGTGCTACCCCTTATTTCCAGTTCAAAGAATCAAAGACTTGAAAAAGACTTCGGGGATCATCTAGTCCACCCTCCTGCTTAACCTAGGAGGCCCTGCAAAGCAGGATGCAGCTACAGTATCCCTGACAGATGGTTGTCCAGCCTGTGCTAAATACATTCAGCAAAGGGGATCTCACCACCTAGGAGACCCCAGCCTCCTAGCCAGAGGCTCTCGCTGCCTCTGCATGGTCAGAAACAGGGTTGATTACAGGGCTGGAGAGAAATTCATTCAGTTCTCCAATCAAAAAATGCTTACAAAATATGTATATCAGAAAATAACAATAAAATACACTATATTAGGAAAGTGGCTTGCATAAAATGTGTATATTAGGCAAAAATGCATACAAAAATGCATGTATTAGGAGAAATGTAGACAAAAGTGCTTATGAATTTTCATGCAAACATAACCCCCCCCCCCTCAAAGTTTGGAATGGACCTAAGATGGGAAAAATGAGGCTCTCAAAGGAACAGAAAATGACAGATATGTCCATTCCTAGGGAGAGAATAAGGCTATCCATTTGCCGGGGGATGCCGTGCAGAGATCTTTTCAAAAGGGATTTGGCTTTCATGACTATTGAAAAAGAAAGCTGTCAAAGTTTCTCCTCCAAAGACAGTTGTAGACGGACTGTCTGGTTCTCACAATAACAAGATAAAGAGGGTAGATCAGTGATGAAACACATTATTTCCCTTCATTAGGGAAGGTATTTAATGTGGTTAGCAAAATCTGGGTTGAATCTAGCATCATGCTAGCAGAACTTTGCTTGTGACTCTCTCCTCCTTCACTCTGCCTGAAAATTTCACCCTAAAGGTTTCCTAGCCCTATATAAGAGATCATGAGGGCACATATGGTGGGGTGGATGGGGAGGGAATCACCTGGTTCCACGGACAGAAGCAGTTCCATCAGTGGAATGATACCATTGGATCCAACCCTCTGGGCCAACCCTTTGCTCCCTCAACCTAGTTTTTCTACAGTTGCCCTTGGTCCTGGGAGTGCCATGCTGGCACCACAGGGGTGCTTTGGTACACCCCTTGAGCCCTTCCAAATACTTCAATTTGTCAAGTCACATGCTTCTAACAAGGAGGCGACAAGACTTTGTTTTTTTGTTTTTTGAAGGATGTATGAGAATTCCATGCTTGCTCATAAAACATGCAAGCTTGCCCTGCTCAAAGCCCTGAATATGATCGCAAGCACTAGCATGCATCCACCGAAAATGTTCGCAAATTGCCGGTTGCATGATTGCACTCAATTTGTGCAAATTTCCCATTTTGCACAAATTTCCTCCATAGACTAAAGAGGGGATTTCAATCTGCAGGGGAAATTTGCACAAATTAGAACATTTGGGGATATTCGAACAAATGCCATGTTTGATTGCTGCTCAATTTCCTGTTTGCACAGAGAAAGCAGTGATTGCAAATGCGAACAGGAGTCGGGCACAAGGTGAGTGGCCAGATGACATTCAGAGAATCCTAGCCCACTTAAAGATTGCTTGTTTGCCCATCCCTATTTTTATGTTTTACTCAGTTGCTGCTGCTGTTGAAATCCTGCTCTCTCCCTAAAGGCTCAAGTTCTCTGGGATGCTTGTCATATCTCGAAGCCTCTGGCAACAAGACAAGAACAAAAAGTGTGGCCTTCGTTGGGAGTGACCAGTTATATATAAACAGCTCTCCCAATCGATATATAATAGCTTATTGAATTGAATCAAATGGCATTAGCCAAACATGCATTTTAAGATGGCGATGACCTTGTGCTGCATCTCCTCCAGGGTTGATGTGATCTGCTGTGTCAGTGGCGCTCAAATCAGATCAATAGCCGACGCTGTCCTTTGAGGGCTGTTGTTATTTAGAAAGGTGATATTGTAAAACATGACAAGATCCTACTAACAGATGACTCGACACTTATGGCAAGGGGGGGCAGAGGCAGAGAGGAGCCACTTGACGTCTCTAAATTCATGAGAGGGGGGAAATATTTGCCAGGGAGTCATTTTGACAGCTCTGGACTTTGGCTCAGGTGTCATTGCATCTTGCACAAGGATGTGCAAGACCTCCTCCATTATTTGCGTGCACAGTTTTGGGCTTGCTGAAAAGTGACATTGCAGATTTGGGACACTTACCTGTTAAAGTAGGTATGCAATTTTTGCAAGGGGAAACAAGTGTCCAAACTGTTATTTCCCAGGTCCTGTCAGATCCTAGCCAAAGCAAAGCAGGCTCCCTATGTGGCCATTCCCTATAGCAGCACTAGTTCCAGGCTGGGCGTGCTGCTGCTGAGTAAAGTGCCTTCCATGAGCCCCACACTATGCCTGTAGGCCCCTGACTGTAGGTTTACTTGGTGGCAGCAGTAAGCAGGAGACAGTATACTAGGGGCTTCAAGGCACTGTGGGGAATTTAAATGGGGCTCATAGCTAGGAACAGCACGGGTGCCCAATTCCATCCAGGAATCTGGCAGAACCCCTGAGCCCTGCTCGCCGAGCCCCTGCTCCCACTCACCCTGTGCCTGTGCTTGGCGAGTGGCCCACACTCACCCTGGTAGCATCATTGAACTCTGCAGTTGCCATTTTTTGAAAAATAAAATGGTGATCGCAAAAATGTGTATATGTGCATCTGTGCGAAAATGCCCATTTTTGTGAATGTGCACATTTGCGTATGCATGAAAATGCACATTTTTGCAAATGCATATATTCACACATATGCAAATATGCACGCTTGTGAAAATGCACATTTTCATGCATACACAAATGTGCACATTTGCAAAAATAGGCATTTTCGCGCTCATGCAAATATGTACATTTTTGTGATCGCCATTTTGTTTTTTAAAAATGGTGACCACAGAACTTGTCGAGGCCACCGGGGTGAGTGTGGGCTGCTCACCAAGTGCAGGAGGGGCTCAACCATGTTCCGGGGACCAGCGAGCGGGGGCAGGGGCTGGGCGGGCACCTGGAGAACCCAGGTGGGTGTGGGTTCACACATCCCTACTCTTAGCTGCCCAGTGTGGGAGGGCAGGAGGGGCCGGGGAGGACATGCATCAGCTCCAGGGGGCCCTGCCTAGATGCCAGCACTGGCCTGCCACAGAGAGCTGTACCACTGTTTCCAGTCACTCAAAGAGCTGGCCGTCTTGCTATTGTCCTACTGGTGAGCTATTGTTCATCCAGATTGCCATTTCACATAAACTTACCAGCTCGCTATTTCACATTTTGTCAGACTGTTTTTCAATGGAGTCCCCCACCCTTTTAAAGAGTTGACTTGCTTGCTGTTGTACATGGTTCTGTTCAATTATACAACCTTGTCTTAATAAATTAGCATTTCATACAAGTCACTGCCTTTACTTTTTTATCCCACTGCTCCTGTAGATCTTTAATAGCTGTTCAGAAACCCATCCCTACATTGGTGTTATACACATGTACAACTATGAATATATGATTTTCATCTCTCTCTCTCTCTCTCTCTCTCTCTCTCTCTCTGTCACACACACACACACACACACAGAGAAACATACACTTACAGGTATTTGTTGCATCCCCATTCTTGTTCACTATCAAGCAGGTCTCCGGAATTTTTCTGCAACTTAGAAAATTCCAGAAATGAACAGTAGTTTATGCACTAGTTGTTGTTTGATTTGAAGCTTCAAACTTGTTCCTGGATGCCCACTTTGGTTGTGCACCTACCACTTCCACACCTTGTAGGGATGTCGCGGGCGTCCATTTTCATCCTCAGATTTGATGAACCGCTGGAGCCTGCGCCCGCTGAGTTTTGTGGGCACATAGACTTATACCCAAAAAGCGCAGTGAATCGCCCATAGATTCTAGTTTACAGAGCTATTTTGCGTATAACTCTGTGGGCAAGTGCTGCCAATCCTATTTTTTTTTTTTTAAACATGGCGATCGGCACAGAGATGAATGGGCCTGGGTAAGTTGCGGGATGCTCATCGAGCATAGAGGGGGTGCTTGACTGCAGCCCAGAGGGCCAGCGAGCAGGAGGAAAGCTCGAGGGCGCCCGGAGAACCTGAACTGGCATGTGTTCTCACATCCTTAATACCTTGCTCCTGCTGCCCAGTAGCCTCAGTTTAAGGTCTTTGTCTATATCTATATGCTGAATGTGATTGAGGTTTTACATACCTTACTAAATTATCATTGCAACACCCCTTTAAGGTAGGCTGGTGTTATCATTCCTCCATATGCCAGATTGAGGGTGGTGGGAGATGAGAGAGTGAGAGTTAGTGGCTTTCCTAAGGTCCCATAGAGAGTTCTCAGCAGAGAGGAGATTTGACAAAAGAAAGAAAGAAAGAAAGAAGGTGAAGTCCTCAAACTAAAAAAGAAAGAAATGTACAATAACAAGTATTTCTTTCCCAGCATCAGTGACTTTTCCAATGACTTTTCTCTTCGCATTTGGTGGCCAAAATATTTGAGCTTCAGCTTCAGTATCTGTCCTTCCAATGAGCACTCAGGGTTGATTTCCTTTAGGATTGACTGATTTGACCTCTTTGCAGTCCAGGGGACTCATAAGAGTCTTCTCCAGCACCACAGTTCGAAAGCATCGGTTCTTCAGCTGTCTGCAGTGATCTTGGAGCCCAAGAAAATAAAATCTGTCACTGCTTCCATTTCTTCCCCTTCTATATGCCAGGAAGTGATGGGGCCAGATGCCATGATCTTCGTTTTTTTCATCTTGAGTTTCAAACCAGCTTTTGCACTCTCCTCTTTCACCCTCAACAAGAGGCTCTTTAGATCCTCTTTGCTTTCTGCCATTAGGGTGGTATAGTCTGCATATCTGAGGTTGTTGATAATTCTCCCGGCAATCTTAATTCCGACCTGTGATTCATCCAACCCGACATTCCTCATGATGTACTCTGCATATAAGTTAAATAAGCAGGGCATCAACATGCAGCCTTGTCGTACTCCCTTCCCAATTTTGAACCAATTGGTTGTTCCATGTCTGGTTCTTACTGTTGCTTCTTGACCCTCGTACAGGTTTCTTAGCAGACAGATAAGGTGGTCTGGTACTCCCATCTCTTTAAGAATTTGCCACAGTTTGTTGTGATCCACACAATCAAAGGCTTTAGTGTAGTCAATGAAGCAGAAATAGACATTTTTCTGGAATTCTCTTGCTTTCTCCATGATCCAGCGAATGTTGGTGATTTGATCTCTAGTTCCTCTGCCTCTTTGAAACCCAGCTTGTACTTCCGGTAGTTCTCGGTTCACATGCTGCTGAAGCCTAGCTTGTAGGATTTTGAGCATCACCTTGCTGGCATGTGAAATGAGCACAATTGTGTGGTAGTTTGAACACTCTTTGGCATTGCCCTTCTTTGGAATTGGAATGTAAACTGACCTTTTCCAGTCTTGTGGCCATTGTTGGGTGTTCCAAATTTGTTGGCATATTGAGTGCAGCACTTTAACAGCATCATCTTTTAGGATTTTAAATAGCTCAGCTGGAATACTGTCATCTCCGCTAGCTTTGTTGTTAGTAATGCTTCCTAAGGCCCACTTGACTTCACTCTCTAGGATGTCCAGCTTAAGTTCAGTGACCACACTATCATGGCTATCAGGGACATTAAGATCTTTCCTGTATAATTCTTCTGTGTATTCTTTCCACCTCTTCTTAATCTCATCTGCTTCTGTTAGGTCCCTGCCTTCTTTGTTCTTTATCATGCACATCTTTGCACAAAATGTTCCCTTGAGATCTCTGATTTTCTTGAAAAGATCTCTAGTCTTTCCCATTCTATTGTTTTCCTCGATTTCTTTGCATTGTTCATTTAAGAAGGCCTTCTTGTCTCTCCTTGCTATTCTCTGGAACTCTGCATTCTGTTGGGTATATCTTCCCCTTTCTCCTTTGCTTTTCGCTTCCCTTCTTTCGTGAGCTACTTGTAAAGCCTCATCAGACAGCCACTTTACTTACTTGCATTTCTTTTTCTTTGAGATGGATTGAGTTGCTGCCTCCTGAACAATGTTACGGACCTCTGTCCATAGTTCCTCAGGCACTCTGACTATCAGGTCTAATCCCTGAAATCTATTCCTCATGTCCACTGTATATTCATAAGGGATATGATTTATTTAGGTCATACCTGAATGGTTTAGTGGTTTTCCCGACGTTCTTCAATTTAAGCCAAATTTTTGCAACAAGAAGCTCATGATCTGAGCCACAGTCAGCTCCAGGTCTTGTTTTTACTGACTGTATCGAGCTTCTCCATCTTTGGCTGCAAAGGACATAATCAATCTGATTTCGATATTGACCATCTGGTGTAAAGTTGCCTCTTGTGCTGTTGGAAAAGAGTGTTTGCTATGATCAGCCTGTTCTCTTGACAGAACTCTATTAGCCTTTGTCCTGCTTCATTTTGTACACCAAGGCCATGCTTGCCTGTTATCCCAGTGATGTCTTGACTTCCTACTTTAGCATTCCAATCCCCTATGATGAAGAGGACATCTTTTTTTGGTGTTAGTTCTAGAAGGTGTTGTAGGTCTTCATAGAACCAATCAACCTCAGCTTCTTCAGCATCAGTGGTTGGGGCATAGACTTGAATTACTGTGATGTTGAATGGTTTGCCTTGGATTCGTACTGAGATCATTCTGTCATTTTTGAGATTGTACCCCAGTACATGTTTTCCTCTGCCTGGTGCCCTCCAGATGTTTTCATAGAATTATAGAATAGTAGGGTTGGAAGGGGCCTATAAGACCATCGAGTCCAACCCCCTGCTCAATGCAAGAATCCAAGTCAAAGCATCCCTGACAGATGGCTGTCCAGCCTTCTCTTGAATGCCTCCAGCATGGGAGAGCCTACCATCTCCCTAGGTAACTGGGCCCATTGTCATATTGCTCTAACAGTCAGGATGTTTTTCCTGATGTTCAGCCGGAATCTGGCTTCCTGTCACTTGAGTCCATTATTCCATGTACTGCACTCTGGGATGATCAAGAAGAGATCCTGGCCTTCCTCTATGTGACAACCTTTCAAGTACTTGAAGAGCGCTATTGTATCTCCCCTCTGTCTCCTCTTCTCAAGGCTAAACATGCCCAGTTCTTTCAGTCTCTCCTAATAGGGCTTTGTTCCCAGTCCCCTGATCATCTTTATTGCCCTCCTCTGAACCCTCTCCAGTTTGTCTTAGGGATGTCAGAAAATTCCGCGATGGATCTCAGTGAGGCCGAATGCCAGTGCTTTCAGCCCCCCGAAATCAATTACGGAATGAAGCCCCCATCCCCCCAAAACACAAAAGGTGTGCAGGATGAAGTCTCTGCCACCCCCACCCCATGAAAGGCACGCGAAATGGAGCACTTACCTGCTCCCGTCCGCGCTGCTTTGTGAATGGCGGCCATCCTGCGGCCGCCATTCGCTTCCTCCTCTTCAAGCCGTGATAGGCTACGTAAATACTTACGTAGCCTATCATGGCTAATGCAGGGATGCCATTTGCATCCCTGCGGAGGCTGTGATAGGCTACGTAAGTATTTACATAGCCTATCACGGCGGGGGGGGGAAACCCCAGTGTACGCAAATGGTGGCGGCTACCGCCATTTGCATACGCTGGTTTTTTCCCCCCTGCCATGATAGGCTACGTAAGTATTTATGTAGCATGTCATGGCAGGGGGACCCAGCGTACACAAATGGCGGTAGCTACCGCCATTTGCGGACGCTGGGGTTCCCCCCCGCTGTGATAGGCTATGTAAACATTTATGTAGCCTATCATGGCTCAATACAGGGACGCAAATGGCGGCTATGACAGCCGCCATTTGTGCCCCTGCAGGGCTGCCCAGCAGCCAGATGTCTGGCTGCGGGCGGCCGGAGCCAGCCGGCTACTCCGCGGCTTGACCGTGAAGTGGAACCAGCCAGGCAGAATTCCAGGGGGAGGGACGGAGCGCCTCCCCCGCACCATGGATGCCCCTCAGTGGAGCAAGGTAAGGGGTTCATACATCCCTAGTTTGTCTGCACTGTTCTTAAAGTGTGGTGCCCAGAACTGGACACATTACTCCAGATGAGGCCTAACCAGTGCTGAGCAGAGGACTACTTTTGCATGACAACTCCCATGCCCAGCCAGCATGACTCATGGCTTGGGATAATGGGAGTTGTAGTCCAACATGTCTGAAGGTTGCCAGGTTGGAGATGGCTACTATAGACAGGTAACTCCTACCCCAAAGCATCCCCTCTAGTGGTTCACAACACGCTGCAAGTAGGGATGTACAAAAGTCACTTACCTTTCCGCGGATTATGTTGATGGTGGGGGGGGAGGCGTTCTGTCTCTCCCCCCAGAATCCTCGAGGGGGGAGGTGATCCGTTCCTCCCCCCCGGAATCCTCCGCGGCCGGCTGTGCTCCACGGCAGCTCCGCGGAGCAGCCGGCCAGGCCCAGCCACGCCAGAGCCGTCCGCAGCTGGATTTCCGGCTATGGAGGGCTCTGGGAAAAAACAAAACAAAACCGCATATGAAAATGGCGGTGGCTACGGCCACCACCATTTGCGTTCCTTTTTTTTGCTGTCTTAATCTACGTAAATATTTACGTAGACTATGACGGCTAAAATAAAGGGGAACACAAATAGCATAGTGGGCGCTATTTGCGTCCCTTTTTGATTCACCATTTTAGCCTACGTAAATCTTTACGTAGGCTAAAATCGTGACTCAAAAAGGGACGCAAATAGTGCCTGCTACGCTATTTGCGTTTCACTTTATTTTCGCCGTCATAGTCTACGTAAATATTTACGTAGATTAAGACGGCCAAAAATAAGGAACGCAAATGGCTGCGGCTGTAGCCGCTGCCATTTCCGTACGTGGTTTTTTTTTTTTTTTTAAACCCAGCCATGATAGGCTACGTAAATCTTTACGTAGCCTTTCACGTCATTTTTTTGTTTTTTTACAAGACAAATGGCGGCGGCGGCAGCCGGTTGGAAGACCAGCCACCGGAGCTGCCGCTCCCGGAGCTGCCGCTCCCGGAGCTGCCGCCAGAGCCACCGCTGCCTGGAAGATCCGCCCCAGGTAAGTCTCGTCCCAGGGGGGATCCGTTGGGGGGCAGGAGGGTGGCAGGCCGTTGTGCCACAGATTTCGGGGGGCTGAATGCACTGGCATTCGGCCTCACTGAGGTCCTTGGCGGAATTCTCTGACTTCCCTAGCTGCAAGAGGAAGTAATAGCCAACTGTGATGACTACCGGATATTACGTATGAAGAAAAATCAATGGTCAAAAACTCTTCTAACTAGCTGAAAACTACAGTTTACAAATCTGAAAACAGCTGTTCATCCCTCTTGCTGATAAACATCAGCCTTTCCCAAGCAGGTGTTTTCCAGATGTGTTGGATAACATCTTCCATCATGAGTGGAGACTTGAGTCTGTTACGTCCAGCTCACAGATCACAAGCACAACCCCAGTTGTCCCATTCTCTACATATTTTAGTTTGGATGGTTATTCCTGTGCATGTATTAAGCATGAAACCACATTCAACCACTTACCATAGCTACTCGCACCCACAGGCACAAGCAATGAAAAGGATCAAGAAACTTTATCTGCTGGAGCTTTCATGTGAACCCTAGTCTGCAAAATGTCCCACCATTTCCAGAACATCCATATGTACAATCAAGATACTTAACCTTTAGTTGTATATTACTAGGTATTGATGGTCAGAAGAGAGAGACAGAGAAAATGGGAATGAAGAGTTTGTTAATCCACAGTGAGGATGTGTAAGAAACACAGAGAACAGGAACAGCAGCCTAGTGCCTCTGAGAGCTTTATCTCACAGCCCCACCGAAATCAGAGCCACCAGCCTCCACTATCCAATAGGCATTACAGCTAACTGTGACCACCTTCCTACCAATCTTCTTTTAGTTTTGTCACAGCCCACTTGTTCCCCCTTTCAAGCAAGGCAGGTGCTGCTTTTTGTGGCTTCCTTGTTCTTCTCAACCATCCAGAAGCCAAAAAAGGGGGCGAGAACTAGGGATGGTGCGGGTGCCCGATTCCAGGAATCCAGCAGAACCCCCCCGTCTGCACCCCCGAGCTGCGCTTGCTGAGCCCCTGCCTCCACTTGCCCCCTGCCCATGCTCACTGAGCCACCTGCGCTCAACCAGGCAGCCTCGTCGAGCTCTGCAATTGCCATTTTTAAAAAAATAACGTCGATTGTGAAAATGCGCATATTTGCACATGCACAAATATGCATATTATTGAAAAATGTGCATATTTGCACATATGCAAATGTGCACATCTGTGAAAATGCATGCATTCGCACACCCAGAACGATGTGCATTTGCAAAAATGTGCATATTTGCGCATATGCAAATATGCGAATTTCATGATGGACATTTTTTTTAAAATGGAGATCGCAGAGCTCTCAGCAAGTCTGCCTGAGTGAATGTGGCTAGCACGGTGAGCAGCAGACAGCTCAAGCATGGGTCTGGGTGCCCTGAGAGGGGGCAGGGGCTGAGCAGGCGCCCGGAGAACCCGAATGGCGAGAACTCTCAAAGTGAGAGAATAATGAGAATAGCACCGAAAGGAGAGCATTGGATGGGAGCTGGCCACAGGTGGCTGTACAAGCTGTCAGACCGGCTAGCTGCTGCAGTCACCCGGAGGCTACTTACCTGTGGAGCCTCATTCATGGGATGCTGTGGGGGAGCAGAGCGTTTGTGTTGCTTTAGAATTCTGCTGTTGAAGGGCTCTGTAACTTCAGTTCAGCAGCTGAATTGCTGGGCTGGGCAGTAAAAAAAATGTTCTCTCCTTTCGTAGGAAAGGAAGATGCACTCCTAACGAGAGCTGCTTGAGAAAGCTTGTTCTTGTCGATTGCTGGTTATTTCCCCTCAAATATCATCATCTTCCAAACATTTGGGGGCATCTCCATTCATGTTGCTAGAGGAGGTATCAGTCATTGTAGTAAGCTCTATCCGTCTCCGCCTCCGTCTCCGTCTCTCTCTCTTATCTGAAGTAGAACAGTAAGGGCAAAGAAACAAATGGAATGATTAAAATAAGAGTGTAATTGGGTGTTTCCAATATAACTTTTATTAGTAATTTCTTAATGTCCCTGAGAGCAGACATCCCAGCAGGCTGCATCCATAATATCCACTGTGATTCATATCAATGACAAAAGACACTGGTGCAGATAATAAACTTGGAAGATAATGAGCTGTATGCCTAAAATATGCTATGCATAATGAAGATCTTATACTTACTTGGCATTTGTTTGTTCTGAACTCCCCTGTGAACATTCTCAATTTGTATTCAGTTGTATTAAAACTCAGCTGGGCTTGGTGAATCATTCTGTTGTTGACAGTTTCAAGGCTGAAGGTTAACTTCTCCTTTAGCACTAATACAACTGAGGTCACTCAGTCTACTTGGACTGAAGAATGTAAGTCTTGTGGTGTGTAAATGTATAGATATGTTTTATTCACCATTCTCAAGGATGTGCTGTTAAGAAGTTATTCCAACTCTTGTTAATTACTAGAATTTCCCCCACCAAAAAAAACACAATGCCACCCACCCACCCACACTTTGGACTCCCCTGTTTTCAGTGAAGGGAAACAGAAAATGTAAGACTAACAATGTAGGGATGACCAATATTGCTAAGGTTCTCATTTTTCCACAGCTAAGCTCATTCCATGCTGGTCTCATGAATGTTTCATTTTCCCTGCACAGAAATTCATATGTTTTTCTGTGTGCATTTTTTCAAATGCGCCCATTTTTGTGTGCATATTCTTAAAATGTACACATTTTTGTACCAATACACCCATTGACTAAAGCATGTTCATGCGCATTTTAAAAATGTATGCATGGCACTTTTTTCAAATGTCCATATGTTGTCAAACACAGTTTTGTTTTGGGTCCCCCATAAAAAAGTTTTCAGGGAGGCTTCCGAGAAGAAATAAAATTTAAAATTCAGTATCAGTCAAACATAATGAAGGTAAAAAAATGCCGCATAGAAGCACAGGTTGCAGAGTAAAAACAGATTAGCTAAAACAGATTAAAAGGCCTGGGAGAATAAAAAGGCTCTTTGCCAGGCATCAAAATGACACCAAAGTAGGTCCTCAGTGAGCCTCTCTGAAAAGGGCATTCTCTATCCATGGTGCCACCACCGAAAAGGCCCTCCTTCCCACATTCACCCACTGTTCCTTACTCAGTGTATATGTTTGTGGAGGTGGGGGGATGAGTGGTTGCCCTGGAACCATCTCCTCTCATATTACATTCCTCTGTCTTCCTTCCTGGAATGTTTTTGTAAAAATATTTAATTCTGTCTATTCCTTTTAACTGTGGTTGAGCACTTTTATGTAGTTTGCGGTGTCTTTTTAATCATTGCTTACTATTCCAAATATACTTCTCTAGCTCTTTGATAAGTGTTTCTTATTTTCTGTCCAGCATATTGAACATTTTACAGATAGATAGACAATACTATGCATCACACTTCTGATGCCTTCTAATTTGATGTGGAACTGCCCGCCTGCCTGCCTGCCTGCCTGCCTGCCTTCCTTCCTTCCTTCCTTCCTTCCTTCCTTCCTTCCTTCCTTCCTTCCTTCCTTCCCTGTTATTTCTTGAAATTTCCTCTTATTCTCATAAGACCAAATTTAGGAATGTAATGCAAAGAAGTGGACATGGAACACATCAAGGATCTTGAGTAGAAAAAGAACAAGCTGAGGGAAAAATATATGAAAATTGAGAAATATATATGAGGAAATTCAGATTGAACAGCAGGGAAAAAAAAATAGCTGTAGGACTCCAGAAGTGCTGAGAAAGAAATGACCTTGTGTTTCCCTGGAGATAAGGAAAGACCAGAGCAGCAAATGTAGGATCAGAATTTCACAGTGAGGCTGAAAGAAGATCAAAGGAGCACCGAGAGTTGACAGATTATCCCAGGTGTCATATGCACGTTATAAATACAAGTGGAGGGACGAAAAGGGAAGCTACTGAAATGGAATCTGCTTTGACTAGGATTTTAAACATCTGACAAAATCAAAGTGTAAAGTGAAACCAGCATTTTTGTCCCTCACTAAGCACATTTGGTATGGGCTGAATGTTCTTCTTGAGTCAAAACTTCGTGGGTTTGGGCTATTTCTGAGCTTCCTCTTGCCCTCAGAAGTTTCATGGCCCCTTACAAAGTGGACCATGGATCACTGGTGCTGTATTCATTGATACTCAAATGTAGTATGGCCACTGAGTGGCAGAATCCAAAATGGCCTCATTCATATCTTGGATCATTCTGCGTATTTGGAAAATTGTGTCCCCAGACTCGGTTGCATTTTACATGTACACTGGCCACTATTATTTATATCCATAAAGAAAGCACTATCAAGCTCTTCAGGTCTCATACCAAGGGCTGCAATTTGTAGTTTTACCAGGCCAGCTAAGGAAGTTACACTTAACACACCCTCCTATAGATGCAGGGATGGCCCAAGACATTTTGTTGCCTCTGAGGTTAAGGACATGATGGTGCTCCCTCCTTTTACATGAAGAAAAGCTGACTGGATACAAAGTTAAAACTTTCTTTGACACTGGAAATTTGGGATGGTGTGGGTGCCTGATTGGGTCCGGGAGTCTGGCAGACTCCCCCCCCCCGCCTGTGGCCCTGAGCCACACCTGCCGAGCGTCTGCTCAAGTGCCCCCTGCACTCGCTGAGCCACCTGCACTCACCCTGGACCCGTCTGCGAGTGCCATTTACGAAAGAAAATGGAGGTTGCGAATATGTGCAAATGCAAAATGGTGCCATGAATGGCTGATATACATGGGATCACGGGTGCAAACGGTCCATTTGTACCTGTAATCTTGCATATATTGGCCATTCATGGCCATTTTGCATAAGATTAAGATGTGCTCAGCGAGCGGGGGGAGGGGAGCTTCAGCACTGGTCCGGGTGCTGGTCCGCATCAGCGGCTTGGCGGATGCCCGAAGGACCCGAAATTGGGGGCATCCATCCATCCATCCCTACTGGCAATGGGGTAGCATCCTCCACCACACCCGAAGGTAGCACGCTAGCTTAGGTGGCACAGGGCAGGCCACATTACCCACAGTTCTCTCTGCTAACACCTTGCTGCCACCTCCCAGGATCTGCTTCCTGAGGTGACTGCCTCACTCTGCTTATGGTACAACTGGCACTGCATAGATACAATTACATCTCAGCCACAGCCAATAATTTCATATCCCACAATATGTAACTCCCTCTTTTTGTTGCCTCATTATCTGAGCTAGCAGCAGACACTTTATTTGGGACTCTTTCTCTCTGGCTTTGCACATTACATTAATTCCTTGGAAGAAGTGGAGGAAGAAAGGGAAGTGTCTGTGTAAATAAATAGCCCAAATCAGAACTATTTTGATAATAAGATGTCTGTGGACTGGCCATTTCATGTGGATAATAGAAATATTTTTAAAAGAATCCACTGTATTTTAAGGGAAGTATTAATTAGAGAAGATATTTTATGGAAGTGTGCAGTATAATCAGTTGTTCTTATGATAACAGATAATGCAGAGATAAGTAAAACTTTTGACTGTTAGGTATCAAAATAGAAATTTTCCATGTTAATAACATTATGCTACAGTCTACCCGAAGAAGGGCCAATGGGTTGTATCCAATGTTAGTCCTATGCTTTGAGTGAGCCCATTGAAATGAATGGGACTTAAGTTAGACTAACAATGGATGCAATCCACTGGATACAGCCCTAAGAATCCAAAACAGGTTAGTTTCTGGTTTTTGCGATCAAGTTGACTCCACAGAATTCTTGGATGCAATTATCCTGTTTGGGCTCCTTCTCACAGTAGCTGTATCATGGCCTGGGAGCTATGAAATTGTCGCTTTTAGCCAAGCAGTAGCATCAGAAGCCTGAGGTGAGAGCAGGCAACACCATCTCTCCTTCCCATGCCAGAGTTGCCTGTCTCTGGGGTGGTGGCAGCCGCTGTGTGGGGAGGAGCCACAGGATAGGCTCATCTTACATAGCCCACATGGCTCACATCTCTTTTCACAGTGTGGCAAGGAGCCATGCTGCAGTGGCTCATGCACTGCAAACATAACACAAGAAGGCCCCCAATTTTGAGCTTCTTGTGTAAAAGCCAAAGGAGACAGAAGGATATATTTCAGGAAAAAAGCTCCAGGAACAGGGCAGTTTGTGCATCTCTTTGTGAAAGAGATGTGCCACTCCCACTTCTGGATGGATGTTGCACATGAAGCTTGAGTGAAAGAACTCGCTGTTTCTGTTCCCTCCTCTCTCAGTGCATTACGTAAGATCCAAAGCCACTCTGAGTTCCACACTTGGGAAGCCATTAAAGCAGGGGGTCTTGTGTCCTTCCAGATGTTTTGGCCTACAGCTTCTCCCCCTCCCCATTGACTCTGCTGACTAGGGCTGATGGGAGTTGTAGGCCAAAACATCTGGAGGGGCACAAGTTTCCCACCCTGGCACTAGAGTAAAGATTTGATCACCTACTGACTCTCCGGGCAGTGGGGGTATTTGATTGCACATAGCCACCATGAAAAAAAAAGAATGCAGAAGTCTCCCATATAGTCCCAGACAATCTCATTAATACTATGATCCTAAGCATATGAGTGCCCAAGTCAGTCACATTAAATTCATTGGGACATTCCCTAATAAATGTGCTTAGGATTGTAGTCTCACTGCCTGATATTTTCCCTGTTTACTTGGAAACAAGTCACACAGAATTCAATGAGATTTCCTCCCATGTAAACATCCTCAGAATTGAGGAAGGGGCCATAGCTCAGTGGCAAAGCATCTGCTGTCCATGCAAAAGGTCCCAGTTTCAACCCCCGCCAACTCCAGATATGGCTGGGAAAGAATCCTGCCAGAAACCCTGGACAGCCACTGCCAGTAGGGATGTCAGAGAAATCCAATTGTGGGGTGGAGTTTGACAAATTTCCTAGGCTCAACCCTCTGGACTTCATTTAGGTTCCCACTACAGCACCTCACTTGATCTGCAGCAAGTTGGGCACCACAGTGGCTTTTCCAGGGATTTTGTGTATTTTCTAAGGTTCTACAATTTGTGCTAATTTCTGAGCAATTTGCACAAGTTGCAGTGAAATGTGCGCAAAATATGGCTGGATTTGTGCAAATTGCACAAATTGCCACCAACTTTGCATAATTTGTGCGAATTTGACTGTAATTTGCATGAATTGCTCAGAAATTTGCACGGATTGCAGAACTTTCCAAAAAATAAACACAACTTCCCCAAGTTCAGTTCGATCTGTAGACACAAAGTGGAACTCTGTTGAGCTGAAAAAGAAACAAGCTTCCCAGCGACAGACATTCCTAGCTACCAGCCAGTGCTGACAATACTGGAGCAGGTAGACCAATGGTGTGACTCAGTATACAGCATCTCCCTATTAG
Organism: Heloderma suspectum; assembly: GCF_057233095.1. Lineage (NCBI taxonomy): Eukaryota > Metazoa > Chordata > Lepidosauria > Squamata > Helodermatidae > Heloderma > Heloderma suspectum. The sequence goes on from NC_139458.1 coordinate 426,146,320, forward strand.
CAAACTATCCTAATGCCAGTTTTTTTCCCAACAACTTAAATTCAATCTGCGTTTCTGGAGGCAGCTGGCATTTCAGAATGCAGGACAGAAATTATTTTCATCGAAAGCTACTCCATCATATGTAAACATGTTAATTCTTGGTGGAATAGATGGGTAATACTTGTATAATATCTTGCAAATGATGCAGTGCTACATGTCTTCAGAAACTACAACAGGCTCCAGATAGGTGAGCACAGCAGAGCAGGTGCTAAGCTATGATAAATGATGCCTTCCTGCCCAATCCCTTCCCTTGCAGTTTATTCCAGGAAAACCTGCCAGGATTGAAAAGGCAAGACATCTGTTTTGTGACAACACCCACTGCAAACTTGCTTATTTGTCTTGGGGCATCTACACATATTTTTCAAGTTGTGTATGTAAGCGTGTGTGTATATTGAAGAAGACTTGAATACTAAGCAGTAGCTGTCGCTCAGTGATGGAGCACATACATTACATGCAGGTTCCAAGTTTGATTCCTGGGAACGCCAAATAGGGCTGGAGAAAAATTCCTGCCTGAATCCCTGGAGAGCCACCACCAGTCAGTTTCAACAATACAGGGCTAGATGGATCAATGGACTGACTTGGTATAAGGCAGCTTCCGATGCTCCTGTGATTTTGCCTAAAGAGGTACTTATGTTAGTCTGTGGTACTTGGAGAACTAAGATCATTACTATATGAAAGTGAGAAATCGCAACAAAATATTGCAACATGGAGTGCTCCCTGTTCAGGATCCCAGCCATCCCAGTCCATTCTTCCTCCTCTTGATGTTTTCTTTTTTCTCCCACGAATAGAAGAGAAATGCCTCAGGGTGCTGAAACAAAGATTTTATTTGTAAAAAAGCCTAACGCATTTCGGCCAGTTTGCATTTTAGGGCCTACTTCAGGGGCCTTTAAAATAATACAGGACAACACATGACTGAAATAGCATACCATTGTTAACGTTGAAAAAAAATGTCAAATTTTGACCTTGAAAAACATATAGAAGATTGCACACTGCAGATAAGCTTGTGCCTACTTATAAAAACGTCTGCAGAAATTCTTATAATAAATATCTCCTTGTGATAAGCTGTTGTAGATACTTCCTCTCAGAGATAGTTTAGCCTCTCTCAGTTCTTTGAGAAAGCTAAAGATTTTTCCAGCTTGGCCTTAAACAAGAGACAGCTGGCTCATCACAGAGGCTGATGGTTTTTTCATAGATAGTCCTGGGCTCAATTAGTCTCTCAAAACAAAACTTGCCTGTCTGTTGTACTGGCTTCACACACAGGACTCCTTGTCTTCTCCTCCTTCCACCACCCCGTTCTTATGTCTGTGGTCCGTTTTTTTATATTTTTCCCTTTGCAGCTTGGGCTCAATGGCTGCACATGACAGCCAGCTCCCAGCTCCTTTGGGAATGCCGCAGTTACTTTCAGGTGGACTAGAGAAGCTATCTAGGCTTCCACGCGCTCACAGCCTCTCAAATCCTACTAAAATTCTCAGTTAGTATTTCATGATGACTGAGCATGCTCAGTCCTCATTGGGCTGTTTTGTGTGTGTGTGTGTGTGTGTGTGTGCTGGTGGTGGGGCATTGCCCTGAGGGTTTTTTCCCTAAAAAAAAAAGTTCTTCTCCAAACCATGGGGTTACCCAGAGCCTTGTACCTCCCTCTTCTGTGTGGGTGCTGTCTCTTTGGCTACATAACACTTGAGATTGGAATAAGTATGCAGATACTAACAACCACCCATGGAAAAATAACAGAACAGAAGGGGGAAGTCCTTTCATCACACAGCAGAGTATGTGGAAAAGGCTCTCATCAATACCATATGTCTCAGTCCCAAATTAGAATTGTTAATAATTCAGGATAAGACATTAAGAGTTCATTTTCTCCCCTTTGCCCGAGCTACGCAAATTATAAGCTTCTTGCAGGAAGGGAAAGATCGATCAGCCAGGAAAACACTTCCTAGAAATCTACAGGGGTTTGTAAGGACGAGGCCCAGAAAGATGGATACTTCTATCTGGGAATAGATGAATCTGTCAATTTTGGATTCTTTCAGTTTCTCATTTTTCCAGTTTTAAGTTCAGTTATCTCATTTCCACAGCAGTTTGAGGGTTTTTTTTTGAAAATGTTTGCATCAACATTCATACACGTTTTTGTACTCGGTTCTCCCAGCACATGCATTTTTGTATGCAGTTTCCCCTAAAGTATGCATTCTTGCAATGGATTTTCCCTAGTGCATTTTTGCATATTATTATTTTCACCAATATGTGCATTTTCATCTGCACTTTCCCCTAATATACATATTTTTGTACATATTGTTTGATTGGAGAACTCCATCAGAAACTTCAGAGAAGTGCACATTTCAAAGGATAGCTGAATTTCGGTTCCTTTATAGGTCCCAAAGTGCAAAATAAGGTAAGTTCTCATTAAAATGTGAACTGAACAAATTTCTCCCCAAACCCTACTTCTGTCCACTTGGTGATAATACTTTCTGAATAGTATTTTTTTTTTCATGCCAAAAGGGCTCCATTCATCCTCCAAAGGAGAAGGCTGATCTGCGCTTTGTTGTTCAACCCGGCTCACTGGTAGAGTACATTCTTTTTGTGCTTCTCTGGATCAGTAACATCTTGAACTGAGCATGAAAGTTAAGCGGTGACTAATGGAACTTTCACAGCGGTGTAATAATCTTCCTATTGGCCAACCTTAGTCAGTACTAGGCAGTTGAATGTTAGACCAGACAGAGTGTATTACAGGAATCATCGCTGTATCTCAGATACCACAACACAGAGAAATGGGGGCATAATAATACAATTAGGAGAAGCTCAAACATCATCCACTGTGGTGCAGAGGACAGGGTGTTGGTCATGGATCAGCCTTCCCCAGCCTGGTTCCCCCAAATAAGTTGGACTGGACCTCCCACTCCTGATGGCTTGATAGAACAATAACAGAGGTTGGGATTTTGTTTGGGGGTTTTGGCATTCCGCTAGAGTGTGTGGCTTGGCTCACTTACTCTTTTGGGCCTGCTATGGTCTGTATGGCGAAGGCTGATCTGTGGGGTGAATAGATGGCCTTACTTTATGGTGGTCTTCTCCAACCTGGGCCCCCTCCAGTTGTATTGGACTGCAACTCCCATTATCCCCAGACAACATGCCCAATAACAGAAGACTGATGGGAGTTGTAGTCCAACCCATCTGGAAGGTAATCATTTGGGGAAGACTGTCATAGACTGTGGGAGCCCAGGTTCAAATCCCCCTGCCTCCTATTGGACCTCAGTGGGTTGCTTTGCCCATGCCCTGGTGCAGGCAGCAGGCTGTGTGGATGTTTTGTGGGTATGCCTTTGTGTGCTTCACATAACCACAGCCCCTTCTATTTTTTTACACTCTTCCCATTGTCCTTCGTAGAAACAGGTCTCGGGATTTCACTGTAGCCATGTAGGGTGCTTTTGTTCTTGTTCTTTGTTTGTTTTCCATCTTCATTATTTCAAGGGCCCAGGCTTAGGATTTCAACCACACACCATAAACATTCTGCTTACTCCGATGGAAGGGCAAAGCACTTACAAAGCAGTTCTTTATATATTTACTTTATTAAATTAAAGTGCCCCAAATCGATTCATCCTTTCTCTCATCACTTACTTCATGACAAGAGGCATGCTATAAATATCAAAGATGAAAGGAAATAGATTTGAAACAGCTTGCCAAGGCTTGCTGAGAGTATGAGCTTATGATCCTTGAACATCCAAAGCATGCTTTTTCTTTTCTTTTCTTACAGGGAGAAGTGTCATGTTCTCTGTCATCGGTCCTTCTATTGGCTCAGAGGAGGAGTCAGAAGTGGAGGAGGCATCTTCCGGTGAGCCATCATCTACTACTTGACGACCTTCCAGGCCAGAGGACAAAGCTTTACCAGACACCTTGGAATCAGAGGGCGCCCGACACTGCAATTCTCACTGCCCCATGCTGGAGGAGCTAGCAGCTTTGGAACCAGAGACAGTTCCTCAGCAGGAGTGGGGTTAACAGCAGGTCCAGATCCGTTAGCCTTTATAACATGCAGAAGTAACCTGCATATTGCTGAGACAACAACTCTCCTTGGGTGAGTTCCAACCAGCACAGATCTGTCCAAGGTCCTGAAAGGGCTGAATCTGGCCTATTGTGATCGTGTCCCATTGGAAGTGCCCCTAGGGATGTCACGGATGCCTGACTGGGTCCAAGGGTCCATTGGGCTCCCCCCTACCTGCACCCCTGGACTGTGCCCACTGAGACCCTGGCTTCACTTGCCCCCACTCGCACCCTCCCAGATGCTCTCCACACTCACCCAGACACGTCTAGTGAGTGCCCACCATTTTGCTGAGTTTTTTTTTAAATGAAAAAGGGAGCTAATTAAAATGTGCATATTTAAATATGTGCACATTTGGGCCAGGAAAGTTTGATCTGTGTAATATTAGAGGCATTATGCCTCTAATACTGCATAGATGAAGCTTTCCCAGACAGAATGCGCACCCATTTAAATATGCACATTTTAATTAGCTCCCTTTTTGGTAAAATAAAATAAGTCAGCAAAGTGGCAGGAGCTCACTGGACGGGTCTCAGGGTGACTGTGGGTGGCTCATTGAGCTCGTGGGGGCTTGAGTGTGGGTCCAGGGGGGCTTGAGCCAGGGTGGTGCTTCAGCGGGTGCCCACCAATCCCAGCCCGGGGGGGGGTCACACATCCCTATCCTTCCAGTAGGTGCCATTGCTTTGGATTGCCCCTCCTGCAGACACCTTGAACTGAGCTCGGCTAGGAGAATAAGCCCTTTGAGGGCATTATTATCATTTGATTACAAATGAATGGAGCAGGAAAGTAGGGCCATGGTCACAGAACCTACCCTGGCTGCTGCATCCCCATTGGCCCAGTGCCCCATTGTCCAAAAATTTGGGAGAGGTCTGAAAGGGGGAGCTTGCTTCATGTGTTCTGAATCAGGGCCTGGGCACGGTAATGGACTTGATGAGGGCCAATAAACGGAAACTCAATCCAGACAAGACGGAGGTACTGTTAGTGGGTGGTTTGTCTGCTCGGCTAGGAGATATTCAACCTGTTCTGGAGGGGGTTGCACTCCCCCTAAAGGATCACATTCATAGTTTGGGGGTGCTCTTGGATCCAGAACTGTCACTTGAGGCACAGGTGAACTCAGTGGCAGGGAGCACTTTTTATCAGCTTAGGCTGGTATACCAACTACGCCCTTATCTGGACAGAGATAGCCTTGCTACAGTTATCCATGCTCTGATAACTTCTCGTCTGGATTACTGCAATGCGTTATACGTGGGGCTGCCTTTGAAAATGGTCCGGAAACTTCAGCTGGTCCAAAATAGGGCAGCAAGATTGTTAACAGGGGCTGGCCTGCGAGCTCATATTATGCCAGTACTTTTCCAGCTGCACTGGCTGCCAGTCCATTTCCGGGCCCAATTCAAAGTGCTGGTGTTAACATTCAAAGCCCTTAACAGCTTGGGGCCAGGTTACCTGAAGGATCGCCTCCTCCCATATATGCCTGCCTGGACCTTAAGATCATCGTCAGCGGCCCTTCTCCGTGAGCCCCTGCCAAAGGAAGTGAGGCGGGTGGCTACTAGGAGGAGGGCTTTTTCTGCTGTGGCACCCCGGCTCTGGAATGAGCTCCCTAGTGAGGTTCGCCTGGTGCCTACATTGTATTCCTTTCTGCGCAAGGTGAAGACCTTTTTATTTCCCAGGCATTTTAGCATTTTAGCTTTCTAAATTTTTAGCTTTGCTGTTTTAAATGTGTATTTTAAACTCCTGCACTGCTGCTAGGTTTTATTGTGGTTGTATTGTTATATTGTGGTTTTAATGTTCTATATATTTTAAATTGTTTTATTGTGTGTTGTTTGGTTTTAATTTTTGTGAACCACTCAGAGAGCTTCGGCTATTGGGCGGTATAGAAATGAATGAATAAATAAATAAATAAATGTGGACAGGCTCACCCATCATATAGAACTTTGCAGCTGAACCTAATTCCTGAAAGGAAACAGAATATTTTCATGTAAGAAAAAGTGGCTGAACTATGTAGAATCATAGAATCATAGAATCATAGAAGCATAGAATCATAGAATCGTAGGGTTGGAAGGGGCCTATAAGACCATTGAGTCCAACCCCTTGCTCAATGCAGGAATCCAAGTCAAAGCATCCCTGACCGATGCTGTCCAGCTTCATCTTGAATGCCTCCAGTGTGGGAGAGCCCACTAACATGTATAACCATTTCATTGCAGTAATTCCTCAATGTCATATGGTGCTCCTGAGTGTTCGAAGTGCTTCATGCATGCTATCTCAGTAATTCTTACAGCTTATATGGGGCATCAGTCTTTATTATGCCCCTACTGTAAGTTGGAGGATGAAGCTGAGAGAACAGAGGCTCACCTAAGGGCACCTAATGGGTTCATGGAGGTTTCAATTTGAATTGGGGACTTCTTGGTCCACAGCTCAATCCCTTGGGGGAAAGCGACCATGTTATACTTGAGTTCTTGGTTCTAAGGGAAGCAAAAGCTGAGTATAGCCAAACGTGTACCCTGGATTTTAGGAAAGCCGATTTTAATACACTCAGAACAATGATCAGTAAGGTCCCATGGCAAGTGACTCTAATGAGAAAAGGAGTCCAAGATGGGTGGGAGTTTTTAAAAAAGTGAATTCCCAAGGCACCATTACAAACAATTCCAACAAGAAAAAAAGGTGGAAGACAACAACAGAAGCCAATGTGGCTTCACAAAAAGCTTAGGGATGACCAGAAAACAAAAAAGGACACACATAGGAAGTGGAAGGAAGGACAAGCAACAAAGGAGGAGTACGGGCAGGTAGCACAGAATTGCAGGGATGGTGTCAGGAAGGCTAAAGCTGAGAACGAGCTGAGGTTAGCGAGGGATGCCAAAAGCAACAAAAAGGCTTTCTTCAGATACATGCATAGTAAAAGATAGAGGGAAGAAATGGTGGTTCAGCTATTAAATAAAGATGGCAAAATGATAACAGATGACAAAGAAAAGGCAGACATGCACAATTCCTACTTTGGCTCAGTCTTCTCCCAAAAGAGGGTCTATGAGCCCCCTGGCAAAGGAGAAGTACAGGCTGAAGGGGCAGGATTGCAGCTTGAGATTGATAGGCATATGGTCAAGGAACACCTAATTACTTTGAATGAGTTCAAATCTCCAGGGCCAGATGAACTACATCCTAGAGTAATAAAGGAACTGGCAGAAGAACTCTCAGAACCACTGTCTATTCTCTTTGAGAAATCATGGAGGACGGGTAAAGGGCCAGATGACTGGAGGAGGGCTAATGGTGTCCCTATCTTCAAAAGGGGTAAAAAGGAGGAACCTGGGAATTACAGACCAGTCAGTCTGACATCAATCCCTGGGAAAATTCTGGAGCAGATGATAAAGCAATCCATCTGGAAGCACCTTGAAAACAATGCAGTGATTACTCGAAGCCAGCATGGATTTGTCAAGAACAAATCCTGCCAGATGAATTTGATCTCATTTTTTGATCAGGTAACCTCCCTTGTGGACTGCGGGAATGCTGTGGACATCATATACCTTGACTTCAGCAAAGCTTTCGACAAAATACCCCATGATGTCCTGATGAGCAAACTAGCTCAAAGTGGTCTAGATGAAAAAAAAACTCAGGTGGATCCACAGTTGGCTACAGAATCAGAGTCCAAGAGTGCTTATCACTTGGATCTTCTCAAACTGGGAGAGGGAATGAGCGGGGTACTGCAAGGCTCAGTCCTGGGTCCAGTGCTCTTCAACATTTTTATTAATGACTCGGAGGAGGAGGTGCAGGGAATGCTGATCAAATTTGCAGATGACACAAAATTGGGCGGGATAGCTAATACCTTTGAAGACAGAAACAAAATTCAAAGTGATCTTGATAGGCTGGAGCGCTGGACAGAAAACAACAGAATGACATTTAATAGGGATAAATGCCAAGTTCTGCACCTAGGAAAAAGAAACCAAATGCACAGTTACAGGATGGGGGATACTTTGCTCAACAACACTACAAGCGAGAAGGATCTTGGCATTATTGTAGATCACAAGCTGAATATGAGCCAACAATGTGATGTGGCTGCAAAAAAGGCAAATTCTCTTTTGGGCTGCATTAATAGAAGCATAGCTTCCCAATCCTGGGAAGTACTAGTTCCCGTCTCCTCAGTACTGGTTAGGCCTCATCTGGAGTACTGTGTCCAGTTCTGGGCACCACACTTTAAGAAGGATGCAGACAAGCTGGAGAGGGTTCAGAAGAGGGCAACAAAGATGATCAGGGGACTGGAAACAAAGCCCTATGAAGAGAGACTGAAAGAAGTCTCTTTCAGGACAGCCATTTGTCAGGGATGTTCTGACTTGGATTCCTGCATTGAGCAGGGGGTTGGACTCGATGGCCTTGTAGGCCCCTTCCAACCCTATTATTCTATGATTCTATAAGTGGGCACGTTTAGCCTTGAGAAGAGAAGACTGAGGGGAGATATGATAGCGGTCTTCAAGTACTTGAAGGTTGTCATAGAGAGGAAGGCCAGGGATAATGGCCTTCTCGATCATCCCAGAGTGCAGGACATGGAATAATGAGCTCAAGTTACAGGAAGCCAGATTCTGGCTGAACATTAGGAAAAACTTCCTGACTGTTAGAGCAATACAACAATGGAACCTATTCCCTAGGGAGGTGGTGGGCTCTCCCACACTGGAGGCATTCAAGAGGAGGCTGGACAGCCATCTGTCAGGGATGCTCTGACTTGGATTCCTGCGTTGAGCAAGGGGTTGGACTTGATGGCCTTGTAGGCCCCTTCCAACCCTACTATTCTATGATTCTATAATCTGATGCGTCCCCCTCCCCCCTACCCACTTGCCCGCTTACACTGCTCGCTGCTGCTCCAGTGATGGTCACGAGAGAGTGGATGGTTTCCCTCTCTCCCCCTCCTTCACTAGCATCTGGCCCATTGCTGTGGCTACAAGCTAGATGCCAGAGGGAGAAGATGGAGAGAAAGACCCCTCCCTCCCTCCCTCCCTCCCTCCCTCCCTCCCTCCCTCCCTTCACAACCACTGGGGCTGCAGCAAGAAAGGTAAGTGGGTGGGTGAGGTTAGAGTGGAGGGTGGGTGGAAATGAATGAATGAGGAGTTGATTTGTTCTTTGGCTAGGGTTAAAAACTGACTTTGAGATAAACTCTTGGATCCATAAAGCTCCTCTTGTATTTGATGAGCAGTATGAGCTGCCAAGATTTGTAGAATTCCAAATTCTGAGATTTGGTGATATCACCACTCGCTACTGCATCCAGGTCCCAAGAAGATGGTTCTAAAATTAGTGCTGTGCCAAGAAGTATTCTGCACTTTTTCAGCCTAGTTCAATTTCAGAGAAAAACTACTTTTGGGGACAACAAAAATCAAATGAGAATAACATTTCATTGAAATTCTCATGCGTTGGGTATGGAGCTCTAGCACATACCATAGTTATGAGGTGGCTTAGCTCAGCTGTGTGTGTCCTTTCATTCCCCAGTGGTCTGCAGCCTCCCTGGCTTCCCACACTTCAATTAAAGCTAGAGGAAGACATAGCAAGGTAACTCTTTCCATAGGGTTTTTGTTATCAGGAAGCGTGGCCAGCTGGGGAGACTGCAGAGCAATGGAGAAAACTATACAGCACCCTCAGCAGATGCCAGTTTCACTATCTCCTGCAGCTGATTTTTTTAAAAAATCTTAAGTTCTTTCCATCTTGAACATGAAGAAATTTGCCAATTTTGATACATCCTTATCAAAACAAGCTGAAACGAAATTCTCACCATCCCTGTGGTCTTCATCCACTTTGCAACAATAAAGTAAGCTCAAAAACACAAAGGAAGTTCAAATGAAATTCCAGAGAATGAGTCAGAAAAATGGAAGCCTCTTTTGTGGGAAGGGGCAATGTTTGAGAAATTGGAAGACAGATTTTGGCACAGCACTATCTAAAGCAGCAGGCATAACCAGGGAATCTCAGTATTATCACCTTCGATTTTAGAAACGGAGGTTAATCAAACTGAAACTACTTCCAGTCCCTGTTTTTCCACTTGCAATAACTAATGAGGATTACAATATCTCTCCATCCCACCTCTAAATATACATTAAGAAGGTATGTGCAGGGTGAGGGAAATTACCCTGATTGTACTAATCGCTCTGATTGAACACGTTAAATTAGGCAATTAAAGGATCTTATGTTTAGTCCCTATTTTAAGTGATATTGTCTATATGTAACAGGAGAAGGCTCAGAATTTAGGACTCCCTGGTAGTGTTGGGTTAAGGGGTGGTTCAACTCTTTTGATAGTTGTGGGGTGTATTGAGTAGGGTAAAGGTAAAGGTGTCCCCAACCAGTCGTGTCCGACTCTAGGGTGTGGTGCTCATCTCCATTTCTAAGCCAAAGAGCCAGCGCTGTCCAAAGATGCTTCCGTGGTCATGTGGCTGGCATGACTGAACATCGAGGTGCACGGAACACTGTTACCTTTCCCGCCGAAGCGGTACCTATTTATCTACTTGCAATTTCTTGCTTTCGAACTGCTAGTTTGGCAGGAGCTGGGACTGAAGACGGGAGCTCACTCTGTCATGCAGCACTCGGGTCTCGAATGGCTGTCTTGCCGACCTTCCGGTCTGCAGTTCAGCATCTTAACCACTAAGCCACCGCGGTCCCTTTGAGTAGGGAGTTGTATATAAATACACATTTGAAAGTTGGGTGTAAGGAGATCTACCATCATATTTTGTATCATGCTCCAGGACCAGACAGGACAGCACCCTGATGTGTAAATGCATGTTGAGTTGTGGCTCCTTCCTTTCACCTAGCATTTGTTTGACAGCCGGCCTCTTCCTATATGAGATGTTGGACAGATGGCTATTCAACTTGGCTGTCACGTTCTCTGTCACTTATTCCAGATATTCCTGTGTCAAAACCAATGACTTTCGCTGTGGTCCCAGCAGCACTGCCTCCCAAGCTGATGAGGCAGGAGGCCTTTCCAATGAATCTTGATTGGGGACGACTGTCCTTGGTGTCACTTGAAGGCAACTTGCCTAGCTGGCAGACTGGCATGTCATCCTCTTGTCTCTTCCTCTATATGACAGCAGTGGCTGACTCATTGTGGCTATCTCCTCTACAGATAGTCGCAAACAGCCAATGATGGATGAAGGTAGGGCTGCCAAGTTGGCTGAACTGTTGGCACTGGCTGTGTTAATTCTAACCCAAGGAGGTTATGTTTGATGCATTACTTTGGTGGGACAGAATAAAATAGGCACACATTTGTCTTCAGGAGGCAGGGGCATTGCTAGGCCTGGGTCCTTGGGGCCCTGTCCCCAGATCTATGCAGGGATGTACGAGGATTTCATTTTTGCTCCCCAAACTTCCAAACATGGCTTGTTCAAAGTCCTGAACGTGACTGCAAGCACAAGCATGTGTCCACCAGAAGTCTTTCGCAAATTGCTAGACATGTGCTTGCATTTGATTTGCACAACTTTCCCGGTTCAACTTCGCACAAATTTAAGAACACAAGAACATAAAAAGAACCATGCTGGATCATACCACGGGTCCATCTAGTTAGGGATGTCTGTCATTTGGAAATCCAACCCTTTTGGGGCTTGACGGATTTCCGCTGCCTGCATGATTTAGTTTGCATTTGCAAACCGAGCCATGGGTTTTCCCCAAACTCGGGGGACTTTTTGTTAATGGGGGGGGGGCACAATTCACAGAAATAGAGATATGCACAAATTACAGCTGTAATTTGCATGAATTGGGCACATTTGCACTGATTGTGGCATAATTTACACAAGTTGAAAAATACAGAAAATCTGCTCACTAGCTCAGCTCACTGCAGCCCAAGTCAGGCCTGTTAGAGGAAAATGGAATGAAGTCCAGGGGGCTGAGCCAACAAAGCTCATTGAGCTGCACCCCACAAAGGGACTCCTCTGACATCCCTACATCCAGCCCAGCATTCTGTTTACACAGTGGCCAACTAGCTGCTCAAGAGGAATCCTCAAGCAAGAGTGCAACAGTACCCTCCCACCCATGTTCCCCTGCAACTGGTGTACATACTGTAAGAATGCTTCCTCTGATACTGGAAATTTTTTAATGTGTGCAAATTTTCTGCTTTAGTCTATAGTAGAGATGTCAGAGGATTCCGCCACGGATCTCAGTGAGGCCGAATGCCAGTGCATTCGGCCCCCCGAAATCCGTGGTGGAACGAAGCACCCCGCCCTACCACCCTGCGAAAGGCGCGTGAAATGGAGCACTTACCTGGTACCATTCACGCTGCTTTGCGAAAGGCGGCCGCGTCTGCGGCCGCCATTCACTTCCCCATTTTTGCCGTGATAGGCTACGTAAATACTTACCTAGCCTATCACGGCTAATGCAGGGACACCATTTGTGTCCCTGTGGAGGCCATGATAGGCTACATAAATATTTATGTAGCCTACCACAGCAAAAAAAGGGAACGCAAATGGCAGCTGCCGTAGCTGCCGCCATTTGCGTCCACAGGCTCCGCATGCCTGTGAATGCACCTGGCCGGCAGTGCTGCGGAGTTGCCGCGGAGCGGAGCTGGCCGGGTAAGGATTTTGGGGCGAGGAGCGGAGTGCCTCCCCCCACCGCAAATCACCCCTTCAAAAAGGTAAGTGATTTTGCACATCCCTAGTCTATAGAGGAAATATATTCAAATTTCATGTTCTATTGGTGCTCAATTTGCACAATGTTCCCATTCACACAGAGTGAGCAGCAATCACAAATGCAAACAGGAATTGGGCACGAGATGAGCAGCGAGAGGATGTTCGGAGAATCCTAGCCATCTTGAACATCACTAGCTCACCCGTCCCTGCCTACATGTCCATTGGTGCCAATGGAAGGAATTTTGCTTAAATAATTGCTACGCAGGGGGCAGTTTCTGAGGGGGATTGCAACTGGTGAAGGAAGTGTTCACTCCCCCCTCCTCACATTTTGAAAGTCCCCCAAATCTCTCCGTGCATGACAATCAAGCTTAGGAAAAACTGTTTCCACTGGTGTAGGATGATACGGGGCAGTGTGCAAGTAAGCGAAGCACTCATTTTGTTTGGGATTGTTTCGATGAGAGATTAATTGGCTGACTTTGGCTCCTGTGAAATTTAAATAAAGCTTAGTAATTTTCTCTACATTTGCATATATAGATATAAATCAACATATGCAAATTTTGTGCAGATTTGTGACCTATAGGCCTGAGCCCCAAACCTTTTAAGAGCCTAGCAACAACCCAGGCAGGAGGGTTTATCTGCATGCATCTGCTAGTCTTGGATGGGTTCTCAAGATGTCAAGTCTTGTTAGTATTCTATTTTGTGCTTCGAGAGGAAGGGCTCAAAAGGAATTTACTAGCACTCTTTCCTCATCTTTCCTCAAGGTTCCTTCTCTTTCTGAGGGGATTGTCCTCTTGGTTGATCCCAGGAATGTTCATTCCTTTCCTACTCCTGGGCATTTAAGCCGTATTGGTCATTTCAGATCTACAGTGTGGTTCTGCCACAACTAGTATTGCCTGCTGGGGGTGTTTTATTGAGAACGTCCTCCATCTTTTTGAAAATGTTTGAAGAAATATCTCCACGCCATGTGGTGGGCATTTAATAATAATACTGATCATAACCATCACCTTCCTTGATTTATGACAGATAAATTCCCTCCTCCTCCTAAGTAAGACATGAGTGAAATGGAGAATGTGCTTGTGTTCTCCCAGCTTGTACTTTGCTGCCTTATATATTTTCCTGTCAGATCAGATTACCCCAGGAATAAAGTGAGGTAAATCTGAGATAGGCACTTAGACCCAATGATAACAAAATGGCTGTGCAAATTGATGGATGGTGTGTTCTGTGGCCATGCAGAGCACATACCCATGAAATTTAAAATGGCCGCTTGTCAGAAATGCTTCATGGGCAGCCAGGAATACAGGGCACTGGAGGCACAAGCCACAACTCCCAGCAGTATGGGACTGGAGCTCATGGCCCATGTTTGTTTGCTTGTTTGTTTATTTATTTATTTTCATTTCTATACCGCCCAACAGCCAAAGCTCTCTCATATTTGGTGCGTGTAGCAAGGGGCACAACTGGGAAGGCACACAGAGAGATGAGGGAAAGAGGTAATAAAGCAGGAAGCTTCAAGACAAGGGTAGAAATTTGAACATTGCTTTCCCCAATCTAGAGCTGTTGTAGGACCAGCTATGCCCAGATCAATGCGTGGAAGGCAGACCACACCAAATAGGGTGCACCACTCCTGTTTGCCCCTCCCTTCTAATGGCCTTACCTTTGCCACCAGGCAGAATCCTCCCCCCCCATGCACATAGCTGCCTCCATCAGATGTAAAATCCTCTATGTCTCTTCTAAATAAAAAGGTAAAAAGGTGTCCCCAATCAGTCGTGTCCAACTCTAGGGTGTGGTGCTCATCTCCATTTCTAAGCCGAAGAGCCAGCGCTGTCTGAAGACGCTTCCGTGGTCATGTGGCCAGCATGACTGAACACCGAGGTGCACGGAATGCTGTTACCTTTCCCGCCGAAGCGGTACCTATTTATCTACTTGCAATTTCTTGCTTTCGAACTGCTAGGTTGACAGGAGCTGGGACTGAAGACGGGAGCTCACTCCGTCACACGGCACTCGGGTCACGAACTACTGTCCTGCTGACCTTCCGGTCTGCAATTCAGCATCTTAACCATATGAGGTTTGGGTTAGCCAGCAGGAAAGGAGACCACAAGGTTTAAACAAGAGAATTTTAAAAGTTTCCTGAAAAAAGTCTTGTTATTAAGAAAAAAGTTTTATCATCTGAATAGCTACAGCACACATACACACCAAAACCATAAGAGAAAAGGGATAAGAAAATAACCAGCATCCAGCTAATTCGTAACTCCACTTCATGGATCACTGTCTTGTTGTGGCGAAGGGGCTTGCGTAACTCAGTGAAGCCATAAGCTATGCCATGCAGGGCCACCCAAGATGGACAGGTCATGGCAGAGAGTTCCAACAAAATGTGGTCCACTGGAGAAGGAAATGGCAACCCACTCCAGTATTCTTGCCAAGAAAACTCCATGGAATGTATCACAAGGCTAAAAGATATGACGCCTGAAGATGAGCCCCTCAGGTCGGAAGGTGTCCAATATACTACTGGGGAAGAGCAGAGGGAATTTCCAAGTAGCGCCAGAAAGAGTGAAGCGGCTGGGCCAAAGCCAAAAGGACACTCAGCTGTGGATGTGTCTGGTGGTGAAAAGAAAGTCCCATGCTGTAAGGAACAACATTGTTTAGGAACCTGGAATGTACATTGTTCAGGAGGCAGCAATGAAATCCATCCCAAAGAAAAAGAAATGCAAGAAAGCCAAGTGGCTGTCTGATGAGGCTTTACAAGTAGCTGATGAAAGAAGGGAAGTGAAAAGCAAGGCAGAAAGGGGAAGATATACCCAACTGAATGCAGATTTCCAGAGAATAGCAAGGAGAGACAAGAAGGCCTTCTTAAATGAACAATGCAAAGAAATCGAAGAAAACAATAGAATGGGAAAGACTAGAGATCTCTTCAAGAAAATCGGAGATCTCAAGGGAACGTTTTGTGCAAAGACGGGCATGATCAAGGACAAAGAAGGCAAGGACCTAACAGAAGCAGATGAGATTAAGAAGAGGTGGAAAGAATACACAGAAAAACTATACAGGAAAGATCTTAATGTCCCTGATAGCTATGATAGTGTGGTCACTGTACTTGAGCCAGACATCCTAGAGAGTGAAATCAAGTGGGCCTTAGGAAGCATTACTAACAACAAAGCTAGCGGAGATGACAGTATTCCAGCGGAGCTATTTAAAATCCTAAAGATGATGCTGTTAAAGTGCTGCACTCAAGATGCCAACAAATTTGGAACACTCAACAATGGCCACAAGACTGGAAAAGGTCAGTTTACATTCCAATTCCAAAGAAGGGACATGCCAAAGAGTGTTCAAACTACTGTACAATTGCACACATTTCACATGCCAGCAAGGTGATGCTCAAAATCCTACAAGCTAGGCTTCAGCAGTATGTGAACCGAGAACTACCGGAAGTACAAGCTGGGTTTTGAAGAGGCAGAGGAACTAGAGATCAAATCGCCAACATTCGCTGGATCATGTGGAAAGCAAGAGAATTCCAGAAAAACATCTATTTCTGCTTAATTGACTATGCTAAAGCCTTTGATTGTGTGGATCACAACAAACTGTGGCAAATTCTAGGGATGTACAAAAGTCACTTACCTTTTAGCGAAATTGATTCGAGGTGGGGGGGAGGCGCTCCGTCCCTCCCCCCGAAATTCTGTGTGTGGCGGGGAGGCACTCCATCCCTCCCCCCCGAAATTCTGGCCGGCCGGCTCCGCTCCGCAGGGACATCCGGCCGCTGGCTAGCAGGGATGCAAATGGCAGCGGCCGTAGCCGCCACCGTTTGTGTCCCTGCAGTCAGCCGTGATAGGCTATGTAAATGTTTACGTAGCCTATCATGGCTGATTTAAAAGACCCCCCCCCACGTGCATACGCAAATGGCGGTGCCCATGGGCGCCGCCATTTGCGTACGCGCGTTTTTTTCTTTTATATCAGCCGTGATAGGCTACGTAAATCGTTATGTAGCCTATCACGTTTTTTGTTGTTGTTGTTTTTACTGGAAATGGCGGTGGCGGCAGCCGGTCGGAAGGTTGGTCGCAGCAGCTGCTGCTGCTGAACCGCCGCCGAACCGCTGCCGGAGCCGCCGCCGCCAGGAAGATCCGCCCAAGGTAAGTCCCATCCCGGGGGGGGGGGCGGGGAGGTGGCAGACCGTTCCGGCAACCCCATTCGGGGGGGCCGAATGCACTGGCATTCGGCCTCCCCGAGATTCGTGGTGAAATTCTCTGACATCCCTAGCAAATTCTTAAAGAGATGGGAGTACCAGACCACCTTACCTGTCTCCTGAGAAACCTGTACGAGGGTCAAGAAGCAACAGGAAGAACCGGACATGGAACAACCGATTGGTTCAAAATTGGGAAAGAAGTATGACAAGGCTGTATATTGTCCCCCTGCGTATTTAATTTATATGCAGAGTACATCATGAGAAACGCCGGGTTGGATGAATCACAGGCCGGAATTAAGATTGCCAGGAGAATTATCAACAACCTCTGATACGCAGACGATACCACCTTAATGGCAGAAAGCGAAGAGGATCTCAAGAGCCTCTTGTTGAGGGTGAAAGTGGAGAGTGCAAAAGCTGGTTTGAAACTCAAGATGAAAAAAACGAAGATCATGGCATCTGGCCCCATCACTTCCTGGCATATAGAAGGGGAAGAAATGGAAGCAGTGACAGATTTTATTTTCTTGGGCTCCAAGATCACTGCAGACGGTGACTGTAGCCATGAAATTAAAAGACGCTTGCTCCTTGGGAGGAAAGCTATGGCAAACCTAGACAGCATAGTAAAAAGCAGACACATCACCTTGCTGATAAAGGTCCGTCTAATCAAAGCTATGGTTTTCCCAGTAGCAACGTATGGCTGTGAGAGCTGGATTATAAGGAAGGCTGAGCGCTGAAGAATTGATGCTTTCGAACTGTGGTGCTGGAGAAGACTGTTACGAGTCCCCTGGACTGCAAGGAGGTCAAATTAGTCCATCCTAAAGGAAATCAACCCTGAGTGCTCCTTGGAAGGACAGCTACTGAAGCTGAAGCTGAAATATTTTGGCCACCTAATGCGAAGAGAAAAGTCACTGGAAAAGACCCTGATGCTGGGAAAGATTGAAGGCAACAGGAGAAGGGGACGGCAGAGGATGAGATGGCTAGATAGCATCACCAATGCAATGAATATGGACTTGAGCACACTCCGGGAGAGAGCGCAGGACAGGAAGGCCTGGCGTGCTATGGTCCATGGGGTCACGAAGAGTCGGATATGACTGAACGACTGAACAACAACAACAAAAATTCCTAACTAGATCTGGTCCCTGTTTTATCCAAGTTCTTCCCATCAATATCTTACTGTCAGAGTTTTCAATTTTCCAAGCATTTAGCTCCACCCCAGCATTCAGCTTCTGGAAAAAGCAGCTCTCTGATTTTCTTTCTCTTCCTAATTCTTCTTTCCTTTCACAGCCTTCCTTTACCTTTTAGGCTTCCTCTACATTATCTTAAGTGCCTTTTTGCCTCAATGTTTTGTATATTAAAGAGCTTGTGCCTTTGCAACTCTTGACCAATCAGGAACAGAATCTACTTACCTTTTTTACAGAAACAAAACTGAAACTGAAGCCTCCTACAGAGCCAAAACATTTTTTTTTTTTTCATATCAGACTCTTTGGAGCCTTGCATCTTTTGGCTTCTTGAAGTCTTAGCATAGCAATTAATCCCATCATACCCAAACCAAATTACATACGAAGTCATTAGACAGTTCTGTTCCTTCACAAGGGCCAATGCCCTTTACCAGCTTTCCTTAAACTGGTGCCCTCCAGAAGTTTTGGAATACAACTGCCATCACTCCCAGCCAGCATGGCCATTGGCTATGCTGTTTGGGGATGGTGGAAATTGTAGTACAACATATCTGGAGCGCACTAGGCTGGGGATAGTTGTCCTATACACTGGATCATACTGGATACTGGAGAGCCAGTGTGGTGTAGTGGCTAGAGTGCTGGACTGGGAGTTGGGAGATCTGGGTTCTAGTCCCCACTTGGCCATGGAAGCTCACTGGGGGACTTTGGGCCAGTCACAGACTCTCGGCCCAACCTACCTCACAGGGTTGTTGTTGTGAGGATAATATGGAGAGGAGGAAGATCACATACGCCGCCTGGAATTCCTTACGGAATAAGGAATGTAATAAATAAATAATAAATAACTTTTGGCAAACTTCCAACTTTAATACCCCCCCAACTTTAATACCCCCCTTAAACACAGAATGTTTAAAAGACATTCTGGGTCTTTTAAACCAAGCAATGATTATGGTAAGGGACTGCACATCAAGCTAGGCCCGAACCCTGAAGTGTAAATGCACCTAGTTCGGAAGCTCCAACTAGTCCAACTGCAGCTCGCCAGCTATTGACTGGGGTTGGTGAAAGGAAGTGTAGTACACCAGTGCTTGAGGAACTTCATGGAGTACTGGTTATCTTCCAGATGCATTTCAAAGTGTTGGCGTACAAGGAATGGATGGCAGTAGACTGTGGTGAGACAACAAGTTGCTGCCACTTGACCAGTAAGTAAAATGAAGGGGGGAGCTGTTTGCAGTTGGGGTGGTGGTGGCTGGTGGGAACAGTGGAAAAGAAGCCAGCAAGTCTCTGCCCCTCAGATTTTGCATCGAATTGCAAGGAGTATCATTATTTTATGCTGCTTAGAAAATTATCCCTGTCTTTGTGGCATCCACAGCCAATGGGCCCTTCCCTGTTGAAGCTGAGACCAAGTGTATCTTCTTAGACCTATCCCATGTTCCTCTCACCTCAGATCTATTTGCATGACTAGCAACCAATACACCCCACACTGAGAAAAGGTGGCAAAGACCTGGAAACAAATGGTCAATAATTAACACAGAGTAGTAATAAATAAATAAATAAATAAATAAATAGAAACAGTAACCAGCACTCATTCACCTGCTGAGATGCAGCTGTCTTGCAGCTGAAAATGGCCACATTTTCATACACATTCCTACTATGTGGTGGGCATTTAATAATAATGATCAAAACCATCCTCTTTCTTGATTTAATATATATGAATTTATCCCCTCCCAAGTAAAATGGACTTAAAATGTGAAATGTGTTTCATGATTCCACCATGAAACTACTTGAAACTAGGGATCAGTGAATCAATCAGTGTCAGGGTTGGAACTGAGCTCATAGAGCCCCAAAGCAGCTCTGATTCTGAGGAAGAGCTGCAACCCATGGGAGAGAAGCCTGCTCATTTCTCAGAGGCACTGCTGTAGGGAGAGCCCCCCCCCTTGCATTCCTGAGAGAGATAGTGACCCTGGCAGTGAAAGAGCGGGAGATCAGTTGTTGCTAGACACAAGGCGCTGGTGCAGAGAGAAGTGCGAGGTGGAGGGTGCTGATAGGAGGTGCTCAGCCCGCTTGGCGCTATGGCAACAGCTGTGCCCCAATGCCCCACAGGTAAGGGGGGAGCCTCCCCTCCTAGCCCATAAGTTTCAGAGCTTTCCCACCCTTCTCCTCAAAATGGGGACCAACTGCATAGATGGAGCTTAGGTTACCCTGTTAGGATACCCTTTGTAGTTCCATGCTTAGTCGCTGGCAATTAGCATCTGAAAGAGTCATTAAGTTGTAAAGGAATTAGGGATGTCACTTACCATTTCGCGGATCTGCTTTGTGGTGGGGGGGGAGGCGCTCCGTCCCTCCCCCCAGAGTCCTGCCCGGCCAGCTCTGCTCCACGGGGATTCTGCGGAGCTGCCGGCTGGCTCCGCCACAGCCGGACATCTGGCTGCTGGGCAGCAGGGATGCAAATGGCGGCTGCCGTAGCCGCCGCTGTTTGCATCCCTGTAGTTAACCGTGATAGGCTACATAAATATTTATGTAGCTTAGCATGGCAAAGTAAAAAAAAACACACATGCACAAATGGCGGCGGCTACGGCGGCCACCATTTGCATTCCTTATTTTTCACCGTTTTAGTCTATGTAAATATTTACATAGACTATTAAGGCGAGAATAAAGGGGAATGCAAATAGTGTAGTGGGCGCTATTTGCGTTCCTTTTTGATTTGCCGTTTTAGCCTACATAAATATTTACGTAGACTAAGATGGTGAAAAATAAGGAACGCAAATGGCGGCCGCCGTAGCTGCTGCCATTTGCGTATGCCATTGTTGTTGTTGTTGTTGTTTTTACCCAGAAGTGATAGGCTACGTAAGTCTTTACGTGGCCTATCACGTCTGGGTAAAAAAAAGAAAAAGACCAGAATGCAAATGGCGGCGGCGGCAGCCGGTCAGAAGACCAGCCACCGCCACCACCGCCGAAGCTGCCGCTGGAGCCGCCGCTGTCCGGAACATCTACCCCAGGTAAGACTCGTCCCGGGGGGGATCTGCGGGGGGGTGGCAGGGGGTGGCAGGCCTTTCCGCCACAGATTTCAGGGGGCCGAATGCCAGTGCATCACTGAAATCTGTGGCAGAATTCTCTGCCATCCCTAAAAGGAACAAAGCCTTAGAGATAATCCCTTTTGTCTGCGTCTTGTTTGGGCTACTGGAGGGGACCTTAAGAGGCAGCTAGGGTGCTCCTGACAATCAGTTTCAGTTTCTCTCTTTCTCATTTTGCCCAATCTTAAGTTTGGTTCATCATGAACTATGAGAACTTTTGCCATCAGTTCAGTTCATCTCAAACCTGGAGGCTTTTGTCTTCGTTTTAAATTGCATGAAAATTTGTACAGATTTTTGTGCATATTTCTCCTAATACATGAATTTTTGTTGCAATTTTGCCTAATATACACATTTGCAAACATTTTCACCAATACATGCATTTTTTAAAAAAATTGGGGAACTCCACTGCAAAATTAGGAGAAATGCAAATTTCAAAGGATAACTGACTTTTGTTTTGCACATTGATTCAAATGTGCAAAATTAGGTACGTTCTCGTTAAAATGTGAACTGAATCAGTTTCTCCCCAATCCCTGCTTGAAACAGCTGCAGCCACTTCTGGAATATCAAGCTATTTAATGGATTCAAAGCAAGGGCAGAACGGGGGGGGGGTATGAAGGGTCAGGTCTCCAATCAACAGGACCATTGCCTTTGCCGAATTTCATCACCCTGCAGGGAAGCTCTCACACCTTTGTCAGCACTTGCCAGCCTGGAAGCCTATCTCTGCAGGTTTGATGGCTGGAAAGTGATCTAAGCAACCACGGAAATGTCCAGAAAGAATGAAATAGACATTTTACATAACCCAGCATTTTTTCCTTCAGATGGACAGAATTTAATTTGGCATGACTTCATTGTATTTTGAGGTTTTATTTTTCTTCCTGTCAAAACCATTTTGGGGAACAGAAAGACAGCAGCCACTTACAATGCATTTTAGCTGATGTTTTGTTGTGACTGAAAATGCAGAAGATATTTCAGGACAACTGTTCATCAGTTTTTAACATCGGAACTTCTGCTGTGGGATGGGGGAAGATTTAATGAAATGAATTAAATATCTTAAAGAGCTTGGACAGATAAAAAGGTCTTTCATCAGCGATCTCAACCACCTTCGTGCCGGATTCACTGGAGGAGATTTGTGTATGTTCTTTGGAGGAGGCGGGAAGGTTACTGAGAAGCTCAGCCATGCTGGCTTTCATACTCCCCTCTCAACAACTTCAGAATTCTTGTGCCCTCTTCCAAATGCCCCAGAATCATCTCCGTCCTTTTAGGAGGGTGGGCTCTTTTCAAACCTCAGTTCAAATCCTAGCGCTCAAACTGGATTCCTGGGATGCTAGTTACTCAAATGGGTTACATGTGGATTTGAGCTCCGTCCACCCTTCTAATAGCAAACTCATGTGTTTAGCGCCAGCAGAGCATGCTCAATAACCACAGGACATTGAGTGTTCATCAACCATAAAACCAGGTAGGCATGGGTGTGTGTGTGTATGTGTATGCTGAGAGTGATTAAATGTTCTGACAGCCCATGGGCTGCATGTGGTGCTCACCCATTCCGCCACTCCTGGTGCAGCCTGGCAAGCCAGCAGCCTCCCACCCCACGGTTTCCCTGCAGCACACCTGATCTACCTGCCGGTAGGGTTGGGCAAGTGAGCAAGGTTCAAGCTCCCCAAGATTCTCCAAACATCAGTTCACTGCTTGTCTTTCCTCGATCTGCACTCAGACTCGCACTTGCTGTCCGCTTCTTGCAATTGGGAAAATTGAGCAAAATGAACATCTTTCAAACATGAGTGTTGCACCAACAATTCCCAAATTTGCACAGATTTTCCCCAGATGCTAAAGCGTGGCTGACTTGAAATGTGCGCATCTTGCTTTTTATGACAGTTGTGTGTTTTGAGGAAGTTGCGCATTTTGAGGAAGTTGTGCATTTTTCAAGTACACATTTTGTGAACGTGAAGGTAGCTTTGGGAATGCGTGAACATTTTTGGAGAAAATGCAGTCCTGTTTGCGTTTACAGTCAGGACTGCAAATGGGGCATTTTGAAGTGAGTTACGAACTGAAATGAAATTCTCACAATCCTTACCTGCCAGCTTCTTCCTCAGGTCCCACCCCCTCTCCTGTCAGGGAAACTTTCTTATCTCGGCTCAGCAGCTGATCACAGATAAGTGCTTCTCCCTGCTGAGCACCAAAACTGCTGACTTTCTCAGGGCTTAGTGGGGAACAGCTCTTATCTCCAATCAGCTGCTGATTGGAGATAAGAGCTTTTCCCTATCAGGGAAAAGAGGTAGAGCCTGGGGTGAAGCTGCTGAGTTATTCTTTCCTGCTTGAGAAGACATGCAGAGGCTTGTCCGGCTCACTTCTGAGCAGACATGCAGAGGTGTAGTATTTGGGATGCTTTTTGAAAGTGCTGCCTCGTGATCCAGCCCTGCTTTCTTCGAAGTAGACTTGCAGAGGCTTGTCCTGCTTACTTCTGAGCAGAGCTACAGAGGGTATTTGGATGCAATTTGAAAGTGGTGCTGGGTGATTCACTCCTGCTTACTTCTGCGTAGCCATGCAAAGGCGTGTCCTGCTTACTTCTGAGCAGACATGCAGAGGCTTGGTATTTGGGATGCTATTTGAAAGCACGGCAAAAGGATTTGGTCCTGCTTTCTTATGAGTAGAAAAAAATTTCCCCAAGCCACCAGTGGTGGCAGAAAGACCACATGCCCAGCTAGTGGTGGCATGTATATGTGTGTGTGTACATGAGTGTGCACACATGTGTGGTCCCTGCCTGCCCCCAGCAGACATTGGATGTTGCCCCTGGGGTCTCTGGGGAGCATAGCATTGGATGTTGTGCTCCCTGGCCTGACAGGATATAATATTCCAGAGGAGGTCATGTTTGGCTCAAACCCTGAACAGGAGCACCCCTGTTAGGGCTGATGATGCACTGCAACATTTTGTTGCAGGTTCCAGGTTTCTCCCCCAGTTCTGCTCTGCAAATTGGATTCAGATCAGCTCACTAAGCTTTAAATTTCTGTGTTCCTCTTGACTATGGCTTCTGCTAAATGCTGGTTGTATGGTGCTATCATTTCCCATTTTGCATCATTTACCTCCTTGTCATCTGTGTAGTTACCAAGATAATTCATAAAGTGGCAGATTAAGGCTGTTTGGTCAATTGTCGATTTTTGCTCTGTGGAACTGAATTATTTAAAAAGGATTCCATGTTTGTCACCGTTTCATCTTGATTTTATTTACTCCTTTGTTGTGCTGTTATAGAGACCTCTCTGACACTTGATCAGTGCCTTTCATCTCGTGAAAAGAAACATACGTGGGAAAATGCTCATAAATTACTCTTTACAATGAATAGCATCCAAGTTGAGAACCAAGGGAATTTGATGCAGTTGGTCTTGTGTATATTATAGAATGGATCATCTTTATTATGTGTTAAGTAATAAACCCAAGAAAGCGAGCAAGCAAGAGAAAGCCTTCATAAATCAAGGGAGTCTTTTCCATACCTGCCACCAACAGAGAATTAGCGATTTTTGACAGTCAAAATGTATAGCCTTATAATTGCTACTGCTAAATCATATTCTAAAGATTATCTGCAACACAGAGAAAATGAGAGAGGGGAGAGAAAGAAATGTACAGATCCAGCCTGCACAACATCTGGGTCACCAAAGCCAATAGCCATGGACTATTAAGAAGAAGGTTATAAACACATTGGAACAGGTTCAGAGGAAGGCGATAAAGATGGGCAGTGGTATGGAAAACAAGTCATCTGAGGAAAGATTGAAGGAATTGGTCATGTTTAGCCCAGAGAAGCAGGCTGAGGGGGTCCTGATAGCACCCTTCAAACGCCCAAATGGCTGCCACATAGAAGAGTATCAAGGCTTGTTCTGTTCTGCTCAGAGGGCAGGACTAGTTCACATGGCTTAAGTAACTGGACGGTAGATTTTCAATGAACATTAGGAGAAACATCTTGGACATCAGAACAATGAGACAATGGAACCAATTATCTAGAGGAGTGGGTGCTATCCCTCACTGGAGGTCTTCAAGTAGAGGATGGACAGCCATCTGTTGGGGATGCTCTAAATCAAGATTCCCTGTATTGAGCAGGAGGTTGGAGGAGATGGACTACAAGACCACTCCAACTCTAAGATTCTATGATATTTCTTTATACTCCACATGTCCTCCAAAGAGATTGGGGTGGCATACATATCATCCCACTTATAGGGGTTGAGCTTCTCTAGAGCAGGCCAGGGTAGGGATGGCGGAGAATTCTGCCACGGATTTCAGTGAGGCTGAATGCACTGGCATTCGGCCTCCTGAAACCCGTGGCGGAACGGCCTGCCCCCTGCCCCCCCTGCAGATTCCCCCCGGACGAGGCTTACCTGGGGCGGATGTTCTGGATGGCGGTGGGTCTGGCGGCAGGTCCGGCGTTGGGTCCAGCAGCAGCAGCTGGTCTTTCAACCGGCTGCCGTGGCCGCCATTTACATCCGGGTCTTTGCCGTGATAGGCTACATAAGTCTTTACTAGGGGTGGACGAAAGTCACTTACCTTTCGTCGAAGCTTGTTCGCGGTGGGGGGGAGGCGCTTCGCTGCTCCCCCCGCAAAGTTCAGGCCGGGGGGGGAGGCTTCCCGCCTCGCCCCGGCTGAAATTCAGGCCAGGGAGGAGGCTTCCCGCCTCGCCCGGCCGCGAACTCGAAAGTTAAAAAAAAAACAAACGCCCCCGTGATAGGCTACGTGACGATTAACGTAGCCTATCACGGCTAGATCTGCAAAGTCAGCAGTGATAGGCTACGTCAATCGTCACGTAGCCTATCACGGGTGACTTTAAAAAAAAAAAGCGCGTACGCTAATGGCGGCCCCCATAGGGAGCCGCCATTTGCATTCCTTATTTGGTCCCTGTAGTCTACGTAAAGATTACGTAGACTACGGTGAAAATAAGGACAACGCAAATAGGAGAAAAGCGTTCCCCCCTAATGGGGGGGGAAGCGCGTACACAAATGGCGGCGCCCATGGGCGCCGCCATTTGCGTTCCTTATTTGGGCCCAGGTAGTCTACGTAAAGATTTACGTAGACTACGGCGAAAATAAGGGCAACGCAAATAGCGTTGCCCTTATTTTCGCCGTAGTCTACGTAAATCTTTACGTAGACTACAGCGACCAAATAAGGAACAGAAATGGTGGCTCCCTATGGGGGCCGCCATTATCCGTACGCGCTTTTTCCCCCTTTTTTTTAAAGTCACCCGTGATAGGCTACGTGACGATTGATGTAGCCTATGACGACTGACTTTGCAAATCTAGCCGTGATAGGCTAGATAGGTTAATTGTGATAGGTTAATCGTCACGTAGCCTATCACGGGGGCATTTTTTTTTCTTTGATTGGAATGGCGGTGGTGGCAGCCGGTCGAAAGACTGGCTGCTGCACCCACCCTGCACGAAAACCCGCTGAACCGCCGGCCGGACCCGCCGCCGGGAGGGACATTCGGCGAAGGTAAGTCCCGTCCCGGGGGGGGTGCGGGGTGCGGGGGGGTGCGGAGGATTTCTCCCCAAAACTTGTTTGGGGGGCCGAACACGTTGGCGCTTGGCCCCCTGAAGTTTCGAGGAGAAATTCTCCACCATCCCTAGTCTTTACATAGCCTATTACGGCAAGCCAAGCAAAAAAAAAGGTGTACGCAAAAGGCGGCGGCTATGGCGGCCGCCATTTGCGTTGCCTAGTTTTCGCCATTTTAGTCTACGTAAATATTTACGTAAAACGGCGTAAAAAAATGGCGGGAAAAAAAAGAATGGAAATAGCGCCCACTATGCAATTTGCATTCCCCTTAGGGATGTCAGAGAATTTCGGCACGAATCTTGGGGAGGCCAAATGCCAGTGCATTCAGCCCCCTGAAATCGGTGGCGAAACGGTCTGCCCCCCCGCCCTCCCCCGGGATGGGACTTACCTTGGGCGAATCCTCCTGGCGGCGGTGGCTCTGGCGGCGGTTCGGTGGCGGTTCGGCAGCGGCGGCTGCGGCGGCCGGTCTTCCAACCGGCTGCTGCTGCTGCCATTTCCAGTAAAAAAAAAAAGTGATAGGCTACGTAAAGGTTTACGTAGCCTATCACGGCTAGATTTTTTAAAAATACCATGATAGGCTACGTAAATGTTTATGTAGCCTATCACGGCTGAGTAAAAACAAAAAAACAAAAACCGTGCATACGCAAATAGTGGCGCCCATGGGCACCGCCATTTGCATTCCTTATTTTGGCACATCTAGTCTATGTAAACATTTACGTAGACTACAGCGAAAATAAGGGGAACGCAAATAGTGTAGCGTCTATTTAAATAGTGTAGCCGCCATTTGCGTACGCACTTTTTTTTTTTTAACTCAGCCGTGATAGGCTACATAAACATTTATGTAGCCTATCACGGCTGACTGCAGGGACGCAAACGGCAGCGGCTATGGCTGCCACCATTTGCAGACCCGGCCGGCCAGGATTCGGGGGGGGGACGGAGCGCCTCCCCCCCAGCCAGAATTTCGGGGGGAGGGATGGAGCGCCTCCCCCCCACCTCGAATCACATTTCGTCAAAAGGTGAGTGACTTTCCTACATCCCTAGTTCCCCTTTTTTTCACTGTAATAGCCTACGTAAATATTTACGTAAGCTAAAACGGCAAAAAATATGGAACGCAAATGGGGGTGCCGTAGCCGCCGCCATTTGCGTATGCTGGTTTTTGTTCTTGTTTTTTTGCCCAGCCATGATAGGCTATGTAAATGCTTACATAGCCTATCATGGCTGCCTGGCTGGACGCAAATGGTAGCCGCTATGGTGGCTGCCATTTCCGTCCACAGCAGCCCGTCCACGGCCAGAACTCCAGCTGCGGACAGGCCTGGCTGGCTGCGGAGCGGAGCCTTCCGGGCAGGATTCCAGTGGGGGAGGACCGGATCGCTTCCTCCTCCATCGAGGATTCCGGGGGGAGGGACAGAGCGCCTCCCCCCCACCGCGAACACAATCCATGAAAAGGTAAGTGATTTTCGTACATCCCTAGGCCAGGGTGAGAGCGCTGGGGTGCTGCCATCGCCCCTTTTCCGCGTGCTGGCTGTCAAAGGCTGGCACAGGGAAGAGGGGCCTCAGCACAGCCCCCCCAGCCTCTTGCCCTGGCCTCCAGCAGGTGTGTGTGTGTGAAGAGGATAGGCACCTTCTTCTTCCTTCTGTCCCCACCTGCTACAGCAGCGGTGGCTAGGGACAACGACAAGCTGGTCATTTTCCATAAGGCCAGCAAAATGTACGGAAAACAACCAGCCTTTCCCACGCCACTGCTGCTGTAACAAGGATGAGGGAAAGAGGAGATGCTCCGCCTTCTTCCCCTCTCCTTGCTGAGGGAGCGGGCGCCTGAGCTCTTGCCTGACTCAGTGCGCTGCGAGACGGGCAAATGCTGAGGTCCGCGAACTGGCATCCGGGGGGGGGGGCAGCGAACTAGCAGCTTCTCAATGGGCTTCAAGCCCCAACCAGATGCTCATGACATCCCTACTTTGAAGTAAAGTTTGGAGAATTTCAGGGAGCATCACTGGTTCTCCCATTCCTAGGGCTGAAGGGGGAATGAGGAAAGAAAATTCCCCTTGCACAAGCTTCCTTCAGGATCCCAATCACTATATTTAGCTGAAGCTTCATATTATATTTTATGGCTGGTTATATGGTGCTGAATACCATCTATTTTGTCAAAAGTTGTACCCTAACATTTTACGTATAGGGCAAAATTTTCTTGTGTATTAATAGAGCATTCGT
This sequence comes from Heloderma suspectum, assembly GCF_057233095.1. Taxonomy (NCBI): domain Eukaryota; kingdom Metazoa; phylum Chordata; class Lepidosauria; order Squamata; family Helodermatidae; genus Heloderma; species Heloderma suspectum. The sequence continues at coordinate 426,175,086 of NC_139458.1, forward strand.
TCTTTTAGCCTGTGTGATTTGGGAGCAGCCCATAGGATCAGGCTGTAAGGAAGGTTAATATAATTTATGTAACATGAATGTTCCTTAATTATAGGATCCCATTTAACTCCCTAGTTAATTGATGCAGACTACTGGATGCATATCTTTTGCTTCATTAACTGAATGTAATTATGTTAAACAAAAATACTATAGAATTCTGTTAGGGAGGCTCTTACATCATTATGTGGCGCTAACTATAAAGTGGAATTGTTGCTTTAAGAATGTTAGCGCAGCAATTCAGCCTAGAATTACTTATGACTCTACCTTTGGAAGCCATTAAGCTGAATTGGGCTCAGAAACAAACGGGCAGGCAGCGTGAAGGTCTTTCAAGACTGATGAGATATTTCCCCACCAAACTGTCCCAGCTAAGAGTCTTGCAGACAGATCCTGAACTAGCTGAAGTTAGGGCAGTTCCTTTACAATGCATTGCACTAGTCTATCTGGGAGGTTACTGGAGCACGGATAACTGTGGCTAGGCTATCTTATAGAATCATAGAATAGTAGGATTGGAAGGGGCCTACAAGGCCACTGAGTCCAACCCCCAACCCTCTTTGTCTAGGAGAGGCTTGCTTGGTGCACCAGCCTAACCTGGTAAAAAGTGCTCCATGCCACTTGGACCTCCAGTGCCAAAGCTGGGTTAAGGAGCAGTCCCACACTGACAACCTGATCCTTCAGAAGGAGTCTCCATCCAGAATAGGATGAACAGTATCTTCCTGAATGCAGTATCTGACCTGAATTCAGGACCCACTCACTGATGCACAGAAAGTCCATTTGTTAGGACAAACTTCAGTTTATTGACCCTCAGTCAGCTGATTAACAAATCTTAGCACTGATCCAGCACGTCGCCCACCATCTCGCCAGAGGAGGCTGGTGGATCCAATGTCAGTGGGTGAGTGAATCTGCTCTGGGTTTCAGTCAGAACCAGCCGGAACACCAAAGGAGCTGTCCAAGGTGCTGAACCTTGTTTGGGGGTAGGCATCAGCACTGTGGATAGCTCCTTTAGAGTCTTGACTGGTTCTGACTGACACCTAAGAGTGGATTCACTGCCCCATGACATCAGAGCCACCAGCCTCCGCTGCATCTCACCTGATTCAGATCATATATTAAGGAGAAATGGAGCACAGCATCATGAGCATACTGGTCACAACTCACCTGAAGTCCTGGGGTCTTGTAAAAGGGTACTTCCCCAGCCCTATCAACTGAGATCTCCTCTTCACTCGAAATGCAAGCATGTGAATTCTTGCAGAGCATGCGGTTGACCTCTGAGCCCCAGCTACAGACCTTTCCTGGTCCCTGAATTCACTTCCAATTAGAAACGAGGAGCCTGAATCTGCCATGTGGACATGCCTGAGGCCCTTCCCTTTCAAGTTCCAGATCGCCTTAGCGTTTACGTATACCTGTGTTGGAGTTTTACCTATAGGATAGATATGGGCTTTGGAATGTCAGAAAGGAGCTGGAAATATCTGGAGCCTCAGGAACATTTGTGAAAGGAATGATGGCAACTGCCAACACCGTTCTCATAGGGAAAGGATTATTTTCATGGCTTGTCACTGTAACTGGATCACTGCCTCCTTTTCCTCCCATGGCAATATGCCCTAAAGACTCCACTGATAAGAGTAATGAGAACAATGACTGCATAAAGCATCATGAAAATCCAAAGTTTGTTTGAGGTTATGTTAAGGGTTGAAAGCCAAGCCACTAGATCAAGCAGAAAAGCCAGACAGCAGCAGCCTTCGCCTCAGCATCGGAGACAGATCCTTTCATTTGCAAATGCAGACAGGATTCATGGACCATGGCGTCAGTAGCATGAAGGCATAGCAATGCATATTAAAGAGAGAGCACAAGAAGGGAACTCTGATCCCAATCCAGATACCATCCCTTGTCACAGTTCACAACAGGAGGCCCTGTGTGTAGATGCAGACTTCATGGAGGGTGCGTCTGCCAATGGCACCTAGTCATGGTGGCTACATGGATGTAGTCTCCAGATTCAGAGGCCATATACCACTGAATAACTGCTTCTAGGAGTAACCACAGTGGCCTTCATGTCCTGGTTGCATGCTTCTGAAGGACACTTTGTTGGCTATCAGGGGAAACAGAGTGTTGAACTAGGCCAAGGCTGGCGGTGTTGGCGGCTCTGGGTTTTTGTACTGGATTTGGTTTCTGAAAAAGGGCGAGGAGTCAGGTGTGAACTAATAGAGGAGCATCCTATATTCTGTTTGTAGTGTACAGAGACCTGTATAGCCCTGTATATTGGGCATTTTACTGTGGCCATGTTAGAAGTTCATTTCTTCTTTGCACACAGCATAGATGGTACTAGGGAGGCAGAGAGTGAGATCAAGGCGCTTCAGCCTCTGTCTGACCTCATCCCTTTGAGATAAGGATGTTGTTTCACTCTCCTGTGAGAAACTGAAGGAGAGCTCCCCCCTTCTCTTGAGGGGAGTGATTTGTTTCTCAGCCTGTGTTTCTCCTGACACTTTCCAGAACTGAGAAGAGACACCTATAAAATCCAGCAGACTGGTTTGCTCTTTGTTCTTACTTTAGGAGGAGGAAGGGCGCCCACCTGCCCAGAGACTGTATGCCCTTGGAATGGTATCCATCGCATCCAGGGAACCAACGCAGCACCCAGCTAGGGGACTGTGGTCTCCAATGGAGGGGTGTGTGTAAGCTTTCTATAGCATTTATTGTTTATATCTGCATCCATATTATAACTGTGCATTCAGTACACTGTATGTCATTCTTTTATCCAAGTGGTCTTGTTTCATCTTGGTAACCCCAGAATCCATTTTGACTGGGCCCTGAGTGGATCAGGCCTCCAGCTTTATACAGATTTGCAGGGCCCTGGGGCAAAATGCCCTCCATGAATGGGTCCCCTCGTCCTTCATCACTATCCAATCAATTGCCCCTCAGTGTCCATTCCACTGTCATCACTGTAGGGATGTACGAAAGTCACTTACCTTCTCGCAGCTTGGCTTCGGGGTGGGGGGGAGGCGCTTTGCTTCTCCCCCAGAAGTTCAGGCGAGGGGGGGGAGGCGTCCCGCCTCGCCCGGCTGAAATTCAGGCTGGGGGAGAGGCGCCAAAGATTTACGTAGACTATGGCGAAAATAAGGGCAACGCAAATAGTGTTCCCTTATTTTCGCCGTAGTCTACGTAAATCTTTACGTAGACTAGATGTGCCAAAATAAGGAACGCAAATGGCGGCTCCCCATGGGCGCCGCCATTTGCGTACGCACTTTTTTTTTTTTCAAAGTCACCCGTGATAGGCTACATGATGATTTACGTAGCCTATCATGGCTGACTTTGGAAATCTAGCCATGATAGGCTACGTAAATCGTTACGTAGCCTATCATGGGTGTTTTTTTTTTTTAACTTAAGGTTTTTTTTTTTTGCAATGGCGGCGGCGGCAGCCGGTCGGGAGACTGGCCGCCGCCCCCGCCCACAACAAACCGCCGCCGAACCGCCGCCGGGACCCGCTGCCGAGAGGGACATTCGCCGAAGGTAAGTCCCGTCCCGGGGGGGGCGGGGGGCCGGCGGAGAATTTCCCAACCATCTTTGGGGGGCCGAATGCGTCGGCGCTCAGCCTCTTGAAGATTCGGGGAGGAATTCTCCGCCGTCCCTACATCACTGTCCATTCAGTTGCCTCCTCCTCTGGACCAGTCTGCACTGCTGCCTAGAATGAGATTGTTGAACCTCAGGCTGGTGAAGCAAACCTGGTCCACCTGTGGTCCCACTCAAGCTCTCCAAAGTTCCCCAGACCACCACACATGTCCTGCTTCCCCTTGCCCCACCCTCTTTTCCGCAACTGCCAATCATTTGATGATTTCCTGGCTTTTCAATGGGTTTCTATTTTTCTCATTCTAAAAAGTTTAAATGCTTTTCCTAAGGCTTACTTGCTGTCAGTAAGAGTGGCTGGGTGACTGGCCAGATGGGCGATTAATAAATTTAATAATAAATAAATAAATAAATAAATAAGAACTTTCAGCTGAAATATGCTCGTATTTTTTTTTGAGGGGGAGGGGGAGGTTGGTCCCATCCTCCTTTGCCTTTGGCAGTCCACCCAGTACTGGATTGCAGCCTTTGAGAGCTTCTCGCACATTGAAATTGGCCCCCAGGCTGGAAGAGGGTCAGGGGAGACATGACAGAGGTGTATGAAATTATGCATGGTGTAGAAGATGTGGATAGGGAGACATTTTTCTCCCTCTCTCAAAATACTAGAACCCAATGCAGTCATCCCATGAGGCTGATTGGTGGGAGATTCAGGACTGATAAAAGGAAGGACTTCTTCACACCGCTGATAGTTAAACTGTGGAATTCACTGCCACAGGATGTAGCGATGGCCACCAATTTGGATGGCTTTAAAAGGGGGTTGGGCAAATTCCTGGAGGAAAAGGCTATCAATAGCTACTAGTCCTGATGGCTATGTGCTACCTCCAGCACCAGAGGCAGGGAGCATCTGCACACAAGTTGCTGAGGAACATGGGTGGGAGGGTGCTGTTGCGCTCGTGTCCTCCTTGTGGGTTCCCATACGACAGCTGGTTGGCCACTGTGTAAACAGAATGCTGGACTAGGTGGACCCTTGGTCTGATCCAGCAGGGCTCTTATGTTCTTATGCTCTTATGTCCTTCACCTCAGATACCAAAATGTCTTGGGCTGGCCCTGCCTATATACATACTTCATAAGTTCATAAGCATGGCACAATTACAACAGCCCTCCTGTGGAATGGGAGACATTTTTCTCCCTCTCTCATAATACTAGAACCCAGGGTCATCCCAAGAAGCTGATGGGTGGCAGCTTCAGGACAGATAAAAAGAGTTATTTCTTCATGCAGCACATAGTTGAATTAGGGAATTCGCTACCACAGGACGTAGTGATGGCCACCAATTTGGATGGCTTTATAAGGGAGTTGGACAAATTCCTGGAGGAAAAAGCTATCAATGGCTACTAGCCCTGATGGCTATGTGCTACTTCCAGTACCAGAGGCAGTAAGCCTGTGTACACCAGTTGCTGGGGAACATGGGCAGGAGGGTGCTGTTATGCTCATGCCCTGCTTGTGGGTTCTGGTCAACAGCTGGTTGGCCACTGTGTGAACAGAATGCTGGACTAGATGGACCTTTGGTCTGATCCAGCAGGGCTCATCTTACGCTGTGATGTTCTTAAGAAGTTCTAGACCCCTGGCCAAGAAGGAAGGGGCAAGGTGCATGGAGGCTGCTGCTCGTCTTCCTTGCTATTTTCCTTGCTTACACTCAGAGGAGGCAGATGAACAGAGACAGGGAGGAAGAAAAGGAGCAGGGACAGAGGGCCGACCATGGACCCTGGGGTGTGGGTCTTGGCAGGCGCCCAATAATGCCCACTCTGGACACGGACCTTTGACCCTTGGCCTGATCGAGCAGGGGTTTTCCGATGTCCTTATGCACAGCCCCATTTGCATTGGAAGTTGCCAGTTCGATTTGGCTCTCACAAGACTGCAATGCAAGTGAGGATGTGCACTCAGCACAGTGTTTAGCTGTGCATCGATATTTGTTTTGGAAATTCCATGCCATCCTTCAAGTCAAGAAAGCTCACAACTACTATCATAAAAACATCATCCCCCTCCACTCCCATAGACATGATAAAACACAGCAGATCAGTAAAATCTGAGCACAGCAAAACACCCCAAACTAAAACATAAGTACCAGTCAGAATAATCAGATTAAAAACAAGTGAGATGGCATATTGGACATCCTGGGTAAATAAAAAGGTATTTGCCTGGAACCAAAACGACATCATATTTGGTGCCATGTGAATCTCCTTGGGAAGATCATACCACATGCAGGGTGTCATCATAGAATCATAGAATAGTAGAGTTGGGCCCATAAGACCATCAAGTCCAAACCCCCAGTTGTAGGGCACTACAAATGGATGCCAGAGAAACTCAGGATGGACAAAAATGAGTTCAGATTTCTAAGAATCCAACCTGTGGCCACATGGAATCCATGGACTTCCGGATCTTTTTTTATACTTCCCTGAAATCTATGCAAAGTTATTTGTTGGAAGATATGCAGGTTTCTGCTGAGACATATGCCATCCTGGAAAATATAGGTGGGGAAAAGTTGAATGCAATGGGGGCCAATACACTAAATGTTTTGTAATAACATAAATTACGTAAATTCATAGAATCATAGAATAGTAATGTTGGAAGGGGCCTATAAGACCATCAAGTCCAACCCCCTGTTCAATGCAGGAATCCAAGTCAAAGCAGCCCTGACAGATGGCTGTCCAGCCTCATCTTGAATGCCTCCAGTGTGGGAGAGCCCGCCATCTCCCTAGGTAATTGGTTCCATTGCTGTCTTGCTCTAACAGGAAGTTTCTCCTGATGTTCAGCTGGAACGTGGCTTCCTGTCACTTGAGCCCATTATTTCATGTCCTGCACTCTGGGATGATCAAGAAGAGATCCTGGCCTTCCTCTCTGTGACAACTTTTCAAGTACTTGAAGACCGCTATCCTATCTCCCCTCAGTCTTCTCTTCTCAAGGCTAAACATGCCCAGTTCTTTCAGTCTCTCCTCCTAGGGCTTTGTTTCCAGTCCCCTGATCCTCTTCGTTGCCCTCCTCTGAACCCTCTCCAGTTTGTTTGCATCCTTCATAAAGTATGGTGCCCAGAACTGGACACAGTACTCCAGATGAGGCCTAACCAGTGCTCAGTAGAGGAGAACTAGTACTTCATGTGATTTGGAAGCTATACTTCTATTAATGAAGCCCAAAATAGCATTTGCCTTTTTTGCAGCCACATCATAAATTCTTGTGAACCCTTAAATAGAATTCTTTGTGTATTTTTCTGCATAATGGGAATTATGCATTATGCATAATGCATAATTTTCTGCATAATGAGAAAAGAAAAATTCAAATCTGTCTGTGAACAGATGCTGGAATAAATGAGACTGCATAATCCACGAAACGCACGTGGGATGGATTTCACAAAATCTGGACATCCCTAACCACAACTCACAAGGCCCTCTCTTTGGCCACCTCACATGGAGGGTGTGATGACTTGGACAATGCCTCCAACTATGATTGTAGTATTTGGGTAGGCTCATGTGGGAGAAGCAGTCCTTTAGTTACCAAGGCTGGCCAGATTTGAGCCCTAGGGCTGCACCTCTTCTTTCCAAGGAGTTCAAACCCATCCAGAAAAGGTTGAACACTGCCTTCACAGCCAAATAAACTAGCCTCTACCAGTACCTCCATCTTGTCAGGATCAATTGAGCTTCTGTTTTTTGTACCTCATCCAGTCCATCACTGATCCCGCCTGAGTCATATGGAAAGGAAAAACAAAATGTATTTAGGGCACCTCATTCCAAAACTCCAGGTAACCTCATTCAGGTCGTCGTGTAGATGCTCAACAGCATGGGAGACCAGATGGGACCCCTGCCTATGAGTAGAGATTAGTGCTGTGCCAGGAGCGTGCAGTTGTCCGAAAAGCTTTTCCAGAATTACACCCATCCACACCAACATTCTTAGCTTCCCCACCCGCCACCCCACAAACTATTCAATGATAGTTACAAAACTATTCCATTTAATGACTGAAGTGATTATCTGATTGGCTAGAGTTGCCTAGGTACAGGAAGTATTGTCCTCCCTTTAATAGTTAATTTTCTCCTAGTCATGTCAGTACAGAACTTCACTGGATTGGCTGCAGAGCATTGTGACATCATCACGTTCAGTACATGGTCCCTGATTGGCTGGAATCACTCAAAAAGGAATGAAACAGAGGGAAAAATGGACTCTGAAGCAGGAGCAGGATAAAACATTGGCTGTGAACAGTTCGAAACTACCATGAGAAAAGTAGGATAATTTGTCTGCCCTTCCCCCCCCCTCCAGGGGTGGGGTTTTGGCATCCCCCGCCTGGACTTTTTTTTGAGATAAAAATTCAACATGGATGACATTCAGGTCAGCACATGGATGTCCCCTGCAAGAATTCAGCAATTGAGTGCCATCCAGTAGAGGCTGGTGGCTCCAACTTTAGTGGGGCTCTGGGTTTCAGCCAGAACCAGTCAGAACTTTAAAGGAGCTATCCAAGATGATGAACCTATTTTGCAGATAGGGCTCAACACTTTCAATAGCTCTTTCAGAGTTTTGGCTGGTTCTGACTGGAACCCGACATGGATTCATAGCCCCACTGAAATCGGAGCCACCAGTCTCCACTGGTGCCAGTGTGTGACGCAGTGCAGAGTTTGTGACTGGGCACCATCCAGGCCCAAAGGGGGACCAAAACACTAACGAGGGCACCAACCATTATTTAGAGACATTTTTAAATAGGGTAATTAAGTAAATAAATAGTCATGAAACTGATACAGAGAAATTTTCTTTGAGTAGTTGGTGCATGACCTTGCTGGATCAGGAACACTCTGCTTACATTCTGTTCCTCTGATTATTAATGTCCAAGTTGTTGCCATGAAACAACAAAAACATCAGAGCTGAAAGGAACAGAAACAAATAGCTATTTTATATGGGTGAAAGCATCCCTACCCCACCCCCATGCTTTCATTAATGGTGGTGCTTGAAAAGCACAATACTGGGGCATCGTTTCAAGCAAAGAGTCAGGCCTGGGTCAGAGTACAGAATGAAGCATGAGTGAAGCTTTCAAGGGCATTTTGATAAACCAGTCACTCTGATCACATGTGACATTGAGGCCTGTGGGTCCAATAGCATTCAGCATCCTGTGAACATTTTAGATACAAAAGAGAAGGAAGAATCATGTCAGATTCATATCGCGTTAGAACAGCTCCATCTGCCTTCTCTATTTAATTGTTCGCTGATTTTATTACATGCCATTTCTATTGCAGGTTATAACAGCTGTTTGTGCTCCCCCCACCTTTACCTGAGTCATAGGAAGTTCCATGGATAATTTTATTGTGTACTATGTGTAGAGAGATTTTCGGCAGCAGACCATTTTGTAATATTTCTACATTTACAAATGTGAAGTTGAGCATGGGAGGGGAGGCAGGCACATAGATTGGCAATGCGAGTCCTGCAGCATCGGTCCTCTGAAAGCAACCGCAGAGCCTTGCAGCTCTCCAAGGGAGCTTCTTGCCAGCTAGTTCCAACAAGTCCAAACTCTGGCTTGGTTCATACAGCGATCTGGATTTCCTGCATCAAGCGGGGGTGGTGGTGGTGGTGAACTATGGGGCCTCCTCCAATCAGGGATGTACAGATTTCATTAACTCCATTCCATCTGTGTTCCATGGACTGTGAAGCATTCAATTTGCAGTCATGATGGAAAGTGCGCACTTGTGCAAATGTGCAAATCCCTCCAAAAGCTGCATTTTCACACTTTACCCTATGGGGGAAAATGTACATTTCCAGTCAGCGTTTTTAGTTTTTATTTTGTCATATTTTTCGTATTTCGGTATGACTAAATTTGTGTACAATTCCAGAAAGTAAAAGTAAAAAAAAAAAGTTCTGCAAGACTGCAGAATCTATACAACTCGGAAAAAGCTGGTCAGCAGTGGAATTCATGGGCCAGATTCAAAGAAATCTGAACTTATTTGAATCCATTGTGGATTTCTCTGACATCCCTAACTCCTATTCTGTGTTTGCATGTGATCGTAGACTTCATTGCATCCTTTACTGATGCACTTGCAGACTTGTATGTATTGTTGAAGCACCACAAAAACAAAACAAACTTGATGTGATAGTACATCTGGTTGCAACAAGATTCTTTTGTATGCTGACTGTTTAAAATAGGGGTGGGCAACATACACTCCATGGGCCACATGTGGCCCTTCTAACCATTTTGCAGCCTCAGTCACCCCACCACCACTACCACCACCACCACTGCCGAAGTTGTTGCTGCAGCAGTGGAAGCAAAAAATAAAAATGAAATAAAATAAAAGCTCCCATCTTGCTTTAAAACAACGTGCAAGGGGAGGGCATGCCTTGTTGGGAAGAAGAAATTGTTTTAAAGGAAAATCATGGCCTTTTTGCTGGACTGACCTAATATGAACTGCCCTAATTTGCATTTCTCAAACTAATACACTAACGGGCACAGACTTATCCGTCAGTATTTGCACTTCTCCATAGGGATGTTGGAGAAATCTGCCATGGACATTCTTTAGAATCCGGCCCCCCGGAGTCTGTGGCAGAACGGACTCCCACCCCGCCACCCCCCGAAATCCCCCCCGGGATGGACCTACCTGACGGTGGTGGCTGTGGTTCCAGGTCGCCTTCTGGCTGCTGTGGCTGCAAATGGCGGCCGTCATAGTGGCCGCCATTTGCATGCCTGCCTTTTGCCGTGATAGGCTACATAAATACTTACGTAGCCTATCATGGCCTAATGCAGGCATGCAAATGGCGGCCACTACGACAGCTGCCATTTGCAACTGCAGCAGCCCGGCAGTGGCCGGAAGTCCGGCTGCAGCCGGCCCCAGCTGGTGGCTCCGCGGCCTTGCTGTGGAGCAGAGCTAGCTTGGGAGGATTCCGGGGGGGAGGGATGGATCACCTCCCCCCCCAGTGGACCCCAGCAGCGGACTGGTAAGTGGGATTCGTACATCCCTACTTCTCCAAATGTTGCATCTTTTCAATCATAAAATGTGTACAAAAACATGTATGATAGGGAAAAATGCACAGAAAAGGGCATATGTTAGGCAAAATTGCTTGCAATGATGCATATATTAGCGAGAAATGCATGCAAATATGTAGAAATCTCCATACGTATGAAAATGTGCATGCATTTTCATGCAGACTTTAAAAAACATTCAAAAACAAAAGTGTTTTAAAAATATTTTTAAAACTACTTTCAACTTGTTGAAAAACTGGGAACATTATAAAAAGACAAATAGATACAGATTTGTCTGTCCCCAGGAAAGAGTAAAATAAATGCAGCAATAAGGAAACCAGAAGAACAATGGGTATGTGTGTGCAATGTTCTCACACCTATTAGCAGCAGTTTTGTGGGGAGGGGAGTTTCATCATTATATGATGGTTAGATGACTATGTGGGATGCTGCTAATATTGCTGATGCTGGGTTGGATCCAAACTTAGGGTATACCCTCGGGATGGTGGACAAATCCGCAAACATACCAATTGAGTTTGGATTTTCATGAATCCAGCCTGTGGATTCCCACTGTAGACCAGCTTTGTGGAATGGTTTTCTAACTTTTCCAAAATTTTGCGCAAATATTGTCATAGAAAAACATGCAGAATTAAAAAAAAAAACTGGCCAAAAACATGCATTTCCCCCATAGGGGGAAAGAGTGTTATGCATTTGGGGGGAATTTGTGCATTTACCCATGTGCAAAAGTGTGCAAATCTGCATTTGTGCAAATGGGAATTCAGAAACAAACAAAAAAAATCAAATTCCGGTGATGGGCGGATGGTGGAACCAAAGGCACTTGACAACCTGTGAAACACAGATGGAACAGATTTGACACAATCCATACATCCCTACTAGACTCAAAGGAATCATAGTCATAATTAACTTTGGTCCGACTAATTTCAGTGGTTCTGCTCCAAGTATGGTTAAATCTGGATCCAGCCTGATAATAATGCATGCAAAATTATTCATTCATTCATTCATTCGTTTATTTATTTATTTATTTATTTATTACTTTTCTATACTGCCCAATAGCCGAAGCTCTCTGGGCAGTTCACAGCAATTAAAACCATGACACTATAAAATACAACATACAATACATTAAGGGTTGAAACTACAGTATAAAATCAAAGTAAACACCCAAATAAGACCTAGCAGCAATGCAAAGATTTACAGTACAGTACCAAGTGTAAAACAACAGAAACTGAGACTGAAATGCCTGGGAAAACAAGAAGGTCTTCACAGTGTAGGAGCCAGGGAAGCCTCACTGGGAAACTTGTTTGCATTCCTCTGTGGGTTACATATGCCCTCCAAGGAAGGTTTTTAATTTGCATGATCATTCTGATATTCATTTCTCACAATAAATCTCCATGGGTCCCCCCCCCCCTCAATTATATGCTTTCCCTCCTCAGCAATTGAGTTTGGCCTGGCTTGCAAGAATCCAAAGGATTCGTACATAAAGTGGTGGCTGTTTAAATATTGAACCCCTTTCGAGGCAATTTTCTGTAATTTGGATGTGCACAACGCTTCTGGAAAATAAGAGCAACATTACAGAGCAAAGTGTAAGGCCTTTTTCATGAGTGCCTCGTAAACAACTTTGGCACCAGGACAGAACAAACGGAGATTTCATGAGAAAAATGGGGTTGAGAGAAGCTTATTGGAAAGGGTGATGTAACTGCCACTTTCAACCACTTCTCACAGCCACCTGAAATAATTACACGGCAGCATTTTCTCGGTAGCAGAAGAATCCCAGGAGCATTGCATTGTACTCATGCTGCCTGCAAAGTGCAAACACTGCAGCTATCTAACACAAAATGTGTAACTCCTTATATGAATTCTGCATTCATCTCAGCCCCACAAGCTGCCATCCATATGGTTCTGGAGACATTTCACACAGCCAAACTGACCAATGGGGAATGCGGGTTGAGTAGGTTCTCATTTTAATGCGAACTTACCTAATTTCATATTTGTGAACCAATATGTGAAAGAAAAATCTTTTGGAATTCACACTGCAATGAAGTTCAAAAATACATAAATTAGAGAAAAATGCACATGAAGGGGGCATATATATCCATGAAAAGAACATTTAAAACTGCATTATATGAGGAAAAGTGTTCATGCAAAAATGTGTATATTAGGCAAATAGCAATGCAAAATACACTCAAGATTGGATAAATTCTCAGTGAACGAAATTTAAGTCTGGAAAAATGAGAAAATAAGGGAAAAATGAAACTGATAGATTCATCCATCCCTAGGACTGAATGGACCCAGCTTGCGTTCAGCATGTGGCAAAGCAAAGCAGAGGTTTCATTTGCTAGATATTCGCTCTACATTTCATTTACTAGAATATTTCTGCCTCACCTTTGGGTCCAAAAACAGACAAGAGTGGTTGTGATGTGGAATTTTTTTTTAAAGTACAAACAACAAATATACCATATGGAATCAAAATCAGGCAAATGAATAAATCTCAGGAAAGGATGCTTATCAACAACAAACCCCCAAAAAACTCATCCAGGAAGTGGAGAACCCCAGAGGGCTGGATCTAGACTTCGGATTGTGCTACAGGGCTGGCTGAAACGGATTTCCCGAACCAAAACAGCCTGTCCAGCTCCCTGAAAATGTTACACAGAGGATACAGTAGTCTGTGCTGTGGGCTCACCCAAAACTGGGCATAAGCACCCTTCATGAGTGGACTTCCACTCATGGGAGGTGCCATCACCTGATCTTCAGGGTTTCCCTCTCCTGCCCATACTTCAACCTATCCCATCTGGCACAGTCCCTGACCCCATATGTAGCATTGGGGTAGGGGTGCTGGAGGGCCTGCCATGGGGAAGGAATGTGGGTGTCTCCTTCCACTGGCACTGTTGCACAAATCTAAATCTAGATCAAACCCAAAGACTTTGCTGGACATCAAAAAAATTAATGTGAAGGGGTGGAGAGAAGGTAACCCTATTGTTGTTGTTCAGTGGTTAAGTCGTGTCAGACTCTTCGTGACCCCATGGACCATAGCACACCAGGCCTTCCTGTCCTCCGCTCTCTCCCAGAGTGTGCTCAAGTTCATATTCATTGCATCGGTGATGCTATCTAGCCATCTCATCCTCTGCCGTCCCCTTCTCCTTTTGCCTTCAATCTTTCCCAGCATCAGGGTCTTTTCCAGTGACTTTTCTAGGGGTGTATGAAACCCCGCTTACCTGGCTCCACCGGGTTCCGCTGGGGGGGGGGAGGCACTCCATCCCTCCCCCCAGAATCCTTGCCGGGGGAGGAGGCGATCCGGTCCTCCCCCCCGGAATCCTCGAAAGCTGGCTGTGCTCCGCGGCAGCTCCGCGGAGCAGCCGGCCAGGCCCAGGACAGGGCCGTCTGCAGCTGGATTTCCAGCCACGGAGGGCTCTGGGTAAGGAAAAAAGAAAAGTGTACGCAAATGGCAGGGGCTACAGCCGCCGCCATTTGCGTTCCTTATTTTTCTTCGTCTTAGTCTACGTAAATATTTAGAATGAAGAAAAATAAGGAACGCAAATGGCGACGGCTGTAGCCACCGCCATTTGCGTGCACCTTTTTTTTTTTTTTTACCCAGATGTTTTAGGCTACGTAAAAACTTATGTAGCCTATCACGTCTGGGTAAAAAACAAAACAAAACACGTCTGCGTATCTGAGGTTGTTGATAATTCTCCCGACAATCTTAATTCCGGCTTGTGATTCATCCAACCCGGTGTTTCTCATGATGTACTCTGCATATACATTAAATAAGCAGGGCGACAATATACAGCCTTGTCGTACTCCTTGCCCAGTTTTGAACTAATCGGTTGTTCCATGTCCAGTTCTTACTGTTGCTTCTTGTTCCTCGTACAGGTTTCTCAGGAGACAGGTAAGGTGGTCTGGTACTCCCATCTCTTTCAGAATTTGCCACAGTTTGTTGTGATCCACACAATCAAAGGCTTTAGTGTAGTCAATGAAGCAGAAAGAGACGTTTTTCTGGAATTCTCTTGCTTTCTCCATGATCCAGCGAATGTTGGCGATTTGATCTCTAGTTCCTCTGCCTCTTCGAAACCCAGCTTGTACTTCCGGTAGTTCTCGGTTCACATACTGCTGAAGCCTAGCTTGTATGATTTTGAGCATCACCTTGCTGGCATGTGAAATGAGCGCAATTGTGAGGTAGTGTGAACGCTCTTTGGCGTTGCCCTTCTTTGGAATTGGAATGTAAACTGACCTTTTCCAGTCTTGTGGCCACTGTTGAGTGTTCCAGATTTGTTGGCATATTGAGTGCAGCACTTTAACAGCATCATCTTTTAGGATTTTAAATAGCTCAGCTGGAATATTGTCATCTCCACTAGCTTTTTTTGTTAGTAATGCTTCCTAAGGCCCACTTGACTTCACTCTCGAGGATGTCCAGCTCAAGTTCAGTGAGCGCACTATCATGGCTATCAGGGACATTCAGATCTTTCCTGTATAGTTCTTCTGTGTATTCTTTCCACCTCTTCTTAATCTCATCTGCTTCTGTTAGGTCCCTGCCTTCTTTGTCTTGTATCTTGCCCATCGTTGCACAAAACATTCCCTTGATTTTCTTGAAAAGACCTCTAGTCTTTCCCATTCTATTGTTTTCCTCCATTTCTTTAAATTGTGCATTTAAGAAGGCCTTCTTGTCTCTCCTTGCTATTCTCTGGAACTCTGCATTCAGTTGCATATATCTTCCCCTTTCTCCCTTCCTTTTCACTTCCGTTCTTCCTCAGCTACTTGTAAAGCCTCATCAGACAGCCACTTTGCTTTCTTGCATTGCTTTTTCTTTGGGATGGATTGAGTTGCTGCCTCCTGGACAATGTTATGGACCTCCGTCCATAGTTCCTCATAGTTCTATCAGGTCTAATCCCTGAAATCTATTCCTCACCTCCACTGTATATTCATCAGGGATATGATTCAGGTCATACCTGAATGGTTTAGTGGTTTTCCCTACGTTCTTCAATTTAAGCCAAAATTTTGCAGTAAGAAGCTCATGATCTGAGCCACAGTCAGCTCCAGGTCTTGTTTTGACTGACTGTATAGAGCTTCTCCATCTTTGGCTGCAAAGGACATAATCAATCTGATTTTGATATTGACCATCTGGTGATGTCCATGTGTAGAGTCTCCTCTTGTGCTGTTGGAAAAAAGTGTTTGCTATGATCAGCAAGTTCTCTTGGCAAAACTCTATTAGCTTTTGTCCTGCTTCATTTTGTACACCAAGGCCTGCTATCCCGGTGATTTCTTGACTTCCTACTTTAGCATTCCAATCCCTTATGATGAAGAGGACATCTTTTTTTGGTGTCAGTTCTAGAAGGTGTTGTAGGTCTTCACAGAACCAATCAACCTCAGCTTCTTCAGCCTCAGTGGTTGGGGCATAGACTTGAATTACTGTGATGCTGAATGCTTTGCCTTGGATTCATACTGAGATCATTCTATCATTTTTGAGATTGTACTCGGATACTGCTTTTCCCACCCTTTTGTTGACTATGACTGCTACTCCATTTCTTCTAAGGGATTCTTGCCCATAGTAGTAGATATAATGGTCACCTGAATTAAAGTCACCCATGCTTGTCCATTTTAGTTCGCTGATTCCCAAGATGTCGATGTTCAATCTTGCCATCTCATGTTTGACCACCTCCAGCTGACCTTGATTCATTGATCTTACATTCCAGGTTCCTAAACAATATTGTTCTTTACAGTATCGGACTTTCTTTTCACCACCAGACACATCCACAGCTGAGTGTCCTTTCAGCTTTGGCCCAGCCGCTTCACTCTTTCTGGCGCTACTTGGAAATACCCTCTGCTCTTCCCCAGTAGTATATTGGACACCTTCCGACCTGAGGGGCTCATCTTCCGGCGTCATCTCTTTTAGCCTTGTGATACGTTCCATGGGGTTTTCTTGGCAAGAATACTGGAGTGGGTTGCCATTTCCTTCTCCAGTGGACCACATTTTGTCAGAACTCTCCACCATGACCTGTCCGTCTTGGGTGGCCCTGCACGGCATAGCTTATGGCTTCACTGAGTTACGCAAGCCCCTTCGCCACAACAAGGCAGTGATGCATGAAGGGGACGTAACCCTAGAGTTACAAAGTCTTGGTGCCAGTCCTTGACCCCCCCTCAAATGATCATGGCTTAAGCAACACTTCTGCTGGTAAAAATGGTTGCCCTGTCCAAGACAGTCAGTTTTCCTATCCCTTCGTATAAACCATCACTTCAAATGCAGACACTCTCCCAGATTATAGAAACATAGCATTGGAAGGGGTCAGTTAGGCCATTGACTCCAACTCCCTGCTCATTTCAGAATCCAGTTTAAAGCAACCCTGACAGGTGGCTGTCCAGTCTTTGCTTGAATACCTCCAGTGACAGAGAGCCCACCACCTCCTTAGGTAAACCAGAATCTTTCCCAGTCTGCTTTATGGTGGCTATATTCCTCTTCAATATTGATGGTAAGGCTGATCTTTTCACATAACAGATGAAAGGGTTTCTTGTGCCCAAATTGGGTGTTATAGGCTCTTCATAGAATCCTTAGGGGAGGGGGGTGGGGTGGGAAGAGACTCACTGTTTCTTATTGGGGCAACCTCTTAGTCTGCATTGATGTTGGCATTCTTGTTCTGATTTACGCTCATGAGGAAGCTGATCCTTAATCC
Organism: Heloderma suspectum; assembly: GCF_057233095.1. NCBI lineage: Eukaryota > Metazoa > Chordata > Lepidosauria > Squamata > Helodermatidae > Heloderma > Heloderma suspectum. The sequence continues at coordinate 426,192,325 of NC_139458.1, forward strand.
TTAGCTGGTGACTTTCTGGCATTTGAAAGTTGTGACTTTGCTAGAAGGCTGTGGTTATTCAGTTGTCGATGTGCTGTCAGCAGTTTTCATAAGAACATGAGAAGAACCCTGCTGGATCAGACCAAGGGTCCATCTAGTCCAGCATTCTGTTCACTCAGTGGCCAACCAGCTGTCAACTGGGAACCCACAGCATCTTACTTCATCTTGCTTCACTTGTCTTCACTTAGGGATATTGTGAGAGTCTGAGGTGTGTGTGTGTGGACTAGATAGTGTGTGGACTAGACGGCTAGATTTTTAAAAAACACCTTGATAGGCTATGTAAATCTTTATGTAGCCTATCATGGCTGATTTAAAAGAAAAACACACACACATGCACGTACGCAAATGGTGGCGCCCATGGGCACCGCCATTTGTGTTCCTTATTTTGGCACGTCTTAGTCTACGTAAACATTTACGTAGACTAAGACGGCGAAAATAAGGGGACCATTATAGACGCTACGCTATTTGCATTCCCCTTATATTCGCCACCTTAGTCTACGTAAATGTTTACGTAGACTAAGACGTTGCAAAATAAGGAACGCAAATGGCGGCGCCCATGGGCGCCGCCATTTGCGTACGCGTGTGTGTGTGTTTTTTTCTTTTAAATCAGCCGTAATAGGCTACGTAAACATTTACATAGCCTATCACGGCTGACTGCAGGGACGCAAACGGCGGCGGCTATGGCTGCCGCCATTTGCATCCCTGCTAGCCAGCGGCCAGATGTCCGGCCACTGGCGGAGCCGGCCGGCGGCTCCGCAGAATCCCTGCGGTGCAGAGCTGGCCGGCCAGAATTTCGGGGGGGAGGGATGGAGCGCCTCCCCCCCGGCCAGAATTTCGGGGGGAGAGACAGAGTGCCTCTCCCCAACCACGAATGTCACCCTTCGAAAAGGTAAGTGACTTTCGTACATCCCTAGTTTCACTGGAGCCATGAATCCACTCTGGGTTTTAGTCAGAACCAACCAGAACTCTAAAGGAGCTATCCAAGTTGCTGAACCCTTTCCCCAAAATAGGTTCCACACCTTGGATAGCTCCTTTAGAATTCTGGCTGGTTCTCACTGAAACCCAGAATGGATTCACTGCCCCACTGAAACTGGAGCCACCAGCCTCATCTGGGCAGGACCTGCCTCCTCTTCAGTCCTGCCTCCTGGCTTCATCTCCTGGCTTCCCTCAGCCAATAATAAACACAACAAGGTTTTCAAAAGGCAGTGGTGATGGTAGAGGCTTTGGGGGATGATATTGGAAAAGATCCGTTCTCCAGGCTTTAAATTTTGTTGCTGTGAGATGATGGGGTCACAACACAGGGAAGTTTGCTTAAAGGTTTCGTAAAAGCCAAATTAAGTATTACTTTAAGTGCTTGATTGCATTTAATATTTCTCCCTGCGTTTTTTTTTTTTTTTAACACTAGCTATGCAGGGTGAGGATTCAGGTTTGTGACCACAGTGTCTGTTTTTTAACCTTTTGCCCTGGCTGTAATGCATTCCTGATGAAAATGGCCAAGTGTGGCTTCCCTTCCTCCTGGGCCAAATAGCAGCTTTTGGGTGCAATTTTCACAGGGCTGTGGTGCTGAGGGCAACAGTGAACCCCCTCCTTGCCTGCATGGGCCTGAACCTAGGGATGTGCGAACCCGCCCCAACTCGGGTTCTGCAGGTGCCCGCTGAAGCGCTGCCCCGCTTGCCCCCTTGGACTTGTGCTTGAGCCCCCATGAGCTTGCCAAGTCACCCACACTCACCCTGGGCCGGTCTAATATTATGCCTCTAATACTGCATATATTAAACTTTCCCGGTGCCCAAACTACACATATTTAAATATGCACATTTTTAAAACTCCCCTTTTCCATTAAAAAGGTGGCAAAATGGCAGGCACTTGTTGGATGTGGTGAGTCTGGGAGGGCATGAGTGGGCATGAGCAAGGGCAGGGGCTCAGCTGGCATTGTCCGGGGGTTGTGGGCAGGGTGGGACACGGACTTCCGGACCCAGTTGGCCATCTATGACATCCCTACCTGATCCTGATTGCCTCCCACACAAACACACCAACTATGTTCACTCGTTTACGTTATTTATTTTGGCCCATTGAAATGGGGAAGAAGTTGACACAGCTTTGTGGTTTCTGTAATATCTAGTTTCACTCTGAGAGGCTCTTATCACCCAAGTGACCCCGCAGACTTGGCTTTTCTTTAATTAACATGAAGAAAGTATCCCTTCTGGACTCTAAAACAGGGGTATAGAACCTCAGCCCTGGGGGGGTCAAATCTGGCCTGCCTGGGGTTCTAGTCTAGCCCTCTGAAGTTCCCCAGAAGATGGCCACACCCCTCACCTTGGTCCCACCCACTTTCCCCCAAGCACTGATTATTTGTTGGTTTCCCAGCTTTGGTGCAGTCCCCCCCACCCCAATTTCAAAACACTGAAATTTATGTATGCATGTGTGTATGTATTTATTATAATACATCTATACCACTTAATACATTAAAATCTCTAAGCAGGTCAAGAGACATGCCACAGTAAAGGCTTAGGGTACAATCCTATGGCCACTAATTGGTGGCTAGATGGCCACAGGATTGGTCGGTTTCCAGGAACCGACCTCGGAGCCCATGCTCCAAGGTTGGTTCCCAGAGAACCATCTCCCTGTCCCCTCCCCTGCCTCCCCATAGGCAACACAGATTGTCTCCTGGCTCCGGCTTGGAAGACCAGCACAGAGTGGGGAAAAGGGGGTATTCCCGGGGGCGGAGAGGGGCAGGGAGTGAGTAAGTGCTGGTACGATGCTTCCTATGCATCATCCGGCCTCCCTAACCTGTGCTGTGACATCCCTTGGCTAGACAGCCAAAATTGGCCATCTAGCCGCAAATGCAGAGTGGCTGGAGTGTGGAGAAAAGGATCCCCTCCTCGCTCCCCCTGCTGTGCATTGGATCGGCAGCCACCTCCCCACATAGGATTGTGCCCTCCATTACTGTCAGTGAGAGCTTTAAGCTAAAATATGTCAGTCTCTTTTGGGCATTTGGGGCTCTGCCCGCTTTGCACCCACCCACAACTGGAATGCGCCCCCCACCGAGAGCTTCTTTAAAATGCAATCCAGCCCTTGGGGTGAAAGAGGTTCAACAGCCCCGCCCTAAAACACGCCCACCTAGTACTGTAAGGACGACATTTCACTGAGGTGGTGAGCCTGTGTTTGAGCTGTACCATTTCTGATTGTTTCTGGGGAAGGAAGACATCACAGGATGGACTGTTCCTCATGTTCGTTCGTTTGTTTGCTTGCTTGCTTATTTATTTATTTATTTGCAGTTACGTGTTGCCTTATCTGCTAAAGAGCCATCAAGATGATAAACAACCTTTTCAGATAATAAAACTGTAGAACAATACCAACAAAAACATCAAAACCTGTAAGCGCATGAAAACATTAAACTTGCACGTTTTCAAAGGCTAAATTTCAAAGGTGCATCTTTGCACTCTTTTTAAAGGCCAAGAGAGTGCGGTCCAATCACAGTTCTTGAGGGAGAACTCCTGTAGAGTTCTGACTGGTTGTGACTGAAACCTGGAGCAGATTCACTGCCCCACTGACATCAGAGCCTCCAGCCTCCACTGGCAATGAGTGTGTTCTCATGAGTTCTTGAGGCAGCACATTCCATAATTTGGGATCAACGCAGGAGAAAGCCCTTTCATGTGAGTCCAGCAATTGGGCCTCTATTAGGGATGTCGGAGAAATCCTCCACGGACCCCAATGAGTCCGGATTGTATTGAATCCAGCCCCCCAAAGTCTGTGGAGGATTGGATCTCTTACCCCTGCCTCCCTGTGAAGTCCTTGCCTAGTAATGATGGCCTCAAAAAGCCCTCTCTTGCAGATCTTAAATCCCGGACACGTTCATAATGAGACAGCCAGTCCCTGAGATATCCAGACCCTAAGCCATTTAGGGTTTTCAACAGTGCCCTGGAATGGCAGCCCAAAAGCAACTGGCAACCAGTGCCAACCTTTCAGGTCAGATGTAATATAGTCCTGATACTGTGTACTGGTTAGCAGCCTAGCTGCTGAATTTTGCACCAATTGAAGCTTCTGGACACTCTTCAGAGACAGCCTCATGAAGAACACATTGAAATAGTCTAAACTTGATGTAAACGAGGCATGGATGACAGATGCCAAGTCAGATCAATTCAGGATGGGTGACAGCTGGTGCACCAAGGGCACCTTGGATAGCTCCTTTAGAGTTCTGACTGGTTCTGACTGAAACCCGGAGTGGATGCAATGCCCCACTGACATCAGAGTCACCAGCCTCCACTGACTGCTGCCCTCTGGAGATCCAGGGACAGAGTAGGACCAAGGAGCACTCTCAAGCTACAGACCTGGTCCTTCAGGGGGAGCAGAACCCTTTCCAGAACATGTTGAATCCCGATTGCCAAGTCAGGCTTTCTTGTGGCCAGCAACATCTCCATCGTGTCTGGATTTAATCTCAGCATATTCAAAATGTTCCCTACACACAGATGTCAGGGAGAAGAGTTCTAGCTTAGCCTTCACCCTACAAGCTACTTTTCTATGTGCAAGAAATGTCTTTGCATCGAGGAACGTTCATTTGTTGAACACCCTCCTGCACTCTGAAATGGTACAGCTCAGATATAGGTTTACCACGCCAGTGAGAATTTAGCTGAGTTGATCTCTGTAACCTCCACCTTGTTAGACACGCATTGGCTGCCCATCACACAAAACAACTGATCCAAAGAAAACGAGGGGAATCCCATGCTCTGCCCTAGGTCCTCCTTGGCTATGTCATTGCTGAGTGAGCATTTTTGCCAGTTCTCTGTAGATGGTCTGGGAGTTGCGCTGTCAGAACGAATATCCATCTCCAACCTCCCCAGGCAGGCATGAAGAATTCCTCACCTTTCCCCCAGATCTTGCTTAAGAAGCAAAACTTGCCGCAGTTGCATTTCTGGCTCGCTGCAGTGACCTTCTCCTCTGAAATGTGGACCTGAATGATTGGGAAATGTCAGCCAAGGGACACCACGGTATCACTCAGATTGCTCTCTCTGTACCTGAAGGAGCTTGCATGGCTGCTCTGAATTGCGCAGTCATCTGGAGCATTTCCCCCTGAAACGGTTGTGAGAGCATAGAAACCTACGGGGTTCAAATCACAGCAGGATGAATTTCTGAAGGATTCCTTGATCATTATGATTTCTACTGCATCAGCTAGCTTTCTACCTGCAGGGAGAATCATGGTTCACAAGTTTGAGCTATTTTTGGTGCTTTTCAGACTGTGTTCTGAGGAACACTGTGGTTCCTGGGAATGTATTAGGAGTAGGGATGCTGGGGAAATCTGCTGTGGACTCAAATGAGGCTGGATTCCAAAGAATCTGACCTCTGGAGTTCATGACAGACTGGCCACACTCACCTCCGGGTCTGGAGGAGTTCCTGAAAGGTGGATCTCTGGCTTCCTATAAAACATGATAAAACAATGGCGGCTGCCATTAGCTTATTGCAGGAAAGTTACAGCTGTAAATAGCGTATTGTACACGATTTGCAGCTGTAAAGCCCTTACTTTTACCTAAATGCAGCTGTAAAAAGCTGCGATGTAGGTAAAAGTAAGTGGTTTATGGCTGCAAATGGTGTAAAATATTCCATTTACTTTTCCTGCAATAGGCTAATGGCAGCCACCGTTAGCCTAGCGTGTCTTTCAGAAAGCTAGAGAGCCACTACACCAACTCTGTCAGATGTGGTAGGGTTCCGGAGAAATCTGTGGGGCCCCAAGCAGCCCAACTTGTGTTGCAGAGCCCCTGAACCCAGATGGGACATTGGGGGATTCACCCATCCTTCCCTATGGGGTTCAAATCATAGCAGGATGAATTTCTGAAGAATACCTTAGTCATTGTGATTTCTTCTGCCTCGGCTAGTTTTCTGTATGCAGGGAGAATGGTTCACAAGGTTGAGCTATTTTTGGTTCTTTTCAGACTGTGTTCTGAGGAGTATTGTGGTCCCTGGAATTGTATCAGTGTTAGGGTAACTGACTAACTGAAGTCCCGTTGAATTCAGTGGGTCTCCTCTAAGTATGACTAAGTCTGAATCCAACCCTAAGGATTTTAATTTTTTTTAAAAAAATACCCATAAGGTTGTGGAGGAAAGAAAAGTGAAAAGCACTATCTGAACCACAACCTTTGAATATTATGGCTGAAGAGCTATTAATTTAAACCTGATATTCTGCAACCTTACGCGGCTGTTTCGGATAGCTCTCTGCTACTACCTTCAAGACATTTTCGAACCCAGTGACCTTCTGTGTGCTGGAAGAGGGCCAAATATAGCAATACTTTCAGCAAGGTCCATATGGTTGTTGCTCATCATCGTGTTGGTGCAAAAGATCCTCTCCAGTCATATATAGTGTGCACCAGACCAGTCCATGCAAAACCATTCATGGGGGAAATTCTCTCAAAGGGATCATTCAAACTGCAACAGGCTGATGTTCTGGTATAGTGTTGTTAAGAGGATTTCATGGGTTAAAGCTCTCTTCGCGGGCAAGGCCAACCTTTTCAGATTTGGATTGGATTCGGGTCACCGAGCAGCTGCATGCAACATGGCCAGCCTGTGGACGTGGTCTTGCAGCTAACTCCTGACAAATCATGTTTACGCCATGGCTTTGCTGCCAGATGAAAGCTGATGGTGTTCTAAACTAGTTTTCAATTTTTATTTTATTTCTCAGCAAGGGCCAAAGGACAGGATCACTTTGTAGAGAGCAGATGAGCCCAACTAGACATCACACAGACACACAGGGCTGCTATGGTGGTGTTCAGAAAGGTGGACAAAATCTTTGCATGAAAAAATGGAAAGACTGATCCAAATTTACTAGGGGATCACTCACACAAACATCTTCATTGCATTTATAAACAAATGTATGCCCCAGCTTTCCTAGCCGTTCAAGGTGGCTAACTTGATTTTTACATTTAAATATTACACAGTAACATCTGAAATACAACAAAGATACAAACAGTTGAAATGGGTAGCCAACCTTAGGACTGCATGTAGCTCCAGGTGGTGGGTTGGGGGCTACACAAACATGTACACACATGCACACGCACACACATGCTCACATACATGCTTCCACCTCCCACATTTAAACCTCCCTTCCCTGCCTGCTGAAATGGAATCACTGGGGAGCAGAGAGTTTGAAGCCTCTCCCACACCCAGTAATCCTCTCCAGGATGGCTGGTTCAACAGCAATCTTGGCAGCATCTGGATCACAGGGGTATGGGAGAGGTTTTAGCTTCCCACCCCCAAGGATGTCTACAGCTCCAGGACTGCTTGTGGTTGGGGAGGGAAAGGCATCTTCCCCTACTCCAGTGACTCTGATCTATTTATCAGCTGGGCTACAGGGAAAAGTGGGTGGAGCTACCCAGGACTCAGTGGGCCACACTGAGAACAGTGGAGAACATGTGGCCTGCAGGTTGCCCATCCCTGATATAAAACAAAACAATGATATACAAAATGCCCTCATTAAAAATATCCGAAGGAAACGTTAACGACAAAAGCATATTTGGAATAAAAACATTACAGTAAACCAGTCACAGAAGGAACAAAGAAACAGAGGGTCAAAGGCCTTTCTGAAAAGGAAAGTCTTCACCATTCAGTGGAAATCCAACAAAGATGGGGCAGAATGAGCTTCTTTCAGAAGGTAGTTCCACAGACTGCCGAGAAGGCCCTTTGTCTTGTCCCAGAGTGATGGATCACAGGGCTAGATGGGCCAGAGGACAGAGCTCCATTGAGAACCTTAGTAAGTGAGAAGGTAGGGATGTGTGAAATCAGCAAAACCTGAGTTTGCCAAAGGCTTCAGAATTTCATCTTGAAATCCGCGGAAACTGAGTACACCCTAGTTCTCTGAATTTCATCTTGAAATCAGCGGAACCTGAGTTCTCCAAAGTTCTCTGAATTTCATCTTGAAATCAGCAAAAATAAACTGAAACTAATTTCTCATATATCCCTACATACAGGAGAAACTGTTCCATCATAGAATGGCTGCAGCATCAAGTGGGAACTTTCATATGTGATGAGCCAGATGTACAAAAAGTAAAGGAAGCTAGGTTGGTCCCAAAGGAAAATTCCAAAATCCAGCTGGGCAATACCTTTATTAGGACAGACTAAAGTGGTGAGCAAGCATAGAGTTCTTCAGAACTCTTCATCAGGATAGATGTTAGGTAAAGTTGGTGGGGGAGGGGACAACGACAGAAAACAGACTTGATGTTGGATCCATAATATCTGCATTTGATCACCATCTTAAGATGGAATGTAGGGGGAGATAGAGTACAATCTTATACATGTCTACTCAGAAGTAAGCTCCATTGAATTCAATGGGACTGATTCCCAGGTAAATGTGTATAGAATTGCAGCCTTACAGTGCACTCAAATACCCTTTTACCTAAGAGTAACCCCTATTGGACTCAATGAGACTTACTTCAGAGTAGAGGTATATAGGATTGCACTGTTAATTGGATTAGCCTTGATTAGGTTCCGGATTGCACCTAGAACTGCTGGGACAATGAAACTCACAATAGCTGATCCCCCATTTTTGAAAATATAAAACCCAGTGGTTTCCCATCTCTCTCCTTAGCCTTAAGTGAAGTAAAGAGAAACATGGCAGTTTTTATATGAACAAAGCTGGAGATGAATTGTAGGTGGTGTACTTGGTTAAAAAAAAAAAAAGGTACTAGAAGCCACTTGAAAGACTTTGCAATGGAATCATTTACACATTCAGTTGCAAGTCATCAAGGGCTATGCAGAAAAATTAAATGATGTATATGCATGTGCGCATTGGCCATATTCATAACGATCAACTTCATGTATAGCATCTTACCATCACAGACCTAACATGTCTGGGTATCCAAATTTTGAATTACCTCCCTCTTTTTTTTTCTTTTTTTTTTTTGAGAGGGGAAAAGATATCTGAGTATCTTCCTGCTCATGTTGTAGGAAGTGCTTTTCCTCCAAGAGTCAAATAGTCATCATCTGGGATGTGGAAAATCCAGCTGTCATGTTCTTTTAATGGGTTCATAAATTGGTTTCACAATTAGCAGTGACTCCATCATTTTGATGTTAAATAGAAAGAAATTGGCCTGCTGTTTTCCAGGATGCAACTTCTCTGCAGTAAATGCTCTTCATTTCTCTCCCCCCACATTTGTCTAATAAATAAAGTTTTCCAATCCTGTGCAGATGAAAGTCACAGGACATAGGACTTACCTCCATTGAACAGCTGAATGAGAGCAAGAGATCATTTTGCTTGCAGTATGAGAGTCTCCTCGAGTAAAATGTCTTTCTTATTTCACACTTTCCACCAGTGTAGATGTGCTGTTAAGAAGAGTTGTCTCAATGGATAGGTTTTTGTTAGCATCATTTTTGCAGGCAGCCAGTGCATGTCCTTTTCCCACATTGGCACCAGCCTTGACATGGGTCTTGGCCACTGTTGGACCGCAGGGAGGTTGGGTGCCATCAGTATCTTTAGCTGTTTCTACACAAGGCATTTATCGTGTGCTCATGATTGGCCACTCATGGAAGTTTGCGGGTCCTTTACATGATGTCATCAATCTCCAGGGCACATCCAGTGGTATTTCCTGGTTATTCCACCTTAAAAAGATTTCAGCAAGCTTGAGCATCCCTCATTCTCAAATTCCTATGTAGAACATATCCCATAATTGGCTACAGCATGCTTGGGTATAATGGAAGACATGGAGGGGTTCCTTGGTAGGCAATGCAATGTGGAAAGAACTCCTGAAGATCAAATGTTTGAAACCTATGGCTCTGAGGAATTGGAGGTGGTGGAAATGAAACCGTTTCCTTGTAAATACTTGCAGAAATTGCTATCCTGAGGCCTCTGTTCCCTGGGCTGGGGGAATGGGAGGGAAGGGAATGAGAAATGGTGCCCCACATTCCCTGAGGTATTGAAGGACAACAGACTCATTGTTCCCCTACAAATAGTTACTGAGAGAAATAATTATAGCCCTTTTCTGAGTTGAAAGACAAAATTATGTAAGTGTTCTAAAATTTAAAAATGGTCTTTTGGATCTGTATTACTGTTATTCCATGATATGGAAATTATTCATTGTTGAAGCAAAGCATTTCTTTCCATGATTTTGAACAGAGAAAGTACCTCGTCTCTTCCCCACCTCACTCTTTTCATTGTGTTCATTTCATTTGTAGGATAAATATAGACTTTTCCGATGGAACCACAGCCAAGTTGTTGGATACAGTGAATCTCCACTTGCCAAAGTTATTTTGATTCTAATAACATTTAAAGAACAGAGAGTACATCCTTTCCTCATGCCTGGCCTAAGTACCTAAGAAGGGCCCCGCTGGATCAGACCAAAAATCTGTGGAGTCCAGCATCTCCTGACAGAGATGTTTAGTCAACTAAACATTTTTAAACCAGGCCAGCAAAACTTCTTTTAGCCCAAGGACTCAATTCAGTTTCAGAGAACCTTTTGAAGGGCACATTTCAGGGGTTGGTATGGGGCCAAAGTCAAAATGGGTGGGATCAACATACCAAGAATAGGAGCATATTTTATCTTAATGTTCTTCCTGCCAGTAACTAAGCCTTTGGAGAGGCATTTCAACCTTCTAGAATGGGGAAAAACCTGCACAAATTCCAGGGAACTAACAAATAATCGGTGCTTGAGGAGAAAGAGGTGGGGCCTGTGAAAAGGGGGCCTTGTGGGGAACCCCAGAGGGCTGAATTTGGCCTGTGGACTTCAGGTTCTGCACCCCTGTTCTGAAACAGACCTCTTGGAGACCCATTCGTGCTCTCCTGACATCCACTTATTCAGTCCCCAGTGAAACTCTGTGGCAAGCTTAGTGGCCAACCAAACCTATAGTAAAGCTTCAGGTGTTCCTTGAATGTGCATCACTGTTGTGCAACTTCCAGATCCTGGCAGCTGTCCTAAGTGCAGGAAGGCAGATCAAAACTCTCCCACACTGGAGGCATTCAAGATGAAGCTGGACAGCCATCTGTCAGGGATGCTTTGACTTAGATTCCTGCACTGAGCAGGGGGTTGGACTCGATGGTCTTCTAGGCCCCTTCCAACCCTACTATTCCATGATTCTATGAATGCAAGGCAGTTTATACCTTGGAAACAAATGCTTTGCTGGCACTATGCACACCAGCAAAAAGCTAGGTTCTTTCTGCACTTCAGGAGAGCAGAAGCTGAATAATAAGATGATAGTGTTGAATGCATTACTTGTGAATAGCCACAGATGGTGGAAGATGTAGTCCAACAACATCTGGAGGACCTCAGGTTCCCCATCCCATGCTTAGAGGAATCTACTTTATTAGGGAACTGCAAGTTAAACCAACTTGCACAGGCATCCAGCATAGATCTGACCTCTCCAAGAACTTCCCCCAAGACAGAGCTACAACAGGAAACTTAACTAAGCACTTGTTGTTTATTCTGTCAGTCACTCCTGACTCTTCATGATTTCATGGACCAGCCCATGCCAGAGCTTTCTGTCAGCTGTTGCCACCCCCAGCTCCCCCAAGGTTGACTCCGTCACCTCCAGAATATCATCCATCCATCTTGCCCTTGGTCGGCCCCTCTTCCTTTTGCCTTCCACTTTCCCTAGCATCAGCATCTTCTCCAGGGTATCCTGTCTTCTCATGATGTGGCCAGAGTACTTCAGTTTTGCCTTTAACATCCTTCCCTCAAGTGAGCAGTCTGGCTTGATTTCCTGGAGTATGGACTGGTTTGATCTTCTTGCAGTCCAAGGCACTCTCAGAATTTTCCTCCAGCACCACAGTTCAAAAGCATCTAACTTCCTTCGCTCAGCCTTCCTTATGGTCCAGCTCTCGCAGCCATAGGTTACTACGGGGAATACCATTGCTTGAACTATGCGGACCTTTGTTGTCAGTGTGATGTCTCTGCTCTTAACTATTTTATCAAGATTTGTCATTGCTCTCCTCCCAAGAAGTAAACGTCTGCTGATTTCCTGGCTGCAGTCAGCGTCTGCAGTAATCTTTGCGCCTAGAAAGACAAGTCTGTCACTGCCTCCATGTTTTCTCCCTCTATTTGCCAGTTATCAATCAAGCTGGTTGCCATAATCTTGGTTTTTTTGAGGTTTAACTGCAACCCAGCTTTTGCACTTTCTTCTTTCAGCTTCATCATAAGGTTCCTCAGCTCCTCCTCGCTTTCAGCCATCAAAGTGGTATCATCTGCATATCTGAGATTGTTAATCTTCCAGTGATTTTAACTCCAGCCTTGGCTTCATCAAGCCCAGCACGTTGCATGATGTGTTCTGTGTACAGGTTGAATAGGTAGGGTGAGAGTATACAACCCTGCTGTACTCGTTTCCCAATCTTAAACCAGTCCGTTGTACTGTGGTCTGTTCTTACCGTTGCTACTTGGTCGTTATACAGATTCCTCAGGAGGCAGACAAGATGACTTGGTATCCCCATACCACCAAGAACTTGCCACAGTTTGTTATGATCCACACAGTCAAAGGCTTTAGAATAGTCAATAAAACAGAAATAGATGTTTTTCTGAAACTCCCTGGCTTTCTCCATTATCCAGCGGATATTGGCAATTTGGTCTCGAGTTCCTCTGCCTTTTCTAAACCCAGCTTGTACATCTGGCAATTCTCGTTCCATGAATTGCTGGAGTCTACCTTGCAAGATCTTGAGCATGACCTTACTGGCATGTGAAATAAGTGCCACTGTTTGATAGTTGGAACATTCTTTGGCGCTTTCCTTTTTGGGTATGGGGATATAAGTGGATTTTTTCCAATCCGTTGGCCATTCATCTGGCAAGATTTTAAACAGTTCAGCTGGGATACTGTCATCTCCTGCTGCCTTGTTATTAGCAATGCTTCTTAAGGCCCATTCAACCTCACTCTTCAGGATGTCTGGCTCTAGCTCACTGACCACGCCGTCAAATCTATCCCCGATATTATTATCCTTCCTATACAGACCTTCCATATATTCTTGCCATCTTTTCTTGATCTCTTCTACTTCTGTTAGGTCCTTGCCATCTTTGTTTTTGATCATACCCAGTTTTGCCTGGAATTTACCTCCAATGTTTCTAATTTTCTGGAAGAGGTCTCTTGTCCTTCCTATTCTTCTGCTTCTGCGCATTGCTTGTTTAAAAATAATTCCTTATCTCTTCTGGCTAACCTCTGGAATTTTGCATTTAATTGGGCATATCTCCCCCTATCACTGTTGCCCTTTGCTTTCCTTCTTTCTTGGGATGCTTCCAGTGTCTCAGCAGACAGCCATCTTGCCTTCTTGGTTTTTTTTTTCTTTGGGACGTTTTTTGTTGCTGCCTCCTGAACAATGTTGCGAACTTCTGTCCATAGTTCTTCCGGGACCCTATCTACTAAATCTAGTCCCTTAAATCTATTCTTCACCTCCACTGCATATTCATGAGGAATATTCGTGAGCTCATATCTGACTGATCTGTGGGTCTTCCCTATTCTCTTTAGTCTAATTCTAAATTGTGCAATAAGAAGTTCGTGATCTGAACTACAATCAGCTCCAGGTCTTGTTTTTACCAACTGCATAGATGTCCGCCACCTTTGGCTACAAAGGATGTAGTCAATCTGATTTCGGTGTCGACCGTCTGGTGAAGTCCATGTATAAAGTCGTCTCTTAAGTTGTTGGAAGAGAGTGTTTGTTATGCACAGTGAGTTGTCTTGGCAACATTCTCTCAGCCTATGTCCTGCTTCATTTTGTTCTCCCAGACCATGCTTGCCTGTAATTCCAGGTGTCGTTTGACTACCCACCTTAGCATTCCAGTCTCCTGTAATGAAAATAACATCTTTTTTTGGTGTACTATCCAGTAGGTGCTGCAGATCCTCATAGAACTGATCTACTTCTGCTTCTTCAGCATCTGTGATTGGGGCGTATATTTGGATCACTGTGATGTTAAATGGCTTACCCTGAATTCGAATTGAGATCATTCTGTCATTTTTTGGATTGTATCCAAGCACTGCTTTAGCCACTTTATTATTAATTATGAAGACTACTCCATTTCTTCTGTGGTCCTCTTGTCCACAGTAGTAGATCTGGTGGTCATTTGATGTGAAGTGGCCCATTCCTGTCCATTTCAGTTCACTGACACCCAAAATGTCTATATTTAATCTTGACCTCTCCCCAATAACCACATCCAATTTGCCCTGGCTCATAGATCTTACATTTCAGGCTCCTATGGTGTGTTGATCTTTAGAACATCAGATTCGTCGTTCACCACCAGCACCATCGGCTGCTAGCCATCCTTTCAGCTTTGAGCTAGCTGTGTCATCACATCTGGGGCTAGTTGAACTTATCCTCTGTTCCTGCCCAGTAGCATTTTGACCATCTTCCGACCTGGGAGTCCCATCTTCCGATGGTATACCGACATATCTCTGGTTGTACTGATCCATTTAGTTTTCATGGCAAGAATACTGGGGTGGGTTGCCGTTTCCTTCCCCAGGGATCGTATTTAGTCTGACCTCTCTGCCATGACCTTCCCATCTTGGGTGTCCCTTCATGGTTTAGCTCATGACGTCATTGAGGTGCTCAGGCTCCAGCACCACGACAAGGTAATGATCTCCTTTGCTGGAGAACTAAGCACTAAGCACATCGAACAGCACCACCTTTTGGTTGGAGGTATTACTTATATAGTCATTATGCATCCTTTGATAGTCAAGGCTCTTTTGCTAAGAATGTCCTGTTTTTCTTTGGAGCTGGGCTCTGTAAATGTTGGTTATTAAAATAAACAATTAATTTATATTTTCATAATGTGAAATCCTCATCATTCTCGTCTGATCTTGGAAGCTAAGCAGGGTCAGCCCTGGTTAGTACTTGGATGGGAGACCACCTGGGAATCAGGCTTCCTGCACTGAGCAGGGGGTTGGACATGATGGTCTTGTAGGCCCCTTCCAACCCTATGATTCTATGATTCCTTGAGCCGTGAGAGCAGTGCTGCCAGAGTTAGTTTCCTTTGGAGGGGAGAATACATTAGTGACTTACAGTGTTTTTGAAATATATGTTTTCATTACAGTCTCAGTCATTTATGCCCTACTGAATTTCAGGTTAGATTACTGTAACACATTTTATGTGGGGCTGCCTTTGAAGATAGTTTGGAAACTGCCATTAGCCCAGAATGTGATGGTCAGAGTGCTAACTGGAGCAAAGAGATTGGAAAACATAAATGCTGAAAGATTGGAGCACCTAACTTGTTTCCCAGATTCATTCAAAGTGTTGTGACAAGACTATCTTTTATTGATTACATTTTCATTATACAAGAATATAAATATTATAAAAATGTGGATGTGCCTGATCTCGTCTGATCTCGGAAGCTAAGCAGTGTCAGCCTCGATTAGTGCTTGGATGGGAGACTGCCTGGGAAACAGGCTTCCTGCACTGAGCAGGGGGTTGGACTCGATGGTCTTGTAGACCCCTTCCAACCCTATGATTCTATGATTCTATGTCTGAAACTTGTATTCCAATAAGAAATGAATAAAACCCCATTTTCTACAAATTTGTCCACTGATATTTCTTCCTTCATATATAGTAATGCTGAACCCAAAGTTCTTTAAAAAAAAAAAAAAATGGTCCAAATTGGAGTGCGCTTTTCGTGATGGGAGCAGGGGGGCAGAGAAACACAGCCATTCACCCCTTTCACCTTTGTCTATGTTTCGGGGTGGTAGCGTCACCAGTAGTCACAACCCTTTTAGTAGCTGCCATTATCCTGCCAGATAATGTTACTACAACTTTACTGATATTACATTGTGCTCATTTTGGCACCAGGTGAAGATCTTTTTTTATTCTCCCAGCCATTTTAGCTTTTCAGTTTGTTGTTTTATAACTGGTATTGTATTTTAAATTGTTGCACGTCTGCTAGCTTCTGTTTGGTTATTTTTATTAAACCTAGCAAGGATGTTACATTGTAGTTTTAAACTTTTAAACTTTAATATTGCATTTTATCACCTGTATTTTATTGTCTTGTATTTTACGGTTTTAATTGTTGTGAACTGCCCAGAGAGCTTCGGCTATTGGGGGGTATAAAAATGATACATAAATACTATTACGACTTGTGACCATCTCTGGCCGGTCCACTTCTGTACTTGATGAATTCAGACTTGGGTGTTCAGAGTACTTGGCTCAATTTTCAAGAAAAAACAAAACAACCACTTTCTATTACAGCACACCATTATCTCCCTGGAAGCGAACTCTTGAAGCTTTCCTTCTAGTGAACACACACTGAAGATGAATTCCTGCCCTTCGAGGCTGTATTATCATTCTGCCTTGTCATCATCTTCAAACCGTTTCCAGCTCCCCGTCAACATAGCTAATGTGACTCCACCAGGCCGAAATGCAAATGAAAAGAAACACAAGCAGGCCTGTCTAAGAAGGGGCCTGAAAAAACCTTCCCACACACAACCCCAGCAAGGATGGATTGATTCCATTTCTAACTCTTTGGCAGTGTTACTCATCCCTGTTAAACTGGTACTCTTTCCCCTCGCTTGCCTCAGAATGACAATAGTACAGAAATTTATTAAGCAGTGTGTGGAGAGAGAGAGAGAGAGAGAGAGAGAGCAGTGAAAAAGGAAAGCAATCCACGTTAATGAAATAGATCTGATTTCCCCTAGCAAATCACTTTGCTTTGAGGTCACTAACTTCATAAACGTCCAGGATCATTACCCATGTTATAGCTTTGCTATAAACAAATTCATGAGGGTTTCTTGAGGGATTGCAGGGCAGAAGACTGCTGTGGAGTCTCTCTGGTATAAATGTTCAGCCTATTCCATTTGCAGGAAAGATTCATGCGCTGTGCTCTGACTTAATATTTTTCTGGCTGCTGCTCGCTGACATAAACTGCTCATCCTCTAAGACGCCCCGCTCAGGGCTGAGTAGAAATGGCTCACTGTTTTTCAGGAACATTTTTAGCACTTAAAAATGCCTTCCATTACTGGCACTCATGATGATGCTCCTTGTGAAAATGTTTGCTTCGTCATTTCACTTGCCCTCACTTTCATTTGCTCTCAGTGATGCCATCCTGTAGCCAGATCTGATTGGCTGTGCCAACCAAAATGATTTTACTTAACCATCTCCAGTGACATCATAACATTCAGTATGTGTTCCCTGATTGGGTGGGATCAGCCTGTGGCTAATTCAGAAAGAAAGAAAAACATCCAGCCAGCGGAAACCATGGTCAAAGCTTTAGAGAAAAATCTGAATGCTCACAAAGCCTACACATTTTCAGGGAATAATTCTAGTCTGCCATAATAGATCTGAACTTCCTTAAAAACAAAACTAGGAGATAAACATTCAACACAACCCTGCCCTCACCACTCTTTGCCTTTTTGCAGCAAACAGAGCCATCCTATGGGAATCTAAGCCATGGGACAGAGTGCTCTGATGTCAGAGCACTCTGAGACTCCAACGCCCTGCTGGAAAGAGCCAGGCAGAGCGGGAGGAACAATGCAGGCATTTTCACCTCCCATTCCTCCTTCAAAAGCATTTAGAGCTAGACAGAGCTCTGAGCCCATCTAGCTTCATTAACTGGCAATGGGTGGAGATAGGAATGAAGAGGCTTGTAGATCCAGTGAATGCACGGCCTCTCCTTTCCCTTCCTAGGGGTGCACGAAAGTCACTTACCTGGTCTCGCAGCTTTTCGCGGTGGGGGGGAGGCACTTCGCTGCTTTCCTCGTGAAGTTCAGGCCGGGGGGGGGAGGCTTCCCGCCTCGCCTGGCTGAAATTCAGGCCGGGGGGGAGGCTTCCCGCCTCGCCCGGCCGAAATTCAGGCCGGGGAGGAGGCGCCTCACCTCGCCCGGCCGCGAAATTAAAAGTTAAAAAAAAACAAACGCCCCCGTGATAGGCTACGTGACGATTAATGTAGCCTATCACGGCTAGATCTGCAAAGTCAGGCGTGATAGGCTACGTAAATTGTCACATAGCCTATCATGGGTGACTTAAAAAAAAAAAAAGCGCGTACGCAAATGGCGGCCCCCATAGGGAGCCGCCATTCGCGTTCCTTATTTGGTCGCTGTAGTCTACGTAAAGATTTATGTAGACTACAGCGAAAATAAGGGCAACGCAAATAGCGTTGCCCTTATTTTCACCGTAGTCTACGTAATCTTTACGTAGACTACAGCGACCAAATAAGGAACGTGAATGGCGGCTCCCTATGGGGGCCGCCATTATCCGTACGCGCTTTTTTTTTTAAGTCACCCGTGATAGGCTACGTGACGATTTACGTAGCCTATCACGGCTGACTTTGCAAATCTAGCCGTGATAGGCTACGTTAATCGTCATGTAGTCTATCACGGGGGCGTTTTTTTTTCTTTTATTGGAATGGCGGCGGCGGCAGCCGGTCGAAAGACCGGCTGCCGCTCCCGCCCCAGACGAAGACCCGACGAACCGCCGGCCGGACCCACCGCCGGGAGGGACATTCGGCAAAGGTAAGTCCCATCCCGGGGGGGGTGCGGGGGGCGGGGGGGTGCAGAGAATTTCTCCCCGAAACTTTTTCGGGGGGCCGAACACATTGGCGCTCGGCCCCCCGAAGTTTCGGGGAGAAATTCTCCACCATCCCTATCCCTTCCTCTCCCCATCCATCAGCACGCTCCTTTTCCACCCTCCCTGTCCTCATCCGAGGTCACAATAGCGACCGTGGTGATTCCACGTGAACAATGTGTAAATAGTAAAGGTTTGTATATATGTATGGTGGCTGGTACGTGTCTGGAATGATTGGCAGGTGAGTGTAAGGTGGGGGTTTGGCAGCGTGTGGACAAGAATGACAGTCTGGCAAGTGGAAGAAAGGGGCAGTGGCTGAGTGAGAATGGCATGCAGTGTGATTGCAGTGTGATGAGAGCTTGTTCAGAAAAAGGTGGGTGATGGCTTCTAGAGAATCAGAGCAGTCTGGGAGTAAGGTAGATTAGGTACAGCTAGATAAGTCTGAGATGAGATTGGGAGATACGAGAACATCTAGTGATATAGTCTGTGCAACAGAGTGTGTGTCAGATGGTGTGAGAGAGGGTGTGAGAGGTTTTGAACATAGAACTAAAAACAAGAGCTATATTGTGTAGTTTATAGTGTTGACTTATTTTAATCATCATCCTTGATATCCTTTCCTCATCCCAACCCAGTTCCTATTTCCAATCCTGTTGTACCAAATGAAACTTCCTTGTTTTCAATTTTAAAAGACAGTTTCCTTTTTAGTTATTAGGAAGGGTTTTGTGGGTGCTTGGTCTGTGCTACCACAAGGAAGAAAGCAACTCTAAAAGGGTTACTGGTGGCAGCAACTGTGAGAGTGGTGAAGCATCGCAATACACAAACAGATGGTTGTGGGTGACAGCCCAAAGGTGGCAGTGTGAGGAGAGACACTGACCAAAGCACTTGAGCTGGTGATTCAAGGTGGTGGTCAAAAGGCCTCAGATCCTCACAGCAGCCTTGAAAGAGGAGCTGCCATTGAGCTTTCCACAGCAGCTGAGAGGGCTTGGATGGAGAAAATCACTGCACAGCTGCCCACCCAGGGCATAGACCTGTGTTATGGCCTCAGGGTGGGGTGGTGGTGGTTGAAATGATCTCTAAGATGCTTTGACTTAGATTCCTGCATTGAGCAGGAGGTTGGACTTGATGGTCTTGCAGGCCTCTTCCAACCCTACTATTCTATGATTCTATGAAATCAACCGTATACTACTGCCCCTGGGATGTCCTCCCAGGGACCATAGGATTGCTCTGTCAATAAATAAATAAACTATCTGATCATTGCTAGGAACCTAGAAGGAATGGCAAGGGCACCTGACTGTAACTGAAACTTGGTGGGATGACTCCCATGACTGGAATACAGCAATTGAAGGATATAACTTGTTCAAAAAGAACAGGCAGAACAGAAAGGGAGGTGGAGTTGCACTATATGTTAAAAATAATATTTCTGCACAGTAATACAGGAGGATGAGCTTGGTAGCCCCATCGAGAGCATCTGGGTTAAAATAAATGCAGCAAAGAATAAAAGGAACATGGTGGTCAGAGTCTACTACCGGCCCAGCCACCCAATCAAGGAGAAGACAAGGATGAAACTTTTGAAAAGCAAATCGCCAAGGTTTCAAGGAAGCATGATGTAGTAGTAATGGGGGACTTCAATTTCCCTGATATTTGTTGGGGAACAAATTCTGCAAAGCATGGCCCCTCCAAGAGATTCCAGACTTGTGTTGCTGATAACTTCCTTCTACAGAAAGTAGAGGAAGGAACTAGAGGATCGGCTATCTTTGACTTGATCCTAACCAACAGAGATGACTTAGTGGATAAAGTAGCAGTTACGGAAACTCTGGGGGAAAGTGACCATGTCATACTTGAGTTCTTGGGTCTAAAGGAAGCAAAAGCCGAGTGCAGCCAAAAGCGTACCTCGGATTTTAGGAAAGCCAATTTTAATAAACTCAGAACAATGATAAGTAAGGTCCCATGGCAAGCTATTCTAATGAGAAAAGGAGTCCAAGATGGGTGGAGGTTTTTAAAAAAGGAAATTCTAAAGGCACAATTACAGAGAATTCCAACAAGAAAAAAAGGAGGAAGACAACAGAAGAAGCCAGTGCGGCTTCACAAAAAGCTTAGAGATGACCTGAAAACAAAAAAGGACACATACAAGAAGTGGAAGGAAGGACAAGCGACAAAGCAAGAGTACAGGCAGGTAGCACAGAATTGCAGGGATGTCAGGAAGGCTAAAGCTGAGAATGAGCTGAGGTTATCGAGGGATGCTAAAAACAACAAAAAGGCTTTCTTCAGATATGTGCATAGTAAAAGACAGAGGAAAGAAAGGTTGGTTCAGCTATTAAATAAGGATGGCAAAATGATAACAGATGACAAGGAAAAGGCAGAAGTGCTCAATTCCTACTTTGGCTCAGTCTTCTCCCAAAAGAGGGTCTATGAGCCCCCTGGCAAAGGAGAAGTACAGGCTGAAGGGGCAGGATTGCAGCTTGAGATTGATAGGCATATGGTCAAGGAACACCTAATTACTTTGAATGAGTTCAAATCTCCAGGGCCAGATGAACTGCATCCTAGAGTAATAAAGGAACTGGCAGAAGAGCGCTCAGAACCACTGTCTATTATCTTTGAAAAATCATGGAGGACAGGTGAAGTGCCAGATGATTGGAGGAGGGCTAATGTTGTCCCTACCATCAAAAAGGGGAAAAAAGAGGTACCTGTGAACTACAGACGAGTCAGTCTGACATCAATCCCTGGGAAAATTCTGGAGCAGATGATAAAGCAATCTGGAAGCACCTTGAAAACAATGCAGTGATTACTTGAAGCCAATGTGAATTTGTCAAGAACAAATCCTGCCAGACTAAATCTGACTGCATTTTTTGATCAGGTAACCTCCCTTGTGGACTGTGGGAATGCTGTGGACATAATATACCTCAACACGAGCAAAGCTTTCGACAAAGTGCCCCATGATATCCTGATGAGCAAACTAGCTCGAAGTGGGCTAGATGAAACAACGATCCGGTGGATCCACAGTTGGCTACAGAATCGGACTCAAAGAGGGCTTATCAATTGGATCTTCTCAAACTGGGAAAAGGTAATGAGTGGGGTACCGCAGGGCTCAGTCCTGGGCCCAGTGCTCTTCAACATTTTTATTAATGACTTGGATGAAGAGGTGCAAGGAATGCTGATCAAATTTGCAGATGACACAAAATTGGGCAGGATAGCTAATACCTTGGAAGACAGAAACAAAATTCAAAGTGATCTTGATAGGCTGGAGAGCTGGGCAGAAGAAAGCAGAATGACATTTAATAGGGATAAATGCCATGTTTTGCATTTAGGAAAAAGAAACCAAATGCACAGTTACAAGATGGGAGATACTTGGCTCAAAAATGCTACAAGCGAGAAGGATCTTGGAATTATTGTAAATCACAAGCTGAATATGAGCCAACAGTGTGATGTGACTGCAAAAATGGCAAATTCTATTTTGGGCTGCATGAATAGAAGTATATCTTCCAAATCCCGGGAATTACTAGTTCCCCTCTACTCAGCACTGGTTAGGCCTCAACTGGAGTACTGTGTCCAGTTCTGGGCACCACATTTTAAGAAGGATGCAGACAAGCTGGAGAGGGTTCAAAGGAGGGCAACAAAGATGATCAGGGGACTGGAAACAAAGCCCTATGAAGAGAGACTGAAAGAACTGGGCATGTTTAGCCTTGAGAAGAGAAGACTGGGGAAAAATATGATAGCACTCTTCAAGTACTTGAAAGGCTGTCACAGAGAATAAGGCCAGGATCTCTTCTCGATCATCCTGAAGTGCAGGACATGGAATAATGGGCTGAAGTTACAGGAAGCCAGATTCCAGCTGAACATCAGGAAAACCTTCCTGACTGTTAGAGCAATACAACAATGGAACCGATTCCCTAGGGGGGTGATGGGTTCTCCCACACTGGAGGCATTCAAGATGAGGCTGGAAAGCCATCTATCAGGGATGCTTTGACTTGGATTCCTGCATTGAGCAGGGGGTTGGACTCGGTGGTCTTATAGGCCCCTTCCAACCCTACTGTTCTATGATTCTATGATTCTATGACCGGGTCTGTCAGTCCATCAGCCCCCCCCCCCCCCCGAATCCAGCTCGGTGAGGTGCTGCCCTGTTCGCCAATCCGTGCGAGCTCCTGGGACTTACTGGACCCATCCACTCATGCCCGGCAGCCACCTGTCCTCCTTTCAAGCAGCCATCTTTTATGGCTCTTGTGTTGTGGAAATGACACTTTACGGCCACCGTTGTGCGCAACACTGAATATATGGAAATATATAACCTCATCTTGCCTAAAAGATGGGGGCTTGCACGGATGGGTGGGCAGCTGCGGTGTGCCCCCAGACAACTCTCCGAGCCCTCTGTAGTTTTCAGTGGCTGGCTCACGGAGGTGAGCAGCAGCGGTGACTGCTTCACTGTCAGCCGAGCACAGAGTCCAGTGAGTACATCCATCCCTAGATCCCTGTTCCCTTGTGTTACATGAAACACCCAATGTGACAGTGTGTTATTTGTTAAACACAGTGTTAAGGGTTTATAGCTCCTCCATACATTGTAGGTTGCCTGGTGGGTGTGAGAACGTATGGAACAGTGTGAGTGGCTGAGTGCCTGGGACAGTGTGATTGGTTAGTGAGAATGCTGATGGGCAGGGGCGCTGGAGTGAGAGGGAGTTAAAAGAGGAAGTTTGAAGTGAGATGAGAGAGGCAGGGATTGGATCTCTTAGATAAAACCTTTTCTGGGGATAGGGAGTGGTAGTTAGTGGTTTTAGGCCTTACTTTAGCTTAGCTTAGGTTAAAGGGATAGCATATAAAGTAACAAAGACAAAAGACATCATATTCAAGAAATCTTTTAAAGTTCAACCTTTATAATAATCTAAACAAGTTATTTTGATTCTTTTACATTGAGTCTGTACTTAAGTCTTCATCACACCACTTATACTTAACCTAGGTAGAAGTTTAAAAGGGACACAATGCACACACCCTGTTATGTTGTTGTTGTTGTTCAGTCGTTAAGTCGTGTCCGACTCTTCGTGACCCCATGGACCATAGCACACCAGGCCTTCCTGTCCTGCGCTCTCTCCCGGAGTGTGTTCAAGTCCATATTCATTGCATCGGTGATGCTATCTAGCCATCTCATCCTCTGCTGTCCCCTTCTCCTTTTGCCTTCAATCTTTCCCAGCATCAGGGTCTTTTCCAGTAACTTTTCTCTTCGCATTAGGGGCCAAAATATTAGAGCTTCAGTTTCAATATCTGTCCTTCCAATGAGCAGTCAGGGTTGATTTCCTTTAGGATGGACTGATTTGACCTCCTTGCAGTTCAGGGGACTCGTAAGAGTCTTCTCCAGCACCACAGTTCAAAAGCATCGATTCTTCAGCGCTCAGCCTTCCTTATAGTCAAGCTCTCACAGCCATACGTTGCTACTGAGAAAACCATAGCTTTGATTAGACGGACCTTTGTCAGCAAGGTGATGTCTCTGCTTCTTCCTATGCTGTCTAGGTGTGCCATAACTTTCCTCCCAAGGAGCAAGCGTCTTTTAATTTCATGGCTACACTCACCGTCTGCGGTGATCTTGGAGCCCAAGAAAATAAAATCTGTCACTGCTTCCATTTCTTCCCCTTCTATATGCCGGAAGTGATGGGGCCAGATGCCACGGTCTTAGTTTTTGTAATGTTGAATTTCTCTTTCTGCCATTAGGGTGGTATCATCTGCGTATCTGAGGTTGTTGATAATTCTCCTGGCAATCTTAATTCCGACTTGTGATTCATCCAACCTGGCATTTCTCATGACGTACTCTGCATATAAGTTAAATAAGCAGGGCGACAATATATTTAGGCAGGGACCTAACAGAAGCAGATGAGAGTAAGAAGTGGTGGAAAGAATACACAGAAGAACTACACAGGAAAGATCTTAATGTCCCTGATAGCCATGATAGTCATACTCCTTTCCCAATTTTGTCATTTGTCATACTACTTTCGCAATTTTGAACCACTCGGTTGTTCCATGTCCGGTTCTTACTGTTGCTTCTTGACCCTCGTACAGGTTTCTCAGGAGACAGGTAAGGTGGTCTGGTACTCCCATCTATTTAAGAATTTGCCACAGTTCGTTGTGATCCACACAATCAAAGGCTTTAGCATAGTCAATGAAGCAGAAATAGACGTTTTTCTGGAATTCTCTTGCTTTCTCCATGATCCAGCGAATGTTGGCGATTTGATCTCTAGTTCCTCTGCCTCTTCGAAACCCTGCTTGTATTTCTGGTAGTCCTCGGTTCACATGCCGCTGAAGCCTAGCTTGTAGGATTTTGAGCATAACCTTGCTGGCATGTGAAATGAGCGCAATTGCGCGATAGTTTGAACACTCTTTGGCATTGCCCTTCTTTGGAATTGGAATGTAAACTAAACTGACCTTTTCCAGTCTTGTGGCCACTGTTGAGTGTTCCAAATTTGTTGGCATATTGAGTGCAGCACTTTAACAGCATCATCTTTTAGGAATTTAAATAGCTCCGCTGGAATACTGTCATCTCCGCTAGCTTTGTTGTTAGTAATGCTTCTTAAGGCCCACTTGACTTCACTCTCTAGGATGTCCGGCTCAAGTTCAGTGATCGCACTATCATGGCTATCAGGGACATTCAGATCTTTCCTGTATAGTTCTTCTGTGTATTCTTTCCACCTCTTCTTAATCTCATCTGCTTCTGTTAGGTCCCTGCCTTCTTTGTCCTTTATCATGCCCGTCTTTGCACAAAATGTTCCCTTAATATCTCCGATTTTCTTGAAAAGATCTCCAGTCTTTCCCAATCTATTGTTTTCCTCCATTTCTTTGCATTGTTCATTTAAGAAGGCCTTCTTGTCTCTCCTTGCTGTTCTCTGGAACTCTGCATTCATATCTTCCCCTTTCTCCCTTCCTTTTCACTTCCGTTCTTCCTCAGCTACTTGTAAAGCCTCATCAGACAGCCACTTTGCTTTCTTGCATTTCTTTTTCTTTGGGATGGATTTCGTTGCTGCCTCCTGAACAATGTTACTGACCTCCGTCCATAGTTCCTCAGGCACTCTGTCTATCAGGTCTAATCCCTGAAATCTGTTCCTCACCTCCACTGTATATTCATCAGGGATATTATTTAGGTCATACCTGAATGGTTTAGTGGTTTTCCCGACGGTCTTCAATTTAAGCCGAAATTTTGCAACAAGAAGCGCATGATCTGAGCCACAGTCAGCTCCAGGGCTTGTTTTGACTGACTGTATAGAGCTTCTCCATCTTTGGCTGCAAAGGACATAATCAATCTGATTTTGATATTGACCATCTGGTGATGTCCATGTGTAGAGTCGCCTCTTGTGCTGTTGGAAAAGAGTGTTTGCTATGATCAGCGTGTTCTCTTGGCAAAACTCTATTAGCCTTTGTCCTGCTTCATTTTGTACACCCAGGCCATGCTTGCCTGTTATCCCGGTGATTTCTTGACTTCCTACTTTAGCATTCCAATCCCCTATGATGAAGAGGACGTCTTTTTTTGGTGTTAGTTCTAGAAGGTGTTGTAGGTCTTCATAGAACCGATCAACCTCAGCTTCTTCGGCCTCAGTGGTTGGGGCATAGACTTGAATTACTGTGATGTTGAATGGTTTGCCTTGGATTCGTACTGAGATCATTCTATCGTTTTTGAGATTGTACCCCAGTACTGCTTTTCCACCCTTTTATTGACTATGAGTGCTACTCCATTTCTTCTAAGGGATTCTTGCCCACAGTAGTAGATATAATGGTCACCTGAATTAAAGTCGCCCATGCCTGTCCATTTTAGTTCGCTGATTCCCAAGATGTCGATGTTCAATCTTGCCATCTCATGTTTGACCACCTCCAGCTTACCTTGATTCATTGATCTTACATTCCAGGTTCCTAAACAATATGGTTCTTTACAGCATTGGACTTTCTTTTCACCACCAGACACATCCACAGCTGAGTGTCCTTTCAGCTTTGGCCCAGCCGCTTCACTCTTTCTGGCGCTACTTGGAAATACCCTCTGCTCTTCCCCAGTAGTATATTGGACACCTTCCGACCTGGGGTGCTCATCTTCCAGCTTCATATCTTTTAGCCTTGTGATACGTTCCATGGGGTTTTCGTGGCAAGAATATTGGAGTGGGTTGCCATTTCCTTCTCCAGTGGACCACATTTTGTCAGAACTCTCCAGCATGACCTGTCCGTCTTGGGTGGCCCTGCATGGCATAGCTTATGGCTTCACTGAGTTATGCAAGCCCCTTCACCACAACAAGGCAGTGATCCATGAAGGGGTTATACTATCGGAAAAAAAAAGGAGTATAAGAAAGGCGGTTAAAGGTGGAAACCTGTGGTGAGTGGGAACAACCTGCCTAGGTGGAAGCAAAGGTGACACCTCCCCCTGCCCCCCGTCTTGAGGTACTGTAGGATGGGTGAAGAGAGGATGGGTTTTGTCACAGACAGACTCAGTAAAAAGCACAGGCCCTGATTCCAGAAGTGGTTGTGTGCAATCTGTGGCCTGGGCCTGGCTTGAGATGGTCGATGGAAATGCAGTGATTTATTTATTTATTTATTTAATTACATTTATATCCCACATTCTTTCCTCCTTAAGGAACCCAAGGCGGTGTACGTAGGCTTCGTCCTCCATTTTATCCTCACAACAACAACGCTGTGAGGTGGGCTGGGCTGAGGGTCTGTGACTGGCCCAAAGTCACCCAGTGAGATTCCATGGCCGAGTGGGTACTAGAACCTGGACCTTCTGACTCCCAGTCCAACACTCTAGCCACTACACCATGCGGGCTCTCAGTTCCCATGGATGTCACAAGTTGGATGGGAATGCACATTCCTACCCAATCCTGCATTACACATGGGGACTGCATAGAATGCCCTGCATCTGGGTGCACCTTGCGATGCACATTCGCGCCTTGGTGCCCACTTACATTCCGTCCAACAGGGGACTTGCTTTCATATCTCCTGCATCTCCATCTACGATCTCAAGATTTCCTTTGCTGGATGAGGACAAAAAAGTTTTGGAACTGGACGCCATTTAAAAAAATAAGATAAAGATCAACCAGCAAAATGTCCACCCTAGACATTAATAGCATGAAGCTTTCCATTTGCATTTATGATCCCTGACCATGTGTTTTTCCGTGCTGAATGCCGCGAGGTCGGAAGGCGTCTTTGTTTTGTCTTATGTGCGTCCTTCTGGCTCCTTTGTTTTGTAAATGTAGGAGCCTCTAAATAATTAATAGACAGCGGAGATACTGGCTGTCAGTTCTGTGACCATGGAACTTCTAAATTATGACATATTATTTTCTCTCTTTTCCCTCCACCCTCGCCTCGAAGCATGAAAGGGAAAGATGTACATTAACAATGCCTAGTGCTAGACTATTAGCTGCACTTTGGTTTGCTATTTTGAGGGAGTATTGAAGACAAAGGACAAAACAAGTTACAGAGAGAGAGAGAGTGAGGGAGAGGGAGAGGAAGAGGAAGAGGAAGAAGGGGGAGAGTGGGAGAAAGGATGAGAATCAAAGCTGTATTCCATAAACAGCTTCTTCATACTTGATGTCATGAACCAAGTGTTCTGCTGTCAGCTCCTTGGGTGCTCTGTCAAATCTTACTGCGTTGCACCTAGGGATGTCAGAGAATTCCACCACGGATCACGGTGAGGCCGAATGCCAGTGCATTCGGCCACCCGAAATCCATGGCGGAATGAAGCCCCCCCGCCCCACCACCCCACGAACAGAGCACTTACCTGCTGCCATCTGCGCTGACTTGCGAATGGTGGCTGCATCTGCGGCTGCCATTCGCTTCCTCATTATAGCCATGATAGGCTAGGTAAATACTTATGTAGCCTATCACGGCAAACGCAGGGGCGCCATTTGCATCCCTGCGGAAGCTGTGATAGGTTACGTAAGTATTGACATAGCCTATCACGGCAAAACTAAGGGAACGCAAATGGCGGCAGCTATGGTGGTCGCCATTTGCGCTCCCTTTGTTTTCCGCCATGATAGTCTACGTAAATATTTATGTAGCCTATCATGGCGGAAAACAAAGGGAACACAAATGGTGGCAGCTAAGGCGGATGTCTGGCTGTGGGCGGCCCCGACCAGCGGCTCCACAGAGTTGCCGCAGAGCAGAGCCAGCCGGGTTAGGATTTCAGGGGGAGGTGCGGAGTGCCTCCCCCCCACCGCGAATCACCCCGTCGAAAAGGTAAGTGACTTTCATATATCCCTAGTTGCACCTAGGGATGTATTAAAGTGACTTACCTGTTCACGGATTATGTTTATAGGTGTGGGGGAGGTGTTCCGTCCCTCCCCCTGGAATCCTTGACAGGGGGGAGGCGCTCTGTTCTCCCCCCCCCGGAATCCTCGAATGGCCAGCTGTGCTCCGCGGCAGCTCCGCGGAGCAGCCTGCCAGGCCCAGCCAGGCCAGAGCCGTCCACAGCTGGATTTCCGGCCGCGGAGGGCTCTGGGTAAAAAACAAAAACAAAACCCTACATAAATCTTTATGTAGCCTAAAACGACGAATCAAAAAGGGATGCAAATAGCGCCTGCTACGCTATTTGTGTTCCCCTTTATTTTCGCCGTCATAGTCTACGTAAATATTTACGTAGACTAAGACGGCCAAAAAGAAGGAACGTAAATGGCGGCGGCCGTAGCCGCCACCATTTGTGTACGTGGGTTTGTTTTTTTTTTTAACCCACCCAGCCATGATAGGCTACATAAATCTTTACGTAGCCTATCACATCTTTTTTTTAAAAAGACTGGAAATAGCGGTGGCGGCAGCCAGTCAGAAGACCAGCCGCCGCTGCCACCGGAGCCGCCACCGCCCGGAAGATCCACCCCAGGTAAGTCTCGTCCTGGGGGGGGGATCCATGGGGGGGCGGGGGGGTGGCAGGCCGTTCCAACACAGATCTCGTCCATGGGGGGGGGATCCATGGGGGGGCCGAATGCACTGGCATTCAGCCTCACTGAGATCCGTGGAGGAATTCTCTGCCATCCCTAGTTGCACCCAGTCCGACAAGAGGGATGCAACCAAGAAGAATAAAAAGTGTGTCAGAAATCAATTGCAAATGCAGAGCTAGTTTGTGATCTGTCTCCTTTGGGCAGGGGTATCTAGGGATGTCAGAGAATTCCGCCATGGATCTCGGTGAGGCCGAATGCCAGTGCATTGAGCACCCCAAAATCCGTGGTGGAACGAAGCCCCCCCACCCCCCGAAAGGCGTGCGAAATGGGACACCTGCCTGCTGCCGTTCGCGCTGACTTGTGAATGGTGGCTGCGTCCGTGGCCGCCATTCGCTTCATCACTATAGCCGTGATAGGCTACGTAAATACTTATGTAGCCTATCACGGCTAATGCAGGGACGCCATTTGCATCCCTGTGGAAGCCGTGATAGGCTGCGTAAGTATTTACGTAGCCTATCATGGCAAAAAAAAAAGGGAAGGCAAATGGCGGTGGCTACGGCGGCCGCCATTTGCGTTCCCTTTTTTTTTGCCTTGATAGCCTATGTAAATATTTACGTAGGCTATCACGGCAAAAGAGGGGTGCAAATGGCGTAGTGGCCGCCATTTGCGTTCCCTTTCCCCCCCCCCGCCGTAATAGGCTACATAAATATTTGTGTAAACCTATCACGGCAAAAAAAAAAAAGGGAACGCAAATGGCAGCTGACGTAGCCGCCGCCATTTCCGTTCTCTGTTTTTCTTTTTCTTTTTTGCTGTGATAGGCTTCGTAAATATTTACATATCCTATCATGGCAAAATATAGGGACACAAATGGTGACGGCTACGGCTGCCACCTTTTTCGTCCCTGCAGGCTGCCCAGCTGCCGGATGTCCAGCTGCGGGAGGCCCTGGTCGGCGGCTCTGTGGAATCTCCGCGGAGTGGAGCCGGCCAGAGAGAATTTCGGGGGGAGGGACGGAGCGCCTCCTCCCCACTGCGAATGTCACCCTTCGAAAAGGTAAGTGACTTTCGTACATCCCTAGGGGTGTCGCTGAGTCACAAAGCACTAGGGATGCTGGAGAAATTTGAGACAAACTAAAATGAGCTCAGATGGCTAAGAATCCCACCCATGGGATCCGCTGCGGAGCGACCCCTTCAGGCCGTGCGGAGTCTGTGGACTTACAGATGATTTTTTTTTAACTTTCTGAAATGTACGCATATTTATTCATAGGAAAATGCACAAGTTTCTGCAGAGGAAAAGTTGAATGGAACAGGGGACAATACACTAAAGTTACATACTAAGGTAAATTATGGAAATACTTTCGAAACCTCTTATGTAATTATTTATGTAATTATTTACATATTTTTCCACATGACGAAAACATACACATTCACATCCGTCTGTGAGCGGATGACGGAACAACAGGTGTCTGACAATCTGTGAAACTCAGGCAGAGCGGATTTTACACAATCTGTACATCCCTAATGTATATTTGAATTTGGATTGGATCCAGGATCTGGCTTCTGTGAGGGAAAGGGACCTTTCATGAGAGGAAGAACTCAGTTTGTGGAGGGTCCCTCCACCTGATTTTTGAGGCTCCCCCTCCCCCACACCACAGCTCACCCCATTCAGCAGGGTCTCTTGACTCTCTATCAGTGGAGGCTGGTGGCTCCGATTTCAGTAGGGCTGTGAATCCATTCTGGGTTTAAGCCAGAACTCTAAAAGAGCTATCCAAGGTGCTAATATAATACCATTTAAGACATGTCAAATGCAAGGTTTAACTATTTAACAAAAGCAGCATGCATAATGAAAATCATTCTATTAAAAGAGGGTTTTATATTTAAAACCCTCTCGAAAACAATGGCAGATGGAGCTAGCTTGTAAAGGTTTGAGGTCTACAGAGCCAAGGCAAGGAGAAAGGTCAGGCCTAGAGGCCTGGAGTTTTTTTTTTTTTGTTGGGAGGTGGTATCCCTGAGAGGAGAAGTTTCATTTCCCTGGTTAAGTTTCAGTTTCATTTCCTCTGTTAAGTCTCATTTCTTCAGGTTTGAAACAGTACTTTTGGTTTTGAGGGAGGAGGGTATATAAAGAGAGTGAGAGAGGCAGTATAGGAAAAAAAGAACCTGAAGATGGGGCAGGAAGAAGAAGTCTGGAGAAGCCTAAGTACAGCTAGGGTAAAGAAACCTGCATTTTACAACTTTTATTTTCTCTTAATGCCTTTTGTATGACTCAGCTCTATTGTGTAATTACCATTAGTTGTGATTTGCTTGCTTTAATTTACCAATAAAGTGTTGTGATTAAACTCTGTGTCTAGAGTGTCAATCACCCCATGCCTGCAAGCTAAACTCTACGTTATTGGAAAGGGGAAGCTAAAAGAAGGAAGCTGGAACTCTTAAGGAGGCAAGAGTTCCTTAAGGAGTTGGTCAGGGTGTCCAGGTCATAAGGGGAACCCTGACACAGCCATATATCTCTTGGGAGGGAATTCCAGAGAGCAGGGTCCACCACTGTGAAGGCCCTATCTCTAGTGCCCACCAACCTTACAGATCTTAATGGGCAGCCAGTAAGTAGGGCATCTTATGATGATCTTGACAAACAGGCAGGTACATAAGGTTGCAGACAGTCCTTTATTAACCTTTATTAACTTGACCCAAACTGTTGTAATGGTCCAAAATTCAAAACTAGCACTTTGAACTGGGCCTAGAAACACATCAGCAACCAGTGCAGGTGATACAGAGCTGGTGTAATATAATATATCAGTCTAATGCCTACCAAGGACTCTAGAGGCTACATTCTGCACTAGCTGAAGTTTCTGAGTCATCTCCAAGGGCAGCTCCATGTGCATTGCAGAAATCTAGTCGGGATGTAACTAGTGCATGCATAATGAGACTAGGTGTGCTTTTTCTAGATAGGGTCCTAGCTAGGGATGGACAAATCCACCCCCGTCCAGTATCGTTAAGTGCCCACTGAGGCACTGCCCCCGCTTGAGACCACCAGACCCATGCTTGAGCCCCCACGAGCTCACCAAGCCACCCACACTCACCCTGAATCCTGTCCATGAGTGCCTGCCATTTTGCCGAGGTTATTTTTATGGAAAGAGGAGGTCATAAAAAATGTGCATATTTAAATATGGGCAAATTCAGGCTGGGAAAGCTTGATATTTGCAATATTAGAGGCGAAAGTGGGCAATGGCTCTAATATTGCATAGATCAGCCTTTCCCAGCCTGAATTTGTGCATGTTTAAATATGCACATTTTTAGTGACCTCTTTTTCCTGTAAAAATAAGCTCTGCAAAATGGCAGGTGCTCGCGAACAGGTCTGGGTGAGTGTGGGGAACGTCCAGGAGGGCGTGAGCAGGGATGAGGGATGATGGTGGGCGCAGTCCAGGGGTGCAGGTGGTGGTGGGGAGCCTGATGGACTCCTGGACCCAGTCGGGCATCCACTCCAACCCTAGTCCTAGCTGACACACTCTTGGCCACTGCCACCACCTATGCTTCTGCAGACAGTGTCAAATCATAAAGCACCCCCAAGCTAGGCTTGTTCAGGGGGAGTACAACCCTGTCCAACTCCAGTTTCCTTCCTCTATTGAGAACAGCAGATTCCCCACCTGCAGTACTTCTGTCTTGTCTGGATTAAGCTTCAGCTTATTCACACTTGTCCATCCATGCACATATTCAGGAGACCCACTGCATTCCTGGAATCACTTTGTGGAAAACAGAGGTAGAGCTGCCTGCCATCTGTATATTGGTGGCATTGCAGTCCAGCCCTTTGGGTGACTTCTCCTAGTGGTATCATTAGATGCTGAAAAAAACAAACTTATGATACCCCACAAGCAACAGGACACGTGGAAGAGGAGAAGTCCCCCAACAAGACCTTCTGAAACCAACTTGCTGAGTAGTATTGGAGCCACCATAACATTGTGTCCCTCAACCCAACCAAGTCAGGTGATCCAGAAGGATACCATGATTAATGGTATCAAAAGCCTTAGAGAAGCCCAGGAGAACTAACAGGGTCACACTGCCACTGTCTATTCCCTGGTGTAAGTCATCCACTAGTTCATCCAAGGCTGTTTTGGTCCCCAAACCAGGCCTAAACCTAGATTAGGACAGATCTTGCAATCCTGACATTGTGCAGTCCAGGAACAATATTACTATGTGATGGATGGTTTCTTTAGATTCAGCCTACAATTCAGAGAATGGTTTCAATATTAGTTGGCAGTCAACAGCAACTTCCTTTAACTTTCCTGTTCCTCCTCTTTGCAATGGAGTTCCTGTGTGTACATCGCAGGCTCTGCTTTTATTTGGTCTGAAGAGTTTCAAGGCAGATGTAATTTCAAAGTGTCAGTCTTGGTTAGGATAGCGTGACAGCAAATGTATAGCAGCTGTGGCGTTATCCAGTTCTCACATACACAGGGTTAGGATGTACGAGAATTTAATTTTTGCTTGCAAACCATGCAAGCATGCTCTGCTCAAAGTCCCGAATGCAAGCATGAACATGTGTCTACTGAAAATGTTTGCAAATGGCTGGACATGTGCTTGTGTTCAATTTGCACTGCTTCCCCCCCTTTGATTTTGTGCAAATTTCCTACTCCGCACAAATTTCTCCTGCAGACGGAAAGCCATTTTTTAGTCTATGGAGGAAAGTTGCACACATTAGGAAAGTTGCACAAATTTAGGGAAATTTACACAAATGTCACCTTTGGTCGCTGCTCAATTTGTGCAATTTTCTCATTCACACGGAGCAAGCACCGATAGCAAAAGCGATTAGGAAGCAGGCATGAGACACGATGCTTGGAGTATCCTAGTGATCTCAAACATTGCTCATTTGCCCATCCCTACACATGGATTATGGATAATATTCTGGAGGTGATGGACTCGACCTTGGGGGAGCTGGGGTTGGCGACGGTCGACAAGAAGCTCTGGCGTGGGCTGGTCCATGAAGTCACGAAGAGTCAGAAGTGACTGACTGAATAAACAACAACAACAACACATGGCTTATCTGCATACACACAGGGTGACTAAATTTCTCTGCTGAGTTCAGGAAAATGTAGGGTGGCCACTTGTGAATTGCCAAAAAAAGAGAACATGCATCACCAAATAAAGAGGACAACATAGGACACTGATTTGTATAAGTGTTCATGTGCTAATTTATATGTATAGATTCAAAATCAGAAATAATAATAATTTAAATAGAAATACAGTGCATCTCATGATAGTGTGGAAGACTGACCAGGTGACCTGTGTGCTTTCCTTGGTCTGCAGTCCACGTGCTGTTGATTGACAACTTCGAGGCCTGGCTTTTCCTTCTGATGATGCTTTATCTTTATACTGGGCTTGAACCGGACAGCCCTTCAAATAGAGGACAACTTCAAAATAGAGGACTGTCCTCTGCAAAAGAGGACACATAGCCACCTTAGGAACATGGGGAGAAAGAAACACCATGTGTGTCAATTCTGCGAAATGTCAGAAATGAGGTTCTGAAATTTGTGTATTGGCAAAGATTTCCTTTGTATAATATGATGCATTTTGGAATAAAGAGCCGCCTAGGGATGTGTGGAACTGCCCCCCTGCCCCCCCTATATGCCTTCATCAGTAGTTGGCCTTTGGGGGCCTCTAATGAGCCCCACACCCCTGGAAGAGGCCCACCGCTGAAGCCTCCTTGCTCTATGCTACCACTTCATGTTCACTTGCCCTCTTTGAGCATACCAGCCCACAGTGAGGAGATGGCACAGAAGCGTTCTCCTCCCTTGCTCTCTCCCTCTGAATGTTGGTGTGGATTTGGCCTAGAGGCAGAGGGCAAGCAAATGGGAGAGCAGTGACCATGGTGAGAGGATGTGGGCCCAATCAGGCAGGCTGCCATTGAAGAGATCTTGCCCAAGGCCCCCAAATCCTGGAGCCAACACTATCCCACAACATTATTTTTGTTCCTTTCAGAAATTCCTTAGATGTTTCCGTCTAACCAGTTTTAAGCAAAACGAACGATGCTCCTCTAATGTCCCTCATTTGAATGGAGGAAATGTCTTGGTGGCGTGGCTGCAGTTCCAACAGTGGCCATCTGCAGTGCAGCGGAGAGCAGACCATCAGCTCTCCCCTACAGGAATCTACCAGGGTGGTGGAGAGAATAAGGCATCTAGGTCCCACTGGTGGCTTCCTCAATTTGGGGAACGGTGGCTCTCTAACATTGGCAGCATCCTCACAAGGCCCTTTGCCAAGCTTACTTCAAAGATATTGTTTCAAGCAGTACTCATTGAACCCCAGATGCCTCCACCGTGTGCATTTAAAACAAGGAAAAGAGAACCAAAAATGCATCAGAAAGTTTCCTTCTTCTCCTTCTTCTTCAGAATTCATGATCCATCTGTTCCTTTTTTTGGCATCTGCCTTGACCAGTTGCCTGATTACAGATGTTAATGAGAAGCAGGGGAATTGTTTTAAGTAGTCAGAAGGTATGTACTCCTCCCCTTGCCAGCCATTTCGTATCCATCCCACTGCCACCAGAGAGAAGATTTCTTAAATGAAATCTAATAAAAGCAAGCAGTAATATACCATTATGTGCACTCTGCCTCCCTGAGAGATGATAAATTCAGAAGTAGCACTACTGAGTTTCTTTTCCTTTGGATGAGAAACCACCAGAGAACGGGTCTTTGCCATTTTTGTTTTCTTTTCAAATATACAAGCAGAGCATAGCAGAAGCAACTGAGATCCTGCCTTCAACTCCCAGATTGCCAGAGTTGTAGGATCCCAAGGCTGCCGCCCAAGGTCCCATCCTGACTCCCTGTTTCCAAATTCAGCCTGTGAAATTGGCTGATTTACTGCCCCTTCCTGCTAACTGGAGGATATTAGCTTCCTTCGTTCTGATTCATTTTCTGTTCCAAAGCTGGAGAACATCTCCTGTCAGTAGCTGTCATTGGTGGAACATAAACAGCATTCCATTACCTAGGGATGGACAAAGTGGCCAATTTCAAGACAATTTCAGATGTATTTATTCATAAGTCTGTTCCATTCCATTTCCGCATTAATTGGTGATTATCTTTTTTAAATGAAAATTCATATATATAAACATATATTTTCTCACAAAATACTCATTTCTAAATATATCTTATCTAAATGTATGCATTTCAAAATATATTTTATCATAAAATATACATTTTAAATTTAGATTGTTTCCCCCCCTTTTCCTTTTTACTTAAGAAGCGCATTACAAAATTTGGAAATCTGAAGGATTATTCTATTTTGATCCACACATTAATTTGGGAGGAGCAAATCAAGTCAGTTCTCATCAGAATTCATAAAGATTGAATTCCACCAGTAACCTTACTATTAACCAGCCACCTGCATACTGAATCATGGTAAGACAGCACCTGAAACAATATTGTCACAGGCCATGGTATTTTGTTGCACTAAATCAACTTCCC
This sequence comes from Heloderma suspectum, assembly GCF_057233095.1. Lineage (NCBI taxonomy): Eukaryota > Metazoa > Chordata > Lepidosauria > Squamata > Helodermatidae > Heloderma > Heloderma suspectum. The sequence goes on from NC_139458.1 coordinate 426,229,116, forward strand.
CCAATCTGGTGCTCTCCAGATGTGCTGGACTACAACTCCCAACAATGAGACCCAATCCATTGGTTGTTTAGACGACCACTTTCTTAGTGACATGTAGGCTGCGCTATTTTCCAGCTGAGGCCACACAGAGATCTAGAGTCTATGTCTATAATTAGGGATGTTGCGGGCGCCTGATTTGGTCCGCAAATTTGCTGGACTGCTGGAGCCAGGCTTTCTGAGATGTGCCCTCTGAACTTCCCCAGCTCACTGGGCCCCAGTCCGCCCACCCCCTGTGCTCGGCGACCAGCTCGAGGCTTTCCCAGATCCATTCTCCTTTGCACCGATCGCCATGTTTTTTAGACATGGAGGAGAACAGAACACCTTCCCCACACAGTAACGCTACCACTGGAATCTCTATGCCCCGTCCAACCCTTTTTACTTTGTCCTTGAGTTGTGAGGACACCCTGGGCTTATTCTATAATCTGAATTATTCCCTTTATTACCTCAGCCCTCATGTAGTCTAGAGCAGAAGGCATAGGATTTTATAAAACAAAGAAATTGTTATTAATTACAAACTTATGATGTTCAAGAATAAAACATTACTGTAAATCAGTAATTTTTAAAGCTTTGATCTATGTATATCCTCTCATACCCATAAATCCTATTTTCTGTCTCTGTCTTTCTCTTTTCAGACTCTCTTCAATTCAACTCTTCACAGACCCCCCCAATCTATTCCCTAACAAACCCTGTCACTATCTGACTCACACAAGCACAGCACCCAGCTTATATAGCAGATGTGCCTGACCCCCCTCTCACATGCTCAGCCAATCATCTCACATATGCAAATCCACCATTCCTCCCATCACTCATCCCATTCTCACTCTAGATATACTCACCATAAAACACAGATCTAACGAAGATACATAACCATAACGACAGGTTCATTATATACATATGTGTAATGTCATGTCACAGGGTATCTAAACTGGATTTGAAAAGGAGGCAGAGAACTGACTATAGCACTATGGATTCCTCTAGAAGTCTGATGGAGAACACAAATCTGTTGGAGTGCTAATGCTGTGAACTCATATCTCAGCCTTCCCCAACCTGGTGTCCTCCAGATGTGTGGGAATGCATCTGGAGGGCACCAGGTTGGGGAAAGTTGACATATCTGGTCTGGTCTCCTCTCATCTAGACTACTGTAATGCGCTTTACATGGGGTTACCCTTGAAGTCGGTTCAGAAGCTGCAGCTGGTGCAGAACGCGGTGGCTCGCCTGATTAAAGGCAGCTACCGGCGTGATCACATCAATCCAGTGCTGAAGGAGTTGCAGGGGCTACCAGTTGTTTTCCGGGCCAAATTCAAGGTGTTGGTTTCGACCTTTAAGACCCTATACGGTTCCAGCCGAGCCTATCTCAAGGAGCGCCTCCAGCAATACCAGACAGGCTGCTCAACAAGATCAGCCTCGGATGGCCTTCTCTCTGTCCCATCAGCCAGGACAGCTAGGCTGGTGAGGACGAGGGAGAGGGCCTTATCTGTGGTGGCCCCCACTCTGTGGAACTCCCTCCCTAGGGAACTCCGCCATGCCCCCTCGTCAATGAGCTTCTGCTATGCATTGAAAGCTTGGTTGTTCAGGCAGGCATTTGGGGTGGGTTAGGGTATTTTTAGACAATATTTTAATGTGTAATTTTACTGTTTTAAATCGTACCGTTGTACATCACCAGAGTGGCTGGGTGACTGGCCAGGTGGGCAATCAAGAAATTAATTAATTAATTAAATAAATGAATAAATTGTATACTCAGCCTGTATATATATGTGAATAAACCCTATGTCGCAGAAATGCTGTAAGTCTCCAGGCAGCTCCTTTGAAGAACACTGAACCTTGGGTAGGTGCTGGAGCCTGCGAAACCTTGCACTGCTCAGATGTGGGGTGCACACATCTAACAGTATATGCAGGTAAAATCATTCCTTGGCGACAGCTTTGCCGACACCTTCTGGTCTCTTGCCATATACTATGAAAGGTTCTGTAGCAGGTGACTGGGGTCGCAGACATCATTACTGTAACAGTGCTAGGCTGGTTTTATGGTTTGCCATGCACACAATCATTTCCTTGACAACTACCTTCTAGATGGACCTTCCAAGAACAAATTATACTATATGACTAGACACTGGTTTGTTTTTCTCTTGTTGTTTCCCACTCCCTCTTTTCCCTTCTTTTTAAGACATGCTGACTGTAGCATTTCTGAATTTTCAATGTCATATTAATGGCTGGAAGATTAAAGGCCAGTTTGTATTGCTGGCAAATACTGACTTTTGAAAACATCAGAGATATAATATTACAGGATGCAAACATTTAAGTGGGCTTTACAGTAGTTGACCTTCTCTTCTGACACTGAGATACGCTGACAGTAGCACTTCTGGTTTTTCAGCAACATTTGAATGGCTGGAAGATAAATATTAGTTTGCACTGCTGGCAAACACGGACTTATTTGGAATACAGAAGTGGTAAAAAGGTTGCCTGATGTGATAAGTGGTGTGCAACTGGAAGGACGCTTCAGATCATAGAATCATAGAATAGTAGGGTTGGAAGGGGCCTAGAAGATCATCGAGTTCAACCCTCTGCTCAATGCAGGAATCTAAGTCAAAGCATCCCTGACAGATGGCTGTCCAGCCTCCTCTTGAATGCCTCCAGTGTGGAAGACCCCACCACCTCCCTAGGTCATTGGTTCCATTGTCATATTGCTCTAACAGTCAGGAAATTTTTCCGGATGTTCAGCCGGAATCTGGCTTCCTGTAACTTGAGCCCATTCTTCCATGACCTGCATTCTGGGATGATCGAGAAGAGATCCTGTCCTTCCTCTCTGTGACAACCTTTCAAGTACTTGAAGAGCACTATCATATCTCCCCTCTGTCTTCTCTTCTCAAGGCTAAACATGCCCAGTTCTTTCAGTCTCTCTTCATAGGGCTTTGTTTCCAGTCCCCTGATCATCTTCACTGCCCTCCTCTGAACCCTCTCCAATTTGTCTGCATCCTTCTTAAAGTGCAGTGCCCAGAACTGGACACAGTACTCCAGATGAGGCCTAACCAGTGCTGAGGAGAGGGGAATGATATACGTTACACTGGATCAGGAGATAAAATGACATTCACCCTTCCTTCCTTCCTTCCTTCCTTCCTTCCTTCCTTCCTTCCTTCCTTCCTTCCTTTTTTAGCAAAGAATGGCTAAGGGAACTAAGGGTGCTGTGCGCCGTGCTCTCCTGCTGTGGCATTTGCCTCAGCAGTAGAATGCCTGGCTCTCTGGAGCAAGAGGCCAACTGATGCCTAGCTCTGAGGATCCCTCAGAGCTAGGCATTTGCCTGCTGCCTGGGAGAATCAGTGGCAGGGTGCGTGGTTATCCCAGTGGCGACAGCAGCAACGGAGGAGGGGCCAAAGTGCTGCCGCTCCTGTCACCACCACCACACACCCACTGCTGACATCACCTTCAGGGGTTCATTTAGCACTCCCAGAATTTGGCGCCCAAGGTGGCCATTTGGTTCTCCCCCTCCCCCTAGAAATGGGCCCTGATAGCTATAGAAGGTGCAGAAAGGGACCAGGCAAATGACCAAGGAGTTGAAGCCAGAGCTGAACAAAGCCCCACAAACTTCAACAGAGTTTTCCTCCCTAAGTGTGTGTGTGTGTGTGTGTGTGTGTGTGTAAATCAGGGACATTCATGGGGTGAGGGGATATCAAGGACATTCTTGTGGGGAAGAACATCCAGGAAATTTGGGGATGGGGGAAGTAACTTGCAATTACTGAGCTGGCACATAGAATCATAGAATCACAGAGTTGGAAGGGGCCTACAAGACCATCGAGTCCAACCCTCTGTTCCATGCAGGAAGCCTGATTCCCAGGTGATACCCCATCCAAGTACTAATCAGGGCTGACCCTGCTTAGCTTCCAAGATCAGACCAGATCAGGTGCATCCCGCCCTTTTGGTCACCGGGTCACAGTCATTCCCACTATGGTGAGTTGTGCTGTATGTCTACTTAAATTATGTTATTTATTTCTAGATTTGCATCAATTCACATGAATTAGCACATGCACATTTTATGCAAATTGGTGCCCTCTTCTGTCCTCTTTTCTGGTGATGCATTTTGTCTTTTTGGGGTGATGTGCCACACACATTCATGGAAGGAAGGACTATCAACCCTGATTGATAGCTGGAATCTCCAGTTTTGGAGATGGTTTCACTCTGGAATGCCAGGGGCAAAGAGTGGGGGGAAGGCTGATGACCAAAAGCATTTGGCTGTTCACTGTTGAAAACAGGGTGGTGAGCCAGCAGGACAGTTCTTATGATCTCAAGTAAGCATGGGTAAAACCAACCTCTAAGTCAGTGGTTCCCAACTTTGAGTCCCCAGATATTGTGGGTCTACATCTCCCACCATCCCCAGCCAGCATAGCCAATGGTCAGGGGATATGCGAGATGTAGTCCAACCACCACCACTCTGAGTGTCTCAGTTCTGAGAGCAAATCTGCTTATTCTCTCCCTGTCTGTCAGCATTTCAAATAATAATCAATATACACTGTAATATTTAAGTCTAGGATTTATAAAAACATAAGCATTTAATCAGTTGTAGATGATGCTCTCTTTGAAATGGAGCAAATGGGAGTATTAAGAAATATAGAGAGAACATCAAAAAAACACCCAGTAATTTCCTTTTTCAGGAAAAGAGAGTCAATACTGGGATGACAGGATACTGGAATCTTTCTTTCCCCTAACATGGTAATTCTTAGTCAATAGTGACAAGATGACTCACATTTGTAGGCTAGGAAAGAAACAAAGGAGAATCAATCTTTGGTTAGTCCCTCATCATGCACCATCCACTTGATTTTCAGCAATTCAAAAATTAAAGCAACAGTGGGAAACTAACAGGCCTCAAATTATCTCTGACTTGGTACATACACCCCGCCCTCCATGAACAAGGCATCAGACTATTATATTCATGTTCTACCCTGATTCCCAGGCGATGCATGGGATTCTGGCTGGTGTTTATTACAATGCTCAGACAGCAGAAGGAAGAATGTGATTGACAAAATTGAAAAGGATAGCAGTTTCAGCAGCATTCCAAATTCTCTTAATTGCCTGATCCTACAGGATTATTCGATTTCTATGGTAGAACTAGATGTTATAGAAACAGGGTATGGCTGTCAAAACTAGTGCTGTGCTGAATCCTGACCCTGACTTTTGGGATTTTTCTCTCTGCAAAAGAGGCCCTGTTTTTTCTGCTTCTTTCTCAGGGAGGGGGAGAATTTCGGAGAATTTTCTCCTTGGGTTTCTAAATACCTTTTTAAGTTTTGGAGGTGGCTGGAGGATCTTCTTTTTATTTTTTTAATTACTTGAAAAATGCCCCCCCCCCCCAGACAAGACTCTTTACAGAGAGGTTTCTCCAGCCTAGCAGCACTTCTTGAACTCCCATGATACCACGTGACCCCACCTTTTCCAACAGGCATTCAGGAAGAACTCCTGGGTTGCAGAAGTTCCTTTGCAACCCCCGCCCCCCTGGGACTTTTGGAGCTTTAGAAAAACTGTTATCTTGCTTGCTCTGTTTTACAGCAAGGAAGAACAAGATTTTCTAAAGCTCTAAAATCCCTGATTGCAAAGAAGCTTCTGTAGCCCTGGAGCCTTTCCTGAATACCTGCTGGAGAGGGCTTGGTCATGTGGTCTCTGGGAGTTCAGAAAGAGCTGGCTGTTCTGGGCTCCTGCAAGTGCAGGGAGTGTTTTTTTTTTAAATTAAAAAATAGAAGACCCCTCAGCCACCACCTATACTTAAAAAGGTAAGTTGAAATCATGCCCACCTCCCCAAGGAGAAAGTTATTTGAAATTCTCACCTCTCCCAGTCTCTTTCTCCAGAGTTTTTGTCCCCCCACCCCCAAATGCTGAAAATGGAAGAATCAACATTTCTGACACAGTTTTACTCAAATTCTCCCTTCCCACTCCCAATTGACTCAAAGAATCATAGGGTTGGAAGGGGCCTACAAGACCATCGAGTCCAACCCCCTGCTCAATGCAGGAAGCCTGATTCCCAGGCGGTCTGTCTCCCATCCAAGTACTAACCAGGGCTGACCCTGCTTAGCTTCCGGGATCAGATGAGATTGGGTGCATCCAGTGGGGTTTTGCTTGCCTAGAGTGGCCAAGCATTCTACTTTACAGATGACAGTATTTTGGAGACCTGCCAGAGGACAGTCCTTTATTTGAATGTGTCTTGTATTTAATGGGCTGTCCAGTCTAAGTCTGGTTTAATGTCAATGGACCATAAAGAAGGGAGAGCAGGGGCTTTGAACTTGTCCATCAACAGTCATCTTTTGGACAGCAGGCACACTGGTCACCTGGTCATTCTTCTCCACTATGTTGAGATTTGTATTATATCTGGGGTTGGACTCGGTGGTCTTATAGGCCCCTTTCAACCCTACTATTCTATGATCTCTATTTAAATTCTAATTCTAATTTCTAAATTTGCAGCTATGTATTTACGTTTGCAACTGTTCTGCAAATTGATGTCCTCTTTTGGCCTCCTTTTTGGTGATGCAATTCCTCTTTTTTGGCAATGTTCAAGTGGCCACCGTATGCCTGCCTCTGTCCCATATCATTGGCTGCTGCTGGAGGCAGGAAAACACATTAGGTGATGACATTGTGCCAATCACAGGGGCAGCATATATGGAATGGGTGAGTATGCCAGTTCATAGAATAGTAGGATTGGAAGGGGCCTATATACTTCATATAATAATTGCCTCCACATACAAACCCTAAGCATTACCAGCCCTACTGGTAGGCAGAGTGACAGTGAAGTGACTGCCTCAGCCGGCAGATGCTGTGGAGCAATAACAAGGCATAGGAAGACAGCACTGTCTGTGCCATGCAGCCTGTACTGTGCCCTCTAAGCTAGCCTGTTGCTCTCAGGTGTGGTGGGAGATGCTGTCCCATCCCCAGTGCAGAAGCAGGATTCAATGGCCAGTCCAACTGGCTTTTGCACAGTGAATGGGGGATGGTGCCACCTTGTCTGTTGTCTCCAGCAGGACCCCTGCTGGATCAGATCAAAAGCCTCTTGAGTCCAGCATCCTGTTTCCATTAATGGCCAACCAGATGCCTCTGGGAAGCCCAGAGGCAGGACACAATGACAGTGTCCCTCTCTTGCTTAGGGATGTGTGAAACTGCAACACTGCTCAGTGAAGTTCTCTGAATGCCATTCTGAAGCTTGTTCCAACTTGAGTCTGTATCAGACTGAGGGCTTTCCCCCCTCTTTCCTTTTCACATGAAAATCCATCCATATTTTCGTGCATATTTTTTTCCAAATGTACGCATCAATTATGCACATCTTTGAAATGTATGCATTATTCTCCCATTGATTAAAGCCTATGTGTGTGCATTTCTCAAAAGTATGCATTTTTCCTGCACCTTTTTCAAGTGTACATCTGCTGTCAAACTCATTTTGGGTGAGGGGGTCTGCAAGTCACATTGCAAGCTCAAAATGTACAGAGTTCAACCTCAGATTGCATCCAAGTCCATGTTTGGTCCAGAAGTTGCAAATTGGGTAAAGGCGTTATCAGGATAAAAACAAGGGCAACTAAAATGATCAAGGGGCTGGAGCATCTCCCCTGTGAGAGAAGGTTACAACAGCTGTGATTATTTAGCTTGGGAAAAGGAGGGTATGGGGAGACACTATAGAGGCATACAAAACTATGCATGGTGTGGAGAATGTGGATAGGGGGACATTTTTCTCCCTCTCTCAAAATACTAGAAACCAATGGGGTCATTCCTGGAAGCTGATTGGTGGGAGATTCAGGACAGATAAATGGACGCACTTCTTCATATAGCGCATAGTTAAACTATGGAACTCGCTACCATGGGATGTAGTGATGGCCACCAATTTGGATGGCTTTAAAAGAGGTTGGACAAATTCCTGGAGGAAAAGGCTATCAATGGCTACTAGTCCTGATGGCTATGTGCTACCTCCAGTACCAGAGGCAGTGAGCCTGTGTGCACCAGTTGCTGGGGAGCATGGATGGGAGCGTGCTGTTGCACATATGCCCTACTTGTGGGTTCCCGGTCAACAGCTGGTTGGCCATTGTGTGAACAGAATGCTGGACTAGATGGACCTGATCCAGTATGGCTCTTCTTATGTTCCTATGTATTGAAATGAATTTCTCATGCATCGTTACTCCACTAATACACCAGCAACTGCTAATCAAGGTCTGGCTGTGTCTGGTCCTGGAGGTAACATATAGCCATCAAGAATAATACCCACTGTTAGCTGGGGATGTACAGATTTTGCTTAACCAGTTCCATGTGTGTTCTTCGGAACGTGAGGCATTTTTTGTTCCATTGTCTGCTCATTGATGGACCTGCATTTCCCCCCACTATTCAGAAAAGTCTGCAAAAAAAGTCCATCGCAATTTACATAACTTTTGCTGGGGTACATAACATTTTGTGTATTTTTCCTCGCTCAGTGTACAGTCAGTGAGCAGAGCACAGACACCCAAAAGTGCTACACGGCGGAGGCAGAAGAGAGATCAGAGATGGATTAAATATTGTGCGTGTTTTAAAAATGGCATATATATTAGTGCATTTTCCAGTAACTTTCATATTTTTGTACAACTAATTTCGTGCCATCCTGGGAAGTAAAGAACAAAGGTCCTCAAGTCCACACAAACTGTACGACTTGGAATCCACGGGTCGCATTCGTAGCAACCTGAAGTCATTTTAACTGCTTTGGATTTCTCTGACATCCCTACTGGTAGCCTTCTCCTCCATGAATTTGTCTCATCCCTTTTAAGTTGGTGGCAGTGGAGGCTGGTGGCTCTGATATTGATGGGGCTGTAGATCCACTCTGGGTGTCAGTCAGAACCAGCCAGAACTCCACTGGAGCTGTCCAAGGTGCTGAACCTGCTTTGGGGATAGGGTTTGGCACCTTGGATAGCTCCTTTAGAGTTCTGGCAGGTTCTGACTGAAACCCAGAATCGATTCACAGCCCCACTGAAATCGGAGCCACCAGTCTCAACTGGTGGTGGCCATCATTCACTACATCTTGTGATGCTGGCTCAAAGGCTGCATCCATGTGCTCATGCACGCACACATGCATACATACAAGTACACCCACATACACATGGGCACACACAAGTGTATGCGCACACACAGGCACACACACACACACACACACACAGAGGTGCACACATCCCAGTGTTCCTGATACAGATGGTTCTTTCCTTGTTGGTAGCAGTGATAGGGAAAGAGTGATTTGTACGAGGATCTCTGGGGAAGGGAATGGCGAGTACAGGGGAAATCAGCATGGTGGGATTCATCGGAGTGTGTGTTGGGTTGTCAGGGGACCCATCTAGGCCACAGTAAAAACCTGGGGTGGGGCATGCAGCTCGTGGGCCATGGGCTGTGCACCCCTGCTATACATTGTTGCTTAAAAGCAGGGATGCTGGAGAAATGGGAGATGGACTAAAATGAGTTCAGATCTCTAAGAATGTGGCCTTCAGAATCTGATGAGGACTGGCCCCCTCAGGCTGTGGGTAGTCCATGGACTTTTGGATCTTTTTTTTTACTTTCCTGAAATTTACACGAATTTATTCATAGGAAAATAGGCAGGTTTCTGCTCAGACATATGCCATCCTGGAAAATATATGTAGGGAAAAGTTGAATGGAATGGGGGACAATATGCAAAATGTTACGTACTAATGTAAATTATGTAAATTGCTGCAAACCCTCTTATGGAATTATTTGCATATTTTTCTGCTAATGGGAAAAAAATGACTTCATCTGGGAATGGACGACAGAACTAATGACACTACCCAATGCATGAAACACATATGGGATGGATTTCACAAGATCGGGACATTGCTACTCAGAAGTAAGTTTTACTGGCCTGGTTTGCATGATCACGGAGGGGGAAATAAGCTACCTTACAACAGCCCATGGGTTCTGGGTAGGTTGTTACCCATGGCAACAAGCCACCTTGGCTGGGTTCACATGACACAACAAGCTGTGCTGCCGAGGGTAACTATGCAAATGACACTGGCAGATGAATGGCGCATGCATGGACATGGGGGGAAATAAGCCACCATGGCTTACTTCCCCCTCCTTGATCATGTGAACCCAGTCACTGTGTGCAATGGGGCTTACTCATTTTGGATTATGCATTGTAGACTGTAAATGTCAAAGGACAAATATAATCCACAACAAGTCTGAAAGCGTGGATTTTTTTTTTTTCATGGCAGTCACCAGAGATGAGGTTAACCATTTTAGTGTGGTGCAGAAAAGGTAAATTGGCGTTTCTCTTTTTGTTATAGAGGTGGTCTGATTAAAGAAAGCCAGTCATGGCAAAAGACTGTTGAGCAATGGATGACCTTGGATGTTCAGTTCTCTGTAGAACATCCGCTGCATATACCCTATTGAAAAGAACCATGCTCATCACTTCAATGGGGCTTACGTGGGAGATGTTTCCTGGCATGTATTTACTTAGGTAGACATCTGCTCCATTGGATAGGAAATTCAGTGATTTACCAGTCTGATAGGGAGGGTTACTGCATATACTGATTAGGAATTAACACTGAGAATGGAAAACCTCAACTTACCAATATCCTTTTTTCTCAAGGAAAGGGAATGAAGTGGACACAGAGCTCCTTCAGACTGGGCTTCTATGTCACTCTCGTGATTGGTCACTCATGGATATTTGTGGGTACTTTACATGACATCATCAACCTTGAGGGCATCTCCCATGGTTTTTTACCTTTATCCCACTTTTTTTTAAAAAATGGAGATAATGCAGTATTTAAATTATTTAAACGTAAATCTGCTTTAATGGCTGTGTGAAATTGTGCAGTTCTGCTATAACCATGGTGCCATGAGGTAAATATAGGGTGGCTGCACACTCCACCATAGAAGAAGGGAAGATACTCTGGGCTAGTCTCTCTCTCTCTCTCTCTCACCCCATCTCCTTTGTCTAAGCTACTTTGCAGGGTTCTTCTATAATGGACGGAGACATGTCTGAACTCTTTGGAATAATGGCAGGATAAACATGCAATATGGAACTGATGTTACATATTCCAGGTGGTCCTCTCTGACTGGGTAAATTGGGGTGCCCTCTCTGCTACCTCAGTGGAGTCAGCAGGATGAGGAGAAAAAGAAAAAAAGCATAGCAAATTCTTACAAAGCAACCCCCCCCCCAGCATTTTCTCCCCTCTCCCTCCAGTTCCTAGACCAAGCAGAGAGAGGCAGCAAATTCTGAGGAGGTGGCAAAGAGGCTACAAGAACTTGCTGAGGAAGACAGCCCTGAAAAAACAGCCCATGTCAGCCCATGGAAAGGAGCTGATCTTAATCCCGCAAAGAATCTGGAAGCAGAATTGCAGGATGAAAAGCACCTGTGAAGGTGCCCATAGGGTGAAGACAGATCAACTGAAAGACATTCTGAGTGTGGTAGAAGTTGTTTGAATACATCTGTGCTGCCCTGAAAACAATGGCCTCAGAAGGCAGTGGACGTGTGTTCAAACACCATTTCCACCACACTTTAAAATGCATGCCATTCCCTAGTCATGTGGACATGGATATGAATGAGTTGAACAGGATTGTGCCTTCTGGCTATGCCCTGGCTTCCATGTGTTCACCAGGAGGTTCATCTGACCACAACCAAATGCATATTCAGTTACTGCTGTATTTCTATTGTGTTTTAGTGCATTATTTTATTATTGTTTTAATCAAGTTTTATTTATGATCGTAAGCCACCTTGAGTGCCATTTTTCTTGACAGAAAGGCAGGGTAAAAATCAGATAAATAAATAAATATGCATGAGGTGTCCCAACATAATCAGGACTCTGCCTTTTGCAGTGTTCCTGATCACATGTTTAGAAACAAATGTAGGCTCTATTCCACAGGGTGTCTGCGGAGTCAATGGGTAAAAGCCAACATAAGTCCTACTTAAAGTAGACCTATTGAAATGAATGGGGCTTGGTCATGGCTAATTTGAGTTCCATTCATTTGCTCAAATTTACTCTAAGTAGGATTTATATTGGATTTTTGCCCAATGGGCATGATCTTCCTTGATACATAGAGATGGACAGACACCTCCCCGTCTGGGTTCTCCAGGCACCCGCCCAGCTGCTACCTCTGCTTGTGTGCTCCCAAACCTGCTTACACCCCCCCCCCGTGCGCAACATCACCTACCTGGAATCGTTCCTGACTGCCTGTCCTTCCTGTGGTCACAGGTCTTTTTTTGCAAAATGGAGACTCAGAACTTCCGTAAATGTAATATTGCTCACATAGCAGCCGTAAAAGTCCTATCTATGACCACGGGAACAATGGGTGCTTGGGAATGGCTCCACGTGGTGCCGATGGCTCAGAAAGTGCGGGGGTGTGGGTGGGGATAGCAGCTTGGTAGGAGCAGTCCAGAGGTATGAGTGCGTGCGTGGGGGGGGAGTTTGCCAGACTCCCGGGCTCCACCAAGTGCCCGCACCATCCCTATCGATACCTTCCACGCATCTTGTTATCTGAACAGGGTTTCTGTCTTCTCCGTTACAGTGCAGTCTTGGGCATGGCTATTCCAAAGCAAGCCCCATTGTGTTCAATGAGACTTACTCCCAGGTAAGTGGGTATTAGGGATGGGCTCCATCTTGTGACGCTCCACCTTGTCAAGAATCAAGATCCTAATTTTTCCACCACCAAACTCCTATCCAGGGTTGCTACATTCCCCTCCCCGCCCAAATCCGTATGCATTTTTGTGCCCATGTTTACAATGTATGCATTTTTCATTTCATTTCATTTCATTTCATTTCATTTCATTTCATCGATTACATTTCTATACCTCCCAATCGCCAAAGTTCTCCAGGTGGTTTACAAAGATTACCCCCCTAAAAAATCCATATGATAACATAAGACCGCTAGCATAAAAAAATAAAAATAAAAAACAATTTTAAACAATCAACAATAAAAATCCCGGGACTCATGAAAACGCCTTATCATATACTGTCAAATGCCTTGGAGTAGAGGGAAGTCTTAATGCTGAAAAGTTGGCAATGTGGGCACCAGGCGACCTCACTGGAGAGAGCGTTCCACAATTGGGGTGTGTGTGTGTGTGTGTGTGTGTGTGTGTGGTCGGGGAAGCACCACTGAGAATGCCCTCTCCTTTGTTGCAATCCTCTGAACCTCCCTTGGAAGAGGGCCTCAAGTGATGATAATAGTGCAAGGGTAGGTTCCTACCAGAAAGGGGACTCCATCAGGTATTGCAGCCTAGAGCCGTGTAAGGCTTTACAGGTCATTTTTGTGCACATTTTTCAAATGTACACCTTTTTATGTACACACCATGCCCACTGATGAAGGTATGTTTGTGGGCATTTTAGAAATCAATGCAGTTCTCTTTGTGCATTTTTCAAATGTGCGCATGTTAACCAGCACATTTTTGTTTCAGGGAACACATTGCTGCTGGCTGGGGAATGCTGGGAGTTGTAGGACTTTCTTCTGTCTAAACATGCATAGGATTGTACTCTTCATTTCTGTGCATAACCAACATGGATACAGAAGGGGTGAACAGCCAGCTAAGTGTTATAGGAGCAACCCTATCTGTGGTAGAAGATAACTAAAAGAGGTAAGTCTGATAGATGTTTCTGAAATTCAAAGGAACAGCGACAAAGCTGTAGTTACAAAAACCCCAAATGGTCTTAATTCGGCTATACAGAGAGACCCGTGTGTGTGTCTGTGGCTCTCTCTCTGTGTGAGCATGCACGCAAACACACATTCTTTAGACAAGAGGATAACATGAGTAAAATAATGTATCTGTAATACAGCTTAAGTCCATTCTTATGGGACAATAAGAAAGACATAGAAGACCACAAAAGATGAAATAACCATAGCAACGGTGAACAAAATAAAACAAAAGTGGATCAACTCAAACTGCTGTTTTGTCGTTTCTTCCGAATCTCTCTCTGGTTAGCCTATCTAAAAACAGAGGTGACACATCCACTTTCTCACGTCATAATGTCACTCATGATTACTTGTTAAACCTTCCCTGGAGTACTGAAGCCTGGAATGTCCTGATAGCCAGGATCCAAAATTGAGGTTATATATCCATCTTCCCATTTATTTTCAGCACTATTTTGAACTTAGGGAGCATTCACCTTGTATATCTGGGGTATTTGTTTGCCAAAGCTGATCTATGATTTTCAGAAAGGTACATTTTTTGGAATCATTACTTGGTATTGACATTGCACATTTCATGTGGAAATGGGGAGAAGTGTATGAAGTATTTTGACAGGGTGGGAAACAATTTAGATAAGGATTGTGGTGGAATTTTTTAGGGATGGGTGGATTCCCCATCTGCTGGTCTGGGTGGGAATCTGCCCTTGGGGGGAGGTGATCCGTCCCTCCCCCCGGGATCCATCTGGGCTGGCTTTGCTCCACAGCAGCCCTGTGGAGCCGGCCACCAGGTCTGCATCACTGGTGATACGGCCGGCCACCATTGCCATGCTGTATCGCTGGGCTAACTCTGGATGCGAATGGCATCCACTACGTCATTTGCGGCCATAAAGCTGTTAGGTTAACCTAAATGCAGTCATTTACGGCTGCATTTAGGTTAATCTAACAGCTTTACGGGTGCAAATGGCATCCACTACGCCATTTGCGTCCCTGTTTTTTCACGCGATAGGCTAGCTGGAGTTAGCCCAGTGAGACAGCACGGCAATGGCAGTCGGCTGTATTTCCGTCTGGAGTTAGCCCAGCAATATGGCATGGCAATGGCAGCCAGCCGTATCGCCAGCCATGTGGACCCGGCTGCCGGCTCCACAGGATTGCTGTGTGGAGGAGCTGGCCCGGATGGATTCCGAAGGGAGGCGGAGGTGAGTGCCCCATTCCGCCACGGACTCCGGAGGCTGGATTCTTTGGAATCTGGCCTCATTGGGGTCCATGGCAGAATTCTCCGCCATCCCTAGAATTTTTCAGAGGATTCCCATTCCTTGACCAGTGCCAGAATGGCTCAGACAAAGGACTCTTTTGTGGCCGCGGAGGAAGAGGCGGGGACACTGTAGCATGTGTGTGTGGCTGTGCACCACACAGCATCATGGGACTTTAAAATCTGGCTACTCTTCCTTCCTCAGCCTATTTCCTCCTGCATCTCACCCACCCTTCCTTGAAGCCATCCAGGATTAGCTACTCACTCTTTCAGAGGGCCAAGTAGGAAGTTTTGGCCTATTCACATATTGGCCAGGTGACAAGGTTTTTTCACCTACTCTGTAATGTATTCAGTTGGCTTAATTGCTTTATGAGGTGGGAGTGTGTTAAACAGGTTAATTGGTTATATGGCAGGACAATACAGGAATTTAGCAGAGGGATGTCAGAGGAATCTAGCTGAGGGGTAGAACATGGTGAGTTTTCACCAGCTTGGCTCCCGGACACCAGCTCATGGATCCCTGAGCTGGCCCAACTCAGCACACGCTGAGTCAGGAAAGCTTGTGGTTTTCCACTTTTTTATTTGCACAAATCGTGATCTGTGCAAAATCCCAGGTATGAATATTTACAGAAATTGCAATTTGTGCAAAATCATGGCTGTAAATAGCACAATTTATGCTAAATTATTGGCATAAATAGTAATTTATGCTTGCAATTTTGCACAAATTGCACTATTTAGGGCCGCAATTTTGCACAAATCATGATTTCTGTAAATATTCATACCCATGATTTTGTGAAAATTGCGACTCATGGATTTGAAAAAAAAGGTGGGGAAAGTTCTCGAGTTTCAGGATCTGACCTGCTGCTCAGCTCTCAAATGCTCCCTGAGTCAGGGGCACCACGGGGACCAATCAAGCCACAATCAAACAGGAGTTCCTCATGACAGCCACCCCAAATTTAGCCAGTTAGCCAAATTTGGTGAGCACCCCAAGGCACCTTTACAGTGACTGGCAAATATGGAGGCTGGCAGCCCAGGGCCATGTGACCCATGGCTTGCCTTTGGGACTAACCTGCCTCACCAATCTGGAGTTGTGGAACCAAGCAGGGGTGACTCAGGGAGCCCTCCTTAGACACCTATAAAGTATGGCTGAGGGGAAGGGGTGGTGGACTGAACCTGTCTTTCTTCACTCCAAGACAAAAAATAATGAAATATCCAGACCATTAAAAAGCTGTTAAAAACAGCAGACAAATAAAAGAGGAGCAGCAGATAAAAAAGATCTGACAGATAATTAAGAAGTGTTGGTGAAAAAGAACTGTGGAAGACCCGGCGCCAAAGGAGCTTCCCTTGAGAGAACATTTCACAGGTCAGAAATCCCAGGAGAAAAGGCCCTTTCTCTGGCCACCTCCTCTCTAAGCTTGGGAGGTGTGGGCACCTTTAAATGAACCTCCATGGATGACCAAAACATTTAGGCAGGATTGTGTGAGAGTAGATGGCCCACTGGGGTTTCTGTCTTGAACAGGGATGGGCAGGTCTGCCTAACCCGATCCCATTAAAGTTCTCATTCTTCTACTACCAACCTTGTTCCATCCCATTTCCACACAGGTTGCTTCTCTACACACAGAAATTTGTATGTACACATGCATCCATTGACTAAAACAAGGGTGAGGAACTATAATTGGGTGTAGGGGTCAGATGCCCCCCTCCTACCCTACCGTCAGCAGCCCTGGGGAAGATGTAAGGTGGGTGAAGCTGCCCTGGCAAAGGGGCCATGTGGAAGAGTGCTTCTCCATCTGGTGCCTTGGTCAGGATCCCAGCCCTGCCTTCCATACCACTTTAGCCATTAAGGAGGACACAGGGTAGGTGATGCTATCTCCACTGAGGCACCAGATGGAGGGGCATTCCACCTTGTTGGGGGACACGGCTTTGCTGTTTCTGGGATTTCCCCAATGGGGAAATCCTAAGCCCAGTGAAACCTAAGGAAGTCTGAGAATTTTGTTTTTGCTTGCAAAACATGTGAGCATCCCTATCTGAAGCCCCAAATGCGAGTGCGAGCATGTGTCTGCTGAAAATATTCAGAAAGTGTCAAACACGTGCTCGCATCCGTCTCATTCCTGATTCTGTTTGCTTTGTACAAATCTCCTAATTTGCGCAAATTTCCGCAGTAAACTGAATCAGCCCTGCTTTAGTCTCTGGATGAAATTTGCACAAATTAGGAGATCTGTGCAAATTTGGGGAATGTTGAGCAAATTTGAGGAGATCTGTACAAATCTCCAAAAATGTGCATGAATCTCCCATTTCCATTTGAGTGCTGCTTGATACGTGTAATTTTCCCATTCTTACAAAGCAAGCCATGATCACTAATAGGAATTGGGCATGAGATGAGCAGGCAGATGATGTTTGGGGAGACATTTAAGATGAGGCTGGATGGCCATCTGTCGGGGATTAGGGGTGTACGGAATACTCACCCTGTTCCAGTCCAGGTGTCCGTGGGGGGGGGGAGACGATCTGTCCCTCCCCCTGGAATCCTGCCCAGCTGGCTCTGCTCCACGGCGAGTCTGCGGAGCCGCCGACCAGGGCTGCCCACAGCTGGACTTTCATCCGCTGCCAGGCTGTGGCCGCAAATGGTGTCCGGCGTAGGATTTCTCCGCCATCCCTATTGGGGATGCTCTGACTTGATTCCTGCATTGAACAGGGGGATGTTCTTGTAGGCCCCTTCCAACACTACCAAGCCAAGATTCTATGATTCTATGAATCCTTGCGATCTTGAACTCGCTCATTCGCCCATCGCTAAACCACCTTGGCCAAGTTCCTGGGCAGAGAAGCACTCTTCACTCCATTGCCTCAGCCGGGGCAGCTTCAACTGTCCTACACCTTCCCCACCAGTGGAGGCTGGTGGCTCTGATGTCAGTGGGGTGATGAATCCACTCTGGGTTTCAGTCGGAACCAGTCAGTCGGAACTCCTTGGATAGCTCCTTTAGGGTTCTGACTGGTTCTGACTGAAACCTGGAGTAGATTTACTGCCCCACTGACATTGGAGTAAACAGCCTCCACTGCTTCCTCCACTGATGCTGTAGTCCTAATTATTATAATGAACCTGAGTGTTAGGAAGGAGTGCCCACATAAATATGTAAAATGCTGAGTTGTCATATCCAAGAGCTGCTTCAAATCCATGCTCCATCAGCTTAGAGGAGTCCAGCATTCTTAGAAGTTAAGCTGACTTCATTCTATACTGATGGATTTTTAAATGATGAATTTTGATTCTACTGCTATAATAAACACATGGCCTGAACCTGCCTCAACCCAGGGTGCCTATTGAAGCCTATGATGGTTTAGAAGGTAATGTTCTTTCAGGATCACATCCAGTACATTTTTTGTTCCCAGACAGTTATCAGCTCAAATCTCAATGCATAATTATGTGAATCAAAGCTCTCTTACTTTTTTTTGGGGGGGGGTCCCTTGGCTTTAAAGTTAATAAGGGTTCTTTCCCTCCTGGTGGCTTCATTGCTCACTTGGAACTACCACAGCGAATTATTTCTGAACCCTTGATGGCACCCTATCTGATATTCCACTTCAAGAGTTCCAATTAGTACAAAATTGAACTCTGGTAAGATCTAACAAAAGTCAGATCAGTATCTCACCTCTGTCCTTAATTTTTTGAAGTGCAGGAGAAGATATGACTAAGTACAGAAAAGGAAGGGGACTAGAATCATAAGATATACCCTCATCACAAACATATATCACTTTTATAACAGTTGAATTTCTCCCAAAGAATTGTGGGAGCTGTAGTTCAATGAGTGTAATTTGAATTCACTTAGGGGCTCTGAGAACTCCTTGCAAGAACTTAGGGATGCACAGATCCCTTACCTTGCTCTGCTGAGGAGCATCCACGGTGGGGGGGGGAAGCGATCCGTCCCTTCCCCCGGAATCCTGCCCAGCCGACTCCACTCTGTGGCAAGGCCGTGGAGCCACTGGCCAGGGCCGGCCACAGCTGGACTTATACTTACGTAGCCTAGGGATGTACGAAAATCACTTACCTTTCGGGGATTATGCTAAAGTAGGGGGGGAGGCGTTCTGTCCCTCCCCCTGGCATCCTCGCTGGGGGGGGGAGGTGCTCCATTCCTCCCCCCCTGGAATCCTGGCCAGCTGGCTCTGCTCCGCAGGGATTCTGCGGAGCTGCCGGCCGGCTCCACCAGTGGCTGGACATCCGGCCGCTGGCTAGCAGGGATGCAAATGGTGGCGGCCGTAGCCACCACCGTTTGCGTCCCTGCAGTCAGCCGTGATAGGCTACGTAAATGTTTACGTAGCCTATCGCGGCTGATTTAAAAGAAAAAAAATGCGCGTACGCAAATGGCGGCACCCATGGGCGCCGCCATTTCCGTTCCTTATTTTGGCTCGTCTTAGTCTACGTAAAGATTTACGTAGACTAAGACGGCGAAAATAAGGGGAACGCAAATAGCGTAGACACTACGCTATTTGCGTTCCCCTTATTTTCGCCGTCTTAGTCTATGTAAATGTTTACGTAGACTAAGACGTGCCAAAATAAGGAATGCAAATGGTGGTGCCCATGGGCGCCGCCATTTGCATACACGCATTTTTTCTTTTCTTTTAAATCAGCCGTGACAGGCTACGTAAACATTTACGTAGCCTATCACGGTGTTTTTTAAAAATCGAGCCGTGATAGGCTACGTAAATCTTTACGTAGCCTATCATTTTTTTTTTTAAACTGGAAATGGCAGCGGTGGCAGCCGGTTGGAAGACCGGCCTCCGCTGCCGCCGAACCGCCGCTGGACCTGCCGCCGGACCTGCCGCCGGACCCGCCGCCGGACCCGCCGCCACCAGGAAGATCCGCCCAAGGCAAGTCCCGTCCCGGGGGGGGGCGAGGGGTGGTGGACCATTCCACCACCGATTTCAGGGGGCCGAATGCGCTGGCATTCAGCCTCCCCGAGATCCATGATGGAATTCTCTGACATCCCTAATATCACAGCAAAGATCACGGGCGCAAATGGTGTAGCAGCTGCCATTTGCGCCCCTGCTCTTTGCTGTAACAGGCTATGTAAGTATTTACATAGCCTATCACTTCAAAAGGCAAGGACGCAAATGGCGTAGCGGCCGCCATTTGTGCCCCTGCCTTTTTCCGTGATAGGCTACATAAATACTTATCACGGCTTAATGCAAGGATGCTAATGGCAGCTGCTTTGATAGCTGCCATTTGCAGCCACAGCAGCCTGGCAGTGGCTGGAAGTCCAGCTGCAGTCAGCCCCAGCCGGTGGCTCCACGGCCTTGCAGTGGAGCAGAGCCAGCTGTGGAGGATTCCGGGGGGAGGGATGGATCGTCTCCCCCCCCCCACCGTGGATGCCCCGGACTGGAACAAAGTAAGGGATTCGTACATCCTTACTTCCAGCCATCAATCGGATTTTTTTGTTTCCAAATTTGCACAAATTCGCACATGCGAAAATGCACAAATTCCCCCCAAATGCACAATTTCAGGCTTTAGGCTATGGGGGAATTGCACATTCTTGGATGGGATTTTTTTTTTGGCATATTTTCTATGATGAAAGTTGTGCAAAATTTGGGAAAGTTACAAAAATGGTCCACAAGTCCACGGAATCCACCCGACAGGGGAAAAGCTGGTCCGCTGTGGAATCCGGGATTTCATGATTTGTTGTGGATTTCTCTAACACCCCTACATATATCAAGTCAGAACATTGGTCCATCTAGCTTAATATTCTCTACCTCGATTGGCAGCAGCTCAACCCTACCTGATGATATGGGGAATCAAACTGGGGACATGTGGCATGCAGAGCATGTGGCCTGCCACTGAGCTATGACCCTTCTCCTGAAGCAGGGGTGCAGAACCTGAGGACTGGGTGGCAAATCCAGCCCATGTGGGGGCCCAATCTAGCCCTCTGGGGTTTCCTAGATGGCCACACCCCTTCCCCTAGCTCCACCCCCGTTCCTCCAACTGCCAATCATTTGGCAATGTCTCAGCTTCTGCACAGATTTTCCCCATTATAAAAGGCTGAAATGCCTCTGCTGAGGATTAGTTTCTGATGATAAGAGCTTGAAGCTAAAATATGCTGGTATTTTGGGTCCCTCCCCTTTTGTTTTCAGCCATGCTCACCAGAGGAATGTCACCCCAAGAGATTCACCAAAGTGGAATTAGGCCCTCAGGCCTAATACACACACACACACACACACACACCTGGTACTAACTGCTGCAGTTTTTCAGAAGTCATGGTACTGAGGAAAGTATACATTGAAGATGATCTTTTATTTAACGGTTTGCCTACGTAACGCCAGGAAATATGCTAATGCTTCCTTCAGATACATAAAGCCCATATTGAAATATGCAGGTTTTATTGCAAAATTCTCCATATTTCACACAAGGGAGATATACAGCCTTGGTAATATTATTTGATGAAGGCACTTTCCTGATATGCAATCTCTGGTGCTTATATTCATGTAATTGGGAATGTGCACCATTCATGGGGGAGAAAGTAGCCTTGTCTGAATGGGAGGTTATTCTACGCACAGCCCTCAATGTTGTTCTCCAGTTTTCTTTTGCTGCGGGTTCTTCATCATACCTTAGTGACAGCAGCAATTCAGCGACCTTTATTTTGTAGCTCATTTATAATGTCAATCTAATCTAATCCCATCAGATATTGCATGTATAAATCTCTCATTACTGTGATGTCACATTATACGGCAGAGCAGCTTAAAAGATGTGCTGAAACCTATATATGCCTGAGGAATGCATCACGCATGTTTCCCTTCTCTCTGCTGCCTTGGCAGTCATCCAGGAGGGATGAAAGACACCCATCTATCATGATGGTTATGTCATTCAGTGGCACTCCAACGTGTGCTTGTATCTGATAGCCTTCATTGTTAGTGCAAGACAAACAGTGAAAACAGAACATGGCCGACTAATCAGTATTAATTAGTGACAATCACTGTGGTCCTCTTTAAACTAAATGGAAAACGGTATTGGCAATAAAAGCGAGTTTTTGAACAGAGAGTTGGCATTTTTTAAAGCATGGTTGTTGTTGTTTTTTTAATTAAAGGTTGTACGTCTCACCTGATGTCATGCTTCTCCATTCAATGTTATTGATCTATGTGTTCCCATGATGAGGGGGACTTCATGTCTTCCTGAGATAATATTGTCTTATTTGTCAGGGATGCTTGGAAGAGGACATACTCTGCCATCATACCAAATGGCAGCCTAAAACCGCAGTCACAAAACTGCATGAATTCTCCTCCCTGTCAGCAGAGGGAGCTCCCAGCACTGCAGTGTGAGTGAGACAGCCGATGATGCAACTGAGAGAGTTAGATTGCTGTGAGAGAAGTTTTTACTTCCTTCAAATCAAGGGTCCTCCATATATTGCTGGACAATAACTCCCACCACACCTGCCCATTAGCCATGCTGGCAGGGGCTTGATGGAAATTTGAATCCAACAACAACTGGAGTTCCAGAGTTTCCCCATCCTACCTTAAATGAAGAGTGTAACAGTTACATACAGACGTAGATTAACTTTGTAGTACTTAAGAAGAAGGGAAAGTTCAGAGAACACCCCTCACTCCCCGACCCACACATTGAAATAATATGTCAGGGGGTCACAGGGCTGAATGGACCATACGCAGTGGCTACAGACATTGCTGTCTGCATGTTCAGCTATCATGTGAAGGGGGCCTTCGCACACACTGATGTATGCATGTAGAGCTCCTCCACATGAAGTGGAACCAACCGGGGTCTCCATCATGTGAAGGAGTGCAACGTCAGTTGCTAGGCAATAGCACATGTGTGCATGCATGTGCCTGCTGTACATGTGGGAACTAGCCCATAGAATCTTGTAAGCCCCCTCACACATTCTCTCAGTGGGTGGGGGTGGGATCATCTGAACATCCCTCTAGTCAAACTTTAAATCTGGCACTCAGTTTAGAGAGCTATGCTATGGTCCCTGGGCAACTATCCCAGGGACCACAGGATGGCTCAGAAAATCCCTTACGAGTTGGAGACGGTGCTCCTACCTTGGAAGGGGGGGATCGGAGATCTTCCCCCTGCCAGGCCCCCTCGCTGACAGCTGCTTCTCCGGGGAAAGAAGCTTGACCTTGGAGAGGGGGAAAGGGGGCGTTCCAACGGATAGATTTATCTTGACCTCCTCCCCTCTCCCTCCAAAGTGCTCTCACTAGAAAAGGAGATCGGAGGATGGGGAGGCAAAGGTTGCCACCACTGCTGCTCCCACCCTGCCTGCTTCAGCCTGGCAGGGCATACATATCTTGGAAGCCTCCAGGTTCAGGGACTTCTGAGCAGCAAGGGCACAGTCCATAGGATTGCACCCTTGGAAGCTCCACGGTTAACTGTTCAGCATCACCTGCCACTGCTTCCCTTCCACTTCTAGTTGTGGTTGCCACCCATTTGGATGAGAAAATGGATGGAGCAGCTTGAGTTACCTGAGCTGCTGTGCAATTATAGGCCATACACTCTCCCTACGTCAAAGAGGGCATAGTGTCGTGCAGACTAGAACACCTAAAAAGGGGTAGGTTCTTCTGCAGAAGCGCTGTGGGTGACAATACCAGGCTCCAAAACTAATTTAGTGCTAGGAACATGCTGTCATCCCTCAGACCAGAATGTTCAAGGTGACCTTGAGATGGAAAATGAAATCAGGGAGGCCTCCAAACAAGGACGTGTTGTAATAATGGGTGACTTCAGTTACCCCCACATTGACTGGATAAATGCATGTTCCAGTCACAACAAAGAGGTTAAATTTCTTGATGCCCTAAATGATTGTGCCCTAGAACAGTTGGTCATGGAACTGACCAGGGGGAGGTGACCTTGGATTTAATCCTAAGTGGTGTTGCTCAGGACCTAGTACGAGATTTAAATGTTGTTGAACCAGTTGGAAACAGTGATCATAGTGCTATCAGATTTAATATATATGTAAGTGGAAAATTGCCCAGGAAGTCCGACACCATTACATTTGACTTCAAAAGAGGAAATTCTCTCTAAAATGAGGGAACTGGTGAAAAGGAAGTTAAAAGGGGGAGTCAAGAGGATCAAATCCCTCAGAATGCTTGGAGATTACTAAAAAACACAAGTCCAAGAGGTCACCGGCATGGTTAATGAGCAGGGTTAAGGGAGCTATTAGAGAAAAGAGAGCTTCCTTCAGAAAATGGAAGTCTTGCCCAAGCAAGGAAAACAAAAGGGAGCACAAGCTTGCACAAAGGTGATGCAAAGCAGGCAATGAGAGATGCAAAATTTTTTTTGAAGAGCATATCACTAACAATATCAAGGCCATCAATAAAGAATTCTTTAAGGGCACAATCTTATGTATGTTTACACAGGAAAAAAAAATCCTACAACTCCCAGCATTCTGGGAGTTGTAGGATTTTTTCTGTCTAAACATGCATAGGATTGTGTCCTAAATATATCAGAAGCAGAAAACCAGCTAGGGAGGCAGTTGGACCATTGGATGGCAATGGAGTTAAAGGAGTACTGAAGGAGCACAAGGGGACTGCAGAGAAGCGTAATGAATTCTTTTCATCTGTCTTCACTACAAAAGATATAGGACAGATACATGTGCCTGAACTGATGTTTTCAGGAAAGGAGTCTGAGGAACTGAGGCAAATAGTGGTGACAAAAGATGAAGTTCTCAACCTCATTGATAAATTGAAAGCAAATAAATCACTGGGCCCAGGTGGTATCCATCCTAGAGTTCTCAAAGAACTCAAAATGAAATTGGTGATTTTCTAACCAAAATGTGCAACATGTCCCTAAGATCAGCCTCTATACCAGAGCACTGGCAGATGGCTAATGTAACAGCAATTTTTAAAAAAGGGATCCAGGGGGAACTGGGAAATTACAGGCCAGTTAGCTTAACGTCTGTTCTAGGTAAATTGGTTGAAGGCATTATTAAAGATAAAATTAGTAAGCATATAGAAGGACAAGCCCTGTTGGAAAAGAATCAACACGGCTTCTGGAAAGGTAAATCCTGTCTCACTAACCTTTTAGAGTTTTTTGAGAGTGTCAATAACCATGTAGACAGGGCTGATCTGGTAGATATTGTTTACTTGGACTTCCAAAAGGCTTTTGACAAAGTCCTTCACCAAAAGCATGGAATAAGAAGACAGGTCCTCTTATGGATCAGTAACTGTTTAAAGAATAGAAAGCAGAGATTAGGAATAAATAGTAAATTCTCCCAATGGAGGGGAGAAAATAGTGCGGTCCCACAGGGATCTGTATTAGGACCAATGCTTTTCAACCTGTTCATAAATGATCTGGAATTAGGAGTGAGCAGTGAAGTGGCCAAGTTTGCTGACTGCACCAAATTATTTAGGATGGTTAGAACAAAAAGGGATTGTGAGAAGCTCCAAAAGGATCTCTACAAACTGGGAGAATGGGAATCTAAATGGCAAATGTGGTTCAGCGTAAGCAAATGTAAAGTGGTGCATGTCGGGGAAGAAATCATAACTTCAAGTATAAACTGATGGAATCTGAACTAGCAGTGACCAACCAAAGAAGAGGTCTAGGGGTTGGGGTTATGATGGACAGTTCAATTAAAATGTTAGCCCAGTGTGTGGCCACTGTAAAAAAAGAGGCAAACTCCATGTTAGGTGTAATTAGGAAAGGAATTGAGGATAAAACTGCCAATATCATACTGCCTTTCTACAAGTCTATGGTGCGACCACACTTAGCATACTGTGTACAGTTCTAGTCACCATAACTAAAAAAAAAATTGTAGAGCTGGAAAAAGTGCAGAAAAGGGCAACTAAAATGATCAAAGGGCTGGAGCAGCTCCTCTATGAGGGAAGGTGACAATACTGGGGACTGTATAGCTTTGAAAAGAGGAAGGTAAGGGGGGACATGATAGAGGTGTACAGAATTATGCATGGTGTGGAGAATGTGGATTGGGTGGAAATTTTTCTCCCTCTCTCAAAATACTAGAACCTGGGCTCATCCCATGAAGCTGATTGGTGGGAGATTCAGGGCAGATAAAAGGAAGGGCTTCTTCACACAGCGCATAGTTAAACTTCGGAATTCACTACCACAGGATGTAGTGATGGCCACTAATTTGGATGGCTTTAAAAGGAGGTAGACAAATTCCTGGAGGAGAAGACTATCAATGGCTACTAGTCCTGATGGCTATGTAGTACCTCCAGTCCCAGAGGCAGTGAGCCTGTGTACACCAGTTGCTGGGGAACATGGGTGGGAGGGTGCTGTTGTGCTCGTGTCCTGATCGTGGGATTCCTGTTGACAGCTGGTCGGCCACTGTGTGAACCGAATGCTGGACTAGATGGACCCTTGGTATGGATCTTGGAGCTTGGATCTTCTTATGTTCTGAAGATGTGGATATAATAAGGGATTGCATTGGCAGGGACAATGCTAGCGGCCCACTGGTCCTTTTGGGACCTGTTAAATAATTGAGGCCAACCAGTGATACAGGTAGGGATGGACGGACTCACCTGCATTCATCTTCGTCTTGTGCTTGCTGAGCCAGTGCTGTGCAAGCTTCTAAATGGCCCGGCAAGTGCCCATGGAAGCTGTGGGGCTGCCCGCCCTCATAGGGAACCACCATTGTGCGCAACAAAGGTGGCTTCGGAACGTCCGTATTTTTAATGATGCATAATTGGTGGCCATGAAGGAAGTCCCTCTTGCTGCCCATTAACCCCTCATTCTCCTCTCCTTGCAAAGGGGTTAAGGTTGACTCTTGCCTCCACCCACTGTCAAGGTTTGCCAGGTGGCAGAGGCAGGAGTCATGCCAACCACACCTTGTTCGCTCCTTGCAAGGAGGGGAGAACTTTTCAGACCCGCTCACCATGCACAGGTTTGCTCCATGAGCGGATGCAAGTGAGTACTGAGGTTCGGCGAGTGGATCCAGGGGCCACAAGCAAGGAGGAGTCTACTGGACTCCACCCCCTTCCCCGACTGTTGTGACATCCCTAGGTTCAGGGCTGTTCCTTTTTATGGAATTCCAGTAGCAATATGGGATGGCTTTCATCGTTGTTGATAAAGCTGTGTCTCCAAATAAGGTGTGATGGGATTCTACTGGAAAATGACTGTTTTTATCTTCCAAAAGATGGCTGGATGTGATCTTTACTGGAGGTGGCATTTTTTGTCAGTCTGATCTGTTGACATCTTGTTGATGCACTGCAAGGCATGAAACTGAAGCCCTTTATTGAAAAGACATTTCAGAGCAGTGAGATAAGGGGTGGGTGTATTGCTTTGTTCCTGACCCCACACAGCAAGTGCTTTCATGCAATACCATCTGTGAGTCCACCAGGAGGAGTCTATTCCTCACAGACCTGGAGAACTTGTCAGTACATTTTTCAACATTGCCTCCTTACCTAAAGAGAAATGCAAGAGGCTCGAAACATCTTTGCATGAATGCTGCCCCCTCAAGATAAATCATACTGGTGTCATTGTTCAGTGGTGTTTGAATGATTTTGCAAGCAAATTTGAATGTAAGAGAATTTGCTTGGGACCCCAAACCCTGTCCCCGAGAGGCATCTGGCCAGCCATTGCTGACAATTGAATGCTGCATAATCCTTGATCAAACCCAGCAGGACAATGTTTATTTTTCATACAAATGGGACTTTTTACCAAAGCTGTATATATGGCTGTGGGTTGGTGTCTACATCAAAGGTATGGCTGGAAAAGACCGGTCTGAAATCCTAGAGAGATACTGTCAGTCAGTGTAGACAATCCTGAGCTGGACAGACCAAAGCTCTTACTTGGCATAAGACGGCTTCCTATATTCATATTTTCCAGCCCCTGCATCCATCTGGAGCTCTTCCTGCTCCATCCCACTGACAAGAAGTGCCTGGAAATTTGTGCTGTGCCAGTTTTCTCCCTCTCTCATAGTAGTAGAACCCAATGGGGTCATCCCATGAAGCTGATGGGTGGCTGCTTCAAGACAGATAAAAGGAAGTACTTTTTCACACAGTGCGTAGTCAAACTATGGAATTCACTATGGCAAGACATAGTGATGGCCACCAATTTGGATGACTTTAAAAGGGGATTAGATAAATTCCTGGAGGAGAAGGCTATCAATGCCTACAAGTCCTGATGGCTATGTGTTACCTTCAGTACCAGAGGCAGTGAGTTGCCATGTACACTGGTTGCCAGGGAACATGGGTGGGAGGGTGCTGTTGCACTCATGTCCTGCTTGTGGGTTTTCTGTGGGCAACTGGCTGGCTACTGTGTGAACAGAATGCTGGACTAGATGGACCTTTAGTCTGATCCAGCATGGCTCTTCTTATGTTCTTAATTTCCCCCAAAGTTTCCTTCCCCTATGAAAGAGGCTTCCATTTTTCTGCCTTACCCTCGTGTGTGTGTGTGTGTGCGTGTGCCTTAGAATATCTGTACAACTCCTTTTGGTAGCTTTTTGAGCTTACGTGATTGCTGCAAGGTGGGTGAGGGTGCTGTGTGGTGTTTTGTTTTAAATAACACTTTTGATTGCACATCTCCCCATTACTTGTGGTCTCCCTGGCTTCCCACACTTCCTGATCTGAAAAGGCCTCTGGGAGGAGGAGTTACCGCATGCCATCTTCCCCTAGGCCTTAACTGAAGTGTGGGAAGCTGTGGAAGCTGCTGGAGAGGGGATTGTACAACAAAAAGTGTATTTTTATGTATTTTATTGCTGGGAGCTGCCTTGGGAGGGCTTCTACCCTGAAATGCAGCCAAGAATATATTTTTTTTAAATAAAAAATACAACAAAAATAAAAGATAGGATATGCGTGCACACACACACACACACATCCATTGGCTGTCTATTAAGTAAGGAAAGCTCAAAACCCCCAAACCCCAGCTATGAGAATTTGTATGAAATGCTCATCTCCTTTGAATATATTTTTGAAATCAGTTTCTTTTTCTATCAAATTGAATGAGAATAGTGTGTGTGTGTGTGTGTGTGTGTGTAAGAGATTTTTGGCATAGTGCTAATGGAAACCAGAGTGTCTCACCAATTGCCAGGGGCCAGAAGAAATTGACCTCTGTTGTAAAGTAAAGGTCATGCACCAGGTTTTGACTATTCAATGCGAAACCCATGGGATACAAAATATTTACCATTGTTAAATGCAAATCAGATTACATAATTTGCATTTAACACTGAGGTTTCTGTATTGAACACTTTTGGCTTCACTATAAATTAAAAAGGTCAAGACAATAGAGTCTAGGAGTGAGCAAAGAGAGAATGCATGAAAAGCATCTGCATAAACTATATTGGGGTACGTGGGGGGCTTGGCCAAGAGCTTGGCCAAGCAAGCTCAGAGTTTGCCCAGGTCCTTCCCCCAGGCCTCCACAAGTCGCCTAGAGTTTCTTGAGGCCTTAAAAAAAATTGCCTTTAGCTGGGGCACTTTCTTTGCTTTGTCTGAACTGTGATTTGTTGAAGACTTAGACAAAAAGACACAGTAAACAAATGCATAGTCTGTGCCTGGGTAGACTCTACATTTCTGTTTCAAACTGTAGTAGAAAATTCTCAGGGAAATATATTTGATTCATAATACATGTGAAAGTTATGAGGTAGGCAAATTTGTATTCTGAATCAGGTATTTGTGAAGTTCATTAGCATCTCTAGGTAGAATCAGACAGGATAACTGCCTATACCAGTCAGAATAACAATATCCACACTGTAAATTCAACCTGCTTTATTGCCAAGCCTCCCCATCTGTAAGCTTGTTGGACTCATCCACACTACCTATCCATCCCATTTGTGTGTGCACTGCTGGGTGGATTGTGTGGTGCAAGGGAGGCCTACTCAATATGAGTGGATTCTTTTAAGGCCTGGTTCCTTGATAATACTTTATGCATTGTTTGTTTGAGGGTTAGCATTGCAAGCTGTCCATCTTGCTATACATAGAATGATATGCCCTCCAAATGTTTTGCACTTCAAGTCCCATCAGCCTCAGCCAGCATGGCCAATAGTCAAGAATGTTGGAAGCTGTAGACCAAATCATCTGCAGGGCACTAGGGATGGATGGGCTCACCTCCATCCATGGTCACCAGGTGCTCACTGAGCCACCACTGCCTACACCCGCCCCTGGACAGCTTGGCGAGCTCCTGGTGAGTGCTGTGGGGCCACCCTTAGTGAACCACCATTTTGCATAAAAATGGCAGCCTGGGTTTCTCCATAAAAGCAATATTGCATAAATGATGGCTGTAAAGGGGCCGTTCACGCAACATTACAGCGTAAATGGAACATTTACGCCTGTAATGTTCCATAGATCAGCCCTTTATGGCCACCATTTACACAACATTACCATTACAGAGAGACCCAAGCTACCATTTTTAAGCAAAATGGTGGCTTGCTAAGGGGATGGGGGGCTGCCAGGTGTTGGCGGACCGTGTGAGTGCCCAGCAAAGTGGCAGCAGCTCGGTGAGCAGGGCCAAGCAGAGGAAGTCCCCCATGACTCCGCTCCCCTCTCAGACTCCTGTGACATCGCTAGAGGGCACCA
Organism: Heloderma suspectum; assembly: GCF_057233095.1. NCBI lineage: Eukaryota > Metazoa > Chordata > Lepidosauria > Squamata > Helodermatidae > Heloderma > Heloderma suspectum. Next base: position 426,259,450 of record NC_139458.1, read on the forward strand.
GGTCAAGAATGTCTGTGCTAGAGCTACAGGTGGTCAGAGATGTACTAAATTCCCTGAGAAATTTCACTAAACCTATTGATATGAGTTCAATTACTCTCAAGTTTACTATTGATCAGCCTTTCCCTGCCTTGGATCCCCACATGCAGTTGGACTACAACTCCCATCACTCCCAGCCAGCATGACTTATGTTTGGTGATGATGGGAGTTGTATTCCAACAACACACAGGGATCTACATTTGGGAATGCTTGATATACCAGAGTTTAGAACCTGGAAGTTTGCTTGAAAACAAATCCAATGTAATTTTGCTTCCACCTTTCATTTAAAGAAGCATAATGTTGTACTGCAGCAAAACTTTAAAAAACCCAGCTTATACAACCAATAAGGGAGTCCTTGTTGTGACTACTGATCACACACATTTATGGATGCTCCTGCTTTGACTGCTGCAAACTCTATCTATGGTGAAGTCAGCGAACTAGGGATGGACGAAAGTCCCTTACCTGATCCCGAAGCTTGCTTCGCGGTGGGGGGGAGGCTCTCCGTCCCTCCCCCCAAAATTCTGGCCGGGGGGGAGGCGCCCCATCCCTCCCCACTGAAATTCTGGCCAGGGGGGAGGCGCCCCGTCCTTCCCCGCTGAAATTCTGGCTGGGGGAGGGAAGCACCCCGTCCCTCCGGCCGCGAAACCTTGTCTCCTGTCGGGACGCAAATGGTGGCGGCCGTAGCCGCCGCCGTTTGCGTCCCTGCATTCAGCCGTGATAGGCTACATTAATGTTTACGTAGCCTATCACGGCTGACTTTGGAAAAAGAAGAGGAAGCGCGTACGCAAATGGCGGCGCCCATGGGCGCCGCCATTTGCGTTCCTTATTTTGGCATGTGTAGTCTACGTAAACATTTACGTAGACTACGGCGAGAATAAGGGCAACGCTATTTGCGTTGCCCTTATTTTCACTGTAGTCTACGTAAATGTTTACGTAGACTACACGTGCCAAAATGAGGAATGCAAATGGCGGCGCCCATGGGCACCGCCATTTGCGTACGTGCTTTTTTTTTTCTTCAAAGTCAGCCGTGATAGGCTACGTAAACATTTACGTAGCCTATCATGGTGTTTTTTTTTAAATCTAGCCGTGATAAAACTTTACGTAGCCTATCACGTTTGTTTGTTTGTTTTTACTTGGAAATGGCAGCGGCGGCAGCTGGTCGGAAGACCGGCTGCTGCCACACCGCCGCCGCCACCCCGCCACCGCAGCACCGCCGCAGCACCGCCGCCGCAGCACCACTGCTGCCAGGGACATTCGAGCAAGGTAAGTCCCATCCCGGTGGGGAGGTGGCGGGGGGGGTGGCAGACCATTTCTCCACCAATTTCGGGGGCCGAATGCGCTGGCATTCGGCCTCCCCGAGATTTGTGGAGAAATTCTCCGACATCCCTACAGCAAACCTTCAAGCATACAGGTGGTTAACCAATGAGGTTCCAGCTACAACAGAGGTGGTCTAGATTCATAGAATAGTAGGGTTGGAAGGGACCTATATGACCATCGAGTCCAACCCCCTGCTTAATGCAGGAATCCAAGTCAAGCATCCCTGACAAGTGGCTGTCCAGCTTCATCTCGAATGCTTCCAGTGTGGGAGAGCCCACCACTTCCCTAGGGAATTGGTTCCATTATCATACTGCTCTAACAGTCAGGAAGTTTTTCCTGATGTTCAGCCGGAATATGGCTTCCTGTCACTTGAGCCCATTCTTCCATGTCCTGCACTCTGGGATGATGGAGAAGAGATCCTGGCCTTCCTCTCTGTGACAACCTTTCAAGTACTTGAAGAGCACCGTCATACCTCCCCTCAGTCTTCTCAAGGCTAAACATGCCCAGCTCTTTCAGTCTCTCTTCATAGGGCTTTGTTTCCAGTCCCCTGATCATCTTCGTTGCCCTCATCTGAACCCTCTCCAGTTTGTCTGCATCATTCTTAAAGTGTGGTGCCCAGAACTGGACACAGTACTCCAGATGAGGCCTAGCCAGTTCTGAGGAGATGGGAACTAGTATTTCATGTGGTTTGGAAACTATACTTCTATTAATGCAGCCCCAAATAGCATTTGCCTTTTTTGCAGCCACATCACATTGTTGGCTCATATTCAGCTTGTGATCGACAACAATTCCAAGATCCTTCTCGCTTGTAGTATTGTTGAGCTAAGTATCGCCCATCTTGTAACTGTGCATTTGGTTTCTTTTTCCTAGGTTCAGAACTTGGCATTTATCCAGGCAGAAGTCAGAACACAGGCAATCAATCAGACAAGAGGATCAGGCAACCGCAGTAGTAGTCAATATAGCAAGCAAGAAGTCAACCACAGTGAGTCAGTCAGGTACGTTGCACAGCACTAAGCAGGCTCATTAGGCAGTCCAAATGGTCAGGAAACAGAGCATCATTCATGGGGCACAATTCAGGAGACAAGGTGCACAACATAGAGTCCAGATGGACACTGTTGTTCCAATGCTGGCTGCGTTTTCAGTGAAGGCTTCTAAGCCCAAAGCCTGCTGGACCCCGCCCAGACCTCAGCTGCAGCAATCAATGCTCCGGTTCCAGAACCTTATTCCTGAGGAGTCTCTTTCTCCTGAGGAGACCTTTTCTGGAAGTGAGCACTTTTCACACAGGAGCCCTATTAGTCTGCTGCTTGAGGTGACAATGCTCCCAGGGGTCAGGGGGTGGTTCAGCCTCTGCCTCAGAAGCACAGTCCCTTTCTCCTGACAGGGATGGCCCTGCAACCACCTCCCCTGAGGGCTCAGGCCCCTGTGAATCTGGTGGCAGTCCCTGGTCTGGAGTGCTCCAGGCTTCTGGGGCCTCTAGCTCTCCCTCTGAGGAGGACTTTTCCAATGGGGGCATGACAGGGATGTCCATCACTGGGAAATCCAATTCTTTTTTGGCTCAACGGAGTTCCATGGTGTGTATGACTCGCAATGTGTCTGTGAGCTGAGTTGTGGGCTGTTCCCTGAACCCTGGGAACTTTTTTGTGATTTTTTGGGGGGTGGGTGGAAGGTTCCACAATTTGTGCAAATTACAGCCAAATTTGCGCAAATGATGCCTGAATTTGCACAAATGGCGGCTGAATTCACACACATCACACAAATTTGGCTGTAATTTGTGGAATTTGCACAGATTTGGCTGTAGTTTGTGCAAATTGCTCAGAAATCTGTGGGAATTACAGACCCCCCCCCCCACACACAAATGCACAAAGTTCATGGAAAATCTGCAAACTGGCCCAACTTGCTGCAGATCGAGTCAGGTGCTGCAGCGGGAACTGAAAGAAATCTGGGGTCCTTAGACTAGGAAAATTCATCAAACTCCATTGCCCCAAATGGATTTCTCTGACATCCCTAAACAGATTGTGTTACATAATCTTGTAAACAACTTCCAGACTTTGTACAGCACCTTCTAGGACATCGCAGCTAATGATGTTTTGGACACTGAAATCTCAGTTTGTCAGTTTAAAGTGATGTCTTGATATTAGTCTTCAGTCGGATTTTCCCAGAAAATGTTACCAGCAGAAGTCTCAAATTGGGAAAGAACTTTGCATCCGGATTCACATTCTGTATAACAGTCATAGCTAAGGAATGCAAATCTTATGTTTCGACATTTGGCTCTGTTCTCAGTTGCTCTCCCCTCCCATGCCAAAAAACTACAATTATTATGATTTTCATCAGTAATACTCAAAACTTTCTCCCCAAATGCATGGCACACAGTTTGATCATCTCACAAACAAGGTTACAGACAAAACAGAAATAAATATTCATCCATCACCTCCCAAGAGGAGATGGGAAAAGCTACTACTGAGATTCATTATGACAATAGTTGATTGTTGAAATATGCTGAAATATTATGAACTCATCTATCTCCTTCTCTCCATCTCTCACAGTATAATTTGAAAATCATCTTCTGTCCCCTGCTATTGGCCTACTGATAAGGCATCAGTATGGGAAGATGATTTGGAAATATTTCCAAAATGTACACCGTATTTAGGGATGACTGAGGGATTCAATCTATGCAAATTTTGACACACACTGACCCATAACCCACACCTTCCAGGCTAGTAGCATGGATAAGAACTTAAATACCTGGTCAGGTTTCACACTTCCCAAATGTTCAGTTCTAGGCTCAACCCCCGACACCCCCATCATCAAAATTCATTTAAAAATGTATATTTAAATATGTATTTAAATGTGAATGTTTGTGCTTTTTAAACAAACTAACACCACACAAACAGATTAATGAGGAAATGGGGTGGAAGGACGTATGGGTGCATGCATGTAAATGGCACACAGACCAGAAATAGATTAATTTGCCCATTTCTAGTCATAGTCCCAAAAGCAAAGTGACTGAAGTTCAGATGAAGAACATTGTACTCTACTGCCACGACTACTTCATAAATCATAATACAGGTGCAGGTTTGAATTCACCCCCACATTGAAAGGCTCCAGCAGTTGGCAAGATTGCATAACAGAGCATCCCCCCACCCCAAGTAGGCTAGATCCTTTCTGTGCATTGCATCTTTTTGCTCTCTACCCAGTGCCACATTTCCTACTGACTGTCGAATATTTCAACTCACCATCTTCAACATGTTTTGTCAAACTTATTTCCCCTCCAAATGGTCTTCACTTTGTATTTGATTCCTCCGTTGGCTCCCCATAGTCAACCCATTGCTAAGTCAAAATACTTCACATTCATTTCCATCAGAGAGCAATTAGGGAAGTACATGAATTTTGTTTCTGTTTGTAAATCATCAAGACTTGCCCCATTCAAATCCCTGAATGTGAACGTGAACAGGAGCAATTTTTTTCCCCCCTGAAAAAGTTGAACTTCCAACTGAAAAATATAGGGATGGTGGAGAATTCCACCATGGATCTCAGTGAGGCTGAATGCCAGTGCATTCGGCCACCTGAAATCCATGGCAGAACAAAGCCCCCCCTGAAATCCATGGCAGAACAAAGCCCCCCATTTGCGTCCCTGCGCAGCCCAGCAGCGGCCAGATGTCGCTGTGGGCAGCCCCGGCTGTCTGGTGGCTCCGCAGAGTCACTGCACCACCCCGCAAAAGGCATGCAAAACAGAGCACCTACCTGCCGTTCACACTGCTTTGTGAATGGCGTCTGTGTCTGCGGCCACCATTCGCTTCACGATTTTTGCCGTGATAGGCTACGTAAATACTTACGTAGCCTATCATGGCTATTGCAGGGATGCCATTTGCATCCCTGTGGAGGCCGTGGTAGGCTATGTAAACATTTACATAGCCTAAAGGGAACGCAAATGGCAGCTGCCATAGCCACCACCATTTGCGTTCCCTTGTTTTCACTGTAAAAAATATTTACGTAGCCTATCATGGCGAAAAAAAGGGACGCAAATGGCGGCTATGGCGGCCGCCATTTGCGTCCCTGCGCAGCCCAGCAGCAGCCAGATGTCGCTGTGGGCAGCCCCAGCTGTCTGGTGGCTCTGCAGAGTCACTGCAGAGCGGAGCTGGCCAGTGAGGATTTCAGGGGGAGGGACGGAGTGCCTCCCCCCCACCGTGGATGTCACGAAACGAAACAGGTGAGTCATTTCGTACATCCCTAGAAAAATATGCTTTTTAAAAAATGTGCACTTTAAAAGGTGCATTTTTGAAAAGATGCACATTTTCATGCTTTAGTCAATGGGGGAAAAGGGCACACTTCAGAAAAAAGTGCATGGTAATGTGCACTTTCCCCATTCGAACAAAGAGAAAAACAGGTTGCGAACAAAAGTGGAAGTCAATTGAACTGAACTAGGATGTACGAAACTCACTTACCTTTTCACGGAATCTTTCATGGTGGGGGGGGAGGTGCTCCATCCCTCCCCCTGGAATCCTCGATGGGGGGGAGGCGATCCGGTCCTCCCCCCTGGAATCCTCGATGGCCGGTGGATTTGGTGGCAGTGGCTCTGGCGGCAGTGGCTCTGGCAACAGCAGCTGGTTTCCTGGCCGGCCGCGGCTGGGCTGCTGCCGCCACCATTGCTGTCCTTGCAGCCGTGATAGGGTTAGGGATGTCGGATAATTTCTCCACGAATCTCCGGGAGGTCGAATGCCAACGCATTCTGCCCCCCGAAATTGGTGGGGAAATTCTCCGCCCCCCCGCCCCCCCCGGGATGGGACTTACCTTTGTCGAATGTCCCTCTGGGCGGCGGGTCCTGGCGGCGCCATTTCCAAGTAAAGTAAAAAAAAAAAAAACAAAATGTGATAGGCTACGTAAAGATTTGCGTAGCCTATCACGGCTAGATTTTCAAAGTCGTCCGTGATAGGCTACGTAAATCTTTACGTAGCCTATCATGGCTGACTTTGAAAAAAGAAAAAAAAAGCGCGTAAAAAAAGTTCCTTATTTGGGCATGGGTAGTCTATATAAAGATTTACGTAGACTACGGCGAAAATAAGGGCAACTACCCGTGCTGAAATAAGGAACGCAAATGGCGGCGCCGATGGGCGCCTCCATTTGCGTATGCGCTTTTTTATTGTTATTATTATTTTTATATAATAAAAATAAGGGCTATTTTTATTTTTATATAATAAAAATAAGGGCTATTTGCGTTGCCCTTATTTTCGTCATAGTCTACATAAATCTTTACGTAGACTACCCGTGCCCAAATAAGGAATGCAAATGGCGGCACCCATGGGCGCCGCCATTTGTGTACGTGCTTTTTTTTTTCCCCCAAAGTCAGCCATGATAGGCTACGTAAAGATTTACGTAACCTATCATGGCTGACTTTGAAAATCTAGCCGTGATAGGCTACGTAAATCTTTATGTAGCCTATCACTTTTTTTTTTACTTTTTTTTTTTCTTTCGCGGCTGGGGAGGGATGGGGCGCCTCCCCCCCGGCCAGAATTTTGGTGGGGAGGGATGGGGCGCCTCCCCCTGGCCAGAATTTCGGCGGGGAGGGGCGGGACACCTCCCCACCCGCCAAGAATTTTGGGGGGAGAAACGGAGCGCCTCCCCCCCCGAAAAAAGCTGCGGGATCAGGTAAGAGACTTTCGTCCATCCCTATCATAGGGTATGTAAGAATTTACGTAGCCTATCACGGCTGGATAAAAAAACCCACCACCCCCAGCATAAGCAAATGGCGGTGGCTACAGCAGCTGCCATTTGCGTTCCATATTTTTCACCGATTTATCTTACGTAAAAATTTACATAAGATAAAATAGAGAAAAAAAGGGAACGCAAATAGCATAGTGGGCGCTATTTGCGTTCCTTTATTTTTCGCCATTCTAGCCTATGTAAATAGTTCACATCAAACAAGGCCTCAGATGCAATCTGCAGTTGAAGTCTGTACATTTCTGAGCTTGCAATGTGATTCACGGACCCCCAAGATTGTGTTCGATAGCATGCGCACATTTGAGAAGTGCACATGAAAAAATGCATACTGTTGGAAAATGTACACAAATACTGTATGCTTTAATCAATGGGCAAATAATGTATACATTTCAAAAATATGTACAATCGATGTGTACATTTGGAAAAAGATGCAGTAAAATATAGACGGATTTTTGTGTGAAAAGAAAAAACCAAAGGTCACGATCTTATACGGACTCAAGTCAGAATGAGCTTTGAAATGAAATTTGAAGAACTTTGGCGAGTTCGTGTTTTGCTGATTCTCACACTCTTATATAATCCATCCATCCATCCATTATTTATTTATTAAATTTCTATACTGTCCGATAGCCAATGCTCTCACGGAGGTTCACAACAATTACAGCCTTGAAATACAGCATGATGAAATACAATATAAAAGTTTAAAAGTTTAAAACTATGGTAGAAAATAAAAATAATAACCAAATGGAAGCTAGTAGCAGTGCAAACATTTAAAATACAGTAACAGATTTAAAACAACAGACATGGAAGTCCCTTCCCTCGCTTCTGGCTTGCCTGGCCACGGGGAGGATTTTGCGGGTGGGGGGAAGGAGAGATGAGTGGAACACGATTGGCGTTTCTTGGTGGTACCACTGGGCAGAGAGGGGCTTACTGGCCATTTTAGACCTCCTCTTCGAAGCGTGGCTCCCTCCCTCCCACTCTGTATGCAGTGCAGGTTGCTACTGGTTGTCCTTTTGGGGGCCGAGTAGGAATTTTGGCTCATAGTCTGATTGGCCTTGGCTATGCATTTTGTTTGTTTGTTTTTGCCTACTTCACACTGTAAGTGAGGCCTGGGAGTTTATTTAGGTTGTTGTGACATTATTTAATCACTTGGGCTAATTGCTCACATTTAAACATTTTATGTGTGGGCACCTTGGTGGGTTATAGGGTTGGTGAGCATTCGGAGGCACCATTTCAGGTGACTAGTAAGGCCCGAGGCTTCCAGCTAAGGGTTTTTGTGGCCCCAGTTGGGAGACAGGGATTACCTTTCAGGCCAACTCCTACTGGGAAATGCCTGGGAAAATAAGAAGGTCTTCACCTGGCACCAAAAAGAGCACAATGCAGGCGTGTGCCAGCCTGAGGCACGTGTTTTCGTGAGTGCCCTATTCGATGTATTGCGATGCCCCTGTTGTTGTTGTTCAGTCGTTCAGTCGTGTCCGACTCTTCGTGACCCCATGGACCATAGCACGCCAGGCCTTCCTGTCCTGCGCTCTCTCCCGGAGCGTGCTCAAGTTCATATTCATTGCATCGGTGATGCTATCTAGCCATCTCATCCTCTGCCGTCCCCTTCTCCTTTTGCCTTCAGTCGTTCCCAGTGCGACGCCCCTAAGAGTCACCAATTACACTATATCCTGGAGTTTCAATATGTTTGAGGTTTTAGATTAGGGTAACGTAAAGACAAATTGACAAGGTCTATGCAGGCTTGTCAGAATTCTGCTTCATATGAGACAAAGAGACAGACAGGTTCTTACCCTTGCACATTCACCCAGTTCTCCTTTTGCATTTAAGTTTAAGTTTCCATTCAGAAACTTAGGGTGCAATCCTATGGCTGCTAGACAGCATCCAGACGGCCATAGGATTTTTTGGTTTCCAAGCTCAGTTCCCAGAAACCCGTCTCCCTTCTCCTTCTCCTGTTGCCTTGTAGGTGGCGTAGTTTGTTCCTGGCTCTGTGCTCATAAGAGCAGCATGGAGCAGGCAAAAAGGGGGCGTTCCTAGGGGCAGGGAGGAGAGGAGACTGCGGAAACACCATTATGATGCCTCCTATGTGCTGTCCAGCCTCCTCCCCACCCCCTGGCTCTGAAGTGCCCTGGGTAGACAGCCGAAATCATCTGTCTAGCCACAAATGCAGGGTGGCCAGAGCACAGAGGAGAGGATCCCCATAAGATTGCGCCCCTAAACTACCAATTCTATATCTCCTGGGATGTTGCAATGCATCTTAGTACATTGGTGTAGAATGCATGTATACTCAGAAATAAGCCTTAGTGAAACAGCTTTCAGCACGGCTCAATTCTAAAATTTAAAGGCATTTAAGCTTGAAATACCCAGCAGGGTATTTAAAGTTGAAGTATCCAGCAGGGTATTTAATGTTTTAAAGTCTTTCAGTTGCCCTTATCTCCAGTCACTGATTGGAGAAAAGAACAGGGTTTCCCTGATAACTTCAGAAGAAAGCCTCGTTTCTTCAGTCTTTGAGCTTTTCCACACAAGGCATTTATTGTGCAGTCATCATTCCCCATTCATGGTTGATCACAGGTTTAGATGACGCTGTACACTCCAGTTTCACTTCTATGTCTAACCAGCACTTTTGGTGAGTTTTCAGGGAAAATGCGTTATTTAATTGTGAAAGTGAAAGAAAGTGCAATTTCCTCTTGCATATTTGCACTATTCTGCTATACCACAGTGCCCCCTAGAGGTTATATAGAGGAAAAGCAGGAAAGGAAATGCTCCTCAGGTAGTGCTTGAATCTCAATTCTGGGATAAAACCAAAAGCAGATGCAGCAAATTAACAGCTGATTAATAACGTCATCTAGAAAAGCTCTTTCCAAGATTCTCCTTGCTATAGTCTTTTCCTGCAGCCCAACTGATCCACTAGACTGTGGGGAAAAGGGAATGGAGGACACACAACCTACAGCCATGGGTTGTATACCTGTGGTTAGGAATGTACGAACCCACCCCTGCCTGGGTTGTCTGGGCACCTGCCTAACCCTTGCCCCTGCTCACTGGTCCCTGGACCGTGCTCGAGACCCTCCTGAGCTCGGCAAGCAGCCCGCACTCACCCCAGCAGCTTCGCTGAGCTCCGCAGTTGGCATTTTCAAAAAACAAAATGGTGATTGCAACAACGCAAACATTTGCATATGAGCGAAAATGCTCATTTCCACATATGCAAATATGCGCATGAGCAAAATGCACATTTTCACGCACATGCAAATATGCACATTTTTGCAATCACCATTTTATTTTTCAAGAAATGGCGACCGCAGAGCTTGATGAGGCCACCGGGGTGAGCGTGGGCTGCTTGCCAAGTGCGGGCAGGGGGTGAATGGGGGCAGGTGGGGTTCTGCTGGATTCCCAGATAGCATCAGGCACCTACTCTATCCCAACCTGTGGTTTATATTGAATCCCTCTGTCTCTATGCACAGATAGAAAAATCTTCCATGCATATGCTGGAGGGTGATATTTCTTTCTGATGGGCAGGCCCTTGCACCTCATGAGATGCTGCTTGTTGGGGAACTTTAGGGGTAGACATGGAGGCTGCCACAAAGCCCCCATGCACAAATGGCATACACGCAGCCTGCAGTTCTTTGGATTCCGGCTCTAGCTTTCAATACATAGCCTGATGGCCAAGCATGTCAGGGGGAAAAAAAAAAAAGATTGAGTGCTCTGCTGGCGGAGAAAATATTAACATCTTTGTCTGTTGACAGGAAGAAAATGTAACTTGTCACCAGGGCTGATATCCTGTATTGATGGCCCTTTGTAAGATACACAGATGGTGCTGAGTCAGGTGCATAAATATTGATGGCATCACTGAGTGTTTTTGAACTGCCACATGACTTTTGTTAAAAAAGAAAGAGGTAATCATCTTTAGGGTTGAGACACCTGAATGCAGCCATAGCAGCCTTCCCTCCAGAAGTGTTGGGCTTCAACTCCCATCATTTCCAACAGCATGGCCATGGCAGTTGTGGTCCAGCACATCTGGAAGGCACCAGGTTGAGGAAGACTGAGCTATAGGTTCGCCACTTTTCAAACCTGGCCAATTCTGAAGAGAGAGCTTTCTAGGGATGGCGGAGAATTTCTCCCTGAAACTTCGGGGGGCCGAGCGCCAACGTGTTCGGTCCCCCAAACAAGTCTCGGGGAGAAATCCTCCAACCCCCCCGCCCCCCGCACCCACCCCGGGACGGGACTTAACTTCGCCGAATGTCCCTCCCGGCGGCGGGTCCGGCCGGCGGTTCGGCGGGTGTTCGAGCGGAGCGGGAGCGGCAGCCGGTCTTTTGACCGGCTGCCGCCGCCACCATTGCAATAAAAGAAAAAAAAAAGCCCCCTGATAGGCTACGTGACGATTAACGTAGCCTATCACGGCTAGATTTGCAAAGTCAGCCGTGATAGTCTACGTCAATTGTCACGTAGCCTATCACGTGCTATTTGCGTTGCCCTTATTTTCGCCGTAGTCTACGTAAAGCTTTACGTAGACTGCAGCGACCAAATAAGGAACATGAATGGTGGCTCCCTATGGGGGCCGCCATTAGCGTACGTGCTTTTTTTTAATTTTAAAGTCACCCGTGATAGGCTACGTGACGATTGACGTAGCCTATTACAGCTGACTTTGCAGATCTAGCCATGATAGGCTACGTTAATCGTCACGTAGCCTATCAGGGGGCGTTTTTTTTTAAAAAAAAAAACTTTCGTGTTCACAGCCGGGCGAGGCGGGAAGCCTCCTCCCCGGCCTGAATTTCGGCCGGGGCGAGGCGGGAAGCCTCCCCCCTGGCCTGAACTTCGCGGGGGGAGCAGCGAGCATCCTTCGAACATCCTTCGAGGACAGGTAAGGGACTTTCGTCCACCCCTAAGGCTTTCATTAACTATTCCTTTCATTCCTAGCCCAACTTTCCACCAACAATAAAATGGTGCTCAGGGCGGCTGAGTTTGTCAAGCCACGAGGTGTGGCAAAACCAAGAGGTGATCTAGGAGGTTCATCATATCATCTGTGTCCATGAATTGCCACACAACAGGGTCAAACAGCTGGGGATGTCAGAGGAATCTGGTTAGGGGGTGGAACTCGGTGAGTTTTTGTCAGCTCGGCCCTAGGGATGGCGGAGAATTCGGCCGCGGACTCAAATGAGGCCGGATTCTTTTGAATCCGGCCTCCGGAATCTGCGGCAGACTGGATCACTTACTTCTGTGACCCAAGGATTCCCTCCAGAACAGCACGCTGGCTCCAGAGTCCTTGCGATATGGTAATGGCAGCTGCCATTACCATATCGCTCTGAAGAATACAGCTGCAAATGGTGTAGTGGACGCCACTTGCAGCCGTAAAGCCCTTAGTTTAGCCTAATTGCAGCCATTTACGGCTGTGTTTAGGTTAAGCTAAGAGCTTTACGTAGGGATGTACGAAAGTCACTTACCTTTCGCGGATTATGTTGATGGTAGAGGGGGAGGCGTTCCATCCCTCCCCCTGGAATCCTCGCCGGGGGGGGAGGCACTCCGTGCCTCCCCCCCGGAATCCTCCTCGGTCAGCTGTGCTCCACAGCAGCTCCACGGAGCAGCCGGCCAGGCGCAGCCAGGCCAGAGCTGTCGGCAGCTGGATTTCCGGCTGCGGAGCGCTCTGGGGAAAAAAACAACAAAAAAACCCCGCGTACGCAAATGGCGGCGGCTACGGTAGTCACCATTTGCATTCCTTATTTTTGCCATCTTAATGTACGTAAATATTTACGTAGACTATGACGGCGAAAATAAAGGGGAACGCAAATAGCGTAGCGGGCGCTATTTGTGTCCATTTTTCATTCACCGTTTTAGCCTATGTAAATATTTACGTAGGCTAAAACGGCGAATCAAAAAGGGACGCAAATAGCGCCCGCTACGCTATTTGCGTTCCCCTTGATTTTCACCGTCATAGTCTACGTAAATATTTACGTAGATTAAGACGGCAAAAATAAGGAACGCAAATGGCGGCTGCTGTAGCCTCCGCCATTTGCATATGCGTTTTTTTTTTTTAAAACCCACCCAACCATGATAGGCTATGTAAAGATTTACGTAGCCTATCACATCATGTTTTTTTTTTTAAACCTAGCCATGATAGGCTACGTAAATCTTTATGTAGCCTATCACATCTTTTTTTTTTTTACAAGCCTGGAAATGGAGGCGGCAGCAGCCGGTTGGAAGACCAGCCGCTGCAGCCACTGCCGCCGCCACCGCCGCCGCAGCTGCCACCGCCCGGAAGATCCGCCACAGCTAAGTCGTGTCCCCGGGGGATCCGTGGGGGTGTCGGGGGGGTGGCAGACCGTTCTGCCACAGAGTTCGGGGGGGCGAATGCACTGGCATTCAGCCTCACCGAGATCCGTGGCAGAATTCTCTGACATCCCTAGCTTTATGGCCACAAGTGGCGTCCAGTATGCCATTTGCAGCTGTGTTTGTTCCCATGATAGGCTAGCCGCTCCAGAGGATTCCGGTGGGGGGGGGAATGGATCGCCTCCCTTCCAGTGGACAACGCTGTGGATCGGACAGTAAGGAATCCATCCATCCCTACGTGGCCCTATGGACTTGGCCAAGTCATGGATGTTTGGAGGGGGGCGCCAATGCACAAATTGCAATTTGCATAAAATGGCATAAAATGTAAATGGTCTAATTTGCACAAATTAGACCATTTAAGGCTGCAATTTTGTGCAAATTGCACTATTTATGGCCGCAATTTCCTGCAAATTGGCCTGCAATTTTGTGCAAAAACCTCGGTAAATTTCCCAGGTTTCAGGAACTATTAAGCAGCAAATGCAAGCCCAGCCGGGTCTGTTACGTGGATCTGGTAGGCCCTAAATGGGCTGGATTTCCCTCCAACAGACAATCCCATGAGCACCTTCTGGCCATGAGAGGCAGCAACTCAACCCACCACCACGATGATGCTCAAAAGCACAAAACTAAAATTTATTTTCTGTCCCCCACAACACCATTCCATCCCCAGGGCTATTTGCTATTGCCCTTATTTTCGCCGTAGTCTACGTAAATCTTTACGTAGACTACAGCGACCAAATAAGGAACGCGAATGGCGTCTCCCTATGGGGGCCGCCATTTGCGTACGCGCTTTTTTTTTTTTTTAAAGTCACCCGTGATAGGCTACGTTAATCGTCATGTAGCCTATCACGGGGGCTTTTTTTAAAAAAAACAACAAAACTTTTGAGTTCGCGGCCAGGCGAGGCGAGGAGCCTCCTCCCTGGCCTGAATTTCGGCCGGGCGAGGTGGGAAGCCTCCCCCCCGGCCTGAATTTCGGCCGGGTGAGGCAGGAAGACTCCCCCCCAGCCTGAACTTCGCAGGGGGAGCAGCGAAGCGCCTCCCCCCCACCGCGAAAAGCTTCGAGGACAGGTAAGTGACTTTCGTCTACCCCTAATTTCAGCCGGGCGAGGAGGAAAGCCTCCCCCCCCGGCCTGAACTTTGGGGGGAGCAGCGAAGCGCCTCCCCCCCACCGCGAAGCAAGCTGCGAGACCAGGTAAGTGACTTTCGTGAACCCCTATTTAAATCAGGGAGGACATGGAACTGGTGAGGAGTCAGTCAATATGATTGCTCCTTCAGCATTCTAATTCTTTCCATATCTCTAGACTTAGGGCGCAATCCTATGGGGAGAGGCTGCTGCCTCCGAATTCAGAGGCGACCGCATATCCAATGCAGGGCAGGAGAAGCACAGAGGGGATTGTCCCTCCATGCTTCAGCTGCCCTGCATTTGCAGCTAAGCAGCCTATTTTGGAAGCCTCAGAAAGGCAGAGCGGGGGAGGAGGCTGCTGGATGACACATAAGATGTGTCATACTGGCATTTCCGCCCTCCCCGCCCCCAGAATGCCCCCTGGAACGCCCTGTTTTGGCCGGTCCGTGCTGCTCTTCTGAGTGCAGAGCGCAGGGCCGTTCCATGCTGCCTGCAAGGCAGCGTGGAAGTGGGGGAAGGTTGATTCTCCTGGAACTGACCTCGGAGTGTGGGCTCCGAGGTTGGTTCCTGGAAAACCATGTATCCTATGGCTGTCTAGTGGCTGACTAGTAGCCATAGGACTGCTCCCTTAATACCTAAGTATTGTATTGAATGAGATTCAGTCACAGGTGAGAATATTTTAGAATGGTGTTGCCATGTTATTACAATTGTTTTACTCTAAGTAGGGATGGCGTGATCACCTGGTTGGGTGGCTTGAAGTTGGGTGAGAAATTGCTGGCTCCCCCTCCCCTGAACACCAGTCTGTGAACCCCAGCACCTGTCTGGCTTGGCACATGCCAAGCTGGGCAAGCGTGTGGGTGTCTGCCCCCTCAACCAGCATTATTTGCCACTCAAATGGCCACTCATTCTTTTCCACAAGTATACCAGCTACACAAATGGAGGCCTTAAATGCCTGTAATGTTGCAGACATTGCCCTTTTAAGGCCCTCATTTGCATTGTTGGGATACTTACGGAAAACAACGAGAAGCCATTTGGGTGGCAAATGGCACTCGACGAGGGAGCGGACACTGACGCACCACTGCTGAGTACCCCGCGAATTACCTGGCAGCTCACCCCGTGCTGCTTGCCTGGGTCAGGTAAGTGCTGGGGGTTTGGCGAGAGCTGCATGGGCGGGCACAGGGTGGTCCATTCATCCCTAACTCTAAGCCACTTTGAGGGCTGTTTGGCAGAAAAATGGTGTCTAAACTGAAGCATAACTAAAATGGAAATTTAATTGATTAATTAGCTGATTAACCACGTAAAAAGTAGATGATTAATCAGCTAAACATTCTGTAATTGGTTGGCTGCCTTAGATGATGTTGATGATAATCCATCAATTAGATGATTTAAGAGCAGGGAGTTTGCACTATGGAAATAGGCAGGCCACAGCTGAAGCAATATTAAAAAGCAAACCAGCCCAGATGCTTGCTAGGGGACCTATTCTGTAATAGAGGCCATTTGGAAATAAAATGGTCTGGTCAAATTGGGTCCTCAGGTTTGAGGAATGTTTGAGGAATGAAAGAGGGGCTGAGAACTTGATCTTCTAGCTTCCCCCATTTTGGCCAAAATGTTAGTGGAAGGGCCTCAGAGGGAAGCAACTACTCACTGCAGCCTTTTTCCCTGGCATGGCTCCTGTGCCTTTAAACAGCTGCATGACAAGCAGAAATTCAACAGGAAAAGCTTTCATATCTTTGCACCTGCGTGCTTGAAGAGCTCCACCAGCTGAATTTCTGCTTGTTGTGAAGCTCTGGAAGGTACCTGCCCCAAACAAACAAACAAACAAACAACCATTGGCAGCTTCACCCTAAAGATGTGTCACACAAGAGATAATGGGTCGCATCCATGACCTTGTGCTAGTGGAGAGTAATGCTGGCACAGTGGGAAGAATAAGGCCTAGGGCGGGTGGCCGCTCCAGAGACTGATGCCTCACTCTGAGGGGTTCTCAGAGTGAAGCAATGCCTGCCCCACATTCTGGAGGGCTGTGCTGCCCAGTGTCCTGCTGCAGCAATTGCCACAGCAGGAAAGCCCCTGGCATTGCTCTCCAGAAAGCCCATCTGGCCCAAATGCCTCACTCTGAGTAAGGCATTCTTAGAGAATGGCTGTGCTGCTGTGGTACAGGTTGTCTCCAAGGCCACCTCCCTGCCAATGCCTCGCTTAGAGGAAGGACTCAGAGTGAGACATGGACGGGGAGAGATGCAGCAGCATCCTGAGAGCAGAAAGGAGAGGAGGAGGAGGGAGTTCTTGCACCAGCATTGATTTCCACTAGCACAACATTATTCGTGCTAGCAGAATGCCAGCCACGGATACTACCCTTTGCTTGCAAGCATATCCAGGACTCACTGCTAAATTTCTCCCTTACATTCTCTAGTTTCTCTTTACCTGGGAGTCCTGTTTACTCCCAGATAAGGATGGCACAGGTGCCTGATTCCGTTCGGGAATCTGGTGGAACCACCCCTGCCCACACCACCGATCCCCACCTGCTGAGCCTCTGCTTGCCCCTGCCCACACTCGGTGAACAGCCTGTCCTCTCCCTGGTGGCCTCGTTGAGCTTTGCTGTCACTATTTTTTGAGAAATAAAATTTATTTTAAGGACACTTATCTGCAGCAGCAAATATGCAATTTTCACATTGCAAGTGGGAAATCATAGATATTCATGGCACCACCAGCCTGAAACTGCCAGAAGTGTTTCCATTTTCAGCCGCAAACCCAGTTGTTGCTCCATAAACAAAGAGAGCTATTTGGAAAAGCTGGGAAGTGTCTGATCTTGATGCTTGAGAGTTCGGGAGGTGTGTGGGGGGAATCATTGCCTGTGTCTGTCACAAATCACAATGAGCTTCTACTTTGAAATATTCCCTTTGAGAAAAGACTGGCCAGTCAGGAGAGTGCCAATTTATTTCAACAATGGGAGCAATTATTCGTTTGGACAGAAAGGGTGTTGGCTTTCTGTGCATTAATGTGTCATCTTTTCACAGTAGCCCTTTGAATCCTATTTACTGATGCAAACTTGACAGTTATACAGTACTAGTGCTTTATTCTCCTCCATGGATTTTTTTCTCCTGTAGAAAAAGCATTATCAGTTTTCTTCTTTGGAAGGGTTGCAGTAGAGGAAGTTTTCAAACAGCAACAAACAACGAACAGCCCACAGAATCTGACAAAGCCTGATAAGGTCTACAAGAAGACTCATCCTATCACTTTGGATATTTTTGTCTTGTTCTTATTTATTTTCTTAGTGTTGATGGTGTCATGTACTTGAATAGGGAAGGATCCCAGAAGAGAGAGGCAGGCAGGTGAAGATCACTTCAGGCTCCAGTTGGACTTCCCTCCCTTCCTCAATGGGGCTTTCAACCCCCACAACTGCCATGTGGGATGGATCCTTATGAGCTGTTATTTTTCACATAATTTTATAATGGCTTCTTCTTAGGCCATTGCTGTTTTACTTACAAGCTGTCCTGATGGGTCAATTTCATTCATTCATTCATTCATTTACATTTCTATACCACTCAATAGCTGATGCTCTCTGGGTGGTTCACATGAATAATGGTAATAAGTAAATGCAGTTTGATGTTTCAAAGAGATTCTTCTCCTTGTGGCTTATGTGCCTTCATTGGAATATGTGCAGGTTATTAGGAGGATGCAAGCAGGACAAAATGTTGTGCGGCACCCATTTTCTGCATGTTCCCACAAGTTTTCTAGGTTTGAACAAACTCACCATTCCATTTCTTGCCCCATGTGCTGGACCGCCACTGGCTGCCTGGCCCTGCTCACCATGTGCGGTGAGCTCCAGCATGATCCCAGGGTGCCCAGCAAGCAGTGTGTGGCCAACCACTCCCTTGCCATAAAGCAGCCATCTACGCAACATCATAGGAGTAAATGGTCCACTTAAGCCTGTAATGTCATGTAAATCGCCGCTTTGTGGCCACCATTTGAGCAAATGGTTATTTTAGAAAGAGCTGGACCCTCCATTTTTACACAAAATGGCTGCTCAGTGAGGGAGTGGGCGGCCGTGTGCTTGCCGAACTTGGCACATCCCGAATAAGGCAAGCGAGGGGATTCATGGACCAGCATCCAGGGGGCTGATCTGGAGAGAAATTGTCAAGCTTTGAGCCCCAACTGGATACCTGTGCCATCCCTACCACCTTCCTGCAATTTCATCCTCCTCCCCCTCTTCCTCCTCCCCCAAGACCCAGAACAACTGTTTTCTCTTCAATCATTTTTGAATGTGGCTCATGTTGGGCAGGTGGTTTGACGGACCAACACCCTCACTTTCACATTCACTTTGAGCTCTTCCTTCCCTGTGTTCTCCACATGAGTACATGCATGTGCAATCTCCCTTTGATTTGGAAATCTCTCCCCAAACCAAATGTTTTGTAAGAACATTGGAAACTGCTTCAAACTGAGTCAGACGATTGGTCTACCTTGCCCAGCATTGTCAGCACTGACTGGCAGCTGCTCCCCAGGGTTCCAGGCAGGAGTTTTCATGTCCTAACTGGAGATGCCAGAGAACAAAGCTGGGTCCTTCTGTGTGCAAAGCATACACTCTGTTACTGAGCCTCAGCCCTATCGTTCCCTCCCTGGAGGAATCCTCTTCAGAGGATGAGCTGAAGCCTCCTGAGCTGGAACAAGCCACTTCAGGGGACCGTGGGGCTGACCAAGTTGGTCCTGGGCCCTCAGGAGAGAGGGATTCAGACCTTTCCCCTCAAAAGGTGGAGATCTCTGCTCCTGAGTCAGAGAGAGATGCAGAGCCCCACCCAGACACCAAGAATACTGGCACCTGAAGGTACAGGCTAAGACCATGGACAGGTGAAGCATGGCACTTTCAGAAAAGGACTCCTTAAAAGTAAAGGCCTCCTCATGAGCTGGCTTATCCTCATGAGTAGAACTTTTGCCACAGGGCCAGTGACCAGCTGCAGATGTGGCCTGAGTGGGACTCCGGGAGCTCAAGCTATGTAAGCCTTCAGTTCCACTCTAGCTGCTGCTGGAACAATACCTTCCCTCAGCATCTAGTGCCTTGCATTGTTGTTTCTCTGACCTTGCTCCACAAGGTTTCTCTGAACCTTTGGACCCCTGCTTGACTCTGCTTCTTGGGCTGCATTTGTATCTGACTGCTTACTAGGGATGGCAGAGAATTCCACCACGGGTCTTGGTGAGGCCGAATGCCAGTGCATTCGCCCCCCCGAACTCTGTGGCAGAACGGCCTGCCACCCCCCACCCCCCCGTGGATCCCCCCTGGGATGAGACTTACCTGGGGCGGATCTTCTGGGTGGTGGCAGCTGCGGCAGCGGCTGCAGCAGTGGCTGCGGTGGCTGGTCTTCCGACCGGCTGCCGCTGCTGCCATTTCCAGTCTTGTAAAAAAAAAAAAGACGTGATAGGCTCCGTAAAGATTTATGTAGCCTATCATGGCTGGGTGGGTTTTAAAAAAAACAAAAACGCGTATGCAAATGGTGGCGGCTATGGCCGCCGCCATTTGCATTCCTTATTTTTGGCCATCTTAGTCTATGTAAATCTTTACATAGACTATGATGGCAAAAATAAAGGGGAACGCAAATAATGTAGCGGGCGCTATTTGCATCCCTTTTTGATTCGCCGTTTTACCCTACGTAAAGATTTACGTAGGCTAAAACGGTGAATCAAAAAGGGACGCAATTAGCGCCCGCTACGCTATTTGCGTTCCCCTTTATTTTCTCTGTCATACTCTACGTAAATATTTACGTAGATTCAGATGGCGAAAAATAAGGAATGCAAATGGCGGCGGCCGTAGCCGCCACATTTGCGTACGTGGTTTCTTTTTTTTCCCCAGAGCCCTCCGCGGCTGGAAATCCGGCTGCGGATGGCTCTGGGCTGGGCCTGGCCGGCTGATCTGCAGAGCTGCCGTGGAGCACAGCCAGCCATTGAGGATTCCGGGAGGGGGGAGGAACGGAGCACCTCCCCCCCTGTCGAGGATTCCGGGGGGAGGGACAGAACGCCTCTCTCCCCACCATCAACATAATCCACGAAAGGTAAGTGACTTTCGTACATCCCTACTGCTTACCTGGGTGTGGACCTTGACCAAGCCTCCGAGTTCTCTCTTGGAACTCTCCCTCTTGCCTGGTAACACTCTGCCTTTGACCATTGCCTGTTTGCTAATTACTCCTGCTTTGAACTGCTCTCTTGCTGGACTGGTACTGGTGGGTTTAGTACCAGTCCAGTTAGTAAAGCAAGACTGTTTATTGACTTGCCCTTAGATTTGCCCCTCAATTGCCTTAACACTGATACCCTCCCCATGTACTACTTCAAATCTCGGGATTCTTTGAGGATGTAGTTACCTCCCTCTTGTTTGTGGGTGGAAAATATTATTGGTACACCCGACTCAGGTATTATATGATTTATTACATTTATATGTGGATCTTCATGACAACTCACAGAGTGGTTTTCAAATAAAGTAAAAATATAAAACACAAACCAGAATAAAACAGTAGTATTAAAACTCTAAATTTTCACCAGATCCAACCAGCAGAGAGATTCAACATAAAAAGGCTATTCAGCAAGCAGAAGACTCAAAGCAGAAGGACCAAAAGGGCTGGGTGAAGATGTGTATCCCAAGCACCTAATGAAACTGAGTTACTGAAGATGCCTGATGCACCCCAAAAGGCAGGGAATTCCATAATGTGGGCACCACAACCGAGAAGGTCCCCACTCCACTCCTCGTTCCCCAGGCATTATACATCAACTAGGGGTGGACGAAAGTCCCTTACCTGTCCTCGAAGGACGTTCGCGGTGGGGGGGAGGCGCTTCGCTGCTCCCCCTGCGAAGTTCAGGCCGGGGGGGGGAGGCTTCCTGCCTCGGCCCGGCCGAAATTCAGGCCGGGGGGGAGGCTTCCTGCCTCGCCTGGCCGCGAACGCGAAAGTTAAAAAACCAAACAAAACGCCCCCTGATAGGCTACGTGACGATTCACGTAGCCTATCACGGCTAGATCTGCAAAGTCAGCCGTGATAGGCTATGTCAATCGTCACATAGCCTATCATGGGTGACTTTAAAAAAAAAGCGCGTACGCTAATGGCGGCCCCCATAGGGAGCCGCCATTCGCGTTCCTTATTTAGTCGCTGTAGTCTACGTAAATGTTTACGTAGAATACGGCGAAAATAAGGGCAACGCAAATAGCGTTGCCCTTATTTTCGCCGTAGTCTACGTAAACATTTACGTAGACTACAGCGACCAAATAAGGAACGGGAATGGCGGCTCCCTATGGGGGCCGCCATTATCCGTACACACTTTTTTTTTTTTTTTAAAGTCACCCGTGATAGGCTACGTGACGATTGACGTAGACTATCACGGCTGACTTTGCAAATCTAGCTGTGATAGGCTATGTGAATCGTCACGTAGCCTATCAGGGGGCGTTTTTTTTCTTCTTTTATTGCAATGGCGGCGGTGGCAGCCGGTCGAAAGACCGGCTGCCGCTCCCGCCCCGCTCGAACACCCGCCGAACCGCCGGCCGGACCCGCTGCCAGGAGGGACATTCGGCGAAGGTAAGTCCCGTCCCGGGGGGGGTGCAGGGGGCGGGGGGGGGGTTCGGAGGATTTCTTCCCGAAACTTGTTCGGGGGGCCGAACACGTTGGCGCTTGGCCCCCCGAAGTTTCGGGGAGAAATTCTCCGCCAACCCTAACATCAACATCAATACCTTGAAGTAGGCTCAGAAGCTAATAGTCAGATCATGGTGAATAGGTATAATATTCTTTGCATGTCACTCATTAACTGGGGATGGCGCGGCTGCCTGATTCTGTCTGGGAATCTGGCGGAACCACCCCTGCCCCCAACCTGAGCCCTGCTCTCTGAGCCCCTGCTTGCCCCCTGCCTGTGCTTGTCAAGTGGCCTGTACTCACCCCAGCAGCCTCACTGAGCTCTGCGGTTGCCATTTTTTGAAAAATAAAATGGCAACTGTAAAGATGCGCATATTTGTGTATGTGCAAAAATGTGCATTTTTGGAAAATCCCCATTTTCACGCATACACAAATATGCACATTTTCAAATGTGCATTTTCACAGGTGCAAATATCACACACACACACACACTATGTGCATTTGCAAAAATGCGCATTTTTGCACATACACAAATATGCACATTTTTGCAATCGCCATTTTATTTTTCAAAAAATGGCAACTGCGAAGCTCGATGAGGCCACTGGGGTGAGTGCAGGCTGTTTGCCAAGCACGGGAGGGGTTCGAGCATGGTCTGGGGACTGGCGAGCGGGGGCAGGGGCTGGGTAGGCACCTGGAGAACCCAGATGGGGTGGGTTTTGCACATCCCTATCATTAACCAAGCAGTAGGGATGGATGGGTGCACCTCTGTCCACTCCCTTTGGGTGGTTAATGAGCCATCATCACTGCTTGCCTGCACAAGCAGTGTTGCAGGAGCTGCAGGATGGCTCAGTGATCCCCGGAGAAGCACTGCGAGGCCGTCCATCATCTTATCAAGCTCCAATTGTGTGCAGAAATCGCAGCTTGGATTACTCCTGCATATGTGAAGTTGCCCCTTAAAGGGGCAATGAATTAAGATTACAGGCATAAAGGGCCTTTTACACTTCGATCTGGAGTCATTGCCCCTTTAAGGCAAGCATAAATGCCACTTTACATATGCAGAAGTAACCAAGCCATGATTGTGTGCACAATCGCAGCTTGGTAAGGAGATGGACAGTTTCACACCACTTTCTGCTGGTTGCTGAGCAGCCAAGCAAGCCCCTCACAGCCCGGCAAGCGGGGTCCTGGTGGCCAGATGGGGGGGGGCTCCACTGGACTCCACCCCCTCCTCGGACTCCTGTTCCATCCCTACTGAGCAGCAATATTCTGCGCTCGAGAATGGCATCAAGTGCTGCCCCAGGGAAAGCACAGTATGGTAGGCCAGACAGTATTAGATTCAGTGAGGTTTAAAGGCTATTGATAAGGTTAAACCAGACACAAAACCTTCTGATCCATATCCCCCATGCACTCCAAGGCATACATAAGGTGCTTACAGATGTCAGATGGATGTCAGTTAAGAGAATGGCCTTTGCATTTGCACCCACATCCATCCTGGATTTGGCTGCTCAATGAAAGTGAATGGGGATGCTCTTATGAGGTGTAGTTTCACAAGATGTTATTTGTGTGACACTCCCACTAGGGATGTACAGGTTGTGTAGAATCTGTTTTGTGGATTGTCAGGCACCTTTCATTCTGTTGTCCGCCCATCTCCGGAATCAGATTTTTTTTTTGTTTCCAAATTTGCCCAAATTTGCATGTGCAAAAATGCGCAAGTTCCCCCCAAAAGCACATTTCGTGCTTTAGTCTATGGGGGAAATGCATGTTTTTGGCCAGTTTTTTTAAAAATTGTGCATATTTTCTATGAACAAATTTACACAAAATTCAAGCAAGTTAGAAAACTGGTACCCAAGTCCATGGAATCTGCCTGACAGGGGAAAGCCACTCCACTGCAGAATCTGTGGGTTGGATTCATGAGAATCCAAACTCATTTGTTTCTTTTGCAGATTTCTCCAACATCCCTAACTCCCACTCCAGAAGTGGCAATGCAGAGGTTTTGGATAAGCAATCTGGATCAATCCATCAACCACCTGGCCCATTTGCTTTCCTAAGTGTCCCCACTGGAGAAGTCTGAAGACTTAATTTGCAGCCAAAGTGCATGGCTGTAAGCCAGAGCAGTGCCCCTTTAAATCTCTTGCTTCCTCACCATAACAACAGGGTTCTGTTCAGGGAGATAAGACTTCAATTGGACATTTGATTTATTGGATCAACTCCAGTTACAGTTGAGAGCTGTCCCAGGTCTTGAAGCACCTCGATCTGATTAGGTGCCTGTCTTCTGTTCTCTGTTGCTTGCTTTTGTACCTTGCTGTCTGCCACTAATTTCTCTCTAAGCTGCCTGTCTCAATTTTTTCCAGAGACATTAGGTAATAAGCACACATGACCCACAAAAGGGAATATTGGCAAAAGCATGAACAACAACATATAACGGGGAATGGAGGTATTTGCTGGCCTTCCATCTCTGATATTTATAACTGCAGCCCTCTTAAAACATCATAGTGGCTGTGAATCTCCAAACTCCTTGTTCAGCTGTGATTTATTGATGGAGTGAGTCCCAACAAAATCCTGTTGTAAAAATAATGTCTGCTATATTTCATCACTTTGGTTCAGGCTTTGCCTTTCCTCTGGTATATTTACCTTGGTTCTTAAAATGAAGACTTGAAGGTCGCCAGTTATTTGAGCATATGCTACACTGACAACTGAAACTCAAACTGCTGAGTCAACATTCGGTGTTCTGACATTCTGGGCAACAGAATGTTGCAGTTAAATAGGTAGGACAAAGGCAACATTGGAGAGCGGATGATCCTGTTCCCATGGTGGAGGAGCTGCCATGCACACTGGTTCCTCCGTCATGGCCATAACATAACTAGGGATGTATGAGAAATTTGTTTCAGTTCATTTTTGACCAGGATTTTCCCAGTTTCCACCTCCCAGAACTGAAAGCAGACCTGAACACAATCTCTGCTTGAAGTTGGTACATTTCCAAGCTTCCAATGCAATTTGCAGAACAACAAGAACAAAGGTGTGAAAAATGCATACCCTTGAGAAGTGCATATTTAAAATGCATACTGTTGAAAAATGCACACAAACATGTTTTAATCAATGGGAGAGAAATGGGCAGAATTGTAAAAATTTGTTGTTGTTGTTCAGTCGTTCAGTCGTGTCCGACTCTTCGTGACCCCATGGACCATAGCACGCCAGGCCTTCCTGTCCTGCGCTCTCTCCCGGAGCGTGCTCAAGTTCATATTCATTGCATCCGTGATGCTATCTAGCCATCTCATCCTCTGCCGTCCCCTTCTCCTTTTGCCTTCAGTCTTTCCCAGCATCAGGGTCTTTTCCAGGGAGTTTTCTCTTCGCATTAGGTGGCCAAAATATTGGAGCTTCAGCTTCATTATCTGTCCTTCCAATGAGCACTCAGGGTTGATTTCCTTTAGGATGGACTGATTTGACCTCCTTGCAGTCCAGGGGACTCGTAAGAGTCTTCTCCAGCACCACAGTTCGAAAGCATCAATTCTTCGGCGCTCAGCCTTCCTTATAGTCCAGCTCTCACAGCCATACATTACTACTGGGAAAACCATAGCTTTGATTAGACGGACCTTTGTCGGCAAGGTGATGTCTCTGCTTCTTACTATGCTGTCTAGGTTGGCCATAGCTTTCCTCCCAAGGAGCAAGCATCTTTTAATTTCATGGCTACAGTCACCGTCTGCGGTGATCTTGGAGCCCAAGAAAGTAAAATCTGTCACTGCTTCCATTTCTTCCCCTTCTATATGCCAGGAAGTGATAGGGCCAGATGACATGATCTTAGTTTTTTTAATGTTGAGTTTCAAACCAGCTTTTGCACTCTCCTCTTTCACCCTCAACAAGAGGCTCTTGAGATCCTCTTCGCTTTCTGCCATTAGGGTGGTATCGTCTGCGTATCTGAGGTTGTTGATAATTCTCCCGGCAATCTTAATTCCGACCTCTGATTCATCCAACCCGGCATTTCTCATGATGTACTCTGCATATAAGTTAAATAAGCAGGGTGACAATATGCAGCCTTGTCGTACTCCTTTCCCAATTTTGAACCAATCGGTTGTTCCATGTCTGGTTCTTACTGTTGCTTCTTGACCCTCGTACAGGTTTCTCAGGAGACGGGTAAGGTGGTCTGGTACTCCCATCACTTTCAGAATTTGCCACAGTTTGTTGTGATCCACACAATCAAAGGCTTTAGCGTAGTCAATGAAGCAGAAATAGACGTTTTTCTGGAATTCTCTTGCTTTCTCCATGATGCAGCGAATGTTGGCGATTTGATCTCTAGTTCCTCTGCCTCTTCGAAACCCAGCTTGTACTTCCGGTAGTTCTCGGTTCGCATACTGCTGAAGCCTAGCTTGTAGGATTTTGAGCATCACCTTGCTGGCATGTGAAATGAGCGCAATTGTGCGGTAGTTTGAACACTCTTTGGCGTTGCCCTTCTTTGGAATTGGAATGTAAACTGACCTTTTCCAGTCTTGTGGCCACTGTTGAGTGTTCCAGATTTGTTGGCATATTGAATGCAGCACTTTAACAGCATCATCTTTTAGGATTTTAAATAGCTCGGCTGGAATACTGTCATCTCCGCTAGCTTTGTTGTTACTAATGCTTCCTAAGGCCCACTTGACTTCACTCTCGAGGATGTCCGGCTCAAGTTCAGTGACCGCACTATCATGGCTATCAGGGACATTCAGATCTTTCCTGTATAGTTCTTCTGTGTATTCTTGCCACCTCTTCTTAATCTCATCTGCTTCTGTTAGGTCCCTGCCTTCTTTGTCCTTGATCATGCCCGTCTTTGCACAAAACGTTCCCTTGAGATCTCCAATTTTCTTGAAGAGATCTCTAGTCTTTCCCATTCTGTTGTTTTCCTCGATTTCTTTGCATTGTTCATTGAAGAAGGCCTTCTTGTCTCTCCTTGCTATTCTCTGGAACTCTGCATTCAGTTGGGTATATCTTCCCCTTTCTCCCTTGCTTTTCGCTTCCCTTCTTTCATGAGCTACTTGTAAAGCCTCATCAGACAGCCACTTGGCTTTCTTGCATTTCTTTTTCTTTGGGACGGATTTTGTTGCTGCCTCCTGAACAATGTTACGGACCTCCGTCCATAGTTCCTCAGGCACTCTGTCTATCAGGTCTAATCCCTGAAATCTATTCCTCACCTCCACTGTATATTCAGAAGGGATATGACTGAGGTCATACCTGAACGGTTTAGTGGTTTTCCCTACGTTCTTCAATTTAAGCCGAAATTTTGCAAGAAGCAGCTCATGATCTGAGCCACAGTCAGCTCCAGGTCTTGTTTTTACTGACTGTATGGAGCTCCTCCATCTTTGGCTGCAAAGGACATAATCAATCTGATTTCGATATTGACCATCTGGTGACGTCCATGTGTAGAGTCGCCTCTTATGCTGTTGGAAAAGAGTGTTTGCTATGATCAGCATGTTCTCTTGGCAAAACTCTATTAGCTTTTGTCCTGCTTCATTTGGTACTCCAAGGCCATGCTTGCCTGTTATCCCGGTGATTTCTTGACTTCCTACTTTAGCATTCCAATCCCCTATGATGAAGAGGACATCTTTTTTTGGTGTTAGTTCTAGAAGGTGTTGTAGGTCTTCATAGAACCGATCAACCTCAGCTTCTTCGGCCTCAGTGGTTGGGGCATAGACTTGAATTACTGTGATGTTGAATGGTTTGCCTTGGATTCGTACTGAGATCATTCTACCATTTTTAAGATTGTACCCCAGTACTGCTTTTCCCACCCTTTTGTTGACTATGAGTGCTACTCCATTTCTTCTAAGGGATTCTTGCCCACAATAGTAGATATGATGGTCACCTGAATTAAATTCGCCCATGCCTGTCCATTTTAGTTCGCTGATTCCCAAGATGTCGATGTTCAATCTTGCCATCTCATGTTTGACCACCTCCAGCTTACCTTGATTCATTGATCTGACATTCCAGGTTCCTATACAATATTGTTCTTTACAGCATCGGATTTTCTTTTCACCGCCATACACATCCACAGCTGAGTGTCCTTTCGGGTTTGGCCCAGCCGCTTCACTCTTTCTGGCGCTACTTGGAAATACCCTCTGCTCTTCCCCAGTAGCATATTGGACACCTTCCGACCTGAGGGGCTCATCTTCCGGCGTCATATCTTTTAGCCTTGTGATACGTTCCATGGGGTTTTCTTGGCAAGAATACTGGAGTGGGTTGCCATTTCCTTCTCCAGTGGACCACATTTTGTCAGAACCCTCTGCCATGACCTGTCCGTCTTGGGTGGCCCTGCACGGCATAGCTTATGGCTTCACTGAGTTACGCAAGCCCCTTCGCCACAACAAGGCAGTGATCCATGAAGGGGATTGTAAAAAAATACACATGGATATTTGGGCAAAAAGAAAACAAAAAACTAAATCTTGCAACCTGATACAGGTATGACTTGGAAAGAGCTTTGAAGTGGAATTCAGACAAGCTTGAGTTGTATTGATCTGCACAGCCCTAAACATAAAACATTACATAGGTTTCTTCACATGTACACCTGTATAAATGGAAACCTGAATGGTAGATTCTTCACCTTCAGAAAAGAGGGGGGAAAGATCATGCAGTTTGACTCTCCAAACATATGGGCTTCTGCATTGGGTGGCCACATAACATATGGTCACAGCACAGGAGGTGATACATGCCTGCATGCCAACTCCTTCACCATGGGAACAAGCTCTCCCACTTGTCCAAGCATCTAAAGTAGGTCTGAAGTTGTGAGAATCCAAGGAATAATCCCACAAGTAGGGATGGTGCAGGTGCCTGATTCCATCCGGGAATCCAGTGGAACTGCCCCTGTCTGCACCCCCGAGCCCTGCTTGCTGAGCTCCTCCCCTGCCTGTGCTTGGCCAACAGCTGGCACTCACCACATCAGCCTTGTCGAGCTTTGCATTTGTTGAGAAATATAATGGTGATTGCAAAAATGCATATATTCGGACATGTGCGGAAATGCACATTTTCCAAAAATGTGCATTTTCTTGCATTTGCAAATATGCACATTTGCAAAATGCACATTTGCACATATGTGAATATGTGCATTTTGCCATTGCCATTTTATTTTTCAAAAAATGGCAACTGCGGAGCTCAACGAGGCTGCTGAGTTGAGTGCAGGCTGTTTGCCAAGCATGGGAGAGGCTCAAGCGTGGTCCGGGGACCAGCAAGTGGGGCGAGGGGCTGGGTGAGCACCCAGAGAACCTGGATAGGGATGAGTTCGCACATCCCTACCCACAAGAAGATTATAATTTTGTTTCATAACACCACTGCTATTATTAATTTTGTCTAAGTCTGAGGCAAAAATTATCCACAGAGAACTTTTGTCTTAAATTTGGGGGTCAGGCTGAGAAGGAGACCCTGCAGCTTGAGGAGGGGGAATTTTTTTAAAGGGTTCAATGAGGGTTGACTTATCATTGGCAGCAGGATGGTGAGGTCCCCCCTATTTTTTAATTTCAAAAAGGTGCGGAAGGAATGAAGCTAGCCTTTGGTGGACTTCGCTTCTCCCAGGCTTCCCTTAGTCAGGGAAACCCCAGACAGAACAAAGTAGCTCACCAACTGAGGCGCTGGTTGGAGAAGAGCACCAGTCTTGGAGTTGGTTTTGCTCCACCCGGGTTTTATCAAGCTAGATGATGCTCAGGGAGAGGGCCGTAGGCTCCCTGACTAATGTGCTGGGTGCTTCAGCCAGGGCCCTGATGGTATAAGTGGGTGAGGCTGTCCTTGATGTCATGAATAGAGCCCACCAGCTGACACCTACTAGCCTGCATGGGGAGGCAATCAACATTCTGGACCCAAATATGTTCTCAACCCTGCCCTAAAATACACATGTTTGTGTACAATTTTAGCCCAATATTGGGAGACTTGAACAATCCAAAGAATAACTGGATTCTCATCCACATTTTGTCCAGGAAGTGAAAATTAGTTTGGTTCACTTTAAAATGTGGACCAGACAAAATTCTCCAGCATTCCTGCTGCCTACCCCTGTTTACTTGCTTGATTTGCTGCCTGCTCTGTGGCTCAACATCCTCCTTACTTTCAGCCAAATATCCTGGTAGACCTCAGGTCTTCCCATTCTAAGTCTGACATTCTCTTAGGGATGTACAAATCCCTTACCTTGCCATCCGCAGGGGGTCCACTGGCGGGGGAGGCTATCTGTTCCTCCCCACTGGAATCCGTGCCAGCTGGCTCCGCTCCACAGAGATTCTGCAGAGCCGCCGGCCAGCTCCGAAGCCCCAGTGATACGGCCAACATTGTCCTATCGCTGGCTGGACTGACGAACTGCAGACGCAAATGGTGTCTGGTGTACCAGATGCCATTTGCGTCCCTGCTCTTTGATGTGATAGGCTACGTAAATCTTTACGTAGCCTATCGTGCGAAGGAACAGGGAAGCAAATGGCATATTTGCATCTCTGTTCCTTTGTGCGATAGGCTAGGTAAAGATTTACGTAGATTTACATAGCCTATCACATCAAAGAGCAGGGGATGCAAATGGCATCCGTTATCCTGAATGCCATTTGTGTCTGCAGTTTGTCAGTACAGCCAGCAATACGGCAATGGCAGCCATATCGCTGGGGCTTCGGAGCTGGTGGCAGGCAGGATCCGCCAGCGAGGACTTCACGATAGAGGAAGAGGTAGAAGATCCAATCCTCCACGGACTTTGGGGGGCTGGATTCAATAGAATGTGGCCTCATTGGGGTCTGTGGAGGATTTCTCCAACATCCCTACATCGTCTACTTCATCAAACTAATCCTTCCAACTGAAGCAGATTGGTTATAACTTGGGAAGAGTCAAAGTATTGCTTTCCTCAGTACTCAGCAGTCACATTCTGACTCTCTATCCCTCATAATGATGGATTACTCATCCTTTATTCTGACATTTGTTGAACAGCAGCCTGGAGAAGTGAAAATAATGCTCCTTCTCTCCTGTCATGCAGTGCAGATTTAGTGACATGCTAAGCCCCAAGAGCATTATGCATAAATCAGCTTTCAGTATGGAGGACCTAATTGCCACTGCCTCTCATGTTTGTTAAGCTGATTAAGAATAGTGATGTACCTTGCTTGGCCTTTCGTGAAAATGTTAAACTAATTGGGTAGGGATGTCAAGCAATTATGCATAGGGGCAGGGTTATGATGTTGTTCACTTTTGAGTAGGGCTGTTGGAGAAATCCGCCACAGATTCCAGTGAGGCCGGATTCTTTGGAATCCGGCCCCCCTGGAGTCTGTGGCAGAATGGCCTCCCCCCTCCCCCCCCTGAAATCCCCCCCAGGACGGACCTACCTGGTGGCGGATGTGGAGGCAAATGCACCGGTGGCTACAGCTTGTCTTCTGGCCACTGCTGGGCTGCTGCGGCCGCAAATGGTGGCCATCGTAGCAGCCGCAATTTGCGTGCCTGAATTAAGCTGTGATAGGCTACGTAAATACTTACATAGTTTATCACGGCAAAGAGCAGGGGCGCAAATGGTGGCCACTATGCCATTTGCATCCCTGTTCTTTGCAGTAATAGGTTACATAAATCTTTACATAGCCTATTATTGCAAGGAACAGGGATGCAAATGGCGTAGCAGACACTCTGTTCTTTGCTGTAATAGACTACGTAAATCTATGTAAATCTGCTATGCAGATGCCATTTGTGTCCCAGTGGCCGGAGCTGGGAGCTGGCAGCTCCGCAGACTCACTGCAGAGCAGACCCAGCCGGGGCCGGCGAGGATTCCGGGGGGGGGGAGGAGGAATGGAACACCTCCCCCCCTGCGGACTCCCACGGACCAAAAGTAAGGGGGTTTTGTACACCCCTACTTTTGAGGCTGAGCCTGATCTACACATGTGTTAGAATGGATGACACCACTTCAGAGTATATGTAGGAGAGACCATTTCAAATGCTTCTGAATGTAACAAAAATCCCTGCAAGCAAGAACAACAACAAAAACAACAAAAACCCATGACCACACCTAGCACATAAAACAGGCGTGTCAATAGGGATGGCACGGGCATCCAATTCCATCTGGGAATCCAGCAGCAACCCCCTGCCCATACTCCTGAGCCCTGCTCCCCAACCCCCTGCCCCCACTCACCCCCTGCCCCACTCGGGGAGCGGTCTGCATTCACCCTGGTGGTCTCATCAAGCTGAAAATAAAATGGCTATCGCAGAAATGCCATATTTGTGTCTGCAGGAAAATGTACATATGTGCGTATTTGCATTTGTGAAAATGTGCATTTTTGTGAATGCACATTTTTGTGTATGCACGGGAATGTGCATTTTGTGCAATTGCAAATATGCACTTTTTTGCGATCACCATGTTATTATTTTTTTCAAATGGCGACAATGAGGTCACCATGGGAGAGGCTTGAGCGCAGTTTTGGGACTGGTGAGCAGGGGCAGGGGCTGGGCGGATGCCCAGAGAACCTGGACAGGAGGGGTTCGCACATCCCTAGGTGTCGAACCTCTTTCAGCCAAATTCAATTTTGGATAATCTCTCAGGGGCCACATTCCAGTGGTGGGGAGAGCAGAAGGCAAAATGGGGTGGGGCTGAAGATAAAGGGGTGGAGCCAAAATTCCAGCAAATTTTATCTGAATGCTCTTATTGCCAATCACTAAGCCTTGGGAGAGGTATGTTGGCCTTTTAGAATGGGGGGAGATGGGGACCAGGACACCACCAAGTGATTGGTGGTTGGGGGAAAAGGGTGGAGTCAGGAAAAGGGAGAGGAGCCATCTCAGAAACCCCAGAGATACAGAGTGGGATCTCAGGCATGCCAGATTTGTCCCACAGGCCTGAAGCTTGACAACCCTGAAGGAAAGGTTCTAGCCCTGGAGTTGGGGGATTTCCAGCTTGTGCACCAAATGTAGACCTTGGTGGCTCTGAATCCAGATTGTAAGCCACCCCCCACCCTTTACTCAGGAATGGCACTGCTTTTCCACATTCCAACACATAAATCAATCAAAGTACCCTTTGTGAGTCCTGGGAGGCAAGGACATTCTTACCATGGATACCATGAGTCAATATCTACATCTCTACAGTCCAGGTGGGCCTTGGTTTACTGTGATTAGGGCTTCTGCTTTGCATATGTGGTGGTAGACTGGGAATCCCGGGAAAGGGTTTCATGTTTTCTCATCTCTGTGGTAATCTCTGTTTTGCTGTCTGTAATCAGCGATGTCCAAGGGATCTGGTTTTGGGGTCCAGGTCGGTGAGTTTTTGCCATCTTGGCCCCTCAGATGCCAGCTTGTGGATTCCCAAGCTTGCTTGAGTTAGCGTGCACTGAGTTGGGCAAGCTTGTGGTTCCCCCGCTTGTGCACGAGCCATCATTGTGCACAAAATTGCGGGTAAGCTATTTATGGAAATTGCCATTTTGAACAAAATGGTAGCTGCAAATAGCATGATTTGCACAACATTGCATGCATAAATGGTCTAATTAGCTGGGCAAGTGGTGGGAGTCCTGCACATGGTGGGTGAGGCAGCCATGGGGGAGTTTGCACATCCCTATCTACAATAGCTATGGCATGTTTTTTTCATTGTGAAATATGTTACTTAAAGTTTTGACATTTTTCTGTGGGGATAAGGGCACTAATATTTTTCCAGTACCAACCAGACTGGGAGGACAAGGATACCTCCTCCCATTGGAGGAGACATAGCAAGATGTCTGGCCTTGCCTACTGGCCAAGAATATGGACAATCCCACGGAGGAGACAAATCAGAATGCCCTCTGGGAGTCCTGGACTTCACAGTAAGAATTTCCTCTTCTCATAATTTCAAGAGGATGTCCACAGCTCCCATATTTATGATGAAGGAAAGTGCGTTTTCAAAGGCCAACACTGAGATAGCCTATTTAGCCATAGACTGACCTCATTAGGAATGGATGTCTCTAGCCTTCCTTTCCTCACCTGAGGGATACTTTTTTATTATTATTTATCCATTTGTTTTCAACTGGCTGTTGCCTTCAGATATTTGTTATGCAAAACAGTCATTGCTCAGAAGCGAGAGGAGAGACCTTTTGGCATCTGGGATGTAACTTGTCTATTACGCATGGCAACAGACATAACGGAAGGCAACAGATGGCTGAGAGGGAATGCACTGTTGAAAGAAGAAACAAACTTGCTGTGGTAGAAACTGTCTTTTTTGTTGAGTTCCCTTAAAGAACTGTTTATCACCACCGCAGCCCAAAATAGCTTCAGGATGTCTTCTGCACTGGACAGATGACTATACCGACTCCAAATGTCAACAGTTCCTCAGTGCAGAAAAACATACATACCAGTTGGTTTTGTAATATATGAAAGATGACTAGCATTGAATGATATCCGAACTAGCTTGAGATTTGTGCCCAGTTTCTGAGGCCCTCCTCATCCTCTAAGAGAAATGTGCTTGGTGGGGAGAGAAGAACATAAGAAAAGCCCTGCTGGATCAGACCAAGGGTCCATCTAGTCCAGCATTCTGTTCACACAGTGACCAACCAGCTGTTGACCAGGAACCCACAAGTAGGGCATGAGAGCAACAGCACCCTCCCACCCATGTTTACCAGTAACTGGTGTACCTAGGCTCACTGCCTCTGGTCCTGGAGGTAGCACATAGCCATCAAGTCTAGTAGCCATTGATAGCCTTTTCCTCCAGGAATTTGTCCAACTCCCTTTTAAAGCCATCCAAATTGGTGGCCATCACTACATCATATGGTAGCAAATTCCAGAGTTTAACTATGCACTGTGTGAAGAAGTCCTTCCTTTTATCTGTCCTGAATCTCCCCCCAGTCAGCTTCATGGGATGACCCTGGGTTCTAGTATTATGAGAGAAGGAGAAAAATGTCTCCCCATCCACATTCTCCACAACATGCATAATTTTGTAGACCTCTATCATGTCTCCCCTTACCCTCCTTTTTTCCAAGCTAAGCCATCCCAGCTGTTGTAACCTTCTCTCATAGGTTACATGGGAGCACCTAAACCAGGGGTGGCCAACCTGCAGCCCTGAGGCCACATGTGCTACTTGGCTTAATGTCAAAAGCCCTCTGAATGCAATCCATTCAGACCTCTGGAAAAAGCAATCTGTCCCTTCTCTGGCAGCCTGCTGGGAGGGAAGCAAGAGGGAGGGAGAGAAAGGAGGGTGGCAGAAAGAGAAAAGGTGGGACCTACCTGCTTTTGGCTCTTGGCTCAGCCCCTGCTGGTGTTGGCTTCACGCATGGCTCCATGCCATGTGGCCTACGATAGATTAAAAAAAAAAAAAAAAGGTAAAGGTGTCCCCAACCAGTCGTGTCCGACTCTAGGGTGTGGTGCTCATCTCCATTTCTAAGCTGAAGAGCCAGTGCTGTCCGAAGATGCTTCCGTGGTCATGTGGCAGGCATGACTGAACACCAAGGTGCACAGAATGCTGTTACCTTTCCCGCCAAAGCAGTACCTATTTATCTACTTGCAATTTCTTGCTTTCGAACTGCTAGGTTGGCAGGAGCTGGGACTGAAGACCGGAGCTCACTCCGTCATGCGGCACTCGGGTCTTGAACTGCTGTCCTGCCGACCTTCCAGTCTGCAGTTCAGCGTCTTAACCACTAAGCCACCGCAGTTCCCTCTCTGATAGATTACCTGTGAGGAAATGCTGCCCTTGACAGATCCCCCCCCAAAAAAAACATATCTCCCACCCCTGACCAGAATTATGGAGTAGCCTCCCAAGAGACCTTTGATCTTTTTCTTAAACAACTTCTTCTTCTTCTTCTTCTTCTTCTTCTTCTTCTTCTTCTTCTTCTTCTTATCATCATCATCATCATCATCATCATCATCATCATCATGGGATTATTATTATTACTATTTCTTGTTGGCTAAAACCTTTAATATTTATTAATATGCGTTAACTGAATGGTAATATATGGCCAATGGAAATGGATTGTTTGCTTCCATTCCTTTGCTATAAGACTGAGGTTATGATAATGAAAGATAAGGTTCACCATTTGTGGTGTAGTGGATTGAAGATTTAATAATACTTGCAATGTTTAGAAGAGTGCTGTATAGGTATAATCTGCAATTGGATTTATATTTGGATATTTGGTTTGTTCTTATTGAAGTTTAATATAATCCTTTTTTTCCCTCCCTCTTTTGCTATCCCCCCCCTCTGAATACTGTGATGTTGGAAACTGAAGATTCTGATTATGTTGTTGGTAGTGTTTATTTCATTTATAAAAATAAAATAAAAATAGATTCAAAAAAAGAAGAAGAGACCTTTGACTGGCCTTCCCTTTCCTTGCTTTTAAATAGGCTCATAAATCTGTGTAGCTCTCACAGGCATTTTTAGTTAGAGCTTCTGTCATTGACGTTTTGGTTTTTATGATGCTGTTTTCACTGCTGTTGATTGATTTGGCTTTATTGTGAAGAGCTGGAGAATAAGAGCCCTGGCAGACCAGTCCAGCATTGTGTTTCTTACAGTGGCTAATCAGATGCCCGTAAGCAGGACATGAGGGCAATAGCACCCTCCCACTTGTCTTCCCCAGTACACTGCCTCTGATCCTGGAAGTAACATATTGCTATCATGGCTAAGAGTTGCTGTCATGTTTTTTTTTGTCATGACTTGTGCTTTTATTGATAAGCCACCTTGAACTTAATTTTATCATAGAAGTGCCGGTTATCGATATAAATATCCAAATTAAAAAAGAATTAAAAAATAGAATAACATTGCCTTCCTGTTAATTAGAGCTGAAATAAATATTCCAAACATTCCAATTTTGCCTTTCAAATGTTGAATGTGAAATTCAAATGTCTATTTCCATGTGAGATTTGACTTCATAATCTGAGAGGTTCATTCTGGGTGGTTTCTCTTGATAGTTTTGGTTTGGGCAGGCATGAAATATGAAATGTCAAGAGCTGTCATATACCATTGCATTCTACCTATCAAATACTAAATGCTGCTGTGTGTCAGCTATCCAACACAGACAAATATTAACTCCTTTGGAGTGCCAGATACCAAATAGTATCATTACATTGACTAAGGTATTGTTTCAAACCATGGAATAGAATAGAAGAAAAAAGCAGACCACTTTTACACATTAAACATTCCTTGCCTGCTATGGACTCTTTCCCTCCATCACAGCCAAGCAAGGACGGCTGTCTAATAGGACTATAACAGAGCATACTGCCAGAATCACACCTCTTTTTCCCTAGTCCCAGTGAAGGGCAAATTTTGAACACCCATCACCTGAGACAGTCATAGAATCATACAATAGAATCATAGAATCATAGAATAGTAGGGTTGGAAGCGACCTATAAGACCACTGAGTCCAACTCTATGCTCAATGCAGGAATCCAAGTCAGAGCATCCCTGACAGGTGGCTGTCCAGCCTCGTCTTGAATGCCTCCAGTGTGGGAGAGCCCACTACCTCCCTAGGTCATTGGTTCCATTGTCGTATTGCTCTAACAGTCATGAGGTTTTTCCTGATGTTCAGCTGGAATCTGGATTCCTGTAACTTGAGCCCATTATGCCGTGTCCTGCACTCTGGGATGATGGAGAAGAGATCGTGGCCTTCCTCTCTGTGACAACCTTTCAAGTACTTGAAGAGCGCTATCATGTCTCCCCTCAGACTTCTCTTCTCAAGGCTAAACATGCCCAGTTCTTTCAGTCTCTCCTCCTAGGGCTTTGTTTCCAGTCCCCTGATCATCTTCGTTGCCGTCCTCTGAACCCTCTCCAGTTTGTCAGCATCCTTCTTAAAGTGTAATGTCCAGAACTGGACACAGTACTCCAGATGAGGCCTAACCAGTGCTGAGTAGAGGGGAACTAGTACTTCCTGGGATTTGGAAGCCAAGCTATACTTCTATGAATGCAGCCCAAAATAGCATTTGCCCTTTTTGTCATCTTAAGAACACACAAGACACACACGGATCTCATTTGATTGGCTGGGTGCCTCCATTTGCCAATCATAGCCATTCTGAAAAACACCATAAAATTGATTTTTATTTTTATTTTAGTATGTCTTTTTCTACATTTCCATCTCATATCGCCTTTGTCTGATGGTTATCTGAGGAATGGGTCCCTGTCTTTTATGTACATTTTACTGAACTAAGTTAGAATTCTAACAGAGTGACCCTTAGTTACAAAAATCACTGGTGTATTTTCTTTGATGTAACTGCTCTCTCTGCAGGCTTCATTTTAAACTTATTTAAGAAAAACACATTAGTCCGCTCGACGAATGATCTTTGCAAACACACAAGATCCATCCCATCTATTGACCTGACTAATAATCCATGCTATCATGGCTACCAGTCCTGATGGCTCTATGTTACCTCCAGTATCAAAGGCAGTATGTCTATGTACACCAGTTGCTGGGGAACATGAGTGGGAGAGTGTCGTTGCACTCATGTCCTGTTTGTGGGTTTCCTGCAGGCAGCTGGTTGGCCACTGTGTGAAAAGAATGCTGGACTAGATCCTTTGTCTGATCCAGCATGACTCTTCTTTTATTCTTATGTTCATACTCTATGTTGTTAAAAAAAATCCAAGGCAATCTGTTAATGGGTCTGTCTCCTTCTCCATATGTAAACTATGAAAAACTGGATTACATATTCCAGATCTAGGAAAGTCAACATGATCATAGAATCATAGAATCATAGAATCATAGAATCATAGAATCATAGAATCATAGAATCATAGAATCATAGAATCATAGAATCATAGAATCATAGAATCATAGAATAGTAGGGTTGGAAGGGGCCTACAAGACCATCGAGTTCAACCCCGTGCTCAATGCAGGAATCCAAGTCAGAGCATCCCCAACAGATGGGTGTCCAGCCTCATCTTGAATGCCTCCAGTGTGGGAGAGCCCACCACCTCCCTAGGGAATTGGTTCCATTGTCATATTGCTCTAACAGGCAGGAAGTTATTCCTGATGTTCAACTGGAATCTGGCTTCCTGGAACTTGAGCCCATTATGCTGTGTCCCACACTCTGGGATGATCGAGAAGAGATCCCAGCCTTCTGCTCTGTGACAATCTTTCAAATACTTGAAGAGCACTATCATATTTCCCCTCGGCTTTCTCTTCTCAAGGCTAAACATGCCCAGTTCTTTTAATGTCTCCTCATAGGGCTTTGTTTCCAGTCCCCTCATCATCTTCATTGCCCTCCTCTGAACCCTCTCCAGCTTGTCTGCATCCTTCTTCAAGTGTGGTGCCCAGAACTGGACACAGTAGTCCAGATGAGGCCTAACCAGTGCTGAGTAAAGGGGAACTAGTACTTCATGGGATTTGGAAGCTAAGCTATGATGGTGCTGGTGGTGATAGACAAGTGGGAGATTTCTCCCAGCCTCTTCTGCCTTACAGGAGTGGTGTGAGCATGCCTTCTATTACAAAAAATCTATTGCATACTAAGGGAGCATTCAAGCCAATAGCCAGGTATAAGTACATATTTAAAGAGCTATTCCAACCAAGCCAGATTGGGATGTTTAATAGACCAATGGGTGAAAATGTATGCCAAAATGTATACCAATACCGGACTTGACAGATTTATTCATCCCTAACCTGAAGTAAATACTCTCCATGAATTCAATTCGACCATGCCATCTGTATCTTGGTGTACCCCAGCCTTCCCCAACCTGGCCCCCTCCTGATATTTTGGACTATAGCTCCCAGCATTCTCAACCATTGGCTATTCTGTCTGAGGCAGATGGACATTGAAGTCCAAAACATCTGGAGGGCACCAGGCTGGGGAAGGCTGGTGTACCCTATTGGGCTGAACCAAAACTACTCATGGGCTTTCTTCTGGCAGCCACTGCACCACCACCACCACCATCACCATTTCCCCCTGCTTTGGCTGCTACTTCTTCCTCCCTGAATTAATCCCATGGGTAGGGATGTCAGAGAATTCCACCATGGATCTCGGGGAGGCCGAATGCCAGTGCATTCGGCCCCCCAAAATCGGTGGTGGAACGCTCTGCCCCCCCGCCCCACCCCAGGACGAGACTTACCTGGGGCGGATCTTCCTGGCGGCTGCGGCGGCAGCTGCGGTGGCGGTTTGGCAGCGGCGGCCGGTCTTCCGACTGGCTGCCACTGCCGCCATTTCCAGTTTTTTTTTAAAAAAAACCGTGATAGGCTACATAAACATTTACGTAGCCTATCACGGCTGACTGCAGGGATGCAAATGGCGGCGGCTATGGCCGCTGCCATTTGCGTCCCTGCTAGCCAGCGGACGGATGTCCGGCTGCTGGCGGAGCCGGCTGGCGGCTCCACAGAATCCCTGTGGAGCACAGCCGGCTGGCCAGGATTCCGGGGGTGGGGGAGGAATCCATCCAGGATTCCGGGGGGAGGGATGGAGCGCCTCCCCCCCACCATCAACATAATCTGTGAAAGGTAAGTGCCTTTCGTACATCCCTACCCATGGGTGATCCTACCCAATCAAAAATCACACAGTGAATAGGATAATGCCATAGTGATACATAGTTAATCAGATGTGATGATGATCTGTTGCTGCCCTGGGAAGCCAGTTTCATACCGATTTTGTTTTGAAAGTTGCAGATGAGAGCCAGTGTGGTGTAGTGGCAAGAATGTTGGACTGGGAGTTGGGAGAACCACATGCAGCCCCCTCACCATTTTTTGCAGTCCCTATTCACCCCGTCTGCTACCACACCACCAAATTTCCCACTGAATTTCAGCAGCGCAGCAGTAACTCCCCCCCCCATTTTTCTTGACAGCGAAGTGGAAGCAGCCCACTGACCCCTGGAATTTCTCCACCCCTGAAGTAGAGGGACACATACTGGGCCTCTGCATATGTAGTGGAACCACTTGCTCCAACTGAGAAGAGATCCTGAATGTCAGGGTCATCCAAAAGCTGATATCTGAACATAACAAATAAAAAAGAATGACGCCTGTGGTGCATGCAGACTCTTCTATGTGCCTCCAAGGGCTTTCTGCCTTGGAACATGTTTGCTTCTCTTGTCAATCCCTCCCCAAATTGTTGTGATGTTGGGCTGCTTACCAAACATCCAGTTAGATCCCACAAGAGCTGATGGCTAAACATTATTGTGGGAGAAGCTGAAAAGCTTGGAAACGGATGTCAGTTTATATCCTTATCTCATCCTAACTTCTTCCTCTGGAGGCTAATCTGATGGGAACTTCAGGTTATGCACGTTCCCTTTTCACTCTTCAAAGTTTGGCATGCCTCTTCATCAGGGGAACGCAAATCTTTCCCCATTGTGTGTGGTTATCTTCCTATAGGTCCTAGACCTATGAATGGACGTTCCAGTACAACTGGAAGAACCTCTGAAATTCTCAGTACTTTTATACACATCCTGAAGATGCAGTCTCTTCCCAAGTCAAAATATCAGAATATTTATTTATTTGATCGGATGTTCTCTCTTCGGCACATTGTGTGAGGTGGTATAAGGGGGTCACTAAGAAGGATAGGGCATTCAGTTGCAATTCTGTATCATTTGAAGATATTATCCATGTATTTTTAGAATGCTTGATCTATAATGATCTTAGAACTGTATATATTTATCTGTTGTTAAGATCATTGAAGGGAAGGTCATATCTTGTAAAGGTTTGTTTCCCATTGTCTAATGCTGATAAATATGTGTTCAGAACATCTAAATTTCTTGTCCATGCTTTACAGATGTGTGCTATAAAGTTTAAAGGCTGTATGGAAAATTATTCAAATTCTGATGGTCTACTAGTAGAGTTTTAAATTGTATAGTGATTATTCCTTTGCTGTAAGAGTGAATAGAATCATAGAATAGTAGAATAGTAGGGTTGGAAGGGGCCTATAAGACCATCGAGTCCAGCCCCTGAATAATGTCAATTTGCTAAGATACAATAAACTCTTTGGATATTTGATTTGATTTGTACCCTGCCTTACTACCAAGGAATGGCACGCAAGGCAGCTTACAATCAT
This sequence comes from Heloderma suspectum, assembly GCF_057233095.1. Taxonomy (NCBI): domain Eukaryota; kingdom Metazoa; phylum Chordata; class Lepidosauria; order Squamata; family Helodermatidae; genus Heloderma; species Heloderma suspectum. The sequence continues at coordinate 426,301,384 of NC_139458.1, forward strand.
AGATAAATAAAATGTGATTAAAACAACAATAAAACAAATGTATTAAAACATATTTAAAAACACAACAATAACAGGAAAACCTCCCAGCACCCACCCCAATAGACCAGCTTACATGCAAAAGGTCTTCTTGAATAAAAACTTATTTGCCTGCCAGTGGAAGGACAGCAGAGAGGAAGCCAACCTAGGTACCTTTGCCAGGGAGTTCCAGAGCCTAGGAGCAGCCACTGAGAAGGCCCTCTCTCACATCACCACCAAACATGCCACTCAAGGTGTTAGTACTGAAGAAGAATGTCTCCCAAAGATCTTAAGACCTGGTCAGGTGTGTTTGGGAAAGGGAACCTCAGTGATTTTTTATTCAACCCACATCCATAACTGCTGTGTTCTTGGCAGCACCCTACATTGTAGGTAGCACAATAATGCCTCAGGATTTCTTGGAGTGGAAAGAATGACCAAAGTGATCGTCTTTCCTGAGTGCTTAAAACAACCACCACCTGTCCTGACCCTTTGTGAAAGGGTGCAAAACTGTCCACCTGGGATAGGGAAAGAAGAAATATATCCCTATGTGGATGCAGTTCAGACAGTGCTTCTTCATCCCAATTCTAACAAGGAGAGTTAACTACTCATGGCAGAATGTGGAGGGGATGCACATGCTCAAATGTATAGGTTCTGCCCCTACCCTCCATTCAGGCTAAGGGCAATGAGAGGAGTTCATTTTAACTCAGGGACATAATCAAACAGACAATTCTGATCAGATATATAACATTATGATATCATCAGGTTCAATATTCAGTTCCTCTTTGGCTAGGAAATAAGTTATTTCAGGCAAAAAAGGAAGAGGGCCTGTTAGGGATGTTGGAGAAATCTGCAACAGAACCAAATGAGTTTGAATTTCCATGAATCCAACCCACAGATTCTGCAGTAGACCAGCTTTCCCCCACCCCATTGGGCAGATTCCACTGACTTGTGAACTGTTTTTCTAACCTCTCCAAATTTTGCGCAAATGTTGTCATAGAATAATATGCAAATTAAAGAAGCCTGGCCAAAAATGTGCATTTCTCCCACTTTAAAGAGTGAAAGTGCACATTTTGTGGGGATTTCTACATTTTCACATGCACAAATTTGTGCAAATTCACATTTGCACAAATTCATAAATGGAAAAAAAATCCGATGTCATGGATGGGCGGATGGGAGGATGAAAGGTGCCTGACAATCCTCAAATACTGATGGAATGGATTTTTCACACTCTGTACATCCCTAGTGCCAGTGTAGCAACAGAACACAAAGCATGGGATGTTAGGGATGTACGAAAGTCACTTACCTTTCGCGGATTATGTTTATGGTGGGGGAGGAGGCATTCCGTCCCTCCCCCAGGAATCCTTGACGGGGGGGGAGGCGCTCCACGCTCCCTCCCTCCTGGAATCCTCTGCGGCCGGCTGTGCTCCACGGCAGCTCCGCGGAGCAGCTGGCCAGGCCCAGCCAGGCCAGAGCCATCCACAGCTGGATTTCCGGCCGTGGAGGACTCTGGGGAAAAAACAAAAGAAAACCATGTACGCAAATAAGGGGGAACGCAAATAGCATCCGCTATGCTATTTGCATTCCCCTTATTTTCACTGTCTTAGTCTACGTAAATATTTATGTAGACTAAGACAGCCCAAACTAAGTAACGCAAATGGCGGCGGCCGTAGTTGCCGCCATTTGCGTACGCTTTTTTTTTTTTTTTACCCAGACGTTTTAGGCTATGTAAGTTTTTACGTAGCCTAAAACGTCTGGGTAAAAAAAAAAAAAAAAGCGTATGCAAATGGCGGCGTCCATAGCTGCCGCCATTTGCATACACCTTTTTTTTTTACCCAGATGTTTTAGGCTACGTAAAAACTTACGTAGCCTATCATGTCTCTGTAAAAAACACAAAAAAACTGCAAATGGCGGTGGCGGCAGCCGGTTGGAAGACCAGCCGCCGCCACCGGAGCCGCCGCCGCCCTGAAGATCCGCCCCAGGTCAGTCTCGTCCCAGGGGGGATCTGCAGGGGGGGCAGGGGATAGCAGGCCGTTCTGCCACAGATTTCGCGGGGCTGAATGCACTGGCATTCACCACACCATGATCCGTGGCGGAATTCTCTGCCATCCCTAATGAAGATAGAAGCAAAAATGTGTAGGAAAAGAGCAGAAGCTTGGAGTTTTCATTGGGGAAAAGAAAAGGTGAGGGCAGGTCGGAATGGCTTTAGGCTGTTTATGAGAAGAACTTGTTTTATGTATGTATGTTAGGGAAATACGAAAGGCACTTACCTTTCGCGGATTATGTTGATGGTTGGGGGGGGAGGCGTTCCATCCCTCCCCCCGGAATCCTCGCCGGGGGGGAGGCGCTCTGTTCCTCCCCCCCCCGGAATCCTGGCCGGCCAGCTGTGCTCTGCAGCAATTCTGCGGAGCCGCTGGCCGGCTCCGCCAGCAGCCGGACATCTGGCCGCTGGCTAGCAGGGACGCAAATGGCGGTGGCAGTAGCCGCCACCGTTTGCGTCCCTGCAGTCAGCCGTGATAGGCTACGTAAATGTTTACATAGCCTATCACGACTGACTAAAAAAAAAGAAAAAAAGCGCGTATGCAAATGGCGGCGGCCATGGCAGCTGCCATTTGCATTCCTTATTTTGGCATGTCTTAGTTTACGTAAACATTTACGTAGACTAAGACGGCGAAAATAAGGGGAACGCAAATAGCAGAGCGTCTACGCTAATTGCGTTCCCCTTATTTTCGCCGTCTTAGTCTATGTAAATGTTTACGTAGACTAAAACGTGCCAAAATAAGGAACGCATTTGCGTATGCGCGGTTTTTTTTTAAAAGTCAGCCGTGATAGGCTACATAAACATTTACTAAGCCTATCACTTTTTTTTTAAAAACCTAGCCATGATAGGCTACGTAAATCTTTACGTAGCCTATCACTTTTTTAACTGGAAATGGCGGTGGCGGCAGCTGCACCGCCGGCGGAGCTGCCGGTGGAGCCGCTGCCGCCAGGAAGATCCGCTCAAGGTAAGTCTCGTCCTGGGGGGCATTCGGCCTCCCTGAGATCCGTGGCGGAATTTTCGTACATCCCTAATGTATGTATGTATGTGTTTTTATTTATTTCTTTTATTTCAATATTTATATACTGCTCCACACCAAAAGATTTCAGAGTGGTGAACAACAAAAATAAAAGAATAAAACTCCATATTAAATCAATTAAAATATTTTAAAAGAAACAGATTCTGAACTTAATCTCTATCTATCTATCTATCTATCTATCTATCTATCTATCTATCTATCTGCATTTGTAATATTTCTATACCAATTCTCATTTGAAAAAAAAAATCAGTGGAAAGTGAAACAAAAATGGAAAGTGATTTGGACTTGGAGAATAAGAACGGTATTTTTTTAACTGAGTCCACCCACCCCCTATCCTGAAAGTCTGAAACTCCATGAACTTGAAGTCATTTCTAATGGCTTTCTCATTTCTGGTATAAGAAATCTTCCAGCATAAGATATCTAATTCTGGCATGTTGGATGCACGTGTATTTGAGGAAGTTTAGCATTGTAAAATTGGGGGAACATCCCACAGTCGTGCTTCTTTTCAGTGTAGCTCCACTTGGAAATGTAGTTTTGGAGAGGAAACGCAGTGGTAGTTTAAGAAAAAAAATGAAAGCAGATTAAACCTTGTTATTATAACATTTAGAAACTGACACTCTCACCAGACATGTGTGTATGTAATAAAGGCTCATGTTGAATCTGACTTGCTGCAATTATCTAGTTGATCCACTTATCAGCTTACATTTTGCGATGCATTAAAGTGCATTACTACACCAAGGGTTCCTTATCTGGAATACACTTATTATTGTTCCCAATGATATGTGAAATTAGCCCCTGTCGGATATTCTCTTCAGCATTTATGTATTGTTGTGGGGTGGGGCGGGGGAGAGGAGGATCAAAATATTGACAGCTTGAGTTTTTCACCGTAACTCTCGCTCATGCTAGGCCCCCAGGATTTGGGCTCTCCTCTTTTAATATTGGCTTCAGGCTTATATTACAATATTATATTAATATTATATTAATATTATTATATTATTATATCACAAGAGAGAGGATGCCATTTCAGAGTACGTTCTTAAGACATCATGTTGATGTTGTTTATGGGCAAGAATATTACGTACTACCACAAATACATTTGCTGCATGCTGCTCCTTATGTAGGCAAAACGGCGCCATAGAATGATGAAGAAAATATTCACAGGGTCAGGAGAACCTCTAGGTGGTCTGCAGAAGTGCAAGAAAAGAGCTCAAGCAAAACAAAAACCAAACACCCTCTAAAACCACCCCTGAACCTGTCATTAGAACATAAGAACATAAGAAGAGCCATGCTGGATCAGACCAAGGGTCCATCAGTCCAGCATTCTGTTCACACAGTGGCTGAACAGCTATCAACGGGAAACTCACAAGCAGGGCATGGGTGCAACAGTGAGGACAGAGGATGACCCGGAGCTACAGAACACTGAGTGTCTGCTGGGGATGGAGGATTGAAAACTACAAGGACCAGAATAGGAATGAAATATTCTGGCTGTCTGGAACCCTGAACCAGAATACCCCACACTGCAACATTTTATGGACATCCCACTTGTTCCACATACATGCTATTATTTGTCATCTTTTGCTTATGACTTTCAGAGTCATTGTGAGGATAAAGTCAGGATAAAGTCTGGGTTGCAGCCTAAACCAGCCAAATTCTAAAGGAGCTATCCATGGTACTGAACCTATTTTGGGGATAGGGTCCATCACTTTGACTAGCTCCTTTAGAGTTCTGGTTGGTTCTGACTGAAACCCAGAATGGATTTCAGCCCCACAGAAATCAGAGCCACCAGCCTCCACTGCAGTGAGATCATCAACAGTCTGACTGAGGCAAGATCATCTGTATTTCTATCACCCCTGCTAGGTCAGAAGAGGACAACTTGGCACCTCCAAGAAGCACTAGTCAGTTGGGTAATGTGTAGAGTGAGCTCATTTACACATGCCTACATTTCACTTGTATCCTCTGAGGGTTTATCATTCTATGACTCACAAGTGCCTGTGTGAACTCCCTGGGTAAAAAGAATGGTCCCTGAGAAAATGGAGACATCTGTCTGGGAGGTACACATGTAAGTTATTGCTTTTGGGTGATTCACATACTCAAGGTCATCACTAAATTTGAATTGGGAGGAGTAGAGGCTGTTCTCCAAGGTCTTCAGGTCCTCAAGGGAGAGAACCTTTTCAGTTGTGGCATCCTGAATAAGGATGGGCGAACGAGTGTTGTTTGAGATTGCCAGATTCTCCAAACCTTGTCTCACTGCTTGCCTTGTGCCCAGTTCCCGCTTGCATTGGTGATTGCTGCTTGCTTTGTGCAAATAGGAGATTTGCACACATTGAGCAGTGGCCAAATGAGAGAGTTAGGCAAATCCCTAGAAATTTGGGCAAATCTCCCGATATTTGCGCAAATTTCCTTCGTAGACTAAAGCAGGGCTGATTCCGTCTACTGAGGAACTTTGTGCAAATTAGGAAATGTGTGCAAACTGAACTGGGAATCAGGAACAAGACAAATACAAGCACGTGATCAACCATTTGCAAAAATTTTCAGCAGACATATGCTCATGCTCACAATCACATTTTCATTCAGGGCTTCGAACAGGGCATGCTCGCATGTTTTGCGAGCAAAACCAGAATTCCCATGCATCCCTAACCCTGACTATGGAATGTGACTCACACCAAAATTGTTATTTTGGGAGCCCCTGCTCAAAACCCTTTGTTTACCTAGGCATTTTGGTTGCTTGATTTTGCTTGTTCTATTGCTTTTGCTGCCTTCTGTCTTTTATCATGATGGTTTCAGTGTTATGATTGTATGGATAAAAGGTGGTTTAAAAACATTTCAATAAGCAAACAAAAACAAACAAACCCATTTTCTAATTCCTGCCCAGTCATGAAACCTATTGGGTAATGTCAGGCAATTCCATATCTTGGTATCCGCAATAAATTTGTTTATTTATTATCTGTTAGATTTATTAGCCACTCATCTGGCCAGCTACCTGGCCACTCTAGGCAGCATGTTGTTGTTGTTCAGTCGTTCAGTCATGTCTGACTCTTCATGACCCCATGGACCATAGCACGCCAGGCCTTCCTGTCCTGAATAACAATGCAAAATACAACAAATTTACATAATAAAGGCAGATTAAACATGTTTTAATAGATAGACAGTACCATTTGATAATGCCTTCCCAGCCATTAAACGAATTGGGGGATTTTGGCAATTCCATATCTACCACCCTAACTTTATTTTGCAGGTTTGGTAAGATAATAAAATGGAATAGACCCTATGTATACCACTTTGAGCTACTTGGAGGAAGGATGGGATGCATAATTAAAATATCACATGGCAAGGAATATCATTATTGTATGTATGTATGTATGCATGTATTATTTATTTTTTAATCTCCCCTCCACTCAGTGAATGCTTGAGGCAATTTACATTACACCCATAAAAATAATAAAATAAAATTCAAAGTGACCTTGTTAGGCTGCAGGGCTGGGCAGAAAACAACAGAATGAAATTTAGTAGGGAAAAATGCCAAGTTCTGCACCTAGGAAAAAGAAACCAAATGCACAGTTACAAGATGGGGGATTACCTAGGGAAGTGGTGGGCTCTCCCACACTGGAGGCGTTCAAGGCGAGGCTGGACAGCCATCTGTCAGGGATGCTCTGACTTGGATTCCTGCATTGAGCAGGGGGTTGGACTCGATGGCCTTGTAGGCCCCTTCCAACCCTACTATTCTATGATTCTATGATACTTAGCTCAACAATACTACCAGCGAGAAGAATCTTGGAATTGTTGTAGATCACAAACTGAATATGAGCCAACAATGTGATGTGGCTGCAAAAAGGCAAATGCTATTTTGGGCTGCATTAACAGAAGTATAGCTTCCAAATCCCAGGAAGTACTAGTTCCCCTCTGCTCAGCACTGGTTAGGCCTCATCTGGAGTAATGTGTCCAGTTCTGGGTGCCACACTTGAAGAAGGATGCAGATAAGCTGGAGAGAGTTCAGAGGAGGGCAACGAAGATGATTGGGGGGCTGGAAATAAAGGGCTTTTATTTATGAGAAGACACTGAAAAAACTGGGCATATTTAGCCTTGAGAAAAGAAGACTGAGGGGAGATATGATAGCGCTCTTCAAGTACCAGAAAGGTTGTCACAGAGAGGAAGGCCAGGATCTCTTCTCGATCATCCCAGAGTACAGGACATGGAATAATGGGCTCAAGTTACAGGAAGCCAGATTCTGGCTGAACATTGGGAACAACTTCCTGACTATTAGAGCAATGGAACCAATTACCTAGGGAGGTGGTGGGCTCTCCTACACTGGAGGCATTCAAGATGAAGGTGGACAGCCATCTGTCAGACTTGGATTCCTGCACTGAGCAGGTGGTTGGACTCAATGGTCTTATAGGCCCCTTCCAACCCTACTATTGTATGATTCTATTAAAAAAAAACCAATGTAAAACAAAACAGGTGTATACACCACAGTAAAAGAGGGGAACCCTCTAAAATCACTATGTAGTTTTTACCAGCCATCTAAAGGCCAGTAATGTGGGGACCAACCTAACCTCTCTGTGGAGAGAATTCCCTCAATTGGTTACTTACTGCTACAAAAATGGCCCTTTCTTGAATCCCCAGAAACCTTAACTCTCCAGGATGTTGGACATGCAACAGGGTCCCAGAAGGTAAATGAAAGCTCCAGGCATGCTGATACAGGAGGAGGAGGCCTTTCAGATACCCTGGCCCCAAGCTATTTAGGGCTTTATAGGTAAGAACGAGCATCTTGAACTTGTCTTGGAAACAAATAGGAATCCAATAAATTAGTTATCCTTTGTGTGAAGAAATACTTCCCTTCATTTGTCCTGCATTTGCTGCCCATTGGTTTCATTTGGGGACCTGAGGCCTAGTGTTTTCCAGAGCTAACACACGATTTCTCTCTCTTTATTTTCTCCACACCATTCATGATTTTGTAAAGCTCTGTCATGTCCCATGTCAATTGTGACTGATGGACCTGCCTTGAGTGGAAGTGAAACAGCTACTTGGACTGTGGAAGTGACCCTGGGGTCATTTTATTTTTATTTTTATATTTCAGTTGCCTCAAGCTGATGCAATTTGGTTGCACCTGAAGCAAAGCAATCTTCTTGTCTGCAGATGTCAGTCCTGAGTGGGAGGGGAGAACAGCAGCCATGTGAGCTTGGAACTAGTCAGGCTGAAGGCAATACTGGTGACATCAAATAGACAGCAGCAAAGATGAGATCAAAGTGGTGGAAAAACCCAGGAAAGATCAATTGAAGTGCAAGCAATGAATGGGGGAAATCAAAGGCAGAGCGCTCCTTCATTGGCTTTTCCTACGTTGTTTATTACCACCTCCTGTGACTTGCTCTAGGCTGGCAGGTGACTGTTTAAGGTCCCACAAGGCTCTTTGCTGTTTTTGCTGCAAGAATCAAACACAGCTGCCCCCAGGGGAGGGGTATTTTCTGCAGGGGTCTATTCTGAAATTTATCTCTGAATAAATCTCCTCTTCTTTCCCCCTCCCATTTATTTAATAATATCAAAACTAAGTGGGACCCAAATCCTGTGGTGAAGATCCACAGGAGTATCTTTCTCTAGAGAGTAGTGGAAGAATATATATCCAGGAGGAGACCTTTGGAAGTCTGCCAGGCCCCATCATTTCTGGCTTTTAAGAAGACCCTGAAAACATACTATTTTACTTTGCCCTCCCCTTGATATCTTTGCTGTTGTTGCTCTTTTTATTGCTGCTTCTATTGCGTCTTCACTGTTTGTATTGTGTTTTACTGGAAGCTGGTGGCTCTGATTTCAGTGGGGCTGTGGTTCCATTCTGTGTTTCAGTCAGAACCAGCCAGAACTCTAAAGCAGATATCCAAGGTGCTGAACCCATTTTGGAGATATGGTTCAGCACATTGGGTAGCTCCTTTGGAGTTCTGGCTGGTTCTGACTGAAACTCAGACCCACTGAAATTTGAGTCACCAGCCTCTACTGTTTGTTTGTTTTTTAAATCACATTGGTGATTATTATGTGTTTTATTGTTCCGTGCAGCCTTGGGAGGGCTCCTGCACTGAAAGGCAGCCAAGAAATATTTTAAATAAAGAAATATATAATAAATTTGAACCGTGCTGTGAATCTTGCCCCTCTACTGAAAGTTGCAATGGTGCCCTGCGGAATTCGCACCCATTCCAACTGCTTGTTGCATCAAGGTTTCTCTGTGTTATGGATGGATGCACCTCTGTCCATTCCCTTCAGGCGGTCGATGAGCCATCCTCACTGCCTGCCCACTAGGGATGTATGAAAGTCACTTACCTGGTCTCTCAGCTTGCTTCGCGGTGGGGGGGAGGCGCTTCACTTCTCCCCCTGAAGTTCAGGCCGGGGGGGGGGAGGCTTCCTGCCTCGCCTGGCCGAAATTCAGGCCGGGGGGGAGGCTTCCTTCCTCGCCTGGCTGAAATTCAGGCCGGGGAGAAGCGCCCCGTCTCCTCGGCCGCGAACTTCAAAAGAAAAGTAAAAAAAAAAAAGCCCCGTGATAGGCTACGTAACGATTTACGTAGCCTATCATGGCTAGATCTGCAAAGTCAGCTGTGATAGGCTACGTTAATCATCACGTAGCCTATCACGGGTGACTTAAAAAAAAAAAGCGCGTACGCAAATGGCGGCCCCCATAGGGAGCCACCATTCGCGTACCTTATTTGGTCCCTGTAGTCTACGTAAAGATTTACGTAGACTACGGCGAAAATAAGGGCAACGCAAATAGTGTTCCCTTATTTTTGCCGTAGTCTACGTAAATCTTTACGTAGACTAGACATGCCAAAATAAGGAATGCAAATGGCGGCGCCCATGGGCCGCCTCCATTTGCGTACGCGCTTTTTTTTTTCCCCCAAAGTCACCCGTGATAGGCTACGTGACGATTAACATAGCCTATCACGGCTGACTTTGGAAATCTAGCTGTGATAGGCTACGTTAATCATTACATAGCCTATCACGGTTCCCCCCCCCACTTTTTCTTTCGCGGCCGGGGAGACAGGGCGCTTCTCCCCGGCCTGAATTTCGGCCGGGCGAGGCGGGGCGCCTCCACCCCCTCACCTGAACTTCGGGGGGAGAAGCGAAGAGCCTCCCCCCCACCGCGAAGCAAGCTGCGGGACAAGGTAAGTCCCTTTCGTACATCCCTACTTATTCCTCCCCATCCACCACTCACCGTCTCCAGACATTTGGACAGGGATTCTACGGCCAACCTTGGTGAAGATTTGAACAAGAGGTAGAGCTGCGTGTCATCCGCACACTGATGACACCGCACCCCAAACCTCCTGATTATAACCCCCAGCGGCTCACATAGATGTTAAATAGCATCGGGGAGAGGATGGAACCCTGTGGCACCCCACAAGTGAGTGGCCACGGGTCCGAAACCTCCTCTCCCAGTGCAACCCTCTGGTACCTGCTAGAGAGGAAGGACCGGAATCACCGTAATATGGTGTCTCCAATGCCCAACCCCTCCAGGCAGTCCTGGAGGATACTGTGTTCAATGGTATCAAACGCTGCTGAGAGGTCGAGGAGAACAAGGAAGGAGCATTCGCCCCTATCCAGAGCCCTCCTCATATCATCCACCAAGGCGACCAGTGGGTAGGGTAGGGGAACTGCTGGCTTGTGAGGCTTCCCCACCTGGCCTGCTGAAGCCCCATACAAGGCCAGGCCTCTCTCTCATAAGCTCCACCCTGATGGAGAGATGTGGGGTGAGAGAAGGCCTCTCCAGTGGCAATCACCACCCAAGGTGCCTAGAGTGCTTTGAAGCAGTGTTTCCTGAAGGTTTCCCTCATGCCTCACTTTCTCTTCAGTAAAGTCTTTGAAGTCAGAACGGCAGAGGTTGGTGTATTTTTGGCCTAGGATTTTCCTACAAGCAGAGGGAAGGTCTTTGCTTGATCTTCAGCACCTGCTGACTGTGGCATTCCTGCCTATTTCACCATGAGAATACCTCTTCTATAAGGCCTTTCCAATGGCAAGGAGGACCATCTTTTACCACATACACTTGGTACCGCTGCCACGAAGACCTTTACCTCAGGTCTTACAAACTTACTCCTCGAGCTGTGAGGACACACTGGCTTTTATTCTGACCTTTGTCATTCTCCTTAGTACATTTACCCCTATGTAGCCATGAGCCATAGGCATAGGATTTTATAAAACAAAGAAGTATTATTATTTACAGACTTATGGTATTGAACAGTAAATAACAGCTTTAATCTTGTCCACACAAATCCTAATCGTCCTCTGTTTCATCACAATCTATCTCTTCATAAATTCTCTCTCTCTCTCTCTTCACGCTGTCCACAGACCCTATTGCTCCACAGACCCTACCATCTATCTATCTATCTATCTATCTATCTATCTATCTATCTATCTATCTTAGGGATGTCAGAAAATTCTACGACGGATCTCGGTGAGGCCGAATGCCAGTGCATTCGGACCCTGAAATCCATCGCGAAACGAAGCCCCCCCCCACGAAAGGCATGCAGGACGAAGTCCCCGCCACCCCACCCCACGAAAGGTGCACGAAACGGAGTACTTACCTGCTCCCATCCGTGCTGCTTTTCGAATGGCGGCCGTCCTGGCCGCCATTCGCTTCCTCCTCTTCCTAGCCGTGATAGGCTACATAAATACTTACATAGCCTATCACGGCTAATGCAGGAATGCCATTTGTGTCCCTGAGGAGGCCGTGATAGGCTACGTAAGTATTTATTTAGCCTATCACGGCAGGGGGGAAAAAAACCCAGCGTACGTAAATGGCGGCAGCTACCGCCATTTGCGTACGCTGGGGTTTTTCCCCCTGCTGTGATTGGCTACATAAGTATTTATGTAGCCTATCACAGCTCAATACAGGGATGCAAATGGCAGTGGCTACGACAGCTGCCATTTGCGTCCCTGCAGGGCTGCCCAGTGGCCGGATGTCTGGCTGCGGGTGGCTGGAGTCAGCCGGCGGCTCCGCGACTTGGCCGTGGAGTCGAGCCGGCTGGGCAGGATTCCGGGGGGAGGGACACAGCGCCTCCCCCCCACCGTGGATGCCCCTGCGAGGAGCCAGGTAAGGGATTCGTACATCCTCTCTCTCTCTCTCTCTCTCTCTCTCTCTCTCACCTTCTATCATCACAAGCCCTATTTATCACAAACCCTGTCTGTTCGAAACCCCATCTTCCTTCTACACACACAGCTCCCTGCTTATATACACACACTTTACCCCCCACAACTCACTCAGCCAATCATCACAGATATGCAGACACACCATACCTCCTGTCACTCATGTGACTGCCCCCTAGATACTCACCATAAAACATAGAGTCGTAACAAGAATGCACATCTATAACCACAAATTCATAATATATGTACATGTAATGTCACAGTGACTGACAGGCCCCTTTGTATCTTGGGGCTTGCTCTACACCCAGAGCAGCTCCTAGACATTTTGGAGTTCCTGAAAATGTCTGGGCTCCACATCTGGACCTACAAGAAACTCTTTGGATCCAACCCCAGGCCTAGCAAAACCACTAGCCCTTCGGGATGGACGAAAGGGACTTACCTGGTCCCGCAGCTTGCTTTGCAGTGGGGGGGAGGGGCTTTGGTTCTCCCCCCGAAGTTCAGGCGAGGGGGGGAGGCGCCCTGCCTTTCCCGGCCAAAATTCAGGCCAGGGGGGAGGCGCCCCATCCCTCGCCGCCAAAATTCAGGCCGGGGAGGAGCGCCCCGTCTACCCGGCTGCGAAAAAAAAAGTAAAGTAAAAAAAACACAAAAAACACACCCGTGATAGGCTACGTAACCATTTACGTAGCCTATCACGGCTAGATTTCCAAAGTCAGCCATGATAGGCTACGTTAATCGTCACGTAGCCTATCACGGGTGACTTTGAAAAAAAAAAAGCGCGTACGCAAATGGCAGCGCCCATGGGGTGCTGACATTTGCATTCCTTAGTTTGGCATGTCTAGTCTACGTAAAGATTTATGTAGACTACAGCGAAAATAAGGGAACGCTATTTGGGTTGCCCTTATTTTCGCCGTAGTCTACGTAAATCTTTACGTAGACTAGACGTGCCAAACTAAGGAATGCAAATGTCAGCACCCCATGGGCGCTGCCATTTGCGTACGCGCTTTTTTTTTTTCAAAGTCACCCGTGATAGGCTACGTGACGATTTACGTAGCCTATCATGGCTGACTTTGGAAATCTAGCCATGATAGGCTACGTAAATCATTACGTAGCCTATCACGGGTGTGTGTGTGTTTTTTACTTTCCTTTTTTATTTTGCAATGGCGGCGGTGGCAGCCGGTCAGAAGACTGGCCGCTGCCCCCGCCAAACCGCCGCCGAACTGCCACCGGGACCCGCAGCTGAGAGGGACATTCGCATGAGGTAAGTCCCATCCCGGGGGGGGGCGGGGGGCCGGCAGAGAATTTCACCACCAATTTCGGGGGGCCGAATGCGTTGGCATTCAGCCTCCTGGAGATTCGTGGAGAAATTCTCCGCCATCCCTACTAGCCCTCTGGTTTTATATCAACTGTTATCCTTTATATTACCAAATTATTACAATTCAAGATTCCTTAACAACTAATAGATGTTTGTCAGAATTGCATTTCCCACTAGCCCTTTTCCAATCTTGTAAACTTAAGCCAGATTGATTTATGGATGTCAGAACTGTCTATGTCCTAACCACTTGATTATATATTAAGAATGCTGTATATGTGGGTCTTTGAGGTTGACACTCACAGACAAAAGACATACGCTTTCATTAGGAGGTGGAGAAAGTTCAAACAGGACAGACAGAAGCGACTATTAGTGAATTTATATTCTGCAATCTAACTACAACTGTTGTCTCAGTAATATATCTTTTTTTATGCCAACAGTTGCCTTTTCTGTAAACATAGAATGTGTTTCTTTTAGGGGTGCACGAAAGTCACTTACCTGGTCTCGCAGCTTTTCGCGGTGGGGGGGAGGCGCTTCGCTGCTCTCCCCCTGAAGTTCAGGCCGGGGAGGAGACTTCCCGCCTCACCTGGCCGAAATTCAGGCCAGGGGGGAGGCTTCCCGCCTCGCCCGGCCGAAATTCAGGCCGGGGAGGAGGCTCCTCGCCTCGCCCGGCCGCGAAATTAAAAGTTAAAAAAAAAAACGCCCCCGTGATAGGCTACATGATGATTAACGTAGCCTATCACGGCTAGATCTGCAAAGTCAGCCGTGATAGGCTACGTAAATCGTCACGTAGCCTATCACGGGTGACTTTAAAAAAAAAAAGCGCGTACGCAAATGGCGGCCCCCATAGGGAGCCGCCATTCGCGTTCCTTATTTGGTCGCTGTAGTCTACATAAAGATTTACGTAGACTACGGCGAAAATAAGGGCAACGCAAATACCGGGGGGGGGGCATGTGGGGGGCGGGGGTGTGCAGAGAATTTCTCCCCGAAACTTGTTCGGGGGGCCGAACACGTTGGCGCTCGGCCCCCCGAAGTTTCAGGGAGAAATTCTCCTCCAACCCTAGTTTCTTTAGAAAAAAATATCCATGGATTTGTCATTTGGAGCTGGAAAAACAGCATTCAAAACAGTTACTTTCATGGTTTTGCATCTCCCTGTTTATACATAGATAGTGCAGTAGGGGGATGTCCATATACTTTTGCACTCCATTTTTACACTGTGTGAAGACTATGAAACCATGGCACAGTGCAACTGTAAGCAACAGGCACACGTGCAAAAATATTCATGGCCTCAACCAGAAGCAAGTCTTGAATCTATGGAAGTGCCAATGGAAGCCATACAGGATTTGAAGAGCCAGATAATATTTCCATGAAATTTGTGGCTTGGTGCTGAGATAATGGATTTTTGAAAACTGATTTTCCCCCCCCTGCAGGTTTCCACCATTCTTATTTATACATCAACAGTGCTGTAGAAAAGACAGACGTTCAGGTGTGATGTTAACACCTTTTTTGTGCTCCCTGAATCCCTGGAAGGTATAATTACTTTGACACAGAACATAGCACTGCTGGAAGTTCAGATAGCCAAGAGTATAATGAAGCTCAAAAAGAAAAAGACTAGCAAATTCACAGGAGAGAAATTAACGTAGATAGATAGGGACAGAGGGAGGGACGGAGGGAGGGAGTTGGTTTAGCGCTAAGGTTAAATTGCAACCTATACTTTAACAAGCATATATAATTTAAAAGGGAAAAGGAAACACAGAATGGCATGACGTACACATGCCATTTAGACGTTGCATTCACAGAGCCAAATCAATACACATCCAATAGGGCTGCGTCCTGCTTTGGCCCAAAGCCTGAACTCTGAGCCAAAGCAGGGCACTTCATGCCACTTCGTGCTTCTTCCGAGGTGGGGTGGAGGGTGCACAAAGCGGCACGAAGCAGGTTGGGTCACTCCAAAGTGCTTCAGCGTGCTGCAGAGTGATCTGGAAGCCTAACTCCTTGCCTGGGCCCTCAGGACACATGCTGGCAGCAGTCTTCTTGTTCCAGGGAGTTGCCATTTTCAAAACGGCAACTCCCTGTATTCCTGGAAGTCGAGCACACAACATTAATGCAGTGTACCTCTCAGCTTGACAGCTGCCGTTTGCGCAGGATCTATTACATGCACAAGAGGGAGAAATCAGTAGGCAAGAGAGCAAAGCGTTGCAGTAAGCAATGTGGGAGAACAGTGCCTTGTTGTCTCCCTTCTCTTGTACTATGACTCCCACCCCTTCAGATCCCAACCAAGGATGGATAAATCAGTCTCTATTTGGGTATATGTCAGTTTTACCTGCATTCAGTCATAATCCATACTGTCTAACTTCTGCATCAGTCTGCAAATGTTTGTTTTAAATAGGGCTGTGCATGGACTGCTCTGCCTTGGGCAAGAGCGTAACTACTGTACTGTCCATGACAGGCTCCTCGAACAGTGACCTCCGAGTACTGCAACTGGCCTCCGCACTCTGCTGCCCTACTGCACCGGGATGCACTATCTGGACTAGGGGACAGACAGCTTGCCTAACGGTGCTGCTACGGAGAGCAGCACCTTGTCCACCTCTGCCCCTGCCAACACCCCGAAGATGCCTCATATTGTGCTGGATTGCTTTGCCACACGGTGGAGTGTTATTGGAATAAGAAGGTAATTAATATAAATACCACGTGTCTCGTGCTTTTTCAACAGTGTCTTGAAATTTGGATGTATAGTGTGGGTGGAACAACAATGTAGCATGCACACACTCGGACACAAACACACAAGAGCTAAAGAAAAGGAGAACTACCTAAGCAAATGATGGGTGTCTTTAATTTATTGTTTTATATTTCATGTTCTTTTATGGAAGGCAGGCTAACTTCAAGAAATACAGGATGACAGCACAGGTGATAAGAGCCAAGAGCAAGTGAACAATAAAATTAAAAACCCTTTCAAAATTTCTGTTTTGGGAGGATGGACACAGAGAAGATGGTTCACTTCAGCATAGGTGGGTGGGGGGAACCAAACGCTACACACATAGGCTGCTATAATATGCCTTTCTTTAAGAATTTAGAAAGCAAGAAAAAAACTAAATGCTTGAATAGTGACTTAAAAAGGGAGGGGGGGAACATGCCCAGAAGTCAATGTTTGCTTTTAAATATCGAAATTTTTAAGACTGGGTTTGTAAAAATCTAAAAGAGACAGAGTTGACAGACAAAAGCAAGAAGGAAATAGAATGGAGAAAGCAGAAGTAAGGGTTGGCCTTAAACAACAAATGCAGCCTTTTCCGGAGTCCAAGGAACATAAACAAACAAACAAACAAACACAGGAATGGCGGGGGAGGGGGGAGCATAGCCGTAATGAGAGAGGAAAAGTGACGTTAGTTTGAAAAAATATGGAAAAGAGAGATGAATATATCTAATACAAATAACAAATGAGTAGGAGGTAGAACGAAATAGGAGAAGGCAGCTGGAAGGGGTGTTGCAATGACACCGTCCCAAAGGGGACAGACGAGCAAGGAGCGAGGGAACGATCCCACTACAACCAGTCTGTTTCCTTTTAATTTAAATATTGAGGAAAGCCTAATGGCAATCAAAAACAAAGAAATAGAAGGAACAACTCCAAGGAATGCGCATGCGCACACACACGATCATCTACCCATACACCAGCCCTCTCCCAAAGACACAGCTAGCGCAATAACTGAATGCAGAATTTCGCTGAAGTATATATACCCCCTTTCTCCACCACTATCTCTGATTGAAGACTGCTGGCATCAGTTCTGGCTGAGAGTTCCTGTTCTCCAAAGCACACTCCCTCCTTTTCCTGCACTCACCTTCCTGCCTCCCCCTGCCTTCCTGCTTCCACTCGTCTTCCCCCTCCCTCCTCCTCCCCATGCCTCTCCATATTCGCTTTCAGAAGTTGATACATTTTGGAGACAGCCTGGGTGGACTGCTCAAGGCGGAGGAGGTGCTTGGGGGGGGGCTTTGCCCCAGGGTGCCTCAGTACTTCTCTGACCTGCTTCGTATCATGAGGATTTTGCTCTGAATAAGTCCACTTTACCTTGTTATTCAGGCTTCGTGGCAAGGCGGTGCACAGCCCTAGTTTTAAACGCTGGAATTGGAATCAGCTCTCTAGAAAGGTTCACCTGGCGTCCATGTTGTACTCCTTTCAGTGGCAGGTGAAGACCTTTTTATTTTCCCAGCATTTTAGAAGGGATGGCGGAGAATTTCTCCCCGAATCTTTGGGGGGTCAAGCGCCAATGCATTCGGCCCCCCGAAATCGGCGGTGAAATTCTCTGCCACCCGCCCCCCCCGGGACGGGACTTACCTTTGGCGAATGTCCCTCCTGGCGGCGGGTCCCGGCAGCGGTTTGGCGGCGGTTCGGTGCGGGCGGGGGCGGTGGCCAGTCTCCCGACTGGCTGCCGCCGCCGCCATTGCAAATAAAAAAAAACTAAAGTAAAAAAACAACAACACCCATGATAGGCTACATGACGATTTATGTAGCCTATCACGGCTAGATTTCCAAAGTCAGCCGTGATAGGCTACGTAAATCGTCACGTAGCCTATCACGGGGTCTTTTTTTTTTTTTTACTTTTTGTTTTGCGGCTGGGGAGACGGGGCGCTTCTCCCCGGCATGAATTTCGGCCGGGCGAGGCAGGAAGCCTCCCCCTCGGCCTGAATTTTGGCTGGGCGAGGCGGGAAGCCTCCCCCCCTTTGCCTGAACTTCAGGGGAAAAAGCAAAGCGCCTCCCCCCCACCGCGAAGCCAAGCTGCGAAAAGGTAAGTGACTTTTGTACATCCCTACATTTTAGCACTCTAGTCTTCTAGCTCTGCTATTTTAAATCAGCATTTTAAATCTCTGCATTGCTGCTAGGTTTTATTCTGGTGGAACTTTTATATTGTAGTTTTAAGCTTTTATATTTTATATTGTTTTATGCTGTACCTTGATGTTTTTATTTTTGTGAGCTGCCCAGAGAGCTTCGGCTATGGTTTAGTATAGAAATGTAATAAATGAATGAATGAATGAATGAATAAATAATAAAGAACACATGAACATTTACATTCATTTTGCCTAACATACACACTTTCAATGCAACTTTCCTTAATATGCACATTTTTGTATGCAATTTTTTGAGCCAAGAACTGCATTGCAAAATTCAGAAATGTGCATAATCTGAAGGAACTATGTTTCAATCCATAAATGAGTCTGGGAAGTACATATTACATTAGTGCATTTAAAATGAATGAAAATCATTCCCCATCCTAACTCCCAGTCTCCACTCTCTATGCTCTGCTGTAACAAATATTTATGATTCAGGTCTAGTCGCACTGGATGAGTATGTGCACGGAGGCAAACTAAATCTTCCCTGAAACATTCCTAACATTTCTGCACTCTCAGAGGCATCCTCCACCATTCAAAAGGGCTGCTGTTGAACACTGACATGCACCTAGGAAGTACAGAGTTGTGCAAACCTTACACTCAAGTCACACCAACACCCATGCACTAGTTGGATCAGTGGAATTTGGAGCAGTATGTGGTGAATAAAATTATCTTGGATGCGTGATTTTGGATGGCTGTTTCAGATATGCCAGGCCAGCTCTTGAAACAGACACCGTATGATGAGTGCACAGGTGTGAATTCACCCATAAGGTTAAAAATGCAATAGTGTCGTTCAGTGTTTTCTAGCCCTATAATTCACCCACATGGGATTCTGTGAACTACACTGAGCTAGTGTGGTTTTGTGAACAGAGGAGATGCTCTGAACTCCTTGAATCCAAAATGACAAACTGCACTGACAACAGAGTTATATTCATGTTTACTTGGAAGTAGGGATTCACATGGACTGTGTGAAATCTGCTCTGTCTGTGTTTTGCAGATTGTCAGGCGACTTTTGTTCCACTGTCCACTCACAGATAAGGATGTACGAAAGTTCCGCAATGGATCTCGGGGAGGCTGAATGTCAGCACATTTGGCCCCCCGAAATCGGTGGTGGAATGGCCCACCACCCCCCTGCCACCCCTGGGACGGGACTTACCTGGGGCGGATCTTCCTGGCAGCGGCGGCTCCGCTATTTGCGTTTCCCTTATTTTCGTTGTCTTAGTCTACGTAAATGTTTACGTAAACTAAGACATGCCAAGATAAGGAACGCAAATGGCGGCGCCCATGGGCGCCGCCATTTGCGTACGTGCATTTTTTTTTTAATCAGCCGTGATAGGCTATGTAAACATTTACGTAGCCTATCACAGCTGACTGCAGGGACGCAAATGGCGGCGGCTACGGCCGCCGCCATTTGCGTCCCTGCTAGCCAGCGGCCAGATGTCTGGCTGCTGGAGGAGCCGGCCGGTGGCTCTGCAGAATCGCTGCGGAGCACAGCCAGCCGGCCAGGGTTCCGGGGGGGGGGAGGAACGGAGCACCTCCCCCCGCACCATCAGCATAATCCCCGAAAGGTAAGTACCTTTTGTACATCCCTACTCACAGACAGATGCGATTTTTTTTTTTGTCATGGGGAAAAATACTCAGAATTACATCAGAGGTTTTGTAACAATTTATATTTTACCTTAGTATGTAACAGTTAGTGCATTGTCCCGCATTTCATTCAACTATTTCTCAGTAGACACATGCAGATTTTCCGACGAATAAATATGTGTACATTTTGGGAAAGGAAAAAAAATCCAGAAGTCTACAGACTTCATGCAGCCTGGGGGCGGGGGGTGCTCTGCAGTGGATTCTGCAGGTTGGATTTTTAGAAATCCAAGCTCATATTAGTCTATCTCGAATTTCTCCAGCATCTCTACCTGGAAGTACGTTCAGCAAGTACTCAAATGCTGTATACTGGGGTGGGCAACTTTGGAGGATCTAAGAGCATATTTTTACCCCCTGCACCCCACCAGGACACTCCCTCCCTCCTGCTGAAATCTCCACCACCATAGTGCAGAAGTGCCAATGAATTTCAGGGGCACCAGTGGCAAAAACAATACATTTCTGTTTTAAAACAAGATTGATGGTGAGCACAGCCCTTGTCTTAAAGACAAATCTTGATCCTGGAAGACCTGGAAGAGCATGATTGGCCATTAATAGAAGGTGTGCTAGGGATGGTGCAGGTTCCCGATTCAGTCTGGGAATCTGGCAGACCTGCTCCTGCTCTTACCCCTGAGCCGTGCTCACTTAGGCCCTGCCCCTGCTTGCCCCCTGCCAGAACTCGACGAATGGCCTACACTCACCCCAGTGGCCTCCTTGAGCTTTGTGGTCATCATTTTGTGAGAAATAAAATGGCAATCTCAAAAATGTGCATACTTGCACACATGCGAAAATGCACTATTTTGCAAATACGCAGATTTGTGCATACAAAAACACGCATATTTTTGGGACTTCTGATTGGAATCAATGTTGCTCTGGTAGCATCCCATGGGCGCTCCTGTGGGAGCTTTCTCAAACAGCTTTTTAAAAGGTTGAAAAACCTTTTCATCCCCCCTGGAATTAAAAGGGGGGGCAAGGCAACATCTGGATAATATCTTGGAGAAAAGTATCCCCCTCAAGATGGGGGGGGGGGCTGGATTCCAGGATTCTCTTTCCAGAGCTTTACCAATGCAAAAAGCTGTGCTGAGATTCCTATTTCATAAGAGAAAACAGGGATGACGTGTTCCATAATAATATATGCTTTAAGAAATATCAACAACTTCTGAGGGATGATTTAAGAAATGTTAACAATATTTGAGAACATCTGAGGGCCTGCAAGATCTGTTTGAGAGAAACATGTCTGCGCTGAGGAGAAGAAAGGAGCCAGTATCTACCCCCCCCCGCACCCCCTGTGTCAAAAGTTTCGAGAACAGAAGATATAGGGGAATTATTTACACTGATAAAAACTTTATCTTCGCAATTTATGGAGCAAGCCCAAAGATTGGATTTAATCCAAAATTCCATCACCACCTTGCACGGAGCTGTAGATTTAATTAATGTGTCAAGGCAAAAAATGGAGACGAAAAATTAATGAGCTAGAAGACCAAGTGGCAGGAAATGAAACGACAACACAAATTTGTTTTAAAAATGCCTCCAATAGAATTTCTCAACTGGAGGCCTTCACAAGGAGATCCAATGTATGTATTATTGGGATTAAAAATCTGTGTAACGATGTAAAATTGCCTATTTTTGTGGGTAAACTTTTGCATGAGATACTCCCTAACCCATCTGATTATTTACTTGATATTGAGCAGGCATTTCGTGTGCCAAATACTAAAGGGACTGATTACATGATCATAGTCTAATTTGCAAAAGTCTCCACAAAGAATTATATCCTGCATTTGGCAAGAGAGGGTGGAAGCCTTTCCTGGAAACAAGATAAAGTTATGTTATTTCCAGACTACATAAAAAACAACAAAACAAAACAAAATGTGTACACAAATGGCGGTGGCTATGGCCACCGCCATTTGCTTTCCTTATTTTTTGCCGTCTTAGTCTACGTAAATATTTACATAGACTAAGAAGAAGGAAAGAAAGGGGAATGCAAATAGCGTACTGGGCGCTATTTGCATTCCCCTTTCTTGTCTTCGTCTTAGTCTATGTAAATATTTACGTAGACTAAGATGGCAAAAAATAAGGAATGCAAATGGCGGCGGCCGTAGCCACCGCCATTTGCGTACGCGTTTTTTTTTTTTAAACCCAGACGTGATAGGCTACGTAAGTCTTTATGTAGCCTATCACATCTATGGGGAAAAAAAGAGAAAAAAACACAGACTGGAAATGGTGGCGGCGGCAGCTGGTCGGAAGACCAGCCGCTGCTGCTGCCACCGCCGCTGCCACCGCTGGAGCTGCTGCTGTCCGAAACATCCGCCCCAGGTAAGCCTCATCCCAGGGGGGATCTGCGGGGGGCGGGGGGTGGCAGGCCATTCCGCGATGGATTTCGGGGGGCCGAATGCACTGGCATTCGGCCTCACCGAGATCCGTTGCGGAATTCTCTGACATCCCTAGATGGGGCCAGATGCCATGATTTTAGTTTTTTTAATGTTGAGTTTCAGTTATGGTATGCTGTATTTAAATTTATTGTTTGAGGGTAATTGTGCACAAGCATTTATATATAAAATATATTACTGATTGATGAAGGTTTATTTTAAGTTTTATTATTATATAACACTATATTTTTCTAATTACTATTATTATTATTATTATTATTATTATTAATGTAGGCTACTGGGAATGAACTGTAGACCTGTTTCTAGGGATGTATGAAAATCACTTACCTTTACGCAGATTATGTTGATGGTGGCGGGGGAGGCGTTCCATCCCTCCCCCCCGGAATCCTTGAAGGCTGGTTGTGCTCCATGGCAGCTCTGCGGAGCAGCCAGCCAGGCCCAGCCAGGCCAGAGCCGTCCGCAGCCGTCCGTGGAGGGCTCTGGGAAAAAAACAAAACAAAACCGCGTACACAAATGGCGGCAGCTATGGCCGCCGCCATTTGTGTTCCTTCTTTTTGGCCATCTTAATCTATGTAAATATGTACGTAGACTATGATGGCGAAAATAAAGGGGACTGCAAATAGCGTAGCGGGCGCTATTTGCGTCCCTTTTTGATTCACCGTTTTGAAATCTTTACGTAGGCTAAAACGGCGACTCAAAAAGGGATGCAAATAGTGCCCGCTACGCTATTTGCGTTCCCCTTTATTTTCGCCGTCATAGTCTACGTAAATATTTACGTAGACTAAGGCGGCCAAAAATAATGAACGCAAATGGCGGAGGCCGTAGCCACCGCCATTTGCGTATGCAGTTTTTTTTTTTAAACCCCAGCCATGATAGTCTATGTAAATCTTTACATAGCCTATCATGTCATTTTTGTTTTTTGTTTTTTTACAAGACTGGAAATGGTGGCAGTGGCAGTCGGTCAGAAGACCAGCCGCTGCTGCCACTGCCGCCACTGAAGCTGCTGCCGGAGCCGCCGCCACCCGGAAGATCCGCACCAGGTAAGTCTCGTCCCAGGGGGGATCCGCGGGGGGGCAGGGGGGTGGCAGGCCGTTCCGCCATGGAGTTCGGGGGGCTGAATGCACTGGCATTCGGCCTCACCGAGATCCATGGTGGAATTCTCTGACATCCCTAGCTGTTTCTTTGATATAAGATTGATGATATGATATTGAAATGTAAGGTTGTTTATTAAATTGTAATGTAGGGATGTATTATTTATTTATTTATTTATTTCATTTCTATACCCCCCAATAGCCGAAGCTCTCTGGGCGGTTCACAAAAATTAAATCCAAGCAACACACAATAAAACAATTTAAAATATACAGAACATTAAAACCACAATATAACAATACAACCACAATAAAACCTAGCAGCAGTGCAGGAGTTTAAAATACACATTTAAAACAGCAAAGATAAAAATTTAGAAAGCTAAAATGCTAAAATGCCTGGGAAAATGAAAAGGTCTTCACCTGGCGCCGAAAGGAATACAATGTAGGCGCCAGGCGAACCTCACTAGGGAGCTCATTCCAGAGCCGGGGTGCCACAGCAGAAAAAGCCCTCCTCCTAGTAGCCACCTGCCTCACTTCCTTTGGCAGGGGCTCACGGAGAAGGGCCACTGATGATGATCTTAAGGTCCGGGCAGGCACATATGGGAGGAGGCGATCCTTCAGGTAACCTGGTCCCAAGCCGTTAAGGGCTTTGAATGTTAACACCAGCACTTTGAATCGGGCCCGGAAATGGACTGGCAGCCAGTGCAGCTGGAAAAGTACTGGCGTAATATGAGCTCGCAGGCCAGTCCCTGTTAACAATCTTGCTGCCCTATTTTGGACCAGCTGAAGTTTCTGGACCGTTTTCAAAGGCAGCCCCACGTATAACGCATTGCAGTAATCTAGACGAGAAGTGATCAGAGCATGGATAACTGTAGCAAGGCTATCTCTGTCCAGATAAGGGCGTAGTTGGTATACCAGCCTAAGCTGATAAAAAGTGCTCCATGCCACTGAGTTCACCTGTGCCTCAAGTGACAGCTCTGGATCCAAGAGCACCCCCAAACTACGAACCTGATCCTTTAGGGGGAGTGCAACCCCCTCCAGAACAGGTTGAATATCACCTAGCCGGGCAGACGAACCACCCACTAACAGTACCTCCATCTTGTCTGGATTGAGTTTCAGTTTATTAGCCCTCATCCAGTCCATTACTGTGCCCAGGCACTGATTCAGAACAGTCACTGCCTCACCTGGTTTTGATGTAAAAGAGAGGTAGAGCTGGGTGTCATCTGCATATTGATGGCACCTCAGCCCACACCTCCGGATAACCTCCCCCAGCGGTTTCATGTAGACGTTAAACAGCATGGGGGATAAAAGAGCCCTGTGGAACCCCATGGCACAATTGCCATGGCACAGAGCAGTAATCCCCCAGCACCACCTTCTGGAATCGGCCATCCAAGTAGGAGCAGAACCACTGTAGTGCAGTGCCTCCTACTCCCAACCCAGACAACCTATCCAGAAGGATACCATGGTTGATGGTATCGAAAGCCGCTGAGAGGTCCAGGAGAATCAACAGGGTCGCACTCCCCCTGTCCCTCTCCCAGCAGAGGTCATCCCACAGGGCGACGAAGGCAGTTTCCGTTCCAAAACCAGGCCTGAAGCCCGATTGAAATGGATCTAGATAATCCGTTTCATTCAAGAGTGCCTGGAGCTGTCCTACAACCACCTGCTCAAGCACCTTGCCCAGGAAGGGGATGTTGGCCACTGGCCTATAATTGTTAACATCCTCTGGGTCCAGGTTAGGCTTTTTCAGGAGTGGTCTAATTACTGCCTCTTTTAAAGCGGCAGGCACCACTCCCTCTCTCAAGGAGGAATTTACAACCTCCTAGACCCAGCTGGACAACCCCTCCTTGTTTGATTTAATAAACCATGAAGGGCAAGGGTCAAGCACACAAGTGGTCGATCGGTCTTGGCCAAGCACCTTGTCTGCATCCTCAGGCCTCAGTAACTGAAACTCATCCAATAAAACTGGACCAGACGGTGCTCTGAACGCCTCTACCAATGGAACTGCATTAATGGTGGTGTCCAATTCATGACGAATCTGAGCGACTTTATCCTCAAAGTGCCGTGCAAACTCGTCACAGCGTGCTACCGAGGGTTCCACCGTCTCTCTCCCTGGCCCAGAATGTAACAGGCCGTGAACCACTCGGAAAAGCTCCACTGGATGACACTGAGAAGATGCAATGCTGGTGGAAAAGAACTGTCTCTTTGCCACCCTCACCGCCACAGAGTAGGCTCGATAGTGGGCTCTTACCTGTGTTCGGTCAGACTCAGCATGAGTTTCCTCCACCTGCGTTCTAGCCGTCTCCCCTCTTGCTTCATTGCCCTCAGCTCAGGTGTATACCAAGGAGCTGGCTGGGCTCTGCTCAGAGGGAGAGGGCGCTTGGTCGCGATCGTGTCAACCGCCCGAGTCATCTCTGCATTCCACAGAGCGACCTGGGCTTCGACAGGAGCACCAGCCATACCAGCAGGAAAATCCCCCAGAGCCGTCTGGAATCCATCGGAATCCATTAATCTCCGGGGGCGGACCATTTTAATAGGTCCCCCACCCTTGCAGAGGGGAAAGGCCGCCAGGAGTCTAAATCTCAGCAGGAAGTGATCTGACCATGACAAAGGGACAGATGTTAATTCCTCCACTTTCAGATCACCATCCTCCTGCCCAGTTGAGAAAACCAGATCAAGCGTGTGTCCTTTTGTATGCGTTGGGCCGATGACATGTTGGGTCAGCCCCATGGTTGTCATGGCAGCCATGAAGTCCTGAGCCGCCCCAGATACAGCGGCCTCGGCATGGAAGTTGAGATCCCCCAGGACCATCATCCTAGGGGTCCTCAACACCAAGTCCGAGACCACCTCCGTCAGCTCAGGCAGGGAGTCTGATGGGCAGCGGGGTGGGCAGTAGATAAAGTCCACGTTTGCCCCTTTCCCCTTGTCTTTAAAGCTGCTGCCCTCTGCTGCCGCTATTTGCTGCTGGTATTGTGGCTGCTGGTGTCTCTGGAGAAGCAGGTGGGTAGGTCTTCAGGTCCTACGCGACTCCACTTGGTGCGACGCTGAGGCGCATGCTGAGGCGCTGACTCTGGCAGCCCCGCCTTAAGTACCTGTGGGCGGGGGCAGAAGCAGGCTCAGGCTCAGGATCATGATCACCCGGTGCAGCTGCTGGCTGGTCCTCCTTTCCCAGCCTCCTTCCCCTGGGAAGGATGTACGAATTGTGTACCTTCCGTGCCACTTGACTTTCACAGTTTGCTGCCAGTGGTCCGTACCATCGTTTGCAAGCCCCCGGAATTCTCCTCTTTTTTTTTCCGCTCCAAGAATTACAAAGATAAATCCATACCAACAGCCATAATTCTGGTGCCCAGCCATTTCCGTGAGTCTGCATAACTTCCGTTAAGAAAGGCTATTTTTCGTAGATATTTACGTATTTTTTCCCCTGTCCTGAGACGTGCAGTAATTACTTTCAGCCAAAACACTTCCTCCTCCTAGGGGCTTCCCAAAACAAGGCTGCCCTAGGTGTGCCTGAGCGATGCACTCTTTGTTTAAAGCAACGTTGTTTGAAAGAAAGAAAAAAACCTTTTACAATGACCATGCCGGTCTGGAGCCTTGCACCAGCTATTATTCCCCCTACTAGGCTTTCTATTTCTACATCCAGCATTGCTGTTGACAACAAATGGAGAGGAGAACCAACTCTGTGCATGTCTACTCAGAAGTGGGTCTTATATTCTTCTATTGTGTGTGTGTGTGTGTGTGTGTGTGTGGAATCTCCCTCAATCCAGCTGTTCCCCGGAACCCCACCCCCATTCACCCAAGGGTCTTCTGAGATAACTAACAGGAGGTTTGATCATGAGCTGGATGTGGAAATACAAAGCTGAGCAGAGAGGAGAACCAACTCTGTGCATGTCTACTCAGAAGTAAGTCTTACTGTGTTCAATGCGACTTACTCCTACACATGTCAGCACCCCACTTGCCCCCAGCTCAGCTTTGTATTTTTACATCCAGCTCATTATCAAACCTCTTAGTTATCTCACTGGGTGACTTTGGGCTGGACTCTAACCACTACAACATACTTCTGTTATATGAAACTCATGAAGAAAAAGAGACAGTATAATGGAAAGTTCTTTCTGAAGCAGTCACACTTGTACAAATGCAGAATGAAGGGAAACAAAGTTCTTCATATTCCCTAGTATGTTTATTCCTCATTTTGTTCATTCCCTGAGCATGTGCAGAGTGTGCTTTTTATTCAAACAAAGAGAAGGTTGCTGATCTTTCTCTTCATGCTGCATTTGATAATGAGGTGGATGTGGAGTAAGTTGCATTGAACTCAGTAAGACTTACTTCTGACTCGTAGGGATGTACGAAAGTCACTTACCTGGTCCCGCAGCTTGCTTTGCGGTGGGGGGGAGGCACTTTGGTCCCCCCGAAGTTCAGGCTGGGGGGGGGGAGGAGCCCCACCTTGCCCGGCCGAAATTCAGGCCGGGGAGAAGCGCCCCGTCTCCCCGGCCGCGAAATAAAAAAGTGAATGTAAACCCCCCCCCCACACACACACACGTGATAGGCTACGTAACGATTTACGTAGCCCATCACGGCTAGATTTCCAAAGTCAGCTGTGATAGGCTACGTAAGTCGTTACGTAGCCTATCACGGGTGACTTTGAAAAAAAAAAAAGAAGCCCATGGGCGCAGCCATTTGCGTTCCTTATTTGGTCCCTGTAGTCTACGTAAAGATTTACGTAGACTACGGCGAAAATAAGGGCAATGAAATAGCGTTGCCCTTATTTTCGCCGTAGTCTACATAAATCTTTACGTAGACTAGCCGGGCCCAAATAAGGAATGCAAATGGGCGCTGCCATTTGCGTACATGCTTTTTTTTTTTCAAAGTCACCCGTGATAGGCTACGTAACGATTTACGTAACCTATCATGGCTGACTTTGGAAATCTAGCCGTGATAGGCTACATAAATCGTTACGTAGCCTATCACGTGTGTGTGTGTGTGGTTTTTTTTACATTCACTTTGTAATGGTGGCGGCGGCAGCCAGTTGGAAGACCGGCCGCCGCCCCCACCCCCGCCGAAACGCTGCCGAACAGCCGCTGGGACCCGCCACCGAGAGGGACATTCGAGGGAGGTAAGTCCCATCCCGGGGGGGTGGCGGGGGGTGGCGGAGAATTTCACCGCCAATTTCGGGGGGCCGAATGCATTGGCACTCGGCCTCCCTGAGATTCGTGGAGAAATTCTCCACCATCCCTACAGTTATGAGTAGACATGCACAGAGTTGGTTCTCCTCTCCGTTTTAGCCTCACTATGTCACCAACAAGGCTGGATGCGGAAATAGAAAGCCTAGCAGGGGGAATAATACTCCAGACCAGCATGGTCATTTTAAAAGGTTCTTTCTTTCTCTCTTTCTTTCTTTCTTTCTTTCTTTCTTTCTTTCTTTCTTTCTTTCCTTCCTTCTTTCAAACAGCATTGCTTTAAACCAAGAGTGCATCACTCAGGCACACCTAGGGCAGCCTTGTTTTGGGAAGCCCCGAGGATAGGGATGGGGGAGAATTTCTCCCCGAATCTTCGGGAGGCCGAGCGCCGACGCATTCGGCCCCCCAAAGTTGGTTGGGAAATTCTCCGCCGGCCCCCCGCCCCCTCGGGACGGGACTTACCTTCAGCAAATGTCCCTCTGGGCGGTGGGTCCCGGCAGAGGTTCGGCGGCGGTTCGGCGGCATTTCGTCACGGGTGGGGGCGGTGGCTGGTCTCTTGACCGGCTGCTGCTGCCACCATTGCAAAAAAAAAAAAAAGTAAAAAACAACAACACCCGTGATAGGCTACGTAATGATTTACGTAGCCTATCACGGCTAGATTTCCAAAGTCAGCAAAGTCAGAATTTCTCCCCGAAACTACTTCGGGGGGCCGAATACGTTGGCATGCTATTTGCGTTGTCCTTATTTTCTCCATAGTCTATGTAAATCTTTACGTAGACTAGACGTGCCAAAATAAGGAACGCAAATGGTGGCGCCCATGGGCCGCCGCCATTTGCGTACACGCTTTTTTTCCCCCAAAGTCACCCGTGATAGGCTACGTGATGATTTACGTAGCCTATCACGGCTGACTTTGGAAATCTAGCCGTGATAGGCTACGTAAATCGTCACATAGCCTATCACGGGGTCTTTTTTTTTTTTTTTACTTTTTGTTTCATGGCCGGGGAGACGGGGCGATTCTCCCCGGCCTGAATTTCGGCCGGGCGAAGCGGGAAGCCTCCCCACCTTCGCCTGAACTTCGGGGGGAAAAGCGAAGCGCCTCCCCCCCACCGCGAAGCCAAGCTGCGAAAAGGTAAGTGACTTTCGTACATCCCTACCAGATGAGGAGGAAGTGTTTTGGCTGAAAGTAAACGGAGATGGAAGATTTCAATTGAAAAAGAACACCCACAAACAAGGCGGTGAGCACAATTCATTAAAAAAACAACAACAACCTTACGTATTTATTATCGCAATATACTACCTTGCATTTTTATTTACGAAAATTTCGCGACTCTGTGCGGATGACAAAAAAAAGCCGCATGACTGCTGGCTCCGCAGGACCTCATGGTGCCGTTCCGCAGAGGATTCCGTGGCATGGACTGAAGGGAATTCGATCCCATTTCAGTCCGTGGTGGAATTCTCTGACATCCCTAATTGTAAGATTGTTAAGGTTATAGTTATAGTTTTTAAAATAGAATGGCATTGGATGCTGGGGGGTATTGGAGTTTAAACTTAATTCTTTATAGGGGAGGGAGAGGGAGAGGAGGAGGGAAGGGGAAAGAATCTTCTTTTTTCTTCACTTCCTTTCCTCCTCCCTTTTCCTTTTTTTTTTCTTTTTCCTTCTCTTTTTTTATTGTGGTGTCCTCATCTGAATATTGTATTGTTGGGAAATTGTAGTATTGATCAGGTTGTTGGTAATTTTGATATTGTTCATTTCATTTATAAAGATAAAATAAATACAAATATATTTTAAAAAAACATGCATATTTTTGTGATCGCCATTTTTTTCTTTTTTAAATGGTGACCACCAAGCTCAACAAGGCCACTGGGGTGAGTGCGGGTTGCTTGCCAAGTGTGGGAGGGGCTCGAGCACGGTCTGGGGACAGGAGAGTGAGGGCAGGGGCTGGGCAGGTGCCCAGAGAACCTGGATGGGGGTGAGTTTGCACAGCCCTAAGGTGCGCACTCCCCATGGAACTAGTTTTACAGTGGAAATGTATGATTTGGCCACCACCACAACAGCAGTAGTGGCAGAGATGGCTGCATGACAGGATATGGACAGTCTCATGCGGTGTGCAGATCATGTATTTCCCACTCCTGCTCTATGCCCAGAAAATAATTAATTTATTAGACAACTATATTGATGATCCATATAGACTCAAGGACAGTACATCTGTGTACTGCTAAAAACATGTCTACACTGTTGCTTGAGTGTTGAGTCATCCCTCACACTGGAGAGTCCTGTACCCAAATTACTGTTTGGCAAAGGTTTCCTGGATGCCCTTAGGTAAGATACTTTTTCCTGGCACCCTCAGTTTGCAAATAGGAATGATTATGACATACCTCACAGGGCTGTTGTGTAGGTGACTGGGATAACTATGAAGCTTTTGTTGAGATGAATATCACACATCAATCCAAGACCACTACCCCACTCACATACACTTCCTTTAACAAATGCATCCTAGGCTTAATACCTTGTGATTAATTCTCATGGACATTTTAAAATCCCAGAGCACACTATTTTTTAAAGGCCATTGAGACAGGCTGATATCCATAAGGTATGGGGGGAGGGCTCTTGGTTGGCTTTTGTAGATGCCTGCTGTCATTTGTACCGAGCTCGCTCTAAAGAGTGATTGCGAGCAGTATGATAAAAGGCAGTGAACAACACCAAATGGGCACTTGACAGGTGAGAAGCAGGCTGATTAACGGGATCTGATGTGCACTTGATTGATTCGAGAGCACGTTGGGGGCACACACTTCTTGGAGCATGTATTGTAAATCTATAGATGTGATCAATACTTTCAAGTGGACCAGTAATGTCATTGGAAAACGGTTTCTCAAAAGAGGTGCCATGTTTGTTCATTTGTTTTATAGAAAGCAAAATGTGGTTTATTTTTTTCCCATTTATATTTTATTTATGTATTTATGTATGTATATATTTAAAAAGTTTTTAGGCTGCCTTTATGTGTGAAACCCTCCCAAGGTGGCATACAACATGATGATGATAATGATGATGATGATGTAGTGGGCTCCCCCACACTGGAGGCATTCAAGACGAGGCTGGCCAGCCACCTTTCAGGGATGCTCTGACTTGGATTCCTGCACTGAGCAGGGGGTTGGACTCGATGGTCTTGTAGGCCCCTTCCAACCCTACTATTCTGTGATTCTATGATGGCCACCAATTCTGGCTGAACATCAGGAGAAACTTCCTGACTGTTAATAGAGCAATATGACAATGGAACCAATGACCTAGGGAGGTGGTGGGCTCTTCCACACTGGAGGCATTCAAGACAAGGCTGGCCAGCCACCTTTCAGGGATGCTCTGACTTAGATTCCTGCATTGATCAGGGGGTTGGACTCGATGGCCTTGTAGACCCCTTCCAACTCCACTGTTCTATGATATCTTCCAGAGCGTGCACTGGATGGGCCATTTGATGTTTATATTGCTTCCCCCCCCCAAGCCTTCCTTTCAGATTCTTGAAAAGCCATTTGAGCAATTCACAAGGACACTCAAAAAGTCCAAATAGTTTTCAAGGTGACATGTGTGTGTGTATGTGTGTGACACACATTGCCCCTGCATTGCTCCACATGTCCTCGAGCACTGACCATTGTGCAGGAGGCTGTAGAAACCCATTGTGTGCAGAGCACATGAACATGCATTGGACCCATCAGGGATACTTATGAGGCACAGTTTGGGAACCAGACCTTAAGGTTGCAATCCTAAACACACTTACTAGGGAGTAAATGACATTGAATCACAGAGGAAGGCCAGGATCTCTTCTCCCTCATCCCAGAGACGCAGAATAATGGGCTCAAGTTACAGGAAGCCAGATTCCGGCTGAACATCAGAAAAAACTTCCTGACTGTTACAGCAACATGACAATGGAACCAATTACCTAGGGAGGTGGTGGGATCTCCCACACTGGAGGCATTCAAGATGAAGCTTGACAGCCACTTGTCAGGGATGCTTTGACTTGGATTCCTGCATTGAGCAGGGGGCTGGACTCAATGGTCTTATAGTCCCCTTCCAACCCTACTGTTCTATGATTCTATGATTATGGTGATAATGATGGCAATGATACAAACCAACAACATTCAATAAAAACAGTGATTACATATAAAATCAACAGTCCCAGAATCACATTTCTCTATAATCAGGGATATTCAAAGAAGCTCAAAGACACACACATCCATCAACATTTAATAAGGTAATACATGAAATCAATCAACCAATTGCAACAAGTTAAAATATACAAGAGTATACATTTCACATGCCAGCAAGGTTATGCTCAAAATCCTACAAGCTAGGTTTCAGCAGTATGTGAACCGAGAACCACTGGAACTACAAGCTGGGTTTCAAAGAGGAAGAGGAACTAGAGAACAAATTGCCAACATTCGCTGGATCATGGAGAAAGCAAGAGAATTCCAGAAAAATGTATATTTCTGCTTCAATGACTATGCTAAAGCCTTTGATTGTGTGGATCACAACAAACTCTGGCAAATTCTTAAAGAGATGGGAGTACCAGACCACCTTACCTGTCTCCTGAGAAACAATATGCAGAGTACATCATGAGAAATGCCAGGCTGGATGAATTACAGGTCAGAATTAAGATTGCTGGGAGAATGATCAACAACCTCCGATATGCAGACGATACCACCCTAATGGCAGAAAGCGAAGAGGATCTAAAGAGCCTTTTGTTGAGGGTGAAAGTGGAGAGTGCAAAAGCTGGTTTGAAACTCAACATTAAAAAAACTCAGATCATGGCATCTGGCCCCATCACTTCCTGGCATATAGAAGGGGAAGAAATGGAAGCAGTAACAGATTTTATTTTCTTGGGCTCCAAGATCACTGCAGACGGTGACTGTAGCCATGAAATTAAAAGACGCTTGCTCCTTGGGAGGAAAGCTATGGCCAACCTAGACAGCAGAGTAAGAAGCGGAGACATCACCTTGCCAACAAAGGTCCATCTAATCAAAGCTATGGTTTCCCAGTAGTAATGTATGGCTGTGAGAGCCGGACTATAAGGAAGGCTGAGCACCGAAGAATGGATGCTTTTGAACTGTGGTGCTGGAGAAGACTCTTACGAGTATGTAGTGCTCTCCAAGTACTTGAAAGGTTGTCACAGAGAGGAAGGCCAGGATCTCTTCTCCATCATCCCAGAGTGCAGGACACGGAAGAATGGGCTCAAGTTACAGGAAGCCAGATTCCGGCTGAACATCAGGAAAAACTTCCTGACTGTTACAGCAGTATGATTAGGGATGTACGAAACTCACTTACCTTTCCATGGAATTTTTCACGGTGGGGGGAAGGCGCTCCGTCCCTCCCCCCTGGAATCCTGCCCAGCCGGCTCCGCTCTGCGGTGGCTCCTCAGAACAGCCGGGTAGGCCTATCCGCGGCCGGAGTTCCGACTGCAGACGGGCTGCTGCGGACGCAAATGACGGCTGCCGTAGCGGCCACCATTTGCATCCAGACAGGCAGCTGTGATAGGCTATGTAAGTATTTACATAGCCTATCACGGCTACCCCCCAAAAAAACCCCCAGCGTACGCAAATGGCGGTGGCTATGGCGGCCGCCATTTGCATTCCCTATTTTTCACCATTCTAGCCTACGTAAATATTTACATAGGCTCTTACGGTGAAGAAAAGGGGAACACAAATAGTGTAGTGGGCGCTATTAGCGTTCCTTTTTTTCTCACTGTAATATCCTACGTAAATATTTACGTAGACTAGAACGGCGAAAAATAGGGAATGCAAATGGCGGCTGCCGTAGCCGCCGCCATCTGTGTATGCTGTTTTTTTTTTGGGGGGGTAGCCATGATAGGCTACGTAAATACTTACATAGCCTATCGCAGCTGCAAGACCACCAATGGTGGCCGCAGCAGCCCGGCTGCGGCAGGCCAGGAGACCAGCCACTGCCGCATCTGCCACATTCACCGCATCCGGCTCAGCGTTGCCCTTATTTTTGCCGTAGTCTACGTAATCTTTACGTAGAATACAGCGACCAAATAAGGAATGCGAATGGCGGCTCCCTATGGGGGCCGCCATTAGCCGTACGCACTTTTTTTTTTTTTAAAGTCACCCGGGATAGGCTACGTGACGATTTATGTAGCCTATCATGGCTGATTTGCAAATCTAGCCGTGATAGGCTACGTTAATCGTCACGTAGCCTATCACGGGGGCGTTGTTTTTTTTTTTACTTTTCTTGGAATGGCGGCGGCAGCAGCCAGTCAAAAGACCGGCTGCCGCCCCTGCCCCTGTCGAAGCCCTGCCGAACCACCGCTGCGACCCGCCACCGGGAGCGACATTCGGGAAAGGTAAGTCCCATCCCGGGGGGGGCGGGGTTCGGGGGGGTGGGGAGAATTTCTCCCCGAAACTACTTCGGAGGGCCGAATACGTTGGCACTCGGCCCCCCAAAGTTTCGGCGAGAAATTCTCTGACACGCCTACTTATAGGCCCCTTCCAACCCTACTATTCTGTGATTCTATGATTCTATGAAGCCCCACCTCTGCTTGCCCCCCCACAGAACTGCTCTCAAGGCCCCAGGAGCTTGGTGAGTCCCCTGCACCAACCCTGGGCCTGTCTGGAGAGCTCCCACCATTTTGCTGCCTTTTTTTCTTATGAAAAAAGGAGCTTAACAAATGCGCACATTTAAATATGCGCAGTTTCTTTTCTCGCCCTTGTTTTCATTAAAAAACAAACAAACTGGGAAAAGGGCTGGCGCTAGCCAGAAGGGGCTGGGGTGTGTGTGGGGAGTGTCTGAGAGGGTGCCTGTGACCAGGCGCCTCCTCCTCCTGCTGCTGCCCAGGGGGCTGTCAAAGGCAGCCACTTGGACAGTGGCAGCAGCAGGAGCTGTGGGGCACACAAGCCACTGTCTCTTGCTCACGAGCAGTAGACAGCCAGTGGAAGGGATGCCCCACACTTCTTCCTGCTGCTGCCCAGGGGGCTGTCAAGGACAGCCAACCAGGCAATGAAGTCCAACCTGTTCCCGGCCACTCACCAAGCTCCAGGGAACTCATTGGCTGGGCCCATCAGTGCCCTGGAGTTCAGCAAGCGGAGGCCGGAGGGGCCTGGCATGAGGGATTTTGCCGGCCTCCCAGGCTAAGACAGGTGTTCGCGACATCCCTAGTTACAAAACAGAACCAGTCTGCAAGTCCGTGGAATTTGCTCAACTTGGAAGGTGCTGGTCCGCTGCAGAATCCATTGGTTGGATTCATAGAAATCTGAAGTCATTTGAATCTATTAGGTTTTTTGGGACATCCCCATCTCACTGCCAGCTGGCTCAAAGAGATGTGGGTTGGGGCCAGCCCTGGACCCTGGAAAGCCTTTATGGTGGGAAGGTGAGGAAAGGCTCTGATCCAATTCACAATGGATTCACTGCCTAGAGCTAGGGTTGATCTATCCTTTAGGAGGCTGATGACATTTTCTCCAGCCTTGAGCCCACTTCTGGCTCAGAGGAGGATGGGGGAGGAGGCTTCATCCAGGAACCCATCATCTGCTACTGTGGGACCTTCCAGACCACTGGATGTGGCTTTACCAGACCCCTTGGACAGTGCTCCCTCCAATGCAATCCTCATGCCGTAAGACCCAGTGGATGCCACATTGGACAATGGTCCTTGAAGAAGCAGGCAGCTCCTCAGAGGGAGCAGAGTTAACAGCAGGGCCAGACCTGCCAGCCTTCTTAAGGCTTCGGAAGGCTTCTCCATGTTACTGAGGCAGTTTAGGGATGTGCGAACTCACCCCTGTCTGGGTTCTCTGGACTCCTGCCCAGCCCCTGCCCCCGCCTGCCTGTCCCCAGACTGCACTCAAGCCCCTTTCACTCTCAGTGAGCAGCCCACACTCACCCCAGCAGCCTTGTGGAGTTCCATGGTCATCATTAAAAAAAAAAAAGGCGATTGCAAAAATGCACATGTTTTTGTATGTGTGAAAATACGCATTTTTGCAAATGTGCATATTCTCATGTGTGAAATGTGCATTTTTGCGAAGGCATACCATGTGTGTACAAAAATGTGAATTTTTCGTAAAATATGCATTTTCATGCACACACAAATATGTGCGTTCGTAAAATGCACATTTTTGCATGTCCGCAAATTTTGCACATGTTTTGCAATCACCATTTTATTTCTCAGAAAATGGTGATGGCGAAGCTCGACAAGGCTGCTGGGGTGAGTGCAGGGCATTCGCCGAGTGTAGACAGGAGGCAAGCTGGGTCAGGGGCTCAGCGAGCAGGGCCTGGGGGTGAGGGAAGGAGCAGGTCCGCCAGATTCCTGGACTTATTCAGGCGCCCGTGCCATCCCTAAGACAGCTGTTCTTTGTGATCTGTCCATGGTCGCGACCTGTCTTGCCTTGCCTTGCCTGTTAGGAATCGTCATTGTGTAACCTCACTTTGCCTTGTCAGATGTGACCTTGTGTGCCAGATGTGATGAAGCCTTTCCAGGCAGTACTGTGGCTGCAACCCAGACTCCCCTGGGAGCCCAATGCTTAGCTAGGACAGGACATCTGCTGGGGTCAAACAAGCAGCCATGGTTAGCTATCATGTGGCCATACTGAGCTTTGGTCACTGCAGAACCTTAGTTATATATAGGGATGTACAAAACCCACTTACCTTTTCGAGGAATCTTTTGCGGTGGGGGGAGGATGGGGGGGAGGCGATCCGGTCCTTCCCCCCCGGAATCCTCGATGGCTGGCTCTGCTCCGCTCTGTGGCCAGGCCGTGGACGGGCTGCTGTGGACGCAAATGTAAAACATAAAACGGCGAAAAATAAGGAACACAAATGGCGGCTGCCGTAGCCTCCACCATTTGCGTGCACTTTTTTTTTTTTTCAGACATGGATAAAAGTCTTTACCCAAGTCTTTACGTAGCCTATCACATCTGGGTAAAAAAAAAGAGACCAGACTGCAAATGGTGGCCGTGGCAGGCGGTCGAAAGACCAGCCGCCGCCAAAGCCGCTGCTGGAGCCGCCGCCATCCGGAACATCCGCCCCAGGTAAGTCGCGTCCTGGGGGGGATCCGCGGGGGGGTGGGGGGGTGGCAGGCTGTTCTGCCATGGATTTCGGGGGGCCAAATGCCAGTGCTTCGGCCTCACTCAAATCCATGGCGGAATTCTCCGCCATCCCTAGTTATATATTTAATAAAGTTGTGTCCCTTGCTCCCAGGCTTCTGGTCTCATGTGCTCCTTCACTGGGAGGTGCAGGCAGGGAATGGCAGGCAGAGAAAGCAGAAGCAAAGATTTCATCTTGTGGGGGGCAGGATGTTCTGCCTTGGGGACAGATCTTTCTTTTCTTTGACCCAGGTAATAGTTAAACTATGGAATTTGCTACCACAAGATGAAGTGATAACCCCCAATTTGGATGGCTTTAATTAAAAGAGGATTAGACAAATCCATGGAGGATAAGGCTATCAGCGGTGACTAGTCATGATGGCTATATGGTACCTCCAGTATCAGAAGTAGTAGGCCTATGCACACCACTTGCTGGGGAAGATGAGCAGAAGGGCGCTATTGCGCTCATGTCTTACTTCTGGGTTTCTCACAAGCAGCTGGTTGGCCACTGTGTGAACAGAATATTGGACTACATGGACCTTTGGTCTGATCCAGCAGGGCTCTTCTGATGTTCTTAAGCAATCCTTGTTTGGGGTTCTTTTACTGGGGTTTCTTTTGTTTATCATTTTGAAAACTTTAGTGATTTCATTCACTAAAGGGATTTATTATGTGGATTTAGCTAAGCGGTGCTGGAAAATAACTCAAAGGGCAATAAGAGAGTTAAACCAGATCAGGAGCTGGAAAATAATATTTGCAAATACTTAAAAAAAAATGCTGAAATGTCCCCGTGTTGCCACTCGAATGTGAAAGTTTAATTTCAGCACTTGAATGCACCTCTCTAATGCATGACTTCTTCTCAGAATTTGCAATGGAAGTGCTTTATATTGGCATCTCTTGGTTATTTTGGCTGATATTAGATATGGATCATCATAAGCTGTCAGCTGTCAAACACTGTCAAGCTGCACTGCCTGACATCTATCAAATACTGTCAAACATTATATAACACTGTATATATCAAATATTAAAGACAATCAAGTAATAACCCTATTGCATGTCAACCACAAAGTACGTTAAGTATGCATGTAATGCTGTGGCATGCCAGCTACCAAACATGGTCAAATATCAACTGCTGGAATAAAGTATCACAGGAGATTAAGGATACAGTGAAAATGAGGCAATTATCCTAAAACCCATCTCTCACACGATTGACTGCTCCTCCATACAGAAATCCTTGCCCTCAGAACCATGCACATGAGGGAGAAAGCTAAAACTAGGGATGTAAAGAAGTAATTTACCATTTCGAAGGGTGACATTTGCGGTGGGGGGGAAGTGCTCCATACCTCCCCCTGAAATACTACCCCAGCTGGCTCTGCTCCGTGGCAACTCTGCGGAGCCGCAGGCTGGGTGCATCCGCACGGCAGGTCTGCAGATGCAAATGGCGGCCGGCGTAGTGGCCGCCATTTGCATCCCTGCTCTGAGCTGTGATAGGCTACGTAAATATTTATGTAGCCTATCATGGCAAAAGCAGGGACACAAACGGCGGCTGCTACCCCATTTGCATCCCTGCTCTGAGCTGTGATAGGCTATGTAGATACTTACATAGCCTATCATGGCTTGCCGGCAGCGGCTATAGCTGCCAGAGCTGCTGCTGCCGCCGAAGCTGCCACTGCCGCTGCCGCCTCCAGAGCTGCCAGGTAGGCTCCATTTAGCAGGGCTTTCACAGGATGGTGGGGCGGGTTGCTCCATTCCGCCATGGATTCCAGGGACCCGAATTCACTGGAATTCGGCCTCCCTGGGATCCGTGGAGGAATTCTCTAACATCCCTAACTAAAATGTACTCCTTGTCATGCTAGTTTTATACACGCAGGGTGGATTGTTTTATACATGTGGTCATGTGGGCCTCCACTTGAAGCCTGAAATGGTACAATCCAGAAACTGAATTACTGTCTCATCTCCTGGTTTATGACAAAGAAGCCATAGGGACACCGCTGGGCCAGGGATGCATTTAGGGATGGATGGACTCACCTCCATCCATGGTTGCCAGGCACCACCATCGCTACTCACGTTTGCTTGCTGCGTAAAAATGCAGCTTGGGTTTCTCCATAAAAGTAATGTTGCATAAATGGCAGCCACAAAGGGTCTACCATTTATGCAACATCACTTTTATGGAGAAACCCAAGCAACCATTTTTACACAGAACAGTGGCTCGCAGACCACGGGCAGCTGCCAGGTGCTCGCAGTGAGTGCCCGGCCAATGGTTCTGGTAAGTGGCAGCAGCTCCGCGAGGTGGGGTCTGGGAGGCCCAGTGGGGTGGAGACCAGCGGAATCCACCTTTTGGACTCCTGCAACATCCCTATATCTGGTGTAGGTAGGCATGTACGGACTGTGTAAAATCCACTCCGTCTGTGTTTCGGGATTGTCAGGAGCCTTTTGTTCCATCATTTGCTCACAGGCGGATGCGAATATTTTTTTTGTCATGTGGAAAAATAAGGAAATAATTACGTAAATATTTACCTATGTAGTTACATA
Source organism: Heloderma suspectum (assembly GCF_057233095.1). Taxonomy (NCBI): domain Eukaryota; kingdom Metazoa; phylum Chordata; class Lepidosauria; order Squamata; family Helodermatidae; genus Heloderma; species Heloderma suspectum. The sequence goes on from NC_139458.1 coordinate 426,341,656, forward strand.
ATAAGTATTTATACAATTTACCTTAGTATGTAACATTTGTAATATTGTCCCCCACTCCAGTCAACATTTCCTCAGCTGAAAATTACATATTTTTCGTAATTTATATGCATAAATTTCGGGAAAGTAAAAAAATCATCTGAAAGTCCACAGACTCTGCATGGCCTGAGGGGGTCTCTCTGCAGCAGATTCTGCAGCTTGGATTCTTAGAAATCCAAGTTCATTTTAGTCCATCTCGAATTTCTCCAGCATCCCTAGGTGCAGGGCAGGGGTGCAGAATGGCATTGTGGTTCATGTGAAGCTATAGACTTCAAAACAAAGAGTACAAAGGGGCCAGTGGCATTCGGGCTGGATAAAGGATGGGGAAGAACAAGAGCCAGCATGGTGTAGTGGCAAGAGTGTTTTGGGCTAGGATCTGGGAGATCTGGGTTCTAGTCCACACTCAGCCATGGAAGCTCACTGGGTGACTTTGGGCCAGTCACAGACTCTCAGCCCAACCCACCTCACAGGGTTGTTGTTGTGAGGATAAAATGGACAGGAGGAGGATAATGTAAGCCGCCTTGGGTTCCTTTGCAAGAGGAAAAAAGGTGGGGTGTAAATGCAATAAATAAATAAATAAATAAATACAAAGGGATCTGTGTTTGAATCTGGGGAAGGAGGTTCCCTTGTATTTAGTTTAGTTAAATAAAGCTGTGCACAAACGACCTCTCAAAATTATCTGGGCTATTTGTAGGCAGAGAAATTGGGCAGACAGTTTCACTGAATTTCTCCTGGGGAGGATAAATTCTCCAACAGTTTCTCACAGAATCCGTCCGGCGGGGGGAGGAGATCCATTCCTCCCTCCCCAGAATTCTCTGGTGTGGCTCCGCTCCGCGAGGATTCTGCAGAGCTGCCCAGCTTGAGGGCCACTTACCTGGACCCATTCACCTCCGTGCTGATCGCCATGTTGCTTAAAAAAATGGTGATCGGCAGGATGTGCCCATAGACATATACGTGAAATAGAGCTGTGAATCTTGTGTATAAGTCTTTAAAAAATGGTGATTGGCAGGATGTGCCCATAGACTTAGATGCAAGATTCACGGCTCTATTTTGCGTATAGGTCTGTGGGCACATCCTGCCGATCGCCATTTTTTAAAGCAACATGGCAATCAGCGCGTAAGCGAATGGGTCCTGTTAAGCCTAAAGTGAAGTGCTATTCTGTGGGGAATCGTCCTGGAGCAGAAGTAAGTGGGGCCGTTCTGCTGCGGATTCTGGAGGCCAGATTCCAAAGAATCTGGCCTCATTTGAATAGGGATGGTGGAGAATTTCTCCACGAATCTCCGGGAGGCCGAATGCCAATGCATTCGGCCCCCTGAAATTGGTGGGGAAATTCTCCACCCCCCCACCCCCCCGGGATGGGATTTACCTCTGTCGAATGTCCCTCTGGGCGGCGGGTCCCGGCGACGTTTTGGCGGCATTTCGGCAGGGGAAGGGGCGGCGGCCAGTCTTCCAACCAGCTGCCGCCGCCGCCATTTCCCCGTAAAGTTTTTTTTTAAAAAAAAACACGTGATAGGCTATGTAACGATTTACGTAGCCTATCATGGCTAGATTTTCAAAGTCAGCTGTGATAGGCTACGTAAATCGTTATGTAGCCTATCACGGGTGACTTTGAAAAGAAAAAAAAAGCGCTTATGCAAATGGCGGCGCCCATGGGCGCCGCCATTTGCGTTCCTTATTTGAGCCTTATTTGAGCACAGGTAGTCTACATAAAGATTTACGTATCTTATTTTGCATATAAGTCTATGGGCACATCCTGCCATAGGCATTTCTGGAAGCCTTGAAGCCTTGAGCTCAGGGATAGTTGCTTCTGTGAATCTCAATCTTGCCAAAATTGCCATCTTTTAAAGTCAAGCTCCTTCTGTCCTGTTCCCAATTGTGTGTGCAATCTTTTTTTAAAAAAAACTATGAAAAATCATACCTTTTTTGTACATATTTTTCTTAATGTACACACTTTTGTGTGCATTTCTTAAACATATGCATTTTCCCAGAGGAAATAGTGTTGTACACACTCCCCAACCCCTGAAATACACACATTTTAGACACACTTTCCCCATAATTTGCACATTTGTGCATGCATTTTTCCTGAAACGAGCTGCATTGGAAAAATCACAAAAGTCTGGCTTTCGGTATGCAATTTCGGGCCAAACTATATGTTCTTCAAATCATGCATAGCAGAGCTTTGTGTGATTGACTTATTTACATCACTGTAAGCATGCATGGCCCTGATTCGGATCAAGAGCATAGTGCTCCAAGAGGGGGGATTTAAGGTTTTCCCCTCCTGTTTTTGTCCCAAACCTCCACCCCCCTGCAGGGTGGGGGATTAAAAAAAAGAGGAAGAAAGCCTCCATGGATTCCAGTTCCCTGACCTGGAACATCATGGTCCCAATCTGAATGGGGCCCCGTGCATGCTTGCACTGGGGTATGCATTATTTGAAGAACTTTGGCCCTCTGTCTTGGCTCACCAAAAGGCTTGGGAAGTGAGAATAGGGTATATTGGGAGGGGGAAAAATAACACTTTGCCAATGCAAATTTCTCACTCATCCCTTGCTGCCTTTTCCACAACAAAACCAAATCTTTAGCCAAGGTGCCAGAGTAATACCACATACAGAAAGCCACCATGGCTGAGCTTCTCTGTAGCACTTTAGCCTGATGCACCAAACCTGAGAATTGAGTGCTCTGCAAAAGATATTCAGCTGTAATACTTTATAGTCCAGTACAGGATGCAGCAGTGTTGATTATTTCTTCCCATAATATATTACAGGATTGAAAGAGACAATAAACCAAAGTCTTCTGGGAAGTGCATAGTTTCTTGATACCTTATTTTCACTTCAGCCGGTCAATGGTTCAGGTTTATTGTGAAAATATCTTATACAACTTACACTATCAACTTCAGAGACAGCATATATGATTAATGAGTGCTAGCAGCATGTGATGACATTACTATGCCCCTTAGACAGAAGATATAACTCTGTTTTTGTTTTCTGCTTTTATAAGTCCAGAAGCAGCAATGCAGAAGAGAAATGACCCAGTCACAATGTATAACGGATATTTCTTTTCTTCTACATCACCAGCCTGCAGTATAAATTCCAGTATTTCACATCAAATATTCGACACATTAATTTGCCCTCTTTTCTTTAATATTTACATTTCATTTGTGTAATTTGATCAAGACTTATATGAGGGGGAAAATAGCACTGTGACATTTGGGGGGACTATTTGTGTAACCTTTAGGATTTTCTATGCAATATGGACGTTGCTAAAGCTCGGCAATGACAGAGATTAGTGAAAAATTATGAATGTGGAGGAGACAGTGAGGAGATAATTTTTTTTCTAGAACTTTCTAGAAGGAATGCTTGAGTGGGCTTGTGGGTAGGGATGTATGGTTTTTATCACATCCATTCTGTCTGTGTTTCGTGGATCATCAGGAGTCTTTCATTCCGCCGGCCGTGCATCGATGGAATAATTTTTTTTTCAGGGATGTACAATACTTTTGTTCTACTGGTGCAAGTGTGCACTCATGCTAATGCACATTCTGAACCCCTGCTGTAATATAAGAACATAAGAAGAGCCATGCTGGATCAGGCCAAAGGTCCATCTAGTCCAGCATTCTGTTCACACAGTGGCCAACCAGCTGTTGAGCAGGAACCCACAAGCAGGACATGAGCACAACAGCACCCTCCCACCCATGTTCCCCAGCAACTGGTGAACATAGGTTTACTGTCTCCAGTACTGGAGGAAGCACATAGCCATCAAGACTATGTAGCGTTCTTCTCTACCATGTCAATATCCCACAACACATAGGAAGTCTCCATACTGGGACCTTAGATTCATGGAAGGATCTGGGACAAGACACCCTCAATGGGCCCCCCTCCTCCCTCAGTGAGTCCACCTTCTCACCAACATTGTCACCAGCTACTACTGCCCCTTATCCTCTTTCTCATCACTGCTACCATTTCCTTGCTGGACAGGCAGAGGTCCAGAGCAAGTAGGCTGGCAGTGGCATCTCCTGCTGCTCCTCCTCACCAACACCACTGTCTGGGCCAGAGCAAGAGGCAGGTGAACAAGCAGGTTGCAATGGGGAAGAGGAAGAGCAAGTCAAGGGGGCTCTTGTCAGTTGGCTCCCATTGGTTTGTGGCCCTCAGCAAGTGTCTGACCATGTCTATCCTTAATGCTGGCCCTTGCATTCCATGTTATGTAGAAATCTTTTATGGGAAGTGACAATGCATGTTAGAGTTGCCATATTGGTATAACAGACTGCAATTAGGGATGTGCAAAGTAACTCCTGTCTGGGTTCTCCGGATGCCCGCCCAGCCCCTGCCCCTGCTCGCTGGTCCCTAGACTGTGCTCGAGCCCCTCTCATGCTCAGCAAGCAGCCTGCACTCAACCCAACAGCCTCGTCGAGCTCTGCGGTCACCATTTTTTAAAAACCAAAACCAAAATAGCGATCGCAAAAATGTGCATGTTTTTGTATGTGCGAAAATGAGTATTCTTGTGAATACGCATATACTCATGTGAGAATGTGCATTTTTGCAAAGGCACACATGTGTGCGTGCAAAAATGTGCATGTTTGGAAAATGCACATTTTCGAGGATACGCAAATATGCACATTGTTGCGATCACTATTTTATTTCTCAAAAAATGGGAAACGCGAAGCTCTACGAGGCCGCCTGGTGAGTGCAGGCCATTTGCCGAGTGCGGGCAGGGCATGAGCAGGGTCAGAGGCTCGGCAAGTGGGGCTTGGGGGTGTGGGCAGGAGCAGGTCTGCCGGATTCCCAGACTGAATCGGGTGCCTGCACCATCCCTAACTGCAATATGTTTTCAGGAGCCTCCAGCCAGGGCAGATAAGTAAAGGCCAGCATTGGTTTCTTGCCCAATGAGATCTATTCGAATGTGCAAGCTCCCAGTGACAGTATGAGGTGGTTCTGTCTGGCAAGAGTGGCATTATGTAGTTCTGCTCATTCTGTCTCTCTTCTATTGGTCAATTTTACATATGGATGGGATGGTCCCCAAATTTGGTTAATGCCACATTGCCCTGACCAGCCTCTAGAATGGCACCCTTAACCAAAAGGCCTCAGATAGCCAATGCAGCCTCTGTAACAGTGCTCTGATGTGCTCTCAGTGGTCAAGCAGAGGAGAAGTGCAACACTTTGCCCCAGCTGCAGCATCTGGAAAGTATCCAGCATTTAACACTGGTTTCATGTAGACCATGTAATAGGTGCCAAGCCTGAGTAGAAAGGCATGAATTATGGTTTCCAAAGAGAAAAAAGATTACAGTAATGTACACACACACACACACCTGCTTTTGTCTTACGGCTATATTTAGGGGCCTATTTGACACAATATAATTGTAGAGTTCAGAAGGCAGCTGTGAGAGCCATTTCTAACATCATCCAACCCCAAGCTGGGTGGCATAATTGAAGTGGCTGGTTTGAAATTAACTCTGTTTTCAACATCCTGTCTCTAATAAGCAAATTTCTCATTAAAACAATTTACTAAAAATAAGGCCCCTGCAGGCTACTGACTTCTGTTCTCTTAAAGGAGATGTTGAAAGGGGGTGGATGGGAGTTAGCTTTGGGCTGAAATGTAGGAACATAGGAAGTTGCGTCCACCAAGTTAGGCCATTGGCCAATTTAGCTTAGTATTGTCTGGGAATGGCATGGGTGCCCAATTGGGTCTGGGAGTCCAGCGGACCCACCCTGCCCATGCCCTGCAAGCTTTGCCCATCGAGCCCCTGCCTCTGCTTGAGCCCACTGCACTCTGAGTCACCTGCACTCACCCACGACCTGTCCACGAGCACTGCAATTGCCATTTTGAGGAAGAAAATGGCGATCATGAATATGTGCAGATCTAGACTTACCCAAAATGGTGCCGTGAATGGCCCAAATACACAAGATTATACTCCTGTAATCTTGAGTATATGGGCCATCCACAACACCATTTTGCATAAGTCTAGATGATGTGTGCATATACATGATTGCTATTTTCTTCGGCAACATGGCACTCGTGGCGCAGATGCCGAAGTATTGTCTACACTGAGTGGGAGCTTCTCTCCAAGGTTTCAGGCAGGAGTCTTTTCCTTTCCCACCTGGAGGAGGTGGAAACGGAGACTGGGCGTTTCACATGCAAAACATGCAAAACTTCCCACTGAGCTATAGTCCTTCCCAACAAGGGGGAAAATTGACATGTGGAGGCAACTGAGGGGGTGAGGAAGGGGACAAAGTTAGGGGAAAGGGTAATGGGGGAAGGATATGCATAGGGATGTATGATAATTTTGTTTGTGCTTGCCAAACATGTGACCATGCCCTGTTTGAAGCTCAGAAGATGAGCCTGAGCATGTGTCCACTGAACATATCCATAAATGGTCAAAGGCGTTAATCTTATTCCTGATTCCCAGTTCAATTTTCCCAAATTTCATCTGTAGAATGAATCAGCTCTGCTTTGTTCTATGGAGGGCAACTGTGCAAATTTTGGGAAACCTGAGCACATTTGGGGAAAGTTGCACAAATCTCTCATTCATTCACTACTCATTTTGTGCAAGTTTCCCGTTTGCACAGAGAGAGCAGCGATCGCAAATGAGAATGAGAATAGGGTATGAGACGAGTGGTAAGACAACGTTCAGAGAATCCTAGTGGTCTTGAACCTCGCTCATTTGCTCATCCCTATAGGCATCATATTCTGATTTCTAGAGCTGCTGTGGATTGGCTTCCAAACAAATTTATCTCAGCATTCTCCTTTGTGGGTTGTTGGCATTGTCTGAGATGATCTGTGTGGTTCCCCCCTCCCTCCACAAAAGTCAGTTCTGTCCTTCTTATTCAAGGCCAGGACAAAAAGAGAGGTGCTGAAATCTCACAAGATTTGCATCCTCACCCTAATACCCACAGTCCATGGCCTCCCTGATCCATCAGTTTTAATCTTAGGGTGTGCAAACTATACACTTACTATATAACCTATCAAAAATGTTTCTCTGGGATGCTTAACATTCATATGTGAAGGTCAACGTTCAAGATCCAGCTACTGGTCCTTCTCACAATGTATTCATATGAAAGGCAAATTATTTGTCAGTTTTAAGGAGAAAATTTAGAACTGCCCCACCTGCCATATAACAACCACATCTTCTTCAGGACAGAGCAGGCTGAACATCTGAGGAAGATAATTTTAAAGAAATTTGAAGTCCTGACTACATCCCAGTTGATCCCAGAAAACCAAGTATATGGTTCTTTCACAACAAATTCATAGAATCATAGAATCATACAATAGTAGGGTCGGAAGGGGCCAACAAGGCCATCGAGTCCAACCCCCTGCTTAGTGCAGGAATCCAAGTCAGAGCATCTCCAACAGATGGCTGTCCAGCCTCATCTTGAATGTGGGAGTGTCTACCACCTCCCTAGGGAATCGGTTCCATTGTCGTATTGCTCTAACAGTCAGGAAGCTTTTCCTGATGTGCAGCAGGAATCTGGCTTCCTGTAACTTGAGCCCATTATTCCGGGTCCTGCACCCTGGGATGATGGAGAAGAGAACCTGGCCTTCCTCTCTGTGACAACCTTTCAAGTACTTGAAGAGCACTATCCGATCTCCCCTCTAGAGTTGTATGAAACCCCGCTTACCTGGCTCCGCCGGGTTCCGCAGGTGGGGGGAAGCGATCCGTTCCTCCCCCCGGAATCCTCGATGGGGGGGAGGTGATCCATTCCTCCCCCCCAGAATCCTGCCCAGCCGGCTCCGCTCCGTGGCCAGGTTGCGGAGCCGCCAGCTGGGCCAACCCGCAGCAGGGCCTCCAGCCGCTGCCACGCTGCAGACGCAAATGGCGTCCTGCGTAGGGGACGCCATTTGCTTTCCTATGCAAGCCCATGATAGGCTACGTAAATATTTACGTAGGCTATCACGGGCCGGCGTAGGAATGCAAATGGCAGCCGCTACAACGGCCGCCATTTGCGGCCGCAGCAGCCCGGCAGTGGCCGGAACTGCCGGAGCTGGAGCCGGAGCTGGAGCTGCAGCTGGGTAGGCTCCGTTTTGTGTGCGTTTTGCGGGGTGGGGGGTTGTGGGCTTCGCTCAACCACAGATTCTGGGGGGCCGAACGCGCTGGCAGTCGGCCTCACTGGGATCCGTGGCAGAATTCTCCGCCATCCCTACTCCCTTCAGTCTTCTCTTCTCAAGGCTAAACATACACAGGTCTTTCAGTCTCTCTTCATAGAGCTTTGTTTCCAGTCCCCGATCATCTTTGTTGCTCTACTCTGAACCCTCTCCAGTTTATCTGCATCCTTCTTCAAGTGTGGTGCCCAGAACTGGACACAGTACTCAAGGGTAACTAGTACTTCATGTGATTTGGAAGTTATACTTTTATTAATGCAGCCCAAAATAGAATTTGCCTTTTTTGCAGCCACATCACAATGTTGGCTCATATTCAGCTTGTGATCTACAACAATTCCAAGATCCTTCTCACTTGTAGTATTGTTGAACTGTGCATTTGGTTTCTTTTTCCTAGGTGCAGAACATGTGCCAAGCATCTACTAAAAATAAACAATCTGAACAGCAGTGATTTCCAAACTGTGATGTCGGCCCCAGACCCTCAGTCCCACGGGAAACAATCTTCCCTGAAAGTCATTTGTCCTTCACTACTGAATCAATTTCCCCCTCAAAACAGCAATGGTGAAACCCAATGAGACTGACTCAAATGTGCATGAACTCTAGATTGGTATACATGATTTTGCACTGTAGAAGTTCCCAGTGCAATGTGTGAAAACACATGATGCATCCATCTTGCTGGAGGTAAGAAGATCTGGGTCTGGTTAATGCCTGTCTTAGGGTTTGCCTGGGAGCCCATCCACACTGCCTTGCAGTCCATGGAAAAATGGTGGGATATAAACAATAAACAGAAAAGGTTGTCCCAGAAACCTCTGCAGCATACAGGCATTCCATGGCAGATACATAAAGTTTCCTCAGCTGGATAGTTGTGTGCAAATGGTTCCCCAAAGATTTTTTTTTTTAACTTACAAAGATATTGTCCTACAAGTTGTCAGTACAACCAGACTCCTAGTTTGCAGAGGGATTACAACCCTTGATTTTAGGAAAAATAACCCTCTTGTTTTTGAAAGCAAGGGGGATAGGAAGTATGGAGGTACATAGAGCTCGTCAGGGATGATGGGCTGATTGAAGTAGTGGGCAAGTAAGCAAGATTGCTCAGTTTAAGACCCACTGAGACTGAGGTGGCAGACTAGGTGGTCTCACTGTTCCTAAGATGATTTTTTAAAACATGGCATTGAGGCAGCAGCCAATTCAGACAGTGATCAGAAGTACGGAAAAGGTTTTTTTTGGGGGGGAGGGTCTTCCAAAAATTTCCCCAGGTCCCAAAAATGTTTGCCTTTGAACACTGCTATAGTGTTCAAATCATGGGTTGCCAGCAACTTGCCACAGCCAATAGGATCAAACAGCCTATTTGGATCAAACAGCAGCATGGGTGAATGGGATGTGAGGGCAAAGAGGAAGGACGGAAGGACGAAAAGAGCAGAATCAGAAACAGTGGAGTTTGGAATGCAACAGCAAACCAGCAATCTGAAGCTTGTGATCGTGACTTGTGACTTGCAAACCATAATGTGTGAACCAAAGTTCTCCCAAAAGCCAAGTTCAATTGTAAACAAAGTTCAAACTGTGGCTTGCACAAGTCACAATTTGGCAGTCAGACAAAACGGCAGATGACAGTTTTGTCATCAGTTTTGTCATTAGCAATTGTGATCGGGAAACTCGAAACGAGAGGAGAGAGGGGCAAAGGGAGTCGGGAGCACATAGTCTAGCTGCTTGTTCCCATAATGCCAAACCTTATTTGGCATTCAGTCTGAATGGCCCTGATGGGAATGCCAAAATGCGACAAGTACCAAAATCCTTGAACACCAGAGATGCTTTTTGACACTCACACAAAACAAAACAAGAAAAGCACTTTCAGCTGAGCCCTCAATGGAACTTGTATTATTGGAGTGCTCTCATAATTGGGCTGCCCATCTACAAAGCATTACTGAATACTTTCACTGAGCAGAAGCACTCAAAGTCATTCAGAGACTAATTGGCCGAGTTAAACTATACGCAGTCTAGATGATATTTATAGTGGTCCTCCATTCGCGTTCATCCACTCTACTGTCATTAGGGACAGATCCAAGGCAGGTTTCCATGGGGCTTTCTTTGGGCATCGGCCCTGTTATTTTATTTTTTATTTTTTTATTCATTTTAAATTTATAAATAGATAGATGAGAGAGAGGGGGGGGGGAGAGAGAGAGAGAGATAGAGAGAGATTTTGGGCCTGGCAGAGGGTTCACAAATTGGCTCACAGGCATAATAAAGCAATAACAATCCCAATGAAATAATAATAATAATAATAATAATAATAATAATAATAATAATACAGCAGCATAATAATTATGGCTGTACAGGGACCCCTCGATCCAACTTGGAAGCTGCTTTGCAGCTTGCGAGATGGGCCCGATTTGGCTCAGGCAGATTCGGGGGGCCCCTGACCCACCTCGGCCCTGAATCCAAAGTGGGGTTTGGATAGTGAACCCCACTTTGGGTTCCCCTTGGTGCCCCCACGCAACCCCTCAGCTCCTTACTTGGGCCACCTGCTCCTCTGCTGCTGCTGCCATCACCTTCTCTGCCGCTGCACCACCACCTTCTCCATTGTGCCGCCACCACCACCTTCATCGTCTTCTTCACCACTGCCCACTGCTGCTGTCATTGTCTTCTTTGCCGCCGCCAGCTCCTAAGGCCTGGACGTGCGGCGATTCTTTTGAAGACCAGTTGCTGCATGTCCAGGCCTCAGGAGATGGCGGCGGCGGGTGGCGGTGATGACAGCGGCGGTGGGTGGCGGGGGCAGCAGGTGGCAGCAATGACAGCGGTGGCAGAGAAGGCGGCGCAGCGGCGAAGGTGGAGAAGGCAGTGGTGCAGTGGTGGTGAGGTGGTGGAGGTGGCAGTGGAGAAGGCAGCTCTGGTAAGGACCTGGAGGTGCTGGGGGGGGCTGGGCTGGGGGGGCTGGGCTGGGGGCTGAAGCTCCAAAGCACACCGAGTGCCTCGGTGAGCCTCCGACCTGCTCCGGGCCTCTTTGTGCCCCTTCCGCTTCACCTCAGAAGGGGAACAAAATGTCCTGAAGCAGCCCGCTTCGACTCGGGGTTCGGGCCTTGGGTTGAAGCAGTGCACAGCCCTAATAATAATTATTCACTTTTCTGGGAATGGCACATCATCGAAAGCACATCTGAACAGAACAGCCTGGGCAATCTTGCTGAAGGTTGGGCAGAAAGGGGCTAAATGAACCTCCAGAGGGAGAGGATTCAGGACCTCTAAGTTCTTCAGGAGCCACTGGAAATTGCTAGAATCCTCAAGGAGGGGAGATGCAAGCTGTGTCAGCTAGGTTTTGGCCAACTTCGCTCTCCCCGAGGGCAGCCCCCTGTACTCATCCCATGATATTCAGAAGGATCCTCTGACCCACTCCGCAGCCTTTAGCAGGGATTAAGGTGGCCACGTGTCCTACTTTACAGAGGACAGCCCTCTATTTGAAGGGCTGTCAGAGGACAATCCTGTATTTGAAGGCATCTTCTCTTTGAAGGGCTGTCCAGTCCAGGTCTGATTTAATGTTAAAGAATCCTGAGAAACGTTTTATATTTTATCACATTATATTTTTTTTTAACTTTTGGGCATCATCCAGAGGGCTTTGGCTATCAGGAACCATAGAAATGTAAAAAAGAAAAGAAAAAAAAAGAATTAACAATTAAGTCATATTAAGAGAGGAGAACAGAGGCCTTGAAGTTGCTGATTAACAGTTAGCATCTGGACAGTAAACTGTGCAGCCACACATGTCACTTTAGGAACATCAGAAGCTGCCTTATACTGAGTCAGGCCATTTGTCCATCAAGCCCAGTATTGTTGACACTGACGGGCAGGGGTCTCCAGGGTTTCAGGCAGGATTCTTCCCTAGCCCTACTTGGAGATGACAGGGATTGAACCTGCTCCCGAGTGGGTTCATGGGTGATGTTCAAATAAAGTAGTTCCTTCAAATGGGGATTGTTCATATAGCTGCTATCATTTGCATCACCATGGCAGCTCGGAAAAGGGCTTAAACCATCACACGGCTTGTGATGTCAATGCACACAGCTCCCATATGTATTGGCAGCTCCATGAAATCCCAGCCAGACCATGAGCCCATCAGAGCCCCTCAAATCTTCCAGAGGTCATTGTGTGTGAGTGTCCACAGAAATATGAACTGGACCTTTCAGAAGAGGAAGGAGTTACTAAGAACCAAGGGGGAGTGGGGAATCTCTGAAATATCCTAGAAGATATTAGCAATTCACATGGGGTAAACCTTACCATATGTTATCTGGCTCGCCAGCTCCATGGGGTTCCACCTTAATGGCGTTATGAACAACACACACTTTGCTGATGTCTGCAGGACATATGGCACATCTCACTCATCTCTCTCTTCCAATTTCCTGCTCCTTTTTTTAACTTCATCTTTTATCAGAAACCCTTTATAATCTTTGAATGCCTTACTTTGCCATGCGACATTAATCATTTTCTTTTTTTCGTTTTCTGAATGCTGTATCGGCATCACACACTGTAACAAAGGTTGTAAGAAAAGTAATAAATTGATTTAACAGGGTGTAGATTACACAAAACATTCATGCGATTCAATAAAACTAGAACACAAATCAGAAATTATATCTTGTCTAGTTTTCTTATTTTACTCTCCAGTCTGTCTCTCGAGTCTTCATATATTTCTCCAAATATGATTACTAAAGGTCTGATGTTAATCTTCTGGTAATGATATGACTCTGTAGTTCAGTCTTGGACATTACCAACAGTAATACTTTTATATAGTGCTTTTATATAGTGCTTTAGAGTCTAAATCAGCCTTCCCCCAACCTGGTGCCCTCCAGACATGTTGGAATTAGAGATGGGTGTATCCCCCGACAGCCGGTCTTGTGGGGTGAGGGGCTGTCATGGGGAAATCCAGGATGCTTAGGGACCTGCGGATTTCCCAGAGCCCTGGCACAATTGAATAGAAGGAAGTGCTTTATGGCCACAGTTTACATAGAAGGAAGTGCGTTACGGCTGCAAATGCCATAAACTATGCAATTTATGGCCGTCATTTTCCCGCAATTTGCATCAACTTTTCCACAGCTGGAGAGCCATCCCACAGACTATGGTGGATGCACCAGGTAAGGGACTGCCTGTCCGCTGTGAATTCTGGAGGAGAGATTCTCATTGGAGTCTGTGGCGGATGTCTCCAGCATCCCTAGTTGGAATACAGTTCCCATCATCCCCAGACAACATGGCTCTGATATATGGTGCCAATCAGAGATTTTTTTCTCCTAACCCTAATTGGTGTGTGGGGGAGAGCTTTTTCAGGATCACAGCAGGAGAGGGAAGGATTAAAATCCTCTTCCCTCTGCTCTGTGGTCCCAGGCCAGGTCCATCCTCTGTGTGCTTACATTTAAGTTTTAAAACCACATATTGAGCTACTAAGTAGAGTCAATTGATTTCAATGGATTGACTCTAAGTATGACTAAGTCTGGATCTGACCCTGTGTATTGCAACGTGTTCCATAAATCCCCCTTTTCCACCTTGCTGAAGAGTGGGCATCAGACATTCGACAGGTGGCAACATGGCTGCTGTGGCCACACACACCCCACTGCCTTCTTGTTGCTGACCTGGCCCAGTTAATCCTTGGTTCCCTCACACTCCTAAGAATATATAGTTCCACTGTGGCATTTCAGGAGTTATGCTGGCCAGAAGAGTAACTTAAGAGCGAGAAATCATCACCACTTGATCTATAAAACTATAATGCGGCTGTTGTTTTAATAACAGGCTTTAAAAATAATTATTTCCTCAAGATATCCCAGTTCCCCATATATGAATAATAAATGTAAAGAAACCAGGCAGATAGATCCTTAAAACATAATGTACTGTAGGCTTATCATATTTCAATAAAATACTAATAAAATGTTTTGATGTATATATTACTGTTTTCCACCCTCTGCATTGCATTGTATTTAATTATGGGCTTTTCTGGCTTTTTACATATATAGTATCAATACAGGTTTATATCCGCTAAGAATGTCATGCAGCTACTTTTTTGTTACTAGTATTCATAGGCAAGAAGCCAGATAAATACTTGGCTAAGAATGTTGTTCTTCTGAAACAAAAACACCTTCAGGGGAGTCAGTTACCTGATCATAACTGAACTGCAATCATTCACATTAGGGTTGTGCATTGGATTTGTTTGAATCCCAAACCAAATGGGGCTGATTTGGACAGTTTTGGGAAGTGTATGACTTAAGGCTCCTCTGATGTGGATCGAATGCAACATCTGAAGATTCAGATGCTGAAGATTCAGGCTTTGGAGGGATACGGAGACATAGGCATAGATACATTTCTTCACAATATCTGCATGTAAGGAAAACACCAGGGTGGGGAGAGGACGGAGGGAGAGGAGGCGTGTAGGTTTGTGACTGGCAGCTCTGGCTTCTAATCACAGTGAATGGTTTTGCCATTGCTCTCCAATCCCAGTGTTTTGGGGGAGGGATGCTGAGATAATATATCACAGAACTGATCCAGTGTTCAGTACATTTTGCTATTTCTCTGTCCCATGAGCAGGGATGTTAACAATGCTCAGTGGAGTCTGTGGAACCTGGAAAGGTGTAGCATTGTGTCCTTGCTTGCACCTCCTTCTGCCTCAGCCACTGTATGCTCTGTATTCATCATTCGCACCTGTCCTATTGCACTTTCTGTGACTTTGTTGCCAACTGAGCAGAAAACTAACAAGGCTTTAACTGTTTTTCATTCATCCCAGCTCCCTACCCCCTGCACCTATCCTTCTGAAATTTTGCATAAGGATATGTCTATGATGCACTCCAGGAAACAGAACAGTTTTTGGTGGGTGGGTGGATTGTCCCTGCACCAGGCCCATTGTGGGCCAGATGATATTAGGGGGGCATGGCCCTGCCAAAGTAAAAAAAGGAACAGTGGCACCAATTGAATTCCCAAAGTGTTTCAACACTGGTCTTTATTAGGGATGTACAAAAGTCACTTACCTTTTCGAAGGGTGACATTCACGGTGGGGGGGAGGCGCTCCGTCCCTCCCACTGAAATTCTCTCCGGCCGGCTGTGCTCTGCGGAGATTCTGCGGAGCCGCCGGCTGGGGCTGCCTGCAGCTGAACATCCGGCTGCTGGGCAGCCTGCAGGGACGTGAATGGTGGCTGCCGTATCCTCCGCCATTTGCGTCCCTGTATTTTGCTGTGATAGGCTACATAAGTAATTGTAAGCCTATCATGGCAAACCCCCCCAAAACAACAGCTAAGGCCAATGGCAGCAGCTACGGTGGCCACCATTTGCGTTCCTTTTTTTTTTTTTTTCGTTTTAGCCTATGTAAATATTTATGTAGTCTATTACAGCAAAAAAAAAAAAAAAATGTAATGCAAATGGCGTAGTGGCCGTCATTTGCGTTCCTTTTTTTTTTTTCCGTAATAGCCTGCGTAAATATTTACATAGGCTAAAATGGCAAAAAAAAGGAAACACAAATGGTGTCCCTGCGTTAGCCATGATAGGCTACGTAATTATTTATGTAGCCTATCATGGCTATTATGAGGAAGTGAATGGCGGATGGCAGCAGGTAAGTGCTCTGTTTCGCATGCCTTTCGTGGGGGGGGGGCTTCGTTCCGCCATGGATTTTGGGGGTGTGTGAATGCACTGGCATTCGGCCTCACCAAGATCCGTGGCGGAATTCTCTGACATCCCTAGTCTTTATCAAGGGTTATTTTAGGGTATCCAGAGATTTTGTTGAAAACAAGACAGTTGTATTCTAACTACCATATGTGTGTTTGTGTATAATTTTTAATACTTGTCAGATTATAAAACTTATGTATTTATATATAGAGAATATTAACATTATTTTTAGGATAGGTTAGCCTGCTCTGAAAATTTTAATTAGTTAATACATAGTATTCAAGAACTTTTTTGGAAACAAGTAATATTGTATTTTAATTGCTTTGGTGTACACTGTATATCATTTTTCATGTTTTTAGATTTTGTATTCTCCAGTCCCTTTGATAAAGACCAGTGTCAAAATGCATGGGGAATTCCATTGGTGCAGCTGTTCCTTTTTTGATTTTGGTTTCCAGGCTTACAGCTGTATTTTATGAGCCTGATTGGTACTGTTGCAGACATGGCTCCACCCCCTGACACCTCCTCCCACTGTAGGGATGGCGGAGAATTTCTGAGAATTTCTCCACGACTCTCGGTGAGTCTGAAATCTCGGTGAGTCTGAACCCTGAAATCGGCGGTGAAATTCTCCGCCCCCCCACCCCCCTGGGATGGGACTTACCTTTTACGAATGTCCCTCCCGGCGGCGGGTCCTGGCGGCGGTTCATTGGGTCTTCGTCAGGGGCGGGGGCGGCAGCCGGTCTTTCGACCGGCTGCCACCGCCGCCATTACAAGTGCAGTAAAAACAAAACAAAACCCCATGATAGGCTACGTAATGATTAATGTAGCCTATCACGGCTAGATCTCCAAAGTCAGCCGTGATAGGCTATGTTAATCGTCACGTAGCCCATCACGGGTAACTCAGAAAAAAAAAAAGCGTGTACACAAATGGTGGCCCCCATAGGGAGCCGCCATTTGCGTTCCTTATTTGGTCCCTGTAGTCTACGTAAAGATTTACGTAGACTACGGCGAAAATAATGGCAACGCAAATAGTGTTGCCCTTATTTTCACCGTAGTCTACGTAAATCTTTACGTAGACTACAGCGACCAAATAAGGAACGCGAATGGCGGCTCCCTATGGGGGCCGCCATTTGCGTACACGCTTTTTTTTTTCTTTCCAAAGTCACCCGTGATGGGCTACGTGACGATTTACGTAGCCTATCATGGCTGACTTTGCAGATCTAGCCGTGATAGGCTACGTAAATCATTACGTAGCCTATCACGGGGCTTTTTTTTTTTTTTTACTTTTCTTTTGAAGTTCACGGCCGGGGAGAAGGGGCGCTTCTCCCTGGCCTGAATTTCGGCCGGGCGAGGCGGGAAGCCTCCCCCCCAGCCTGAATTTCAGCCAGGCGAGGCAGGAAGACACCCCCCCTCGCATGAACTTCGGGGGGAGAAGCGAAGCGCCTCCCCCCCACCGCGAAAAATGCTGCGGGACAAGGTAAGTCCCTTTCGTCCATCCCTAGAAGATCATCTGCTTTTCCTGGCTTGGGCCATGATCTGCTAGCCCAGATCTCTGGTCAGATTGGAGATAACAGTGGGGATGCCACAGCTGGTGCATGGGGCTGAGTTCAGGTGCCCCAATGGAGGCTGGTGGCTCAGATGTCAGTGGGGCAGTGAATCTGCTCTGGGTTTCAGTCAGAACCAGTCAGAACTCTAAAGGAGCTATCCAAGGTGCTCTGCACCTTGGATAGCTCCTTCAGAGTTCTGACTGGTTCTGACTGAAACCCAGAGCGGATTCACTGCCCCACTGGCGTCCAAGCTACCAGAGTCCTGCCCTCTACAACTCCAGTCACCCCAGTAGCTATTGGCCATGTTATCCAGGTCAGATGGGAGTTGTAGTCTGAAACAACCAGTTGGGCACCAAGTTGGGGGAGGCTGCAATAAATGAAAAGAATGGGCAGAATCTGCTCAGTGTCATTCTTGCTTCTTTGACTTCCCACTTATTTATTTATTTATGACTTTTATATTCCACTCCACATCTAAACAGATTACGGATCAGTGAATGATAATAGATAAAAAAAGAATAAAACACCAAATTACTCTTTAAAACAAAACAAAACAACAACAACAAGACCAGAATACCTATAAGAAGTATGGCTGGTCACTTGGAAGGCTTCTTGAAATAAAGACGTTTTCAGGAGGCACTGAAAACAACACAATGTTGGTGCCTGCCTGACCTCCAGGGGTGGGGGTTTCCATAGAAAGGGGGCCACCAGACTGAAAGCTCTTCCCCAAGTGGTCCCATCGAGCCACGGGTCCATGTGGAACCACCAGGAGCATGCCGTCTGATGACCTCAGTGACTGGGCAGGCTGAGAAGGGAGAAGGCTGTCTCTCTCAGGTATCCTGGTTCCAACTTGTTGAGGGCTTTATACACTAAGAGCACAACCTTAAACCTGTCCTGGTAGCAAATAGACAGCCAGTACAGTTCCTTCAGGAAAGGATTTACATGCTGAAAAGGGAAAGCTCTTTCCCATAGATGTATAGGAACATTTGCTTTTCACTTCAGGTGAAATTTGGTGGCAACTTAATAAACAGGCCTCATTACAAAGATGCTATGTCTGTTAAAGTGAACTGCCAAGCAAATTGCAAATAAGGGATGTTCTTCTGAGCTCCATGTGGTTACCATGGTTACCCAAAGAGTCTTCCATCTAGTACAAGTCTTTCCCTTTATTTACCTGTTGTTGTTGTTTTTTTTAAAAAAAGCATGAACAGCATTTTGCTTCTCATGACTTTGTGAACAAACATGAATCAACAAGCATGTTATAGGAGATTCTATGACAATTGCCCTGCTAAAGATATACCGAGAGGTCATCCAGATAAGAATACGGTTAAACTGGTGAGGGAAATTGAATTCTTAAAAAAAAAAAATTGAGAGAGAATATATTCAGTATATTTCCACCCACTGTAACCATTATAATCTCTTTCTTGGCTGGGATGACAAGACTGAAGTCCCAACAATTGTGTTTGCAAATGATCAAATGGAAATGGAAACCTCTAATCATCCTGTGGAGGGAGACTGTGGGAAAATACTTTCTTTAGAACCTGGAAGCAAAATGAAACCTTACTTTGTTATTCCTGAACTCTTCTTCCCCATGCACTAATTGGGATGCCTTAAAAGCCCACCATGATCTCCCCAACCATATTCACAGTCCAAAAAACAAGAAAAACAAGACACAATGTTGGGGGTTCTTTGCCCATATTTGAATTACAAACCAATGGATGCTGCATTGCTTATAAAGTATTGCTATTTACCCCACAAAATCCAAAATCATGTGTTTCACCTGACAGATGATGCAGTTCAAAGAATTCGAACTGAATATTTTGGGGGGATGCATTGGGTAGTGTCATTCCGCAAAGCCAAACAGTGCTAGCAAAGCTCTCCTGGAACTTTGTCACACAATGTGGTGGACAACTGCTTACACAAGCAAAATGCACAAACACTTGCACAGCAGGTCACACAATGGGTTGCACAATGGCTGTTGTGCATTAGATTGTGCAAGGGGTTGCAGAATTCGTGGCACAAGCATAATGCACAACCAGTTGCATAACACAGGGTGTAGAAGTGTAACGCACTTTGCGGAAGCGTCCTTCTTGCCCAAACATAACTTTTGCTGGATTCTCCTCTTGCACATACTTTGGAACTGAGTATACCACAAGTGCAACATCATTTACATTTGCAGAATGACACCGCTAGATGCTGCCCATTATAAAACAAGCAAAGATAGTCATGCTGGTCCATGAGAAGAAAACAAAAATGCAAAAGGCACAGTTGGGTAATACCTTTACCTGTTCTGGGCACTGTACTTCTATTGATGCAGCTCAGAATACTGTTAATGTTCTCACAAAAAAAAAGGAAAGGATTTGCCTTAGGTCTTGGTGTGGAATGGATACTTCTTAATTTAGCGACAAGAGAAAATTGGGGCAAATGGATTTAATTATCATGGACAGGACCTGCCCTACCATTAGTGAGAGTGAGGCAGTTGCCTTAGGTAGCAGATCCTGGGAGGTGACAGGAAGGTGTTGGAGGAGAGAGCTGTGGGCCACATGGCCTGCCCTGCATCCTCTATGTTAGCCTGCTGCCTTCAGGTGTGGTGGAGGACACTGTCACATTGCCAGTATCAAAGAAACATTCTGCTTCCTGTCCAGCCAGCTTTTGTACATGGAATGGGAAGGGGCACCATCTTGTTCTTAACCTCAGGCAGCAAAATGCCTTGAGCTGGCCCTGATCAAGGGAAACCACTATTTATGGCCATGGTTTTGCATGATTCGTGATTTCTGTAAATATTTACAGTCGCGATTTTGCACAAATTGCAATTTGCTCAAATCCCCCCTTAAAAATTGTGAGCTGGCCTGACCACATGAGTTGGGCCAGCTTGCAGATGAGTGTGATGGAGTCCAGGGGGCCAAGCTGGCACAGACCTGCTCAGTTCTACCCATCAAACAGATTTCTGTGACATCCCTTGTACTAGGG
Source organism: Heloderma suspectum (assembly GCF_057233095.1). Taxonomy (NCBI): domain Eukaryota; kingdom Metazoa; phylum Chordata; class Lepidosauria; order Squamata; family Helodermatidae; genus Heloderma; species Heloderma suspectum. Next base: position 426,361,896 of record NC_139458.1, read on the forward strand.
ATCATAGAATCACAGAATCATAGGGTTGGAAGGGGCCTACAAGACCATCGAGTCCAACCCCCTGCTCAATGCAGGAGGCCTAATTCCCATGCCATCTCCCATCCAAGTACTAACCAGGGCTGACCCTGCTTAGTCGGATGAGCCCATCTCCATCTGGGGCAAGGGGAGCTTGCCAAGCTGCCCCCCACAGCTCACTCAGCCCGGGCCTGCTAGGCGAGCTTCCTTGCTCACCCCATGTGCCCGTGAGCTGTGTGAGCAGCCCTTCTTCCTTGCGCAGGCTGTCAAAGGCCAGTGTGGGGAAGGAGGGCCTGGGAGGCCAGCCCCCAGCCTCTCACCCTGGCCTTCTCTAGAGGAGGCCAGGATGAGAGCTCTGGGGCGCTACTCTTGCCCTTCTTCCTTGCGCTGGCTGTCAAAGGCCAGTGTGAGGAAGGAGGGCCTGGGAGGCCAACCCCCAGCCTCTCACCCTGGCCTCCAGCAGGTGTGTGGGGAGGAGAGAAGAGGATAGGTACCTCCTTCTTCCCTCCGTCCCCACCTGCTATAGTGGTGGCAGCAAGGGACAAGCTGGTCATTTTCAGCAAGGCCAGGAAAGCTAATGGAAAACAACCAGCCTGTCCTGTGCCATGGCCACTATAGCAAGGATGGGGGAAGGAGGAGAGGTGCTGCCTCCTTCCCCTCTCCTTGCTGAGGGAGCAGGCGCCAGAGCTCTTGCCCAACTCAGCACACCGCAAGTTGGGCAAGAGCTCAGGTCTGTGAGCTGGTGTCTGGGGGGCTGAACCGGCAACTTTTTGCAGGGCTTCGAGTCCCAACTGAACGCTTGCGCCATCCCTATCTTGTATACACAGATCTCAGAAGCCCAGTTGTTTTCTCCTTCATTCAGACTTTGTGAGACAAAGACCTTATTTCCTCAATATCTCAGTTCAGAAAATTCACATATGATAGAAATAAATTAATAAATACCCTGTAAAATACACTGTCAATACAGTTATAATAAAATCAACAATTTATGCTAAGCACATTTCAAAAATTAAAGGAGACAACCTAATTATTTTGCCAGTGGGGAAATGATAGAGAAATGAATCGTGCTTGCATAACTCAATTGAGCTTTCTTAGCACTGGGTTTATAATTACTTTAAGAATCCATGTTATTTGTTTTCATGAACAGTAATTGAACAATAAGTATGATACTGGCGTATTTTATTTTATTATGTAAGGAAGAAATCCAAGAAATAACACTGAAACAAAGAAGGTTGCTCCATTCCACACTCTGATGATGCATGAATAATAATGCCAATACTACTGCCATTATGACAACAAAGATGAGTATCCCATGGCATATTTCAATGGAACTGCATTGGCTGTCCATTCTCTACTGGGTCAGGTTTAAAGTTTTGGTACTACTGTACAAAGCCCTGCACAACTTGGGACCAGGATATCTGAAGGAGTGTCTTCTTCCCTACTAACTGCCCAGTCACTGAGGGCATCAGAGGGCATTACTAACCTGCCCCAGTCACTGAGGGCATGCTCCTGGTGGTTCCACATAGACCTATGGCCTGATCAGAGTCCACCAGTAGAAGAGTGGCAGCCCTTTTTCTTTGAAACTCCCTGCCTCTGGAGGTCAGGCAAGCGCCAACACTGTGTTATTTCCAGCACCTCCTGAAAACACTTCTGTTCCAGGAAGCATTCCTCTAATGACCAGCCATGGTCTTTATTGGCATTCTGTTTTTAATCATTTTGATACGGTGTTTTAATCTTTTGTCTTTTTTGCTATTGTACTTCTTACGTTCACTGCTCTGGAACCCGTTTGGATGGGGAGCGGTATACAAATGTCGTAAATACATAAATACTTCAAGGCAGGGCTGGCATCAAGGGTGGGCATGGTCAAGCACCTGCCAAGGGCCCAAACCCCAGCAGAGGTGGACTTGCTCCTCCTGTTCACCCTTGCAACCTGCTTTTTCACTTGACTCTTTCTCTGGCCCAGGCAATGGACATGGTGGGAAGAAGGAGCAGGAGATGCCATGGCCTACTTGCTCACTGGCCCTCTGCCTGTCAAGCAAGCAAATGGTAACAATGAAGAGACAGAGGATGAGGGGCAGTAGCAGCTGGTGACAATGTTGGTGAGAAGGTGGACTCACTGAGGGAGGAGGGGGACACTGAGATTGTCTTGCCCAAAGGTCCTCAAAAAGCTGGAGCTGGCCCTGCTTCAAGGCCCCATTGATTTTAATGGGAGAAAATATCGCAGTGCTTCATTTTCTCATTCAAGGCTAGGATCAATCAGGGCTTGTTTGTTCCCCTTTCTTACCAGAAACGCTTGTACGCTAAAAGCCAAGCCTATTATGGGAATCTCTGCAGCAGCATTCATCAGGGATTGCAGCTAGAAGAGAAAGTTGGCTCTGTCTTCCATTCTCCTTACATGCATGTGGAAATCTAGCAGGACTTATGGATCAGCCATAGAAGTCATGCAGCAGCAACAACAGTAGAAGCAGTAGTCATAATGATGCCAAGTATAAGAGATCCAGGCGGTTCTGTGAAGAATGAGGACAGGGCAGAGGGCTGCAAGGGACCACATTTGGCCCAAGTAACTGAACTGAAAGAATAGCTCCAACTCACCTTAGGAGAAAATGACGCTTCTAAGTGAGGCTTTAAGCATTAGGCATACAGAGCATTTCTTTCTCTAGACAGCCCTCCCAGCTGTCAGTTCCCCCCTCCTTTCACAAGTATGTTTGCTTCAGAAGGTGGATCCAGCACAGAAGTCCAGCGGGTGGCTTAGCAGCAAGGCATCGCAAAGCCAGGCCAGCGCTTCCACGGTACTCTGGGCTTGACTTATAATATCCCCAGGTTTCTGAAATGAAAGAGCTGTCTTTCTAAACTCTCCAATTCTGAAATTCACCACTTTCACTAGTTAGGAGCTTGGAAACTCTCCCCATAGTCCTGTTCTCATTTTCAATTGCAAGGAATGGAGCAAAAGATAATTTAAAACATGATTTTTAAGGTTTGGTCAATGTGGCATCAGCTATGACCTGGTTTGCATGTAATGAGAAGTTCACGGTGGGTGAATTTCCCCATGGGGCTTCTTGTTGTGGCGGTACACACTATTTTGTAGGGATGTACGGATTGTGTGAAATCCACTCCATCTGTGTTTCATGGATTGTCAGGCACCTTTCATTCTGTCATCCACCTATAGACAGATGAGAAGTTTTTTTTTCATCATGTGGAAAAATACAGAAATAATTATGTAAATATTTATGTAAGCATTTACATAATTTTCCTCAGTATGTAACATTTAGTGTATTGTCCCCAATTCCATTCAACATTTTCTTGCAAAAACCTACATATTTTTCTACAGATTTATATGCATAAATTTCGGGAAAGTAAAAAAAATCATCCGAAAGTCCATGGACTCTGCATGGCCTGAGGGGGTCACTTCGCAGCGGATTCCGCAGCTCAGATTCTTAGAAATCCAAGCTCATTTTAGTCCATCTTGAATTTCTCCAGCATCCCTACTATTTTGAATCTTTGAGCCATGGTGGGGGTGCGCTGTATCTTCCTGTTACCTGCAAACCCATCGTGGGTGGATTATTGGGGTGGTTGGCAAGCCATCCAGAATGCATGGGCTGTTTTAGGGCTGCAGGTGGCTGGTCAACCCCCCCAAACCCCACCTCATTGGGTTTGCACACAACAAGAGCTACGATGTGCCCCGCCCGTGCTCCAAATATTCAAAATGGTGGCTGCTGCCACATTAAAATACCCCACGGGGAAATTCACCCATGGTGGCTTCTTGTGATGTCCAAACTGGGTCACAGTGTTTTTTTTAAATGCTGCATATTTTTCTATTACTAATTTTGCACAACATTCAGGAAAGTTAAAAGTAGAGGTGGACGAAAGTCACTTACCTGTCATCGAAGCTTGTTCGCGGTGGGGGGGAGGCGCTTTGCTGCTCCCCCCGCGAAGTTCAGGCCGGGGGGGGAGGCTTCCCGCCTCGCCCGGCTGAAATTCAGGCCGGGGAGGAGGCTTCCCACCTCGCCCGGCTGCGAAATCCAAAGTAAAAAAAAACACACAAAAAACGCCCCCGTGATAGGCTATGTGACGATTAACATAGCCTATCACGGCTAGATCTGCAAAGTCAGCCGTGATAGGCTACGTTAATCGTCACGTAGCCTATCACGGGTGACTTAAAAAAAAAAAAAAAAGCGCGTACGCAAATGGCGGCCCCCATAGGGTTATATGCCTATATATATATATAGGTATATATATATAAATATAATATATTATAATATAATAATAGCGTTGCCCTTATTTTCGCCGTAGTCTACGTAAATCTTCATGTAGACTACAGCAACCAAATAAGGAATGGGAATGGCGGCTCCCTATGGGGGCCGCCATTATCCGTACGCGCTTTTTTTTTTTTAAGTCACCCGTGATGGGCTACGTGATGATTTATGTAGCCTATCATGGCTGACTTTGCAAATCTAGCCGTGATAGGCTACATTAATCATCACGTAGCCTATCACGGGGGCGTTTTTTTTTTTCTTTTATTGGAATGGCGGCGTCGGCAGCCGGTCGAAAGACCGGCTGCCGCTCCCGCCCCGCACGAACACCCGCCGAACCGCCGGCCGGACCCACCGCCGGGAGGGACATTCGGCAAAGGTAAGTCCCGTCCTGGGGGGGGTGCGGGGGGTGGGGGGGTGCAGAGAATTTCTCCCCGAAACTTGTTCGGGGGGCCGAACACGTTGGCGCTCGGCCCCCTGAAGTTTCGGGGAGAAATTCTCCGCCATCCCTAGTTAAAAGAAGTCTGCGAAATTGGCCCGACTGGGGAAAGCCAGTCTGTTATGGAATCCATAGGTTGGATTCATAAACATCCAAACTGATTTGATTTCATTGTGGATCCCTCCAACATCCCTAAGCCTGACACAGTTTACCTCATCGGAGAGAACCAATGCAAACAGAGTAGAATAATAATACTGAAATACATAAAGACAAGTCACAATGCCCCTGTTTCTCCAGGGGGGTGGGGGGCAGGGATCTGTTTCTATTTGAAATTGGGAACGAGAGACAATGGGACATTTTGGCTTTCACATTCTTTGTTTGCCTCCACCCCATTAACACCAGTGACAACCCATTTGCAACAAATAGGCACACCTTTCTCCACCCAGGTGAAGGATTTTTTTTAAATCATCACAATCTGCAAACAATCCTTGTTTCAGGCTTCTTAGCACCTCTTTAAGATCTTGCATAAATAACATATTGATTCCCCATAAAAGTAAGAGACAAAGAGTTCTTTTTCTTTGCTAGAGGCTCCAGGGTGCTGAAAGATCTTGGATTATTTGGCTCTTAAGCTTTCCCTTGTTGCAGTGTGAAAAGATGTCCCCACCATGAAATCTGTCTATAATCTCAGAGATATCAGGGGGAATTAGACATTCTTCTTGTCCCTGATGGGCTGAAATAATCAGTTACCATGGGAAGCAAAGGCAAAACATTAACATTGGCAACAAAGATAAGGTTTGAAATGCAGTTGCAGAATGTTTCTCGGACAACGGGTACTGTCTGTGTGAATGATAAAAAGACTGGGGGACAAAAAAAGTTTCCAAGGGAACACTTCTAGTATTTATTTATCTATTTGATTCATAACCGGCCCTCCCACCAAGGAAATGGGACTCAAGGTGGCTAACAATAATAAGAAAAATAACATAAAATACAAACACACACACACACACACACCCTTAGCTGAAATAAAATAAAACAAATACATTAAAAGCACAATTAAAAACACAATAAAAGAAGAAAAAAAAGAGCACTAGCCCAACAGGCCAGTGCACATACCGAAGGCCTGCTTGAATAAAAATGTCTTTGACTGCCAGTGGAAGGAGAGCAGAAAGGGAGCCAATTTAGCCCACCTTGCCAGGAAATTCCAAAACCTGGGAGCAGCCACTGAGAAGGCCCTCTTTTGTGTCACCACCATACCTTTGATGGTACTTTAAGAAGGGCCTCCCATAGGGATATACGAATTGTGTACCTTCTGTGCCACTTGACTTCCGCAGTTTGTGGTCAGTGCTCCATTCCGCCATTCACAAGCCCCTGGAATTCTCCTTTTTTTTCTGCTCTGAAAATTACAAAGATAAATCCATACCGACAACCATAATTCTGGTGCCCAGCCATCTCCGTGAGTCTGCATAACTTCTGTAAGAATCATTATTTTTCATAAATATTTACCTTTAAAAAAGAAATTGAAGTCCTCCATCTCCGTCTACTTTTAGCCAAAACACTTCCTCTTCCTAGGGGCTTCCCAAAAGAAATCTGTCTCAGGTGGCTTGAGCGATTTGTTTAAAGCAACACTGCAGGACCAGCATGGTCATTTTAAAAGCTTTTTCTTTCTTTAAAACAGTGTTTTAAATTTACAATTCTAGCAACAACAAGAAGAATTGCTCCATTCTACACACTGATGACGAGCAAAGGGCTGGGTGTGCCTGATCTCATCTGATCTCAGAAGCTAAGCAGGGTCAGCCCTGGTTAGTACTTGGATGGGAGACCGTCTGGGAATCAGGCTTCCTGTACTGAGCAGGGGGTTGGACTCGATGGTCTTGTAGGCCCCTTCCAACCCTATGATTCTATGATGCAAGAGTACTGCTGCTACAGTAGTACAACAACTACTAGGTATGTTCTAGCCAAAATTAAGCATCTTAAACCTAGGGATGTTCGAAAGGAACTTACTTTTCACGTATTATGTTTATGGTTGGGGGGGAGGCGTTCCATCCCTCCCCCCGGAATCCTTGCCCGGGGGGAGGTGCTCTGGCCTGGCCAGCCGGCTGTGCTCCACAGGGATTCTGCGGAGCTGCCGGCCGGCTCCGCCAGCAGCCGGACATCCGGCCACTGGCTAGCAGGGATGCAAATGGCGGCGGACATAGCTGCCGCCGTTTGCGTCCCTGCAGTCAGCTGTGATAGGCTCGTAAATGTTTATGTAGCCTATCACGGCTGACTTAAAAACAACAACAATAACAATGCGCATACTCAAATGGCGGCGGCCACGGCCGCCACCATTTGCGTTCCTTATTTTGGCACGTCTTAGTCTACGTAAACATTTACGTAGACTAAGATGGCAAAAATAAGGGGAACGCAAATAGCATAGCAGACGCTACGCTATTTGCGTTCCCCTTATTTTCGCCCTCTTAGTCTATGTAAATGTTTACGTAGACTAAGACGTGCCAAAATAAGGAACACAAATGGTGACGGCCGTGGCTGCCTCCATTTGCGTACACGCGTTGTTGTTTTTTTAAAAGTCAGACATGATAGGCTACGTAAACATTTATGTAGCCTATCACGGTGTTTTTTTAAAAAACCTAGCCGTGATAGGCTACGTAAATCTTTACGTAGCCTACCACGTTTTTTTTTAAAAAAAACTGGAAATGGTGGCGGTGGCAGCCGGTCGGAAGACCGGCCGCCGCCACCGCCGCCGCCAAACCGCCGCTGGAGCCACCGCTGCCAGGAAGATCCACCCAAGGTAAGTCTCGTCCCGGGGGGGGGGCAGGGGGTGGCAGGCTGTTCCGCCACTGATTTCGGGGGGCCGAATGCGCTGGCATTTGGCCTACCTGAGATCCGTGGCGGAATTTTCGTACATTCCTACTTAAACCCCATAGATTTTAATTGGGGTGAATAAGGCAGATGCTTAATTTTTCCAGTGAAGACTGGGATCCAAAGGGCAGAGAGTCTCATCTTCCTTCCCAACACAACCCCACATGCCCTCCACTCCAACCCCTACCTCCACTCCAAAGGGGTATTCATGACAAGTCCTCTGTGTGATAAATCTTTAAATACAGACAGACAATTTCTCCAGAATGTACATGTTTTGTAGCAGGAAAAAAATGTTACAGCAGCAAACTGGTTTGTTTTTCTTGAGCATTTAAAATAAATAAATTCTTGTGTCACCCCTGCTGATAATATGCCTGAAGGTAGATGTAAGATATAATCCTAAATCAATGGGACTGCTCTAAAATAGATGATCTAATCTCAGGTCCTCTCAGTTAAGATAATCACCTGGGTGTAACATTTCACTCACCTTGAGTTTCAAGTAGAACTCAAAGCAAGACTCCAAATTAACCCATCCCATGCAAGTTCTGTGTGAGGTCCAGTCATGCCACATCACCTGCCAAACAGGTGAGGTACTGCTACACAGCTTTAATAATCCAGATCTGGTGGAAAGAGATGGCTATAGCCCTCAATCATTCCTTTTATCTGCTGAGTTTAGGGGTGAATGTAGCCAAATTAGCAACTTCCACCACCTCACCCTACCCCACCCCACCCCACTCCACACATGGCAGAGGTATGAGCAGATTTGGGGTAGGGGAACTGCAAGGTTTGCAGAAGTACAAAAGATCTTTAGAAAACAAAGCAAAATGCTCAGCTGGAAAAACAGCAATCCCCCATCCCCAAAAGCAGCCCAACAAGGGGTAAGCATGGTCAGTAGCCATGGAATACTTCATTTCTTCAGAAATTCTGGACTAGATATTCAGTGATGGCTGTACAACACATATTAGAAGTGGGAGAAGGAGCAATTTTGCTAATGCAAAAAGGTAGCAACTATAATTGTTCAGTTCATACGTTGCCAAAGGATTACTTTGACATTCAGAGATGCTGTCCTTCATCAGAGCTTTCATTTGCCGAAGGATAAAGCTATAAGCTGTGGCAGATGGTGGCTGCCATTGTAATCAGTAGCTGTGCTCCTCCTCTTCTTCTTCCTCCTCCACTTTTTCTCATAATGAGGTCTGAGGTCACTGTGGTGCAAGCATCCCTGCTTCACTTCATTGGCTGCCACTTGATGGGCTGGAACAACTCTCAGGATGATGCTTTGGGGGACAGTCATGAAGCCATGCCAGCTGCAGGTTTTGATAGCCTGAGCATTCCTCCCTACATTTTAATTTAATTTTATTCCATTTATATCCCACCTTTCTTCCACCATGGAACTCAAGGTGGCTACATGCGGTTCCCAGGTGGTCTCCCCTCCAAGCACTGATCAGACCCAGACCTGCTTAGCTTCAGCACAGTGGCTGCCTCATGTGCCTTCAAGCCATGCCCTGAGACCAACATGTAGGGATGTGTGGACTGTGTAAAATCCACTCCATCTGTGTTTCGTGGATTGTCAGGCACCTTTTGTTCCATCATCTGCCCACAGACGGATGCGAATATTTATTTTCCGTCATACGGAAAAAAATACACAAATAATTACGTAACTATGTATGGAAGAATTTACATAATTTATCCTAGTACATGACATTTAGTGTATTGTCCCCCATTCCATTCAATGTCTCCTCAGCAGAAATTTACATATTTTCCTACAAATTTATATGTGTAAGTTTTGGGAAAGTAAAGAAATCATTCAGGGCTCTGTGAGGCCTGAATGGATCGCTCTGCAGCAGATTCCACAGGTCGGATTCTTAGAAATCCAAGCTCACTGTAGTCCATCTTGAATTTCTCCAGCATCCCTACCAACGTGAGTGGGGCTCCTCCTCCTTGTCGCTGTGATCACTGCTCATCCAGATGCCCTCTCCCTCTGGGCTCAGTCTGCTCAACCACACAAAGGGAGAATGGAAGGCCGGTGGCAGAAGCTGCTCCTTCTCCACACTCTTGTCACTGCTCAAGTGATCAGAGAGGAAGAGGGGACAGGAAGGGAGTGCAAAGGAGAGGAGGAGCAGGGCCATGAAGATCTGTGGTTGGCATGGGGATGTGTGGTCTTGAACAGGTGTGCAGTCATGTTGCCCTTTGATGCTGGCCCTGGCATCTAAGGCCTAGGGATGTGCCAATCAGCAAAACTCACGCTCACCAAAGTTCTCCAAATTCCATCTTGAGGCTCATTCCGACTCGAGTCATATAAGTCTGTATAAGATCGTGAGCTCTTTTTTCCCTTTCTTTTCACATGAAAATCTGTGCACATTTTCCCCAAACCACACATCAGTTGCATGCATCTTTGAAATGTATGCATTCTTCTCCCATTGATTAAAACATATTTGTGGATATTTTTCAAAAGTACTCATTTTTTGATATGCATTTTTTAAGGATGTTAGAGAAATCCGCTGTGGATTCAAATGAGTCAGGAATCCACAGCGGATCAGGCCCACTTACCTCCTCTCCTGGAGGATTCCGCATGGGACAATACAGCTGCCTCTGCGCTGATCACCTTAAAAAAAAAAAAAGCGATCGGCAGGATGTCCCCATAGACTTATATGCAAAATAGAGCCGTGAATCTTGCATATAAGTCTATGTGTCCATAGGTTTATACGCAAGATTCATGGCTCAATTTTACATATAAGTCTATGGGCACATCCTGCTGACTGCCATTTTTTTTTTTAAAGCTGTTAATCTTGCATATAAGTCTACATAGACTTATATGCAAGATTCATGGCTCTATTTTGTGTATAAATCTATGGGCACATCCTGCCGATCACCATAAAAAAAAAATAGAGCTGTGAATCTTGCATATGTCTATGTAGACTTATACCAAGATTCACAGCTCTATTTTGCGTATAAGTCTATGGGGACATCCTATCGATCGCCATTTTTTTTAAAATGGCGATTGGCACGGAGGCGAAGGGCTCCTGTTTAAATGGTGATCGACTCTTCGGAATCCTCGCAGAGTGGAGCCGCTCCACGAGGATTCGGGGGGGGGGAGGAATGGATCACCTCCCCCCCCTGTGGATTCGCCACCAGAATGGATGGTGGGGAATCTGTACATCCCTAGCATTTTTCAAATGTACACATGCTGTCGAATGCATTTTTCTTTTGTCATCCACGAATCACACTGTGAGCTCAGAAATATATGGACTTCAGCCATACATTGTGTCCGAATCTGTATTCCATCAGGATGGTGCAAACTGGGCAAATCTTGATCAAAAACAAACTAAAATGATTTTTTCATACTCAGCTAAGGCCACTCTGAAACAGCTAGCTCTGGCCACAAAGAATTCTCTAGTTTCCTGCTTTGGTGTAAGGACAGAATTAATTGCAGAGTCTCTGTGAGACTTTGACTTGACTTAAGTGAATAGAAGTTTTAAGACCACTGATCATGATGAAGCCATTATTGATTTCAGTGGTGCTAGGATGATGCCCCCTGTGTCTTAGACTCTGAGAGCCCTTTTGCTGTCTATTAAACCCTCTGCCATCTCATTCTTTTTTCTTTTCTTTTTAAAATGAACATACTAATGACAGATTTATCCCAGCCAGTGATACCCGCTGGCTCATTATGTTCAGCTAACTGTTGGAATCACAAGATGTCCTCCAAGTGGTGCTCGTTTCATCTTAAAATTTGACATTGCGTCCCTTCGGCCACTTATAAATAAAGAAAAGTGAATTGGCATTGATTCACCCCCACAGCTGGAATAGCCGGAATGAAATTTTGTCATAGCTACAGATCAATAAAACAGTTCTAACTGCGAATGTAATATTAAAATCCATGGAGGAAAATAAGGGGTTGTTATAGTACAAAAAACATTGTGCTTTGAAAGACAGCCTCAAGGCCATAATTTTCAAGCTTCTGAGCAAGATACATTTTTATCTGTAATATATGAAATTAGAGAGTAGAAGGAGCCTGAAGGTGATTAAATCCCTGTATCATCAGCTCTCTACAGATTAACCCATAGTGATGGGCAGGGATAGATGAGTGAAACTCCCACCCCCCAAGGATGAATTATGTCACAACTGCCATAGGGCAGGGGTAGGTGCTAGCATGCAGAAGCTTTTCTGCAAAGAGTCCTGTGCTGCTGCAAGCAAGAACAGCATTTTTCTAAAGCTCCCAAAGCCCCATTCAGTCTTGCTTATAGCAGCACAGGGCTCTTTGCAAAGAGGCTTCTGCATGCTGGACCTCTTCCTGAAGGCCCCTGAGAGAGTGCGAGGTCACATGCTCTCCCAGGAGTTCAGAAAGAGTGGCCAGGCTGGAGACACCTCTCTGTAATTCATGCTGCTGCAAGTCCATGGGGCATTTTTAAAATGGAAAAAATACAAGATCCCTCAGCCATCTCATACACTTTAAAAGGTATGTATGTGGAAACTCTGCACCCTCCTAGTGAAGGCTGGTGGCTCTGATTTTGGTGGGGTTGTGAATCCATTCTGAGTTTCAGTCAGAACCAGCCAGAACTCTAAAGGAGCCATCCAATGTATTTTGGAGTTGGGTTTCAGCACCTGGGATAGCTCCTTTAGAGTTCTGGATGGTTCTGACTGAAACCCAGAATGGATTTACAGACCCGCAGGAATCGGAGCCACCAGCCTCCACTGCCCCTCCCCCAGGATCCAAAATTCTCACTTCCCCAGCATCTTTCACCAGAGTTTTCATTTCCCCCTGCCCCCCTGCACTGCTGGAAATGGAAGCATCAAAATATCAGGCACAGCACCACAAATAAGACATTTCATTTTCTGGCAGAGATGGCTGAGCTGAACTTATACGATGTCTGCAACTCTGTGGCCATTGGCAATCATTAACCTACACTGGGTTGCATAGGTGACATTTCTTTAATGCCTGCTTTCAGAATGGGAAAGGTAAAAGTAGTGTTTAAAATCTGTCCTCCAGTTTCCTCAAAGTTTTCTTCCCCATAGAAAAGTCTTCTGTTTTTCTCTCTTGTTCTCAGCGCACTTCAGAATTTCTTCTGACTTCCCACTGGTGATGATTCTGAGCTTACCCTGTCATTGCAAGGTTGTGGAGGGTGCTGGGTATATTTTTCTCTTCTGTTATGCATCTCTCCATCACTCTGCAGCCTCTGACCTTGACTGCCCGCACTTCCTTGCCATGGGAGTAGTCATCTCATGGTGCCTTCGCCTTGGCTTTAATTGAGGTGGAGGAAGCTGGGGAGACAGCACCACCACCCGCCCCTCAGCCACCTCAGTCTCTGCAACCCACCAATGAAAATTTCACTCAAATTTTCTCCACTGGGGAAAAGATGAAACCATTTTTTAAAAATCAAATGGAATGAGAATAATTGAGGAAAAATGTAGAAGAATTCAATATCTATGCACCTATTGTCAGATCTCATGCTGGAGCCTATCAGAAGCAATGATGACGATGATTTTAAAAATCTGCAGGTCCCCACCCTCCACTCTGGGATTTCGCCCCTGTACCCCCACCCCCTTCATACACAATATAATGCTGTTAAGCTACTCCACTAACTTATACAAGGAAGGAAGCAATAAACCTGCAGGGGCAAAGCTGGAGCTGGGGAAGATTTGGGGGCTTTTAAAGCTTGCCTTTCTATTTAGATGAGCTTGGGAGAAATTTCTCATCTTAGTTCTTACATTCGTATGTTTAGATTGTCAGTCTGGTTGTATTCATTATTTAGATACATGATAGGCACTCATAACTGTTAGCAATCAGGAAATGTTGATCAACAAGTTGTTTTTAAGGGGCTTCTTAATGTTAACTGACTGGATAAGCCAGGCTGGAAGAACTCTGAAATTACCCGGGATAATTAGCCTGATGAATATCAAAGTAATCAAGGTAGCAAAATGCGAAAGTAATCAAGAGCCATATTAATTGCACTTCAAGGTTTGGCTTCATTAACTAATAGACTAGCCCTATTTAATGAACTGAGCTTGGTAACAGAAATAAATGTCTTTGAATTTCATCTGATGAAATTCACTACGAAGGGATCGCCCCTCCCAGAACATTAGGGGTCATGTGATCTCTGCAGTTGGTGCTGTAAGAAAATGGGCTAGAGCTGTAATTTATTTTTATGATGATGATTTATTATCAACATTTGTATCCCACCTTTCTATAATGTATCCAAGCTGGCTTAATATCAGGGTAAAAATATACAAATAAAACCACAGCAAGGCAGACAATAGACCATGGTTTAATATTACAAGAATGAACCTAGGTGAATGAACCTTGGGCTCATGAGATCTTTCTTCCTCTGTCCTCCAGCAGTGCAGCCATGAAGAGATCAGGAGTTTCTGCTTCCATTTTTGATCAAGTTGCTTTGCTGTACTGTGGTTAATCTTAAGTATAGTCAGCTGAAACAAGTCAGCTTCATAAACTATGGTTTGAAGCTGGCTTATTTCAACTAACTGTAGTAAAGAGTAACCACAGTTTGTCCAGGTTCGGCCACAGTAAGCTGTGGTTAATCTAAAATGGAAGCAGAAACTTACTGTCTCCCACTCGTGACTGTGCCAGAGGAGAAGGTGGGGGGAGCACATGAGGCCATGGCTCCTTGTGACTTCTCTTCAATGAACTAATGTTTTAAAACTAAAGATCTAAAAGGCAACTGGAGCATAAAAACGGTGAGTGCTTGCTGTAAGAAAAATGTGGCAAATGCAGTAATAATTCAAAACAACCCCCCCAAAGAAACAAAACCACTTTCAGTTTAACACGTTGTAGGGGCTTTCTGTGTTCACTCAAGCTCCAAAATGCTGGGAAATTACAGCTGTTATGGACCATACCATTAAAGTCATTATAGGGTTACTCCAGTGCCCTGTGTTGAGGGTGAGTTGGCTGAATCGCATCCCACCATGATAACAAGAAATGGGTGTGTGTGTGCAGTAGGTTCTGTGGCTTTTACTGAGAAAATCACTCAAAAGGTAGATCTGAAAGCTGGCAATGTAGGAGAGGTGGGTTCAAGGATAGTCCATACTGATTTTGAGGTAGGAAGGGCAAGAAATGGCTTATTTATATGAGTTTAAATTTCTTCCCCCACAGCACATTGCCAGGGGAGGGACAGATTGCTCTTGCCAGAGATCTGAAGTGATCACTTGCAGAAGGCCTTTGAAATTAGACCAAGGGCAGCAAGTGTTCTGCATAAGTAGGGATGTAAGGATGTTGTTAAATCTACACCATTTGCATTTTGTGGATTGCCAAGCATCTTTTGTTCCATCATCCACTCATTGATAGAATCAGATTTTTTTTTAAAGGGATATACAAGACTTTTGTTCCTGTTTGCACTTGTGTAAATGCGTACTTGTGCAAATGCACACTGGTACTATTGGGCACGTCCACAAGTGTAGTTGCGCATTTGCACATTTGCGCAACTTTCCCCAAAGTTAAAAACAAAACAAAACATGGGCTGCAAGTCCATGGAATCTTCACAACTTGGAAAAAGCCGTCTGGTGCAGAATCTGCAAGTTGGATTCATAGAAATCCAAACTTGTTTGAATCCATTGTGAATTTCTCCAACAACCCTATGCACATCCAGTCACTGACAAATGTTCTCACAAGAGACAAAAGAATGGTTTTACAATTTGAAAAGTGTTTTGTTTTTGCTAACACCTTTCAAGGTTTGCCTCATTGATGGTGTTTGGGTTCAATGGGTTGAAAGTGAAAATGCCCTTCTTGATCTATTGGGGACCATCTGGGAACCTCAGAAGTGCCACCACAAGCAAGTAAATGTAATAAATGCATAAATGTCCAAGTAGGGATATTGTGAGAGTCTGGGAACAGGGTGGAGTCCAGCGGACTTCAACCCGCTTGGCCTCCCAGACTCCAGTCAGTGCACCGCTACACTTGCCAGACTCAGCATGCAGCAAGCCGGGCACACACAGTGGTCCCCCCTGGTCTGCCGAACCACCGGTTTACATCAAAATGGTGACTTGTCCTTTTTTGTAAATCCCCATTTACAGAAATGGGAGCTGTAAAGGAAGCTGTAATCATTTATGCAAGATTACAGTAGTAAATGAACCATTTACATCTGTAATCTTGTGTAATTTTGTGTAAAAGGACACTTTACAGCTGCCATTTGCATAAATGGGGTTTTGTGAAAAAGGCCAAGCCACCATTTTTACACAAAATGGTGGCTCGGTGAGGGATTGGGCAGCTGGGCGGTGCTTGCCAGGTGCCACCAAAGGTCTGGAATCTGGTGTGCGGCATGCAGCACAAACAGGTGTGAGTTTGCCCATCCTTATGTCCAAGTTTCTTCTTCTGAGTCTGTCTGTCTGTCTGTCTGTCTGTCTGAGTCTCTCTCTCTCTCTCTTGTTCTCTTTCTTCTGCTATTAACAATATTTTTAAGAAATAGAATAAAGGAAAATGTTGGCAGTGATGCTGGTGTGAGTCTTTTTATATCATGGTGCAAATGAATTGTGGATCACACAACCCGGCAGATGAAGACCTTTGCCTTTAGAACTCAATTCTTTACCAGAATCCAGTGTTGCTTCTGAGCTTATGGCTGGTGCTTAACAAGTAGATCTGATGCACAATCAGAGAGGGACCACTTACCTCCTGGACCTTGATCTTTGGAAGCCTGCTCAGAAGTATCAGCCAGCTGTGACATGAGAGATCATTCACAGAAGCCGCCAGGTAAATCATTTGAAATGAATCGATAGCCAGCTGCCCTGTCTCTTTGCCAAAAGAAGCCCATTTTCAAATCAATGAAGAAGTTTCTTTGGTGGAGCAAATGTGTTTGCTGTAGGTTAATTAAACAGATCTTCTCTACCCTGACACATGTTTCAGTGAGTTTTCTGCACACCAGATACGCTTTCCCCTAGCAAGAAGCTATCACAAATAAATAAATGCAAGAACCAGGGAGTGCAATCATATCGAGGGTGCAGGTACGTTATGCATTTGAAGATAGTGGAGTATGATCAAACAAGGCATTTCAAACAGTGTGGCCTGTGGAATGTAAATTAAATCTGTAGAATGCAGAAGACTTTACAGAAATTGTCTATTAGGGACAGGGTAGAGCGTTAGGGTGTCCAGAATGGTTACTTCCTTTGTATTTTTGGCAGATATTTCTACCTTCCCGAATTCCCTGCCTCCCCATATTGTGAGGTAGGGGGGACTTTACAGTGTGTTAGGAATGGGAATGCCGAGGAGATGTGTCTAAACATAAGCGCCATCCTCTGCGTTTAATGTAAACATTAGACGTGTGCACCAACAATATGCTTTGAGTCAGACCATGATTAATATGGATCACTTTGGCTTAGACCAATTTGGAGTCTATTTTGACTTGGGTACCAAGCCCAAGTCAAGATTCAGAAATGTGACACTTTTATGCCTCCCATTGACTACCATGGGAACTTTAAAAAACAAACAATCAAACATGGGGGGGGGCGCTTGATCAGAATTGGATGATGTTTGCAGTCATAATAACCCCTTTGGAGGGCATTACACCTGTCAAATGCCATAAAAATAGGTGTAGGGGTCTGTGTACATGCCTTTATATATTTTATATATTATTTTAAAGGGAGCTGCCAATAACTTTATTTCTATGTGGAATTGGATGAAAATTGCAGGGATGGTTGCCCCTTACGAGATGATAAAATCTGCAAAATTTCAGAATGATAGCTGTAGGGGTGTGTGTGTGTGCATGCATGCAGGAACAGCCTTGACATTTTGGCAGTTTCCAAAAGAGGACACACTTGTTGTTGTTCAGTTGTTAAGTCATGTCCGACTCTTAGTGACCCCATGGACCATAGCACACCAGGCCTTCCTGTCCTCTGCTCTCTCCCGGAGTGTGCTCAAGTTCATAGGACACACTTATTCCCCTATTTTTTATTGATATTTCTTGGCCACCTTTCTGGGCAGAAGATCTCCCTATGTTCCTTGTGGAGCAGTCTTCTGAAAATAACAAAGAACCTAGAGATGTCACTAATTAAAAACCCTGCAATGTTTCAAAAGGATAGGTACAGCAGTTCATGTGGACAGGGAATCCTCAATATTTTGGACAGATGAATGATTTGTTATTTTGAGCAATTTGTAGGAACATGGTACACATCATAGAGGTGTCTCCAGTAGGGATGGCGGAGAATTTCTCCCCGAAACTTCGGGGGGCCGAGCGCCAACGTGTTCGGCCCCCCGAACAAGTTTCGGGGAGAAACCCTCCGCCCCCCCCGCCCCCCCCGGGACGGGACTTACCTTCCCTGAATATCCCTCCCGGCGGCGGGTCCAGCTGGCGGTTCGTCCGGTGTTCGAGCGGGGCCGGAGCGGCAGCCGGTCTTTCGACCGGCTGCCGCCCCCGCCATTGCAATGAAAGAAAAACAAACAAACACGTCCCCTGATAGGCTACGTGACGATTCACGTAGCCTATCACGGCAAGATTTGCAAAGTCAGCCGTGATAGGCTACATGAATCGTCACGTAGCCTATCACGGGTGACTTAAAAAAAAAAAAAAAAGCGCGTACGCGAATGGCGGCCCCCATAGGGAGCCACCATTCGCGTTCCTTATTTAGTTGCTGTAGTCTACGTCAATGTTTACATAGACTACGGCGAAAATAAGGGCAACGCTATTTGCGTTGCCCTTATTTTCGCCGTAGTCTACGTAAACATTGACGTAGACTACAGCAACTAAATAAGGAACGCGAATGGCGGCTCCCTATGGGGGCCGCCATTCGCGTACGCGCTTTTTTTTTTTAAAGTCACCCGTGATAGGCTACGTGACGATTCATGTAGCCTATCACGGCTGACTTTCCAGATCTAGCCGTGATAGGCTACGTGAATCGTCACGTAGCCTATCAGGGGACGTTTTTTTTTTTTTACTTTCGAGTTCGGGGCCGGGCGAGGCGGGAAGCCTCCTCCCCGGCCTGAATTTCGGCCGGGCGAGGTGGGAAGCCTCCCCCCCGGCCTGAATTTCGGCCGGGCGAGGCGGGAAGCCTCCCCCCCCGGCCTGAACTTCGCGGGGGGAGCAGCGAAGCGCTCCCCCCCACCGTGAAAAAGCTTCGGCGAAAGGTAAGGGACTTTCGTCCACCCCTAGTCTCCAGGCAAGAAACCTGCAAAGTTTCAAAAGGACTGGTGAAGGGGCTAAATCCAGTTTAATGCTTTTTCATAGTGCACAGTTTCAAAAGGACTGGTGAAGGGGCTAAAACCAGTTTAATGCTTTCTCATAGTAAAGCATGCTGGCAGCATTGGAAGAACAGCCGTCTCATGGACCCATCCTTACCTTACCCTGTTGGATGGAACTGCCTGCCAAAGACACATGAAACAGAGGGAATTTCAGGAGAAAAGCTAATTAATAAATACATTATATTAAAAGTTATAATTAAAATGGTGATGGAATACAAAATGTACTGAATGAAACCAGGAACAAAAGGAGAATGGAACCAAAATGATGGGGGAAATCTAACATTCCCCCACTCCCAAATTCAATGAGGGAAAGAAGAACGAAGGCATGGTGTACTGCCTGTTGAGAAAGGAAAGCAAGAGACATAGACAAAAGTAGTAATATCACGTGGGAGCGCGCACACACACACAAATGAAAAACTGCAGGACAACAGGAACTAAATTATTGTTTAATTTGTTTTTGCTAACTAGGGAGGGGGAAATTGTTTTACTACTCAATTCTACACAAATACAGAGACAACAACACAGAATGGCTGAGAAATCAAAGGGTATCTCAAAGAGAAAGATTTTTCTGGAAAAAAAGAGAGGATTCAGTTGAAGCAGAAAGAATGAAATCATAAACAAACAAAACCTGAAGCCAAGTTATTCCACCCAACACCTAGGACCTATCACCTCACATCTTACTCCCAAACTGCTACACTGAGAGAAAATGGAAGAATGCAAGAACATTTTTTGAAATCCTTAATAGAACTCAGTCCCTCCCCCAAAGCCCAGTGATTGGAGTCCCTGATAAAACCTGCCCTAGGATTAAAAGGCAGACCTCTTGGACACTCAACCACACACTCGCTCCCCCCTCCCTCTCCACCCGCTTAGCATTTTAGAGAAACAAAACGAAAAGATGCTATTTGCAGGACACAAAATCTCCTTCCCCCTCAACATCCTGCACCATCTACTACATTCATCAAGTCCCTTTGATCTTAGGAAAGACTTCTCCAGGGTCTTGCAGGGGGCGAGGATGTTTGGGGGTAGAGGAAGCAGGGAAGTGACCTTCCACTCACCCCATTCTGCTGGCATTTCTCTGGATCCAGTCTATTAAAATCAATAAATCAACCATAAGCCCATTAAAACAACAACAGTGAAACCATATATCTTAAAAGTCACCAAAAAGAAGAGGTCACACAAGTGGAAGCAATGCAAGCATTTCAAAGCTGGTACCCCAAAAGCCTGATAGAAAATAAGAGTCATTCACCACCTTGAAATTCACTCATACAAGATGTTGGAATTCACCACTGGATGATATGCTAATGACTTCTACTAGCTTAGATTACATTTTTAAAAGAGCAGACCAATTCATGGAGGATGGGTCCATTCACTATTAAGCATGGCAATTCAGTGGATCCTTTATGTTCATTGGCAGTATATAATTCCAGATGCTTCAGAACAAACCATGGGAGAGAGCTTTTGCTTTCATGCCTGGGTGAAAGGGCCAGCTGCTTATGGGATATTGGACTTGGAGGTCTTTGATTTGAACCAGCAAGGCCATTCTCATTAACACCCCACACTACACAATGATGTCATCTACTGAGCTTCTGTTACGGAGTGCATTCCATAATGTGGGAACCCTCATAGCAACGGTCAGAATTCAACCAGACACCCAGCAAAAACCTCCATGGCCCCCCAAACCATAAGTAAGACCTCTTGAGAAGTTCTCAAGTATAACCAGGAAGGCTCCATTGGGAGAAAGCATTCTTTAAGCTAAGCCAGTCACAGGCTGTTTACAGCTTTATAGGTGTTTTGGAAATGCCAATCATTACAAAGGACAGACTGTGGAGGAAAGTGTTGTTTTATGTATGTATGTATGTATGTATTATTACATTTATATCCCGCCTTTCCCCCTCCTTTAGGAACCTAAGGCAGCGTATATAATCCTTCCATTTTATCCTCACAACAACAACGCTGTGAGGTAGGTTGGGCTGAGAGTAGGGATGTCGGAGAATTTCTCCATGAATCTCTGGGAGGCCGAAGGCCAACGCATTTGGCCCCCCAAAATTGGTGGGGAAATTCTCCGACGCCCCCCACCCCCCCGGGATGGGACTTACCTCGTGCGAATGTTCCTCTCAGCGGAGAGTCCCGGCGGCGTTTTGGCGGCATTTCGGCGGTGGCGGAGGCGGGTCTTCCGACCGGCTGCCGCTGCTGCCATTTCCCAGTAAAGTAAAAAAAAAAAAAGTGATAGGCTACGTAACGATTTACGTAGCCTATCACAGCTCGATTTTCAAAGTCAGCCATGATAGGCTATGTAAATCGTTATGTAGCTTATCACGGCTGACTTTGAAAAAAAAAAAAAGCGCATACGCAAATGGCGGCGCCCATGGGGGCCGCCATTTGCATTCCTTATTTGGGCACGGGAAGTCTACGTAAAGATTTACGTAGACTACGGCAAAAATAAGGGCAATGCTATTTGCATTGCCCTTATTTTCGCCATAGTCTACGTAAATCTTTACGTAGACTACCTGTGCCCAAATAAGGAACGCAAATGGCAGCGCCCATGGGCGTCGCCATTTGCATACGCGCTTTTTTTTCCCCAAAGTCACCCGTGATAGGCTACGTAAAGATTTACGTAGCCTATCACGGCTGACTTTGAAAATCCAGCCGTGATAGGCTAGGTAAATCGTTACGTAGCCTATCACTTTTTTTTTTTAACATAACTTTTTTCTTTCGCGGCCAGAGAGGCGGGGCGCTCCCCCCCGGCCAGAATTTCAGTGGGGAGGGGCGGGGCGCCTCACCCGCCAAGAATTTCGGGGGGAGAAATGGAGTGCCTCCCCCCCCACCGAAAACAGCTGCAGGACCAGGTAAGGGACTTTCGTCCATCCTTAGCTGAGAGACTGTGACTGGCCCAAAGTCACCCAGTGAGCTTCCATGGCTGAGTGGGGACTAGAACCCGGATCTCCCGGCTCCCAGTCCAACACTCTAGCCACTACACCACACTGGCTCTCAACATACACTGGTTGTAAGTTGCAAGGGCCTCTGGGGGTGCAGTGACTCTCTGCACACATGTTGCAGCTCCCTGTCAGATGCTAGGGATGTACGAAGGTCACTTACCTTTCCGTGGATTATGTTGATGGTGGAGGGGGAGGCATTCCGTCCCTCCCCCCGGAATCCTCGATGGGGGGGGAGGCGATCCGTTCCTCCCCCCCGGAATCCTCGATAGCTGGCTGTGCTCCACAGCAGCTCTGTGGAGCAGCCAGCCAGGCCCAGCCAGGCCAGAGCCATCCGCAGCCGGATTTCCGGCTGTGGAGGGCTCTGGGGAAAAAAACCCAACAACCCGGGTACACAAATGGCAGCAGGTATGGCCGCCGCCATTTGCGTTCCTTATTTTTGGCCGTCTTAATCTACGTAAATATTTACGTAGGCTAAAAGAGCAAATCAAAAAGGGATGCAAATAGCGCCCGCTATGCTATTTGCGTTCCCCTTTATTTTCGCCGTCATAGTCTATGTAAATATTTACGTAGATTAAGATAGCCAAAAATAAGGAACGCAAATGGCGGCGGTTTTTGTTTTTTTTAAACACAGCCATGATAGGCTACCTAAATCTTTACATAGTCTATCACGTCGTCTTTTTTTTTTAAACCCAGCCATGATAGGCTACGTAAATCTTTACGTTGCCTATCACGTCGTTTTTTTTTTTTTTTTACAAGACTGCAAATGGCAGTGGCGGCAGCCGGTCAGAAGACCAGCTGCCACAACTGCCACTGCCGGAGCTGCCGCCAGAGCCGCTGCCACCCGGAAGATCCGCCCCAGGTAAGTCTCGTCCCGGGGGGGGATCCGCGGGGTGGCGGGGGGGTGGCCGGCCATTCCGCCACGGAGTTCGGGGGACCGAATGTGCTGGCATTTGGCCTCACCGAGATCTGTGGCGGAATTCTCTGATATCCCTACAGATGCCTGCTTGTTGGAACTAGGGATGTTGTGAGCACCCGACTTAGTCTGGCTGGCAAAATCCATCACACTCCCCCCGCCCCTGGCCTCAACTCATTGAACTCCAGGGCACTGATGGGCCCAGCTGACAAGCGCCCTGGGGCTTCGCAAGAGGCCAGAAACAGCTCAGACTTGGCTCCCTGGTTGGCCATCCTTGGCTCCCTGGTTGGCTAGTGCAGGGCACTCCTGCTTAAGAGCAGGAGACGGCTAGTGGCTGGGGTGCCCTGCACCTGCTGCTGCCCGGGTGGCAGCCTTTGACAGCCGACCAGGCAGGAGCAAGAGAAGTTGGCACCCCGTCACAGGCACTCTCCTAGACACTCCCCACACTCATCCTGGCCCCTTCCAGTGAGTGCCAGCCATTTTGCCGCCTTTTTTTTGTTACGAAAATAAAGGAGTGAAAAGAAACTGCACATATTCAAATGTGCACATTTCTAATGCTCCCTTTTTTGGAAGAAAAAAAGGTAGCAAAATGGTGGGCACTCGCCGGATGGGCCTGGGGTTGGTGTGGGCTACTTGCATAGCTCCTGGGGCCTCGAGCGCAGGTCCGGGGTGGCGAGCAGGGGTGGCGCTTCAGTGGGCGCCTGGAGAACCGAGGCGGGGTTGGGTTCACACATCCCTATTGAGAACAGGTCAGGGATGGACAGCAGCTTATATATGCCACACAACAGTGGCTGTGATTGCCGTGTTTTTCCTTTTCCATAGGCATACATATTTACCATCCACTGATATGGGAGAAAATATAGAGATACACTCGAGAATATCATTGGGTCCCTGCCCTGGTGACTGCTGCCAATGAGGATCAAGCCCTTCATCTTCATCTCCCGTTCTTCTTGGCCACACTAGAGTGTGGCAGAAGCACATTGGATAGATAGGGCACATAACTGTCGTAGATTGCAGCCTAACTAACGGCATCCCTGTCGTACTTAACTGAGTGGAGTAGACCCCTGCCAGCAGAACAATTTGTGAGCTGCAGTCTGTGACTGCAATGGGCTGAGTAGACCAGAGACACAAACGACCTTCTGTGACTTTTAACAGTGAGAGTCAAATGTTAATTGATCTTTAAATAAATCACTGACTAAATACCACCAGGGCATCTTGCAACTGGAGATGAAGACTGTATAATTAACAAGATATTTGTGCATCATTTATCTGCTGGGAAATATTTTTAGCAGTCCAATGTATTCTTAGAGCCGATTTATCCATCATGGCACCACGTGTCAGTTGTTTTCCAGCTTGCTACGATGCTCCCTGGGCGGGCCAAGGCTATATCAGTCATTATTGTTACAGAGTTTGAAACATCAACGTTACTCTGGCAATACACCTTGTGTCAGCAGCCAGAGAGTATCCAATGAAATCAGGCATTCAGAATATGGCCATGCGTTGCTAGGTGGTCAGAGGTAAAAGCTAGTGCTGTGCTGAAAATGTCTCCCACATTTTTTTCCAACCATTCTCATTCAGTTTGATAGAGGAGTAATTGCTTTCAAAAAGACATTCAGTGGGGAGGAAATCTCAGAGAAATTCGTATGGGTTGGGTTTGGGTTTCTTGGGCTTACCTTACTGAGGAGGTGGCTGAGTATAGGGATGGATGGATTACTCACTGTCTGTTCTGTGGTCTTTTCCGCTGGGGGGAGGGATGCAATCCGTTCCTCCCCCCTGGAATCCTCCAGAGTGGCTCTGTTGTCCTGGTGATACTGTAATGGCGGCCGCCATTACCATTTCTCTGTGAGGAATACAGCTGCAAATGACATAGTGGACGCCACTTGTGGCCGTAAAGTGCTGTTTTTTTAACCTAATTGCAGCCGTTTATAGTAAATTAGGTAAAAAACAGCGCTTTACGGCTGCAAGTGGCATGCATTACGTCATTTGTGGCTGTATTCTTCACAGCAAAACGGTAATGGTGGCCACCATTACAGTATCACCAGCACAACGGAGCCGGAGTTCTGTTCCACAGGAAATCCTTGGGAGGTGGAGGTGAGTGTGCCATTCTGCCACGGATTCCGGATTTCTTTAGAATCTGGCCTCATTTGAGTCCATGGTGGAATTCTCTGCCATCCCTAGCTGAGGAGTAGGGATGTACGAAAGTCACTTACCTTTTCGAAGGGTGACATTCACGGTGGGGGGGAGGCACTCCGTCCCTCCCCCTGAAATTCTCCCTGGCCGGCTCCGCTCCACAGCAACTCCACAGACTCCACATCTGGCCACTGGGCAGCCTGCACAGGGACGCAAATGGCGGCCGCCGTAGCCACCGCCATTTGCGTCCATGTATTTTGCTGTGATAGGCTATGTATATATTTACATAGCATATCACGGCAAAAACAAAAAAAGGGAACGCAAATGGCGGTGGCTACGGCGGCCGCCATTTGCGTTCCCTTTTTTTTGGCCGTGATAGGCTACGTAAATATTTATGTAGCCTACCATGGCAAAAAAAAAAGGAATGCAAATGGCGGCCACTATGCCATTTGCGCCCCTGTCTTCTGCCGTGATAGGCTACGTAAATATTTATGTAGCCTATTACGGCAAAAAAAAAAAGGAACGCAAATGGCGGCCGCTGTAGCTGCTGCCATTTGCGTTCCCCCCCTTTTTTTTTTGCTGTGATAGGCTACATAAATATTTACGTAGCCTATCTTGCCTTCCGCAGGGACTCAAATGACGTCCCTGTGTTAGCTGTGATAGGCTATGTAAGTATTTACGTAGCCTATCACGGTAATAAATAATGAAGAAGCGAATGCAAAGCAGCATTCGCAAAGCATTTGCAAAGCAGCACAAATGGCAGCAGGTAAGTGCTCCGTTTTGTGCGCCTTTCGTGGGGTGGGGGGCGGGGGGTGTCGTTCCGCCTTGGATTTCGGGGGGTGCATTTGGCCTCACCGAGATCCGTGGTGGAATTCTCTGACATCCCTACTGAGGAGTGCGCAAAACTGTCCTGTTTTTCATTGTACAATTCTCTCTCCAGCAGTCTGTAGCCTCCTCAGCTTCCGACACTTAAACTGAATCCCAGTTTAAGGCACAGTGAGGTAATTCCTCCCACAGGGCTTTTTCAGATCAGGACGTGAAGGCAGCCTGGGAGGCTAGTGGTGAATAGGTAAGCTCAAAAACATCACAAAAATAAATTATAACAGAACGATGAGGCAGAACAATGGAAGCCTCTTTCATGGGGGGAGAAAACTTTCAGGAAATTGGAGGACAGATTTTGACAGAGCACTGACTCCAGCTCATCCTTGCAGCTGGACACCACATTGCCCCCACCTGCATCACGGAGGATGCAAACTGGGGGCCAGTCTGCCAAGACAGTTGATGCTGTTGCAGCACGAAGACCTCCCAAAACCCTTAACCAAAAGAAAGAAGCTGTGCTACAAGCCCTGCCAATGGAGAGCCCTCCCTCCCTGGGAGAAACTGTTGAAAATTTCTCCTCCCCCTGGAGAAATTCGGTGAAATTGTCTCCCAAATTTCTCTGTCCACAAGGTGGGTGGGTAAGGTGAGTAATTTCAAGAGGCCATTTGCCCACAGCTCTAGTAAAAGCATTTGCAATGGGACTGAGAAGGAGATGTCATCAAAAGTGGAGGAAGTGTTTACTAGATCTGTGTAATGGGCAGGCAATATTCTGTTCCATGAGTTAAAAAGAAAAAAAACCCACACACCCATAAGAACATAAGAAGAGCCATGCTGGAGCAGACCAAAGGTCAAACTAGTCAGAGGAGACTGGTGGCTCTGATGTCAGTGGAACGGTGAATCCACTCTGGGTTTCAGTCAGAAACAGTCAGAACTTAAAGGAGCTATCCAAGGTGCAAGTTCTGACTGGTTCTGACTGAAACACAGAGCAGATTCATCACCTCACTGACATCAGCTTCCAGTGAATCTAGTCCAGCATTCTGTTCACACAGTGGCCAACCAGCTGCCCACAGGAAACCTACAAGCAGGGCATGAGCACAACAGCAGCCTCCCACCCATGTTCCCCAGCAACTGGTGTACATAGGCTCACTGCCTCTGGTACTGGAGGTAGCACATAGCCATCAGGACTAGTAGCCAACAATAGCCTTCTCCTCCATGAATTTGTCTAACCCCCTTTTAAAGCCATCCAAATTGGTGGCCATCACTACATCCTGTGGTTGCAAATTCCATAGTTTAACTCTGCGCTGTGTGAAGAGGTCCTTCCTTTCATCTGTCCTGAATCTCCCACCAATCAGCTTCATAGGATGACCCTGCTGGGTTCTAGTATTTTGAGAGAGGGAGGAACATGTCACATGTCTCCCTATCCACTTTTTCCACACAATGCATAATTTTATACACCTCTATTTTGTCTCCCCTCACCCACCTTTTCTCTAAGCTAAAGAGTCCCAGATGTTGTAATCTTTCTTCGTGGGGAAGTTGCTCTAGCCCCTTGATCATTCTAGTTGCCCTTTTCTGCACCTTTCCCCCCCCCCCAACCCTATATCATTTGGGTTGTGGTGACCAGAACTGCACACAGCATTCCAGGTGTGGTTGCACCATAGATTTGTATAAGAGGAGTATGATATTGGCAGTTTTTATTTTCAGTTCCTTCCATAATTATGCCTAACATGGAACTTACCATGTATTCTTACTCTCTGCTTTCTGTTCTTTCTGTTCATTCTTTCTTTCTCTATTACATTTTTATACCACCCAATAGCCAAAGCTCTCTGGGTGGTTCACAGCAATTAAAACCATAAAATAACAGACAATAAAATACAGATGATAAAATACAATATAAACGTTTAAAACTACAATATAAAATAAAAATAACCAAACAGAGGCTAGCAGCAGTGCAAAAATTTAAAATACAATACCAAATAAAAACAAAATGAAAAACTAAAATGCCTTGGAGAATAAAAATGGTCTTCACCTAGTGCCAAAATGAGCACATTGTAAGTGCCAGGTGAACCTCTCTGGGAAGCTCATTCCACTGCGAGGGTGCCACAGCAGAACAGGCTGTCTTCCTAGTAGCCACCCACCTCACTTCCTTTGGCAGGGGCTCCTGGAGAAGGACCACTGAAGCTGATCTTAGGGTCCAGTCTGGTGTATATGGGAGGAAACAATCCTTCAGGTAGGCTGCCCCAAGACATTAAGGACTTTGAATGTTAGTAACTGCACTTTGAATTGGGCCTGGAAATGGACTGGCAGCCAGTGCAGATGGAAGAGTTACAAGATGGGCGATAATTGGCTCAACAATACTACAGGTGAGAAGGAACTTGGAATTGCTGCAGAATCATTCACAAGCTGAATATGAGTGAACAATGTGATGTGGCTGCAAAAAAGGCAAATGGGTCTTTATGCGAATGGGGCTGCATTAATAGAAGTATAGCTTCCAAATCATGTGAAGTACTAGTTCCCCTCTATTCAGCACTGGTTAGGCCTCATCTGAAGTAATGTGTCCAGTTTGGGGCATCGCACTTTAAGAAGGATGCAGATAAATTGGAGAGGGTTCAGAGGGGGGCAACAAAGATGATCATGGGACTGGAAACAAAGCCCTATGAGGAGACACTGAAAGAACTGGGCATGATTAACCTTGAGAAGAGAAGACTAAGGGGAGATATGATAGTGCTCTTCAAGTACTTGAAAGGTTGCCACAGAGAGAAAGGCCAGGATCTCTTCCCGATCTTCCCAGAGTGCAGGACCCGGAATAATGGGCTCAAGTGACAGGAAGCCAGATTCTGGCTGAACATCAGGAAAAACGTCCTGACTGTTAGAGCAATATGACAATGGAAGCAATTCCCTAGGGAGGTGGTGGGCTCTCCCACACTGGAGGCATTTAAGATGAGGCTGGACAGCCACCTGTCAGGGATGCTCTGACTTAGATTCCTGCATTAAGCAGGGGGTTGGACTCAATGGTTTTGTAGGCCCCTTCCAACCCTACTTTTCTATGATTCTATGATTCTACATTGGCCAGTTCCTGTTAATGGGCTCACTGCCCTATTTTGGACCAGTGGACATTTCTGGACCATTTTCAAAGGCAGCCCCACATATAACACATTTAACTAGTTACAGATCTATAAGAGCACCTCTCCGCTTATTCTATGATTACTAAGTTTGCTCAGGAGTCTTTCCTAAAGGACTTTTGGAAGTCCAAGTAAACAGTGTCTACCAAATCACCCCATTATTGGGGTGTTTATTGACAGTCTCCAAGCACTCTAAAAGGAGCACAACAAACACGCACAAAGGAAATGCAAGCGGACAACAAGAAATGCAAGAAAGCATTTTGAGGAGCGTATTGCGAACAACATAAAGGGCACCATTTGATTTATGTACCTGTTTGTATATATGAGGTATGTATTACGGTTTATGTCCCCCCCAACCAAGTCTTCCCTCTCCTGATATTCTGCTAGCTGCTTTCTCTGATAGATATGATGGCTTTTTGTGTTTATCCGTAGCCATCTGCTCTTTACATGCTCTACATAAACAGAAATTTTAGTTGTTTTATGTTGCTGTCTGCCTTTCCACGTCACCACTTTTCGAAATCACTTCAGCTCTGCATAGAGATTGCTTGCTAATTAGATAAGCTAGTTGCACAGATTTAAGTGGAAAGCAAGGGGAAACACTGAACCTTCTTAATCATGCAAGGAGAGCATTGCAGCATATTTTTGAGTTCCTCCTCTACAAGCTTCATGGCCATTGCATGTACAAAGTAATATATTTTATATTTCCTTTAGTCGTGACAAAGACATCTAATCAGTAGGGGTGCAATCGTATTCATGTTTAGACAGAAAAAAGTCCTACAGCGCCCAGCATTCTTTTCAATGTAGCATCGCTAATCCAGAGCCTTTGCACCGGGTAATCTGGTAAGAATGTTGTGAGATCAGGACACAACAGACCATCCACCTCCACACACACACATGCACACACATTTTTAAGAAATAAAAAGGAAAAAAAAAAGATTCTGCTTCAAAATATGGCCTTTTTGCAGACCCTTCTGTAAGACATATCAGGAAGAAGATTGATTCTGGTAGTGTTTTATTTTTTTTTTAATCCACCCCAAACAGTCATGTGTTTCATTTAATGTGGCAAAGATGGGATCTTTCCCTACCCACTCTAATATGGGCTATCACTGGTCATCTGACAATGACTGATGGGCGGCATGACCCGATTCTGCCAACTGCCAATCACACTCCTCCAAAGCCTGGGACTTAAATTACATTCTTAACACAACTCTGAACATTTGGTACATTGTTACGAAGCCACTCTCCAGGTCATCACTTTATTTTAAGTGTTAAAAAAAGACAACTCTACAACTCAATGCTTCTTGAGCGTATGCAGTTCAGTGACTAACCACATGGGGCAGCAGCACACTGAGCCAAACGTTGTTGTTTGGCAGCTCCTGACCCCATTACATTTACAGTA